>NW_024962265.1:10989156-11609569 GCF_019238085.1 Lagopus leucura | reverse complement strand
CTGTCGTCCACCAGGACGACAGGTTGGCCATGAGCCAGCAGTGTGCCCTTGTGGCCAAAAAGGCCAATGGCATCCTGGGGTGCATTAAAAAGAGTGTGGCCAGCAGGTCGAGGGAGGTGATCCTCCCCCTCTACTCTGCCCTGGTAAGGCCTCATCTGGAGTACTGCGTCCAGTTCTGGGCTCCCCAGTACAAAAAAGACTGGGATCTCTTGGAAAGAGTCCAGCGGAGGGACACAAAGATGGTGAAGGGCCTGGAGCATCTCTCCTATGAAGAAAGGCTGAGTGAACTGGGTCTGTTCAGCCTTGAGAAAAGGAGACTGAGAGGGGACCTGATCCAGGTCTATAAATATCTAAGGTGTGGGGGTCAGAATGGAACTGGAACAGGCTGCCCAGGGAGGTGGTGGAGTCTCCTTCTCTGGAGATGTTCAAGTCTCACCTGGATGCCTACCTGTGCGACCTGCTGTAGGGAACCTGCTTTGGCAGGGGGGTTGGACTCGATGATCTCTGGAGGTCCCTTCCAACCCCTACAATTCTGTGATTCTGTGATTCTGTGATGTTTCTCTGTCAGACTAAAATCAGGTATTTATAGAGCCTTACTCTCCTGCATGGCTGCTATTGCCAAACCAAAGAAAGCTATACCAGCCTTTTTTGAGGAGCATTAGAAATACAAAAGAGTTCCTAAATCCTTGTTATGTGGCATGCCATATTCCCTTTGCGCGTGGTTGTGCATTCAGTTTGCAGTGAGCTCCACAACCTGTTGTGTGACCTAAGATTGGACAAATGCATCTGTCTGTAAAATTAGTAATAATTATGTTTGTAGACCACATCTTATGAATTGCCTTGAAAGGCTTATATAAATATTAAAGACTATTATAGGTCAATTATGCTGCACTGAATGTGTCATCAGGGCTGAATGATTTCAGGAAGGGAGAAATTTCTAGGAATGCTGAATGTCAAAGGAAAGAAAGATCAGATAGTAACATAATGGTATCAAACCCTTCAAACATTTTTGTGTTAAGACGTTAATTCCTTTCTCCCTTACATGCCTTTATTTTGGGATGTTTACTTCCTTCTTTGGATGAGATTTTTGTAATCCTGAGATGCTTTGCTGTCACCCTCATATTATTGTTAATTTGGTGTTCTGCTGCTATACTACCAGCAGTCTGTTTGGAGTGTGAAAGACTCCTTTCCATCAGGTAATTGTATGCTTCTCCTATCTGTAAAGTTCTTGTTACTGAGGACCAAACTTTCTTCCCATTGTATGAGGGAATGTCCATTTCCAACAATCCAACTGGCCTTGATTCTTCTTTTAAGAACTTAGAGTATTATATGAAGGCGCTTTTTTGTGCTCCATGCCTCTTATTGTCCTTGGAATAAAAGAAACGATCTTTAAAAACTCAGATTTTCTAAGTCTTTGCCCCTAGAAGTGTTACTTAGCGATCATACACTGCAAAGTGCTGAAATAGTTTAGCTAATGGCAGAAGTAATTAATGAGAGAAATAAAGACAAGATCAAAACAGAACTGCAGAGTTTATTTATGAATAATGTTCTTCTCAAATGGGGCTTTCCTAGATCCCTGGAGTGTTCTGTATAATAACTACAGCTTCAAGTAGTTAAGCAATCACAAAATCCAAACAAGAATCTTTAAGACATTTTTTCCAGCTGTATAAGGATCCAACAGAAAAAGCTGATGATCACAAGTGAGAATTTTCTATCAAGGCTTTTTTGTCTAGTTAAAGGTCTTTCTTGTAGCTTTTAATTCCTTTTAGTCTTTCTTTCAAGAGCTTATTTATCTTTCTGTGTACTGAAAAGAGTTCTTAATCTTAGTGACATGTCTTCCTGAAGATAAGGAAAATAAGCAAGAGATCACGATATTTTTAAATTCTACTGAAGATTTTAATTCCATTCCCAGAGCTACCCAATGGTTGTGAGGTTAAAGCAGTAATATATTTTGGTTTGACAAACGTGTCTTCCTTAGGGCTGTTTATTCAATATTTACCAAAATAGAATAACCATTTCCCATGATTTTTTGGAGCAAGTTTTGTTGCATTTGCTGGCAGATCGTGGAATATAGGTCAAACAGAAAATAAGAAAGTCAAGACTGCATGCAGATATTCATTGAGCTGGTGACTAAGACAATTTAAAACACTGCAGCTTGCCATGTGATTTCTGGCATTATTCTGGGAGCTACCATCTCCTGCTGCAGAGCTGCAAAATGCCCTGGTTTGTTTAAGCAGTGTGAGTAGTAGGTATGAACAAACCTGAAGCACATTTGAGCTCACTGACATAAACCATTTTTGTGGCAGAGGTGAGAGGTGTTAAGATTCAACTTCTGCAGTAGTTTTTTAAATTTAAAAAAAATTTTTTTTAGATTTCAGTGGTTCTTTGTTAGCAGGATATTGATGAAGAGGCTGAAAAGTAATTAGATTCATGTTCAGTTTTTCCCACAATGTGGAATGAATGCCAGAACTCCATGCTAGAAACAAATTCTGATTTAGGATTCTTTTAGATTGTTTTCTCTTTCAATTCAGCAGTCATTCCCTATGAAAGCAGACTACATGTTGTAAATGAAAAAGACTACATGTCCAGTAAATTCTGTTACTGGCTATTCAACTTCTTCATGTGTCTGGGAGAACAAATCAGAGCAGAAAAATGCAAACAGTCCTATGCTTTTTTATTTTAATTTTTAGTATGTTTATTCAGATGCAAATTAGCTAGAACAAGTAGCCACATGTATTACTTACAATTTTTAATTGGTTTTCATTTTTTGTATAAATTCTGTTAACAAGCAAAAAGGTGACAGTGACATAAACATAGTAGATATTTATATATAAAAAAAGTAAATATATCACACATTACCAAATTCATGTGTTCAGAGAACATCACTCCTTCTGTTGAGGCAAGGACCTTATAAAGAAAGAAAAATCCCTATGAAACTATGTTCCTGTGTCTTCATTCTGTACATTATGCAACATCTGCAGATGTGATTTTATTTTATCTAATTCCTCTCCCTGAAACATCCTTTCAGGGAAATTCAGTTTTGATTCCTACAAAGCCCTGCTCCAATAAAACCAGCGAGTGTTAGTGTAAGACTACCAGATAATAGGTATGCTTCTTTCAAAATTCATGGCCAAGCAGGCAAGCAAGCTGCCTTTTCTCCTAGAATGCCTATCTAAGCAGCCTGGCACCCACTCTTTTAGTGAGCCATGCAAGACACAATTGACTATCAGATGTAACATTTTCTCATCCACTGTAGCATACTGATAGAAGGTAATTGTGATATTTTCCATGCAGAGAATGCTTTCTCCCATGAACTGGGATATAAGTTACTGTTATGAATTATGCTTTGAGAACAAATATATGGTATTATTTTTCCTAGTTGTTATGTTTTAGTTTTAGAAAGCTCTTTGGCAGTTTATTTTTCATTGAAGGATGTCCTACAGATCCATGCATAATAAAAGTATTAAAATTGTAGAAGTCCTGCATGAGGAAATGCACTGCTTTACCTACCATAGCAGGGTATATTAATGTATTTAATTTATGCCTTTATATGACCTCAGCTCTCAGTGGTGTCTGGTCTATGCAGCATCGTCTGCATACAGCTTTTCTGTATCTAGTACTTGTAGTAGATTACAAGCCTTTCAGTGGTATATTGTTATAAAAGACCCCATATGAAAGCAAAGAATGTAGCTGTTAATCTTTTCTTCAGGTTCATCTTTTATAGTGTTTGACTTTCGTCAACTGAGTTACTGGGTTGTTTTATGAGTAACCAATGCAATTCAGTCACTTTCTTCTAAACAAAATCGAAAGAAACTTAAATTTTATGCATTCTCTTTACGAAATAATGATACGCCACATTTGAAAACAGCTGTATCTTCTTATTTGTTGCATTCAAAATTTTAGAGAAATAGAAAAGGGCAAAATTTTGAACCATTTCATGAAATACAAACATTTTTTTTCTTAAAATACTTACATTATTTCAGCTTCCAAATATGGGCAGAACCTGAAGAGAAAGCTTTGAGTCACCTAGTGTGTTGTCATGGGTCCAAGCATTTGTCTAATTTAATTGGAGGCACAAACAAGTAAAACACCAGCAAAAATCCCTAGCTCTCTTCTTCTAAAGGATGAAATTGATTCTCTGGAAACTGTTAACCAGCACTGTGGATAGAAATCCCAGAGTCACTGCGTGGTTTCAGTACTCCTGTACCTGTTCTCGCCCTGCAGTGTGGACACAGTCTCTGAAAAATCGTTAGGAGACAGCTCTGCTTTCTCCCCATGTTAATACCAGCTGTGTAGTAAGTGTCCAAACAGTGTGGACATAGAAGGAGTTGACAGAGATACAGAGCTTTCCTTTCATTGTTGAACATTTGCCCTTTTTCTTCTCTAAATGTTTAAACATTTAAATATTAAAAGAAGTAAGAAGAGCTCTTCAAATAAACAGCTTAAAAAATCCCAAACCTCACACAGCAGGCTGGCAAAAAGAGCCACTTGCAAAGTGGCTAATACTGTACTGAAATCCTGTGTGTACACAAACTATAAAATACCTTAATCCCTGGAATTTTTTCTGTTGTCTCATAATGTAAGACAGAATACTTGTTTGAAGAGACATTTCAGATGTTTGAAATAAGAAAAAAAATGATATAAAGCACTGGATTATTTTATGCAATAAAATAACAGTAAGTGTAGTCACAATGCCTTGCTATAACTAAACAACCTTCAGTTTGGAATGAAGAGGTGGAAAATGGCATTATTATGTCTTATTATAGCTTGGAATACATTTTAGTTATTTTGCAGTATCTGCAAGCTTAATTAGAAACACACGCTGGCTTTATCATTCCTCTGAAATACACAGGTTTTAGGGAATATTGGAGTCTTTTCTAGGAAGCTTGCAAATAATTCCTTTTCTTTATGTTATGAGTAATTGGCATTAATCACCATTGCATTTGTGATTGATACATTTAACCTTAATTATTTTCTTGATGTATTTTCTTCAAAAGCATGTGAGGAATTAGTTCAGTATTCAGATTGCAGAATCTTAAAGCGTGGCTTAATTTTATTTATTTATGGAGAGTTCTGAAAGTTCAAAACCCTTCAAATTCAAAAATAGGAAAGTCAAATTTGTTACAGTTCTTACTTACATCATATCAGAGTTAAAGAAAATGTGTTTTAAAATCACAGGCAAGTTTCTTGGTGTGTTGCCTTGAGAAGGCTCACAAAAACATTGAATATAGTCTACTAAAACAAAGAAATTAATTGTGGACAGAGTTTAATGAACTTAGAGATGGATTTCTCTAGTTTTGCTCACATTAAAGTGCATCTTATTTATGAAGCAGATCCTCGTCTTTCTACACTGATTTCCCATTCATATTCTGTTTCTTATCAACATCTTATCTGCACCCACCTACTGCTTCAGAAAAACTAGAGTAATGCTATATGAGGGGCTAATGAACCAGAAGTCAAGTATAAAGCATATGAAAGGACTCCCTGAGATCCAGTGTGTTCCTGGATAGCGCTCACTTTTTCCTGGAATTTTCTGCATGAGGTTTTCAAGGCAGCTCTGATGAGAAACTGTTGTTAGAAAGCTTATTGCTAGTCAGGTTATAGGAAAGAGTTATGCAAGCGTTCAGAGCAGCTATTTAAGCACAAGTGATTTTGTTTTTTGAGCATAAGCATTCTTCTGTTTCACTCATGGATTCCTGTACCTAAAAGGTTCCTGTCCTTTTCAGCAAAATCTGCATCCACAATCTTTATCATAGGGCAGGATTATGCAGTACTGGCAGTGCATTTATTTCATGGATATAATGAAATAATTTGTTCTGTTTTGCTTCAGATAGTAAAGTAACACGAAAAACATAAAATTAGAAGATTCCAGTGCTCAGTGCTGTGTAATATGTTAATTAGTTAAAAATAAGTAAAGTAAAAGAAAGGGTAATGTAATAGTATAAAGTTAATATAACAGAAAAAATAAGTTAAAACAGAGAGGTAAAAGTAAATCCAGTAAAAAGATACATGCTTTCCTTTTTTTTTTAATGTAATTACTTTTATGGGAGTATGGGGAAAAAAGTAAAAAAGAATTTCCAGGCAACTACCTACAAGCAGCTGCCAAATCTTCATCCACTTTTCCAATTATTCTCTATTTAGATAAGGAAAATTTATTTTAGCTTACCCAGATTACCTAACAAATTTGGGTGTGTTTGAAAATGTATGACGTTCTGGTGTGTTGTATAATGAGAAAGAAAAGCTGAGAAAAGCAAAACACGGTTTAGAATAACTGATACAAACAGGGACTGGAAGACTCAACAGTTACAGAACGGGCTGTATGCCAGACTGCAGACTTCAGCTTCACTCTGGCCAGCATAACCAAGTGATCTCAGTTCTTTCCAGAACACTGTAGTTAACACAGAGCAGAAAAAAGACACCTTCAGTTGTCATTCACAAGCTTTTTTTCTTTCTCACTACTCCAGCTTCTCACCCATTCTTTTCCTTAATTTCAATATAGACCTTTATTAATACAGCAGAAGACAACTACTGTATTAGTTAGAAATGTGCAATCTTAGAAGCAGTAAAATGAGCTGTGATTGCATCTTAGGGAATGGGAACATTGACTATAACCTCTTAAACTCTGGACTTCTGTCTTGTATGCATCTTCTTGCTTTCTTTTTTTCTTTAAAGTGGCCAATACGGATCCAACAAACTCAAAGAAAGTTATCACAAACCTTTGTTTAGAAATGTTTGTATGCGTGGAGGAATGTAAATACCATTGTCTATTTTATCATCAGTTGCTTTAACTGTGTGTTGCTGAATGATGACTTTCCTTGAACAAAGTTGCAACCTTACTTCCCTAAGGCTGAAACCTGGAAACTCACCTACAGTTACACTGCTGAAGTACACTGCTGTTTTTGTTGCATCTGCTGTTTATGGAATCATAGAATGGTTTGGGCTGCTACTAGACCAGGTTCATTGTAAGATGAACTATAATTTATTTAAACAAGTGATTAACTTTATTTTGCTTCCAAAATGATATATGAGAACTGTAATGTCTTTGTTCAAAGTCCATCTATACGTGTATATTTAATTTAATAGTAAGTCTTACTAAGCTTTGTTAATCATTTTATGTAAAAACTTTGCCTGCAAAATCAAATTTGGCCTGAATGAGCAGAAAAGCATCAGCAATGTGAATATTTGTTTAATCCATTTCAAATAATTTTTTAAAAATCAGTTTGTATTATGCTGTGTCTTAAAACATGGTCAAGTTAATGATTGTATATGCTTTTTATAATAGATATTATGGAAAAAGTATACTTTTATTTAATTGCTGATAGATATAGTATAACTTTATATAATTTTTACAAAACTAATATAATCAGATTGATATCAGATGCAGACTTTAATTATGCAGCTGAGCTGCTCTCTATTTACCCTGCCTCAGCAATGTGTCAGATTACGTGAAACAGTTGCTACTGATCAAATGAAATGGAATAGGGCCTTCTCATCTGTGTGCAGAGGCAAATTAATGAAAGTGTATATGCACTTAAGATTTGCACATACCTGTGTATTTAATGTATGTTAATTGTCTGAAACTTTTACCATGATGTAGAATCCTGGCTAGGAAAGAATAATGTCTATACTCCATCTATCCCCACAGTCAACATCAGTTTGCTATAGAAAACAACATTTTTATGCTTAAGAGTTAAGTTGTTACTTATCCTGTGTTAAAACATGCCTTGTATGATAAAAAGACAAAGGTGACCCTAATTCAAATCAGGCAGACTCTCAATGGAAAATATGAGTCATCCATTGTCCACATTCAAAAATAGAAGTAAAAAGAAATATTTATGAATTCTAGTTCCAATTTAGCTTTCAGTGTTTAAAAAAAGACATAAAAGAAAGAAATCTAATGCTGAAGCTGAGTAATAAAGCTGTAGAAATGTTTTATATTATGGCATCTGGTTATAAAAAAGACTTTTTATATACTTCTCTGAGATCCAAATGTGAAACCTGTAGTTTAGAGGGCAGCTGGCATGCAGGAATTCAATATATGAGCTTAATATTCCTGCTTGAGATTTTAACTGTTCTGACTTAGGAGGAATTACTGTTATACACCATACGGCCTTACAGGTCCTGTTAGAAATATCACCCATGTCTCTGATTTCAGAACAGAATAAGTCTGTGAGCCAAGGAAAGGAGGACTATTTATATAAAATTAACCGTCGGATTAAAGCATGTCAGGACTCATGGCAGTGTTCTAATCTCTATAAAATACAGTTACGTGGTACAAGATTTTCCTTCACAAAATAAATGTTATTCAGTTAAGAATTGCTGAGCCTTTTTCAAATTGTTCTTTCTTGCAATAAATTGCAAAAAGGTCCTTGGTACCAATGTATGTGTATCAATATAGGCTTCTTTTTTTTTTTCCTTCCGCAGTCGTATTTGTGCAATCTATAAAAATAAAATGGTGGAAAATTTTCTTTGTCTTTATGCAGAGATAGGTGACCATTCCTAGTACAAATAAATGGAGTTTGTGAGGCAGGGAAATCTTTCAGTTTTATTACAGTTCTTTTGGACTTTGTCTACAGTGTACTTCTTAAGGCTGTATGCTGACTAATCAGTTCAAAGCTTTATGTTTCAGCTAAATTTGTTTAATTTATTTTTTTCTACTGTTGATATTTATATTGGTTTCACCAGAATTCAGAATTTTTTGTTAAAAGGTTAAATAGAAAAAGAATGCTCATTACATCTTATACAACGTTTGGGACAAAATCCATTTTAAGCCCAAACACAGAAAATTATCGACATGACTTAAATTTCGATTCCAACAACTTCTTTTAAAGCCTAATGAAAGTAAGCAGAAAAAGCAAGATGTAGGTTTTTGTTTTATTTATGTTTTGATTTGAAGATTGTATAGTAGGAATCAGTGTTTTAACCATTAGCTATGCAAATAATGCTCACTCTTTCAAGTATCCCCATTTATGTCAATTTGTAAAAGTAAAATTTCTTCTCATGAGTACAGATTTGTTCTGGATCATTGCCCTCAGATTTTCCATGTGATTTTTTGCTTTTGGTTTTTTTTTTTTTTTTTGGCTAAAAATAAACTTAGATTATATTGTTCACCATAAAATTTTTGCCCTTGTAAACAAAAATATACGGGAAAGATATGCGATGAGATGACCTGGAATGGAATGTCAGGGGCAGAAGCATGTCACCACAGAAGAAGATATGCAAGGTCTGCAATTACAAGCCATGAAGGAAAAATGTCTTTGTTTCTGTACCATGGAATAACAACAAAATATTCTACGAAACTCTGGAGAAAAACAAAAGAATAGCTACTGTACTTAAAATTTGAACTTTTTGTGAATCCAAGATCATTTTCAACGTAAGTTAAACTCATGAATTGGGTTTTGACATTGGTAAATCAAGTTTTTAGCAATAGCAGTGCACATGACTGAATGCTATTGGAATAAAGAGCAATTTGAGATCACGCGCTAATGAGATTTAGCAGGGAAAATACTTTCCTGAGAAAGAAAAAACAGTTTGATAGGAGTGAATAGTTTGGTAACCTGGTGAAAAGTTAGTTGACAGCAGGTCACATGAAGGTAATTTGGCTTTGTGCTACTCCTGTGCCTCAACAGTAAGTCCTATATCTATATATATCATATAGACATATATATATGTCTATATGTCTTATCACCAGATACATTTTTTTTGCAATTAACTCTCACTTTTCTTCCCTTCTTCTACAAATATTTTTCTCCTCAAGCTGTACTCTCTTTCCTTCCATTCTTTCCCTTCTTCCTTCCAAAGAATTTTGGAGAAAACAATTTGCTGGGCTTCAGTAATAAATCTTTGGATCCCAGGTAACGTGATGGTAATGAGATCTGTATGGAGATGACAGTTTCCACAAGCATTGCCCCATTTTGACATGGTGGTTATGCTATCAATACAGCCTGCCTTATAGAGTTTTCAAGATTAGGTGTCTCCACACAGTGTGGGAACTTTTTGGAACAGACTTTTTACCTCTGAACCGAACTGTGAAATTAAGTGTAAGACATGTAGAAAACTAACGCATATGAAGGAGAAAACACAGACTCAAGGACAAGTAAGTTTATTTCTGAGATGTTCATGACCTATGTCCACAGTGAGAAGCTAAGCGGGAAGAAAAAATAGAACTCAGAGGTATGGAAGAGATGTACACAAGAAAATGACAATAATGAGATAATACCTAATTAGAACAATACTTTCACAGGAGGCTAATGGGAGTAGAGTTGGGGAAACACTTTCTTTCTCACAGAAGAGTTAATCAGTACTATGAACTCAAGTAAACAGCATCTTTAGCTTGAAAAAGATGCCAAAATAAATATCTGAGAGTTGCTTATCTTTCATCTCACACAAAGAAATGAAAACCAGATTAGATCTTCTTTCCTTTTCTCAGAGCTACATAAAATAAAGATTGTCCTTGTTATCCTGAAATATTTCGCAGCAAATCTTAAATAAATAAATAAGTAAAACATCTATCAATACAATATATGCTTCCCCCAGTACATTCACATGATGTCTGCTTCCTATCTGTAGGACTAATTCTGGACAATTTCTCCTGGGTATTCAAGAAAAAGGCATCTATAGAAAAGGCCACATATGAATCTCTTAAATGGTCCTCTTAAAAGCTCACGTTGGGAAAAGGCATTTCTCTGTGGGCCTAAAGGACTAGAGGACATAAGTACTTTTGGGTTTCTTCTCTTGGTGCTGCATCAGAAGACAACTAAGATTTGTTTCTTGTTTCAGGAGATCTGCACAAGCAAAATTTTGGCAGATTTCTGGGAAATTGCATATTTGACTTGCTGCCCCAAAAGGCTGACTGTGGCCTCATGAACTCAATACAACTTCAATAGAGCCAGATCATGTGCCATTATATTGCTGCTGTTTCTTCCATTGGCAAAATTGGGTCCATATTCTATTTCTATTTACATATTCTATTCTATTTACATTAAGCATTGGTTCTGTAGGCCAAATTACTGTCCTGAGGACACCTGAAGAATCTTCACAAGATGTCTAAGCTGGAGATCAGATACATGGTTTTTGTAGCTTCGGGTCACTGGAGCAGTTTACTCTTGGAGTTTGCTGAAGGTCTGCATGGATACATAAGGCAGCACGTTCTGTGGCCTGGTGTAGTCTAGCTTGAGCCAAACTGCTTTTTTTTCATGACTAAAACCTCTTTAAATTAAGGGAGTTAATTATGGTTATAAAAATTACAGCATAATGAAAATATTAGTGCTTAGCAGATTTTTTAACTGTCTGTTTCTCTTCCCTAGCTGTTTTCTGCTGGAAAACTTACTGGCTCCAGAGTAGCTGAGCTGAAGGCAAAGTACAACCTGCTGCATGAAACTGTGAGAAGGTACAATATTTACAGTTTCCTAAGTATATCCTGAAGCTTCAAAGTCTGAAGTTAGGTGTGGTAGCTGTGAGTCTGCCCTGCTCTGTTGAGACAAGGGATTGTGGTTGTAGTTTGGTGCCAGGCTTGAGCTCTTCTTTGAGCAGAAGGAAAAGAAGAGTAGATAGTATTGTGTTACTGGGCTGAATAGAGTGGCAGGACTCCAATATTTGCAAGTCTTTGTGACTAATATATTTGATCCTGAAAACATAGGATCCTAAAATTAAAAGTCTTAGTTTCATCCTAATAAAATGGGAAGCTGGAATGAGGCTTTGACTGTGTAAAAAAGTCATTTGACTTTATTCAGATCAGTGCACATCAAATATTTTGGAGAAACAACATTTAAAGCAGCACTTCTAAACCAGTTCAATGCCGTAGAGGCTCCAAGGCTGATGCTCAGAGCTAAACATATGATGTGGATTTTGGGTTAATTGATTGAAAATGTTTCCAGCACACCAGTGTTCACTGAGATGAAGGAGAAATCCAGTAGCTACTAAACATGATTTACTTTTAGCCAGTGTTAATTTGAAACCTGTCTTTGGCTGGAAAAAATTCAATCATGTCTATACTTACTTTATTTTGTATATTTTCATAGCATTTTTTTTAAATATAAAACATATTTTTTTATAATGGCAACTTTTTTTCTATAGGTAGTATAGGTGAAATACTGCCTGAGAGAAAACAAGACCAAACTCTTTTATACATAAAACTGCTTTAAGCCATGCACCAGAAGTGTGTTGGATGATAGACTATAGCCTTCATTCTCTTCATTGTTCTCACAGAAGTATGCAATTGCTGTATTTCTGCAAGAAAGTCAATTGGAGGGAGTCACAAAGACCTCTTTACTTGGATTAGCCATGTGCTAAAGCAAAACACTTACACATGAATGCACTAATGCTAATTTCCACAGATTAATTCCTCCTACTTCTGGAAGAAAGCAAGGGAAATCAATAATCAAAAATTCATCACAATCTCTGCTATATTTGAGGACTTTCCAAACAGTAAAGGCAAGATTCATTTGCCCGAATTTCTGTAGATACACACAGCTGAATTACGTACCTAGAGGCCATTAATACTCAATATCAGGAACCATACACTTTCTTCTTTAACAGACATCTCCAGGCATCTATTTTTGTCCATTGACTATAATCAGAGTCCAGATGATAGGGTGAGTACATGTTTATACTGTTGGTCTCAGTCAACTGAAGTGAAACCCTGCCCACCCTTCCAAAAAATCAGACTTCTGAAGGCAGAAAAATAATAAAATTTCTAGTGTGCTTATGACTCGTGTCACCCTCTTTTCAGTCTGTACTGAGCAAGACCTTTTGGGATCATCTGTGAGGCATTTGTCCTTTTCTTACAATTATTAAGAAGAATCAGTACAAATTTTTAATTTTTAGTTCTTCAGTAAAACTCTGTGTATCAGTAACTCATTTTTACACCTATCACAGTTGAATTTCATCACTTAACTGGTCCCCAAGGCAGAATGTCTTTTGTTTATCAGCACTGTTAAATGCTGTGCAGAAGAAAGTGATGCTGGGTGAGAAAGTCTTCAAACTGAGTGTAGTTCTTTCTTTTAGTCATTGGTATAACCTAAGGGAAGTTCAGACTGAATGTTAGACTGGGCTAGACTAGACTAGACTAGATGAGAATAGTTCAGTTGGAAGGGACCTTCAGAGATCATTTAGGCCAATTGTCTTAAGGGCCAACCAAAAGTTAATGAGGATATTATCCAGATGCCTCCTGAACACTGACGTGTTGTGTGTTGTGAGACACCATCCACCTCTCTAAGGAGTCTGTTCTATTGCTTGTCCAGTCTCACAGTAAAGAAAGTTTTCCTAATGTCCAATCTGACCATCTCCTGCTTCGTACCATTACTGTGCCTCCTATCATTAATTACCAGGAAATGGTAACTAAGAAACTTAAGAAGTTCTTCACCATAGGGAGATGGGCTTGGAAAAGGCACCCTAGGGCAGTGGCCATGGCTCCAAGCTGTTGGTGTTCAAGAAGAATTTGGACAGTGCTCTCAGACACTGAGTTTGAATTTTGGATGATTCTGTGTGGGATCCAGGAGTTGTACTCAACAATCCTTGAGGGTTCCTTCCAACTCAGGATATTCTGTGGTTCTATGACTTTATGAATAAAATTTTACGTACATCTATCTCAGAGGTAACAACGTGAGATTTATGCACCATGAAGAGTGTAGATCCCTGTGACAGTTCTGTCAAACTATTGCAAGTGACCTCTTGGTATATAATGCAGGTCTGTCTAATGTGATGAGTGGAATTAGTGAGCGCGCAGATCGTTTTAAGGCTGCTGATGGAGTACACACTGGTTAGCGCATACTGTGGTCCTTTCCTTAGTGGTAAATACTTCATTATTTCTCGGTTTCAGTTTTAGTTAATTTGGTATTCTGAAAAGTTGAGAGATGTCACCCGGCAGTCAAGATCCTTGACACACTGAGTCAGGCTGTTACATGTTGCTGAAAGTCTGCTGCACTACTGAAGTTCTGTGAACAGGCTGCCTTCCCTTTCTGCTGTTGTCTCACCCATCTGTTTTGCAGTGAGGCTGCATCTGAAGCTTAAGTACCTTACCTCATATTTCATCTTAGAAAACCTCTTTGGCCAAACAGACGTGTGGCTCAATTGTGAGTTGCACAAAATGACAGAATCATAGAATGCTTTGGGTAGAGATCATGTAGTCCAGCTCTCCTGCCATGGGCCAGCACATCTCTCCCTAGATCAGACTGCCCAAAGCCCAGTGAGGAGCCAAATACAAATATTCTCACACAACAAACTGTAAGAAAGTAATAATAGTTCATTGACGAATTTGGAATCCTATCTTCTTAAGTCTATATGAAATTGTTAGTCACTTCACTAATCCAAAAGCTGCTACATCACACACTGGGCAAACATATTTTCGCACACATGAGGGTCTAAACATTTACACTGTGTAGATTTCCAATCATTTCTTCATTGGAATTTAAACCTTCACGTGAAAAAATACTGTTGGTAACTATGAGGAACAAGATCTGGTCTAGATTCTGTTTTTTACTTTATTCTTTTTTTTTTTTTAATTGCTTTTTCCTTTTTATTACCTTGAAAAAAATAAATAATAAGAGGTTTTTTTTTTTTTTTTATGGAAGAACTTTTAATGTAATTTTATGTAAAATTATTATTCATATAAAATTTATGTTTAATTTATGTTTAATGGAGGAATTATTTTATAAACGAGTGTGTATTATTGCATCCAATTATATTTTCTCCCCAGATCAGTTTCATTATTTTGACTTATTTAAGTAAGATCTAATTTTTTATTTAGCTTTTTTTTTTTTTAATTTTTTATTTAGCATTATTTAGGATCTTGCGTAGATACCTCAAACAATTTTCTCCTTGAAATATTATTATATAAATATGTCAAAGCATGATGTTCATGATAAAGACACACTCTTATATCCTGTTTCTCTGTGGTTTTCTTATTTTCTGTTCTAAAAAAGGAAGTGGTTATTTAACTAGAAATGTTACACAAAACAAAACTCTTTCTTTGTTATTTCAGCATGTTCATACCATGTAGTCGGCTGTGTATTTTATGTTTTACAGTTACCATCCTAGTTCTGTTCTTTGGTGTGATGTAATTTTGTTGTTACTTAGCTTGCAATGTACTCACAATTGTCATCTTTGAGCTAGAATTTGGTGTAGAGATTCTCAGTACAGGAGACAATAATTTTATAAAAATAATAAATTACATTTTTTAATTAATAAAGGGCAAGTGATTGAGTTCTTTATTCTTCCTCATTACTTCTGACTAACTGTAGCATGCCACTGTATACAGCTTACAATTCAGTAATATTGAGAAGGCATGTACAATGATAGCAATAGCGAGAAGACTAAGTTGGTCTATCAAACAATGTATAATAATTTTCACGCTGCAGTTCAACAAGACTCTTCCATAATTACCAGTGTATTTTAATAGCAGCTTTTAAGATCCGTTATTT
This sequence comes from Lagopus leucura, assembly GCF_019238085.1. NCBI lineage: Eukaryota > Metazoa > Chordata > Aves > Galliformes > Phasianidae > Lagopus > Lagopus leucura. The sequence goes on along the minus strand of NW_024962265.1, from coordinate 11,594,150 downwards.
GGCTGTCGCCATGCAGGCTCATAAGCATATTGTGAGCACCAGTCTGGTAGCACTGACAGAATATTACAATTTGTTGTTTTCGTGAAGCCAAACTTTGGTGGCACAGGTGATTTCAGATGATCCCTCAGTTCCACTAATATGTTTCCAGAGAAGTCCACAAATGTAGTTGCAGCCTCAGATCATCAGGTGAGCTGCTTCAGCTGCTGGTAACACTCCAGCGACAGCAACACATGGCTCAGCACTGGGTACATGTCCAGGAGTTAGCTAAGAACATTGAGGTGTTGCACAGCCCAGGCTGGGCCCTGTACTGGTGAATACTGCCCTGATACTGGTCAGCACACTGATGTGATAAAACATTTTGTATTGTTGATCAAATCTCTTTCTTGTGTTCTTGAGTCAGTAACTTGTGCTGAAAGGGGTGCATTTACTCTCTTTGAATGGGACTTTTACTACTGAATTTAATTGTTTAGAATTTAACCTTAATTCTGGTTTTCATCTTCATACTTGTCTGTTGTCACTGCTGGTCACGTGGGAGAAAAAGTGCATTTTTCTCATGCCAGGAAGCAAAGGTTCCAGATTTTCACTTCCGTCCTTTTCTGCACGCTGTGTAGTTACCGAAGCTAAGCAGTAAAATGTTGCTTATCCCTCCAGAGTATTTCAGTTATTCAGAATGCTTTCCATGTAATCCGTGAGTTGAACCACTACCTGATACCACACACCAAGAATTGCTGTCTCTTCACTGATTCTAGGAGGTGCTAGATGAATAACTTTGAATAACTTGGACTAAGTGACCATCTTTCATCTGGTTAAAATTAAATGGGATTAGATGCAGAAAATCCCCTTTCAACAAGTCTCACTGTTCTCATGAGACAACACAGGTTTGAACTGACCTCAGGAGGTCTCTGGTCCAACCTCCTGTTTGATCAGGGTCAGCCATGAGATCCAACCAGATTGCACATGACTTAATCCATTCTCATCTCCAAAACATTGTTTTATATACTACAGAAATGTAAAGAAATGTAAATATAATGCTTGTGCTTAGATCTAAGTTTTTCTACTTAATATAGCTTACAGGAATCTGAGATCCAGCTGTTGCAGGAAGCCAAACGTCTTAGTGTAGACCTGGAACAACAGCAGCATGAACTGGAAAAAGCAGAACAGTTCCCTGAAGAATCTTCCAGTGAAGTCTGCCGATTAAGGCAACAGCTTCTTAATTGCCAAAATGAGTACAACGTTATTAAAGAAAGAGAGCATGAAATTCAGTTCAGGATAAAATGGTAGGTGACAACAATCAAATCTCTGCTTGTTTTATCATAGTTTATCTAAAAAGATAATAACAAAATGTAATTCAGTATCCACTATACGTGGATCTATTTCTTGACAGCTATTTTTAAGCAAATTGCAACAAACTTGCCTAGTAAGGACATTTCAGAGATTAATAAAATTATTCCCATGTGTGGTTTGTAGATAATTTTTATTTTAGAAGGTATCCTCTGAAATACAACTTTAGTTTTATCATATTGTACCATTAATGTTTGGAGAGGCAAAACTTTCAGCACCAGTTCTAGTCTAGGATAACTTCAATACTAAGGACACCTTCAGTACTAATGGCTAAAGTATCTCAGAGCTCTGGTGACTGGGTTTTTATGGAAACAATGTCATAAATAGACTCAACGCTATTTTTAACATCAAAAATACATTTTATTCAGGAGTTTCTACTCAGTTATTTAAATAGGAAAATCATTTCTATACTCTCACATCTGAGAAATGAGAAATTTGCTGTGAAAGATGTGAATATTGAAAATTTTATAAAAAATTATTACACAGTATTGTACTGAATCATTTACACATCGGTGTATTGCAGTTGGTGCTTCTACAGTAAAATTACAAACAACACTATTGTACTGTTAAAAATACGTTCCTATGGAGATGAGCTCATATTTTCACTTTGTGGAGTGTTCACCATTTTTACCTATCTTCAAACCAGCAATACTTCAGTTGGCACATAAAGCTAGATAAGTAATGTCAGCAAGTCAGCGGTTAAAACTGATCTTCTACAAGGAAATCAGAGGCAGTGTATGAGCTGCATGGAGTAGATTTTTCTGGCAGTTCTTCCTTGATATTTTTTGAAGAGCCAAATGTTTTCTCTAATAGAGAAACTTGAGAAGGAAGTAAACTGGGAGTGGGAGAAATAGAGAAATCATCTGGAAAAAATTATTTGCTATGAGATAACTAAGCACCATGAGATTTCCTGAAAAATTATTAAATACAGAATGTATTGAAAATTACAAGCAATCCAGAAACACGCTGTTCAAAATGTCATGCTTTTTGACCCATTTCCCCTCACTCATTACAAACATTTCTCACTAATTTGTATTACATTTCCAAAGAAATGGTGGGTTTTGTATGATTAAGGGATATCTACTCATACTCTACTTTTTACCTTTAGTTAAAGGGAGATTTCTATGTCCTGCAGAAACACAACTTAGATATTCAGTTACCCTTGAACATTTTCTTCATTGATCCTTAAATTTGAATTTAAAATCTTATAGCGTCAATTAAAAATATATATGGTTTGGGTCAGCACTAGTGGGAAAAATGTTATTTCACTTTTATAAGAAGCTTGGTGATGCACTGGAACAGGTTGCCAAAGGAGGCTGTGGATGCCCCATCCCTGGAGGCATTCAAGGCCAGGATGGATGTGACTCTGGGCAGCCTGGTCCGGTGGTTGGTGACCCTGCACACAGCAGGGGGTTGAAACTAGATGAGCATTGTGGTCCTTTTTAACCCAGGCCATTCTATGATTCCTCTCTGTGGCCTCTTGCTTTGCATGAGATCAAACCCAGTCGTACGGTCTGATCCGAAGTCCATATGGCGCAGTACCTAAGAACGACCAAAAGAACAGCAATCATCCATTTGTGAGACAGAGATTTCACAAGCCAAATGCATTCCTCTTTATTTAAGAATCCTCAGCTGATCCCTCTTCCTTCAACTTTTCCTGTCTCCTCTTAAGCCAATATAAACTTCTGGCATTGCAACACTCTGGGCAATGAGTTCCACAGATTAACTCCACAAGCACTTCCACTTATCTATTTCAAGCCTAATCATCTGTTTTGACTCCTAGCAGCTTCATTTCATGCTGGTAGTTGTACTGGATGAGGCCAGACGTCTGGACCCCTATTTGTCTTCACTGCTGCAGGATGGTTTGATAGATCTCTGTTGCATTCCCCCTCATTTATCCACATTCTAAAGTGAAGAGCCACAGGTTTTTAAAATATTCCCTATTCAGCATTGTGCCTCATGGCAGCACCAGGTCTCGTGCCTGTTGTGGGGTTGGTGTGAACTGAACATGCCTCAGTTACCTGTGGATTTGCGCTCTGGGAGAGAATACACTAACTTGCCAGAGATGAGAGGGATTTTTTTTACCAAAGAAGGGTAGAATGAATAGGACTGGCAGAGTAGCATATCAATGTGAGGAACGAATAAATGAATGTAGATGTGGAAACAAGAAACAAGCTATGGAGAAAAAACAGACAGCAGATGTTAATATGTTTGTAAAGAAGGAATGTGTTGGTTTGAGTAAAATAAGTGGAACTGAGTTTGCAGAATAGGGTAATGAGTAGCAGGTTCTCTAAGAAAAGCATTGATGTAAAACGAAGAACTCTGTGCCTGATGGTTTTCTCCACATAATAAATTATACCTTCTGACATGTAGGTCTGCACAAGCAGTCTCACAGCCTGGGGGCAAACCTCACCAAAGATACTGTAAGGTGTCTTAGAGTCATTTTAAGGTGTTAGGTGTCTGCTTGGTTCCCTTCATTTTTCAGAAGGATAGAATCTCCTCTCACAGTCCGATCTCTCTTGGCCATCGGTCTCTCTGGACCACAGTTTCCCTTGCTGTCCAACTGTGTTAATATAACAGTCCCAGCTGTGCTTGGCACTTACAACAAAATTTTGGGAATTATGACTAATGGCTGTTTAGCCTGAAAACAAACATATTGCTTATTTACCTTCTTGAATGGAACGTGAAGAAGAAAAGCCTTTGAAGGGAATCCGTGTCTCTTATCTATTGCTTTATCTTTATCTTAGGAGTCTCAAGTAAGATCTTGCCTGCTTAGATGGAAGCAAGTGTGAGACTCTGAAGACCTTCCATTTCCTTGTTTCTGTAGTCCCTTCTTTTTCTCTTGAAGAATGATCGTGATATAGCATAGCACTGTTGGGGTTTTTTGTCACTTAAATATTTTCTCTCTGTTCCGCTTCCATCTTTCATTTCCTGTCTTCTTGCCTCTATAAACATTTTTTTTTTCCAGATCATATACATTTTTCAACATCTGAAGGTGGTACTTCATCTTTTGTTTTAATTACTTATTGTTTTGTACAACTGGAAGTGCCTCAGTAAGAATATAGACTGAAAATGGATTGATATGATCAGCAAAGATGGGTTCTGTCTTGAAGAAAAAATTTATTTTACTGCCCATGTGAGGTTTGGAGCCCTGGCTTTTGAGATAAAACAAGGAAGTGCTGCTTTGCTTTATTAGATCATAGCACCAGTTATTGCTCATTACTGATTAATAATGAATTTGTCATATAAATGAATATATGACCTAAACTTTAAAAAGTAAGCAATTAATTTAAAATTAGATTATTTATACCTAGAGTCTGTGTGGTTAAGTGTGCCTGATTCTTGAAAACAATTTTCTCCCAAAGCCCCAGTCTAAGCTGCAGCCCTTATAGCCAGTTACCCAGCTCACAAAATGGCTACTCACTCAAGTCCTGTGTGCTATTGCAGACAAATCAGGATTGCAAAACAGATTTTGTCCTTGTACAAGCATTACAAGTATGGAAAATTACTTCAATGCTTGCAATTATTTCAGTATTAGTCACTGAGCAATTAAAAAGGGAAAAGTTTTTATCCGTAGTTTATCTAGTAAAGAATTACAATTAATAAATAAGTTAGATTACAGTTTGAAGTTGGTACCAGCTCATCTTATGACTGCATTCTCCAGTGTGTACAAACTAAACAGCGTTAAGAGCCTTACAGGAATGCCATGCTGGCAGCTTGTTAGCTCTGATATGTTGTTGTGGTCACTAGCTGGGAGGTTTGTAGTTGTGAAGTGCTGAGCACTTTCTATGGTACCTCAGCAGTCCCAACTATGTGTAAGAGCAGTTGAAGAAGTTCACTTCCTTGTGTGTTGGGATTCATGGCGTTGAGAATGTTCTTTTGCTTGCGGAGGAACTGAAATGAACCTCTGTTGACAACTACCACTGCATTTCTTAATCTCTCTGACAATTTTATTTTATTTCTGCAGCAGTTTGCAGCTGTAGACATCTCTGAGGGAAAAGTCTGGAATGCATTTTCATTAATGGTCCAATTTTCCACATGCTTTTTTTTTTTTTTAACTCATTACATCTGCATCCGTGATAGCTTTAAATGCATGATTCTGCTATTGAACTTCACAAAGATAAGTAGAAGGTAAGAAACGCTCACAAACACTCCTTTCCTGCTCCCAGATGTATGCTCCTCTCCCTTTCCATTGCCCTAGTCCACACCCATAAGTCACTTCAACTCTTCAACTCACTAAAAGAGAAAAAGAAGTAAAAAGTCTGATTTGGTGATTTTTAGCTGTTTTAATGACTTATGTTGGCTCACAGAGTAGTTTCTTAGGAACCCTGGAGCTGCCTTGAGGGTTCTGTGGCCAAGAGCTGAGGAGAAACCCGGAGCTTTGAGATGCTCAATATTTACTGGTGGTAATCTATTAAACTGAGTCATAACAATTCATGAAACCATATCCTCACGAGGGTAAGATAAATCACACCAATAGCACTCACCGAATGCACAGAAAGAGTTTTGTTTTAGCACCTAACTTAAGTCCAGATTTGAAACATTCATTTTAAACTTGAAATGCAATTTTTAAAGGCAGTTTTTCGAAAGGGCATCCAATGGAAAAAAATTTTCAGAAACTAAAATAATGTTTTGCCAAAAAACTAACAGTGTCAGGGAGAAAATACGAATTTTAGCAAAACAAAATGAAAAAAAGCAATCTGCAAAAGTGAATGTTAAGTATGTAAAACTAATGTAGTAAATTCTTTAAATGTTCACATTTTTTGAAATTATTACATTCAAAAATAGTATTTCCCTTCTTCATTTTTCTATTCTTTTTACCCTGTCTTTCACCTCTTCCTTCTGCCCCCATTTTCTTTTTATCCCTTCACTGTTTTCTGTGTAATAGAAGTCAGCATGCCAGCTCCTCTGGCAACTTCACTTGGTGCTTGCAGTGTCCTGTTGCCCTTGTTTATGTCACAGAAAACGAGGTGTTCAAATCATTTTACTTTTGATGGATGGCAGAGTCTTTGTTGTGAGGTTGGAATGGCTCCACAGGAATCTGTCCTCATGAGTGAGGAATGTGACAAAAGAAAAACAGTGTCAACTGTGTTCTCCTCCTAATTTTTTTGATTGTTCTTTTGATTGTCTGGCACAATATAAAAGAGGGCACAGTGCAGACTGATGATGACCACTGCAGTCTTTAATCCATTTGAGCAGGACTTATTTAATCAGGTTCTGTGGCAGTCAGACAGTTGTGGGTATTTGTGCAGAGTGAACATTCATTACAATTAGTGTGATTATGCCAGTCCCAAGGAGTCCTGCTAGGAATCCTGCCCACACATGCTGGGAATACAAATTGTCACTGTTAACTTATTAATACACTCAGAAAACCTGTCAGTAGGTGGAAATATTGAGTTTGACCAGCACAGCATTTCAACGTAGGTCTCAGCTGTAGTTCAGAGGCATAGTACACGGGAACAAATATTCTATCACCAAATCAAAGTAGCTCAATTTTCATCACAGTTTGATCCCTTGTTGTCTATAACCAGTGGGACATAAAAGCAGTAACTCCTGAACCAACTTCAGCAAAGAAACCACCTGATGTTTCTGTCTGCTCAGTTATACTTGCACTGTACAGTGCAAGATATGCCTGTGTCTGTCTGCAATCTTGTTCTGTGCAGTTTCTCAATTTTGAAATGGAACTTTCCTTTATAAATATTTTCATCATTTTGGGGGGGACGGTTGATCTAAAATTATTTGTTTTTCTTTGAAAAACTTTTCCTACACTCATTCTCTCTGGCACTGAGATCAGTTTTCAGACACAGCAGTTCCCATGGAGGCATTATTGCACTCTGCACAAACAAATATACGTATGTACTGTAAATAAAAAGCTCTACTCTGTGTCTTTATTTCCTCTTTGCTCTTCATCTGAGTCAGACCTTGTTCTTCACGAACATTTGAATTGCAACACTGCCAGCTCAATTCTCTTTTAACTGTTTTATTCCTCTGACTGATTGAAAAGTCTTTATCTGGGGCTTATGCATAGAAGTTTTGCACCTTTTGTTTGAAGAAAAAAACCACAAAACATAAGAAACCAGTTACTAGGAAAAAAAACAACAAACAAACAAACAACAACAACAAAAAAAAACACTAATAAAGAAGAAGTGACCAAGAGATCCAAAGGATTCTCCAGGCCACCAGTCAGCTGATCTCTCCCCACCATTGCTACCACCCAAAAAGCGAACCACTGCCTTGCAAAGACTGAAGCTGCCCCTGGAAGGTGTCGAAGAAATACTGATGGGTGGCTTCTCTTCGGTGTGACCCACATTCAGAAGACCTGTTCTGCGCAGTCAAGGCTGCTCCAGGGTTCCCTTGCCACAATTTACACCTTTGAGTGACACAACTGTTTCATGAAAGCCTGTCTGCCTCTGTCAATTCTCCCTTTATTTAAAGAGTGGGATAGCAGATTCTTGCAGACAACCCTGAGGCTCCAGGTGAACTGACCAGCACATCCTCATGTTGGAGAAACACAACACAGATTTATTGTTTGAAGTTGATTCTTTTGTATGTCTGGGACAAATAATTTTGTTTCACCTGCTCCTTAGTTGTAATCATTACTCATTTATAGCTTGACACTCAAAAAGTGTCATCACAAATATTAATTGTATTGAGAGAACCTGCTTGCTAATTCCCCCGCCAGTGCTACAATGACTAAAGCTCAATTTGGTTGTGCTAACATGCAAGCTGCTGTAGACCATATACCTCATTTAGGTTGTTGTTCATTGCATGCACTGGGGTTGTACTGATGTATTCCCTCACTAATTCCAAGGCTAGTTTGTGATATTTGGCAGTTTTTACCTATCTGCCATCAAGGAGCTCCTGTTTTAAGTCTAACATGCTTGCTCACTCAGCTCCATTTTTTGTTGTCACTTCTTCAACTGTGTCAGGGCAACATGGCTGAAAACACACCCAAAGCTCTCCTATATTTCCTTTCCTCCTTCTGCTCTCCATCATCTGTCTCTGATGCCAGACATGAAATTGCAATGGTGTTGGACATAGATGATCTTTAAGGCCCTTTTCAACCCAGGCCGTTCTATGATTCTGTGGTCACCTTGGCTCTTCAGTATAGTTTGCTACTATGTCCCATTGCCTTAGCCTATGTCCCTGGTCACTTTTCAGGAGTATTTTGTCACAGGAGCCCATTTTAGATTTGAGGAACTTTACTTTCAGCTGTTTACAGTGTGAATGTGAACAATCAAAGAAAGAAAGTTTCACACCCCCAAGTGCTCTTTCATTGGCATGTGATCTCTTTGTGGATATACTTTCCACACCTACTCTTTCCTTTTCCTCAGCTCTATGTTGAAGTGCTGTGAAGTGTGTTGAAGTGTGTAGGATGTTTCTGATTCTCTAACTTTGTTAGTGTTACCACAGGGGTGAAGGAGGAACAAAAGCAACCATACAGGAGGTGGTAAGACTAAGAAAGTCCAGATCAAATGGTGAACTAGAAAAAATGCTGCTTGAGTATGACCTATCTTTTAGCAGAGAGCAATCTCTGTTTACATCTGAACACCCTTAAGCTGTCCCTGATGATAGCTCACCATATGTGTTGGTGGAGCAGAACAGAGGCTTCAGTACTTGTTCCTTGTTTGACGTATTACTAATACATCTAGCTCTGCTTTGATTCTCCTGCAGTTTGCAAGAAGAGAAAAGACTTCTGGAAAAAGAATATGAAAGAATTCCAAAGCAAGGTGTAAGTATGAAATGTGAGAAAAGACATGTTTTCTGTTCTGTCTGCTAATACACCAAAACATCTCTGAAAATATTTTCACAGTGCATGGCTATAAAGGTCTTTAACTTACATAGAAAGATAGATAGCTGATTTTATGGGAGAGATGATAGCAAATAATTCAGGTCTGATGACTGTAGGCGAAGCAGTGCTTATTTGATTGATAAAAGATCTGGATATTCCTAAGTTTACTCAGTATTTTTTTACAGTATGCAGCAAATGGGTAAAGATAGCTACAAGTTATAGGACGTGAGTATGCAAAATACTTCTGCAGTCAAATTCTGATGAACACATGCATATTTGTTGGAAATAAAATTCTGCTAATTATCAGTAGAAGAAAAGATCATATTTTATACCTTGTAAAAAATGTTAGCATCATTCAGTGTCAGTAAATTCTGTAATATCTGAAACATCAAACAATGTAAAGGGATCTCATCTCCTACTTCATCTTTAAAGGAAGCAGATAAGAAAATTAAAAAAATGAAAGAAGATTGTGATGAGCTCCTCAAAGAAGTAATCCAAAGGAAAGCAGAAGTTAACGCAATGAAAGAAGACATTTTATCCAAGCAGAAGCTGATGATAATAGATAAGAAAGAAGTGGAAAAGCTTCTGGAGGTCCAGGATGGTTTAAAAGTAACACAAAATTAATTATGCACATATCTTTGTGTTTGTGCATGTATGTGTGTGTGGGTGCCTGCTCTTGTCTAAGGATGCAGTGAATCTACAGTGCAGTCTAAGGATGCAGAGGATGTTGCTTGTCATTCCAACTTATTTAATGGCATTACAGTATGGATTTTATCATTTTCCAATAAGCATGAGATATACCGCTGTCCCATATTCACTGTTATTCCTATAGGAAATAATAGAAGTCATGGTTTTGAGTAAAAGTGCTTTGCAAAATGTTGTGTTTGCTATGTTGTGTTATTGTAAGGCTCCTCTAACACATCCAACCTAGTGCAGATTTGTCCAGAGAATTTTAAAAAATGCACCCAGGTCTTTGCAGCTTTCCTTTTCATGATATAGATGACATATGCAGGCATATTAATTGCATCCAAGTGGGAATCTTGTTTTTCAGACATAATGACATGGTAAATAACAGTAATTATTTTCAAAAGCAGCAACTACAGTTCCCTGAGATAAGCTCAAATAATTTGAAAATAGGTTTCTTGCCAAGTTTCACAGCAGTTCTATATGAGTATTAATTCTGTTAAATCACCCAAGATTGTGAGGCTATGAACCTAACCTTTGTCTTTTGTTGCTAGGATGAATTAGTTAAGATCCTTGGTGTTCCAGTGCAACTTAGAAAGGAAGCTGAGAAGATAAATCAGAAAAAAATGTACGCTTTTAGTAAATAAAATAAATATATGTATGTATGTATTCCTTGTTTTCATCCATTTGTTACACAGGCATTAGAGAGTAGCTGTTGATTGAAATTAGGATCATCATTAAAAACAGTGTTGATAATCCACTCAAAATCAATGCACCCTTCTAAAAAATGTTGCTTATGCAGTGAAATACTTTCCATTTAAATACTTTCATCTATTGGAAGATGTCCCTGTCCATGTCAGGGGACTGGAATAAGATAATCTTTAAGGTCTATTCAACCAAAACTATTCTATATTTGTATATAATTTAAGCACACAAAAAAAAATAGAGAACAAAGCTGATAATTATTTAACCATCTTACTGCACTACAGTAATTAATATATATCAGATCTGCTTAGTGGATTTTCAATGGTTAATAAGTTAAGCTGTTATGTGTAGTGTGTAACACAGCAATTAGCCTGTTTTATATGTTGTAGATCTCAGTGAGTGCACATAAGTTTATTTACATTGGCCTCAGGGAAACTGCAGCAGTTTTCACGCAGGTGGAGGTCTGACCCAAGGAAACAAGCATTTTCCCTCCATGCATACACAGCGGTTTGTCAGGCAGAGGCTGTTTACTATAAGCTCCCAGTGTGAACTCTGTCAAATATTTCAGCTGGGAAAGCCAGCCAGTCAGCAGCCTTTTTTTCTCTGTTTTTGTGGCTGTTTTGTCCTCCATCAGAGCATAATGTGCTGCTTTCTGCATGTGTAAAATCTATCTGGTACCTGCAGTGTCAGCCTGGTTGCTCCCAGCTGCTGGAAGCTAAGTGCCCATCCAGCTGAACAGACCACATATGCCCTGCTAGCACACAGGGATACACAGAGAGTTTTGTGTTGCCTGCCTGCAGTCCCTGTCAGAAATAAAGTTGTTGGTTGACTGTGTTAAATTTCTCAATTTTAAGATTTATGTGATAGTTTTATTTTCTCCTCAAAACTCTGCTTAATGTTTAATGTGACTCTGCTATTGTACGTACAAGAAGTTTTCCCTATTGTGGTACAGAGAAACAGTTTTAAAGAGTGAGTGCACTTAGTAGATTATTAATGGAGTATTTAAATGAGTCCTTCTACCTGAGACAGGTCACAGACACAAACTCTGAGCTTCCAGCCTTGGAATGACGGCTGGAAGCATCACAACCCTGGATCCAGTGATGCTGACAGAGCTCCGTTACCATTTTTTAACACTGATTAGGTGGTGCTAAGATCCCCACGATCATTTGTAGTTTGATGCAGAACTGTCCTGCAATGTGAAGATTTTCACTGTCTGTAGCTTGCTATTGTACGTTTCGAGCAGATAGCTGTGGCTTTGAAATAATTTTGTGCTCCTGTGAACACTGACAACCTAAATTTTGTCATTTAAATACATATGTAGCAATGTCAACCTCTACTCTTTTGTTAACACATATCCACAGCGATGCAGAGAATCAAAATGAAGACCTTAATAACCAAATGCAGGAGTTAAACTGTGCCCTGAAAGATATTGACAAAGGGACAGAAAATATCTTGCAAGAAAGAGAAGATGTAATGAAGGAATTGAATGGAAAAAGAGCTTTGCAGGAGAGCAAAGAACAAGAATGTGCTGCTTTGATAAGATTGCTAGAAATTGGCAGAGAAAAGGAACTGATGATCCTGGTAGAGAGGTAAGAGCGCTAGATGTAAGCTGTGTAGAGTGAGGGAGCACTTTGTTCTGAAACATCTCTTTTTGTATTGCTTTGCTTATGTTTTCAAGTTCTATGTGGAAACCATGATGGAGCAGAAATACCAGAGTTGGTTTTGTCTTCAGGAATGTTTCTATAAACTGCTGGTCTCTGGGATCTGGCTCAGAAAAGAACATCAAGAAGTAGAAACGTTTGATAAAATCCTGGGAGAGTAAAGCTCTGCATTTTGCTCTGGAAGGGAAAATGGTTCTCCCTGCAGTGACAGTATCTTTTTCTCTGTGTAGCCCACAGAAAGCAAACTAAGCAAAAAAAGTTCAGCTGTTTCATTTTCAGATGAGACTCATAGATTTCTGCCCCATACTCCATAATTTCAATGGGAATTGGCCACTCATAGCTTTCATATTCTCTTTGAAATTTTGATCTTATATGTACTTGGTAAACTAAAATAAGCTGTTAGGTCAGTCATAAGCTTCAACTGACTCCTGAGGACAAAGTACAGGTATAATCATGGTCATATTCTCAGCACAAATGCTTTTGCCTTTGAAGTTTTATGTTAAAGGATAGCGGCACTGTGAATTGAAATATCTGAGGGTCATGACCATGTAAACATACTAAAAAACCATGTCTTCTTCCTATAATAATTCATCTTCTACAGACTTGTAGCAGATTTAGAACAGGTTGTGAGACCTCACTGACATAATTAGGAATATTATCATTTCTTAAAGTTATAAAATTGTTAAAACGTTAAAACGGCTAATTGTAAGGTGACTTGTGGCAGTACATCATGATTTTGTCTTCCTGCTTGGAGATAATTACTTTGTACTCAAACCCCATTAAAATGATTGTGCCTGATGCAAACACGTCTTGCTCAAATTACCTGTCTCTGAAATTCTCTGTTTATCTCTATAGAGACTCTCTGAACCATGCATTAAAGGAACAAATCCTTGAGAAAAAGCAACAACGGGAAATTCTCATTCACATGCAAGTAGAGAAAGATAAAGAACTGAGAAATCTGAAAAAGATGGAGCTACAGCTGAACACGATTAATGAGTCCTTGGAACAAGACAAGTCACAGCACAAAACATTGAAATTAGAGGTCTGTATGAACACATTGATCATAAGAATTCCAAACTTTCTTGCAGAAAATTCATGTATGATATACTTGGACTGATCCTAACAGAGGGAGTAGGATAAGACTTTTCTAAGTCTTATGCACAGAGAAGTGTTAAGAGTGCCACAGCTACTGACTAAGGATGCTCTCAGTTTTTATAGCTGTAGTGAGAATACTGTGTGAACCCATACTGGGGCTCTTATTAAGAAATAGTAATTAAATGAGCATCCTAATCAGAGCTGGCACTGATTATATTGGCTCTGTGTCCCATGTCCTCCTTTGAGGCACTGTATCATTTTCTATGTGCAGTAGCATAGTAGCTTGCTTGCTGGCATCAAAGAAGTTTGTATCAGGCAAATAAGGCCACATAGCCACATATTACCCAGGTCCTGGGTTTCACATCAGATAACAAAGATCATCTTTATTAAGTTTGAAGATTGCTTGAACATTGCTGCAAATAATTTATGATGTGTTTAACATTATTCTGGGGGCAGGAAATCAGCACTCTATATAGTCTGGTAAATATATATATATATATATATATATATATATATATATATATATATATTTCCTTATGTTTCCTTCATTTCCACTGAACTTTCTCTTTTCTCAGCTTCCCCCTTGTTTTAGTGTATCACCCATTACTCTTCTCATACCGATTTATTCTATCTTTTGTGCCTTCTATTACCTTGCTATTAAAAAGCAGTTTTAGTTTGCTTGTCTACTTGAAGCATTTCCTTTCTTTTCTTCTTCCCATTCTTTCTTAAAACATTATTTTGTCTGCTTTTTCCCAATAACTTCCTCTCATCACTGGTTCTTCTAATCCCTTTTTCTTCAGCTTTTTTCTTACATTTCTTTCTAGACTGTAAGTCACTCATAAAATTCCCCATGCTTAGTCGGTATTTTTGTTTTGCAGAATAATAATATATCAATTATCTGATTTGGAAGTACAAGGAGTTGATGTTTCTTAACATGACATTGTGTCAGCACCATTTTTCTTGGTCCTTCTAAGCAGAAAAAGGAACTCTTTGTTGCATCACTATAAAATTCTTTACGTAACTTTATGGTATCAGAACCCACGTATACTTGGCTTTGCTATTTTTTCCAACTCTAAACATTACTCAGTAATATTTAATCTTTGTCAATCAGACTTTTTTTTTAATGTCTTCTTCTATACATGAAGATGACATTTTCTCCTGAATTCACACGTGCATTAATTACCTGGTAGCACACTTGGGAAGAGGAAAAGCTCTATATAACCACACCTAAACTTTTAACCCGAATTTCCTGAGCTATTGGTTAAAGGGATGCACATATTCCAGACTTGGATCTTAAAGATCATGCTGTGTTTCTATTTGGTATCAGCTCAGAGAATCTGGGAAGCTGAATTTTGTCTTGTGTTGCTATTGAAGAAAGAATTCTGGAGGGAGGATCACAACTGTTCAAAGTCATGCGATATTAAAACCAAGCCCCGTCATTCACTGATAGAGATGTGGTTAAAGTTCACTGAGCTGGGTGAGATCCCAACCCAACCCCTTTACACTGTGTGAAAGGGCCAGAGACCTGCAATGGAACCATACAGGTTTAGTTGCATTGCAGGGGATTCCCTCAGTGCTAACACCGGGTTATACTGCAGGCTTGAATTTGTGTTGCAAGTTGCAGCACCACGAGGTGTGCGGGAGAGGGAATGCCAGCAGAGATAAAGGTGGAGCTCAGAGTAGAATCATTCTGCAGAAGCTGCAGGATGCTGCTGTGTGAAAACGTGAACAGGCCAGGACAGTACAGTCTTTTCAGCTCATCTGTCCCATTGTCTGTGTTTTCTCGGATTGCATTCTTGGCTCTTTTAGATGAGAAAATGTGAAATCACCTCTGCCCTGCAGCACAGTCAGCTCACATGCAGTACTGGAGTGAGAACTGCAGTTCAAGCTCAATTCTGGTTTCATTTGCTATCTTGAGATGATTTTCATTTGAAAGATTTGGGAGCACAAAAGTTGACGTATTTCAATATTCAAGGTGATTCCAAGCAAAAAACTCACCAGGAATAATAGCTAATATAACAGTGTGATTGCAGAGGCAGCAGTCCATCAACATGCTTCCCCAGATTTCTCCTAGTTTAAGCGATGTGCTAAGTGCAGAGCAATTGGTTTGTAGAATAAGGAAATCACATGAACACTTCCTTCAACTTTTTTCTTCTCAGTAAGTTGTGAAAGGTCAGCTGTTGCTAAAGTGACATTCTGTGTGAAAGAGAACTGGCGGCCCTGGCTGCCTCCAGCCCCGGGCAGGGCTGCTGCTCCTCTCCCTGGCCTGGTCTCCTGCCAAAAGCGCCAAACTTGAGTCTTGTCTGATGCCAACAGAAGCCTTTAATGGATGAAAGATGTTGGTAGGAGCTTTCTGCTTCCAGACACAGGAGCCTGATGGCACCTTTAGAATCCCATTTTGGAAATGTGTGTCCACATCCGCCACAGCCAAAAGTGCACAGCAGAAGTGGTAACAGCACAGCAGAAGTGGTAACTGATGTACACTGCAGAAATGCTGTGTTCACTCCCTCCATGAGAGCGAAAGCAATTTGTTTAGCATGGATTATGTTGACCTTTTAGCAAATCTAAGTCAGATCTGACCTGTCCCAGAGCTGGAATCAAATAGCAAATAATCTCAGAGCTTGACCTTTACCATGCCATGTTATCCTTTCTTTTAGTGCAAGTGAACAATATCTAGTTTTATAATATTACCCCTGAGCCGAAAATCATGAGTGCAGAATATCTCATCATTGATGTGAAGGTTTCCTAACATCTGGTTGTGATCTGAGAAAAATACCAGAGTGCTGTGAGGCCAAAAAAACCTGGTGCCTCACAAGATCTATCACACAAATGGTTTTAGTTGGATTGTTCAGATTTAATCAGAAAGTAATTTCTTCCTTCTCTCATTTCTTTCTAAAATCTGGCTGAATAAACAGGTTCTCCCATAATGTACAAGAAAAAGTTGTACATAGCTATGCTGTTTGCTTGGACTTCCAGGAGCCTCAGGGAGAAACAGGAAAATCCTTCACAATTTAAACCAATAACGTAACACTTATGCATTCCATCACTTAAACTGGGCTTTGTAACGTTTAAGAAAACCTTCAGAAACTTGGACATGGTGTTGAGGAATTCTGCTCAGCCACCAGTAACTCTTGGATTAAGAGTTGCAACAAGACAGAAAAATAATAATTTCATCATATGTATAAGTAATTGAAATAGATTTTCTGCATTTTTCACACCTCTTGTTGCCATCATTGAGAATGCCTGATTTATTTTTGCAGGCAGAAGCTATCCCTAAAATTAATGGAGTATTACTAGAAAGAAGACGAGAACTGCAGAAGGAAATTGAAATGAAAAAGAGATGTTTAGCTAAACAGGTGATGAGTTCTTCATTCTCATATTAATTCCCTGTAATGATTGGTTTTCTGTCATGAGAATAAAGGAACCATTTTTTAATTTTTTTTTTTTTAATGGCGATAGTTTCTGACTGATCTGTATGGAAGGGACCTTGACGATCCTCTAGTTACAGTTCCCTGCCACAGGTGCAGACATCTTCCTCTAGATGTGTGGATGTCTGTCGATATTCACCGGGGTCAAATGTGCTGGAAATGCAGATGTCTCATTCACAAGAGTATTACTGCTTGCCACTTTCTGGATGACTTTATAATAAGCAGTAAATTTTAGACATACTTTCTTCCTAAGTTCATATTCTCTTATCTTATTCTCATATTTCTTTTGTGCTGTCTTTGAAGTCATTAGAATTGTCAGGTGAGATTCAGCTTGTGTTTGGATATGCATAGGTACATACATGTCACTGTTTGTGTCCTTAATGGTCCGCCATAGCTGGTGGAGCTCAGAAATTCATCCATTCACCTCATCCTGAAATAAGCTGATTTGAAGGTTACACAAGGAACCGTTCTGGATATTTGAACTGATCACCAGTACAATACAGATCATAGAAGTTCCCTGAATAAACTCTCCTTTGAACTACAGCAAAGACTTAGGGAAAGTCCAAATCTTGATTTCAAAATTACACTGGGAGAGAAAGGACCAGTTCCTGCCAAATTGTGTCAAGGGTTAATCCATGTTAAAAATGTCTGGTTACTGTCATCAGAGTTTGACTAGTTTCACCTTTCAGTCACTCTATTTTTTAAGTGTTTGACCTTTGATTTGAGGAGTTTGTTATCAAACTTCTGTTCACTGTACAGCTACAAAAAAAAAAAATCCAATCTCGTTATACAGTTATCTTGCTTTAAGGAGACAAAGCTCTTTGAGATTCTTAGCATAGAAGGTGTTTTCCAAGCCTTTTGCAGCACAGTTTACTGCATGCCCTGATTCTTTGCTTTTATATTCAGCAGCTGGAAGTGCTGCTGGATGGAGGAACAGAAACTTTGTAAGTGCTAAAATATTTTGATGTTACCACAGGATTGTGCGTGGTGCTTCAGATGGTACTTTTAAGTCAGTTTTGTTATTCATTTATTTTTAAATCCATGTATGGTATGCTTTGTAAATAAACCCAAAGTGTTTCAAACACTGGTAATACGTCAGGGCATAAGGAACTGACTTTGATTTCCTCAGGAGCTGGTATCAGGTATGGATGCCCACACGTTAGAGGAATGTATTGCTGAAGAAGGCCGGCTGTTCAAGGAGCAGGAAAGATGCCGCAGTGAGTTATCCAGACTTGCACAGCTGACTTGGCTGAAAGTTGAAGAGAAGGAACAGAAATCTAGGGAAGTTCAGAAAGTCCAGGTATCAAAATATCTCATATAATTGAAGGTCTGCTCTAAAGCAAAAGCTGCTATATGAAAAAATTAAATCACTAATGAGAAAAACCTTATAGGCTCTCATTTCCCACTTTACCTTGAAGTTCCATTGGAAATGCTCATCACAACTACCCCTGTTCATTGCAGGGGAGTTGGACCAGATGACATTTAAAGGTTCCTTCCAACTCTAAGGATTCCATGATTAACACAGGCAGCTCATAGTACTCCGTTACTTGGTAGCAATTTATGGTGCAGTACAACAGTGCACTAAAATATCGTGCTACAGTTGAAATAAGGTGTTTGAAAGGATGTTTTCTTTCAAGGCTACAGAATAAAATGAACAATTATGGAAGAGGCAGAAAAGCAGATAGCCCCAACTGAGATCCTTGGAAGTACAAGAAGGTTGTTTTGTTTTGCAAATGTATGGACATCAGAAGATACCCAGAACTACTATTCACTCCAAGGAGAGACACCAGTTCTTATTTTCCTGATAAACTTCCATATGCAAATAATTCTATTAATTTGAAGGAAGAGGGAAAAATCCCCCATTCTTCTGGCTAAATACCAGGAACAAACTGTTTACACTTCCACAGTGTATGTCCATATTAAAATAAATTGGGTAGGCTATCTTTAAAGCACATTGTGAATTTTTGACTGTCTATAGAAATAGAGTCAAAGGAGCAGTTCAGGCTTTGCAAATTGAATAAAAATAAGTCCATAAATGGACCAAATCATTAAGAATATAATTTTGCTAGTAAACACTCCTGTTCAGAACTGCAACCAGACATCCACCAGCTTTTTCTAATACCTATATCATCCTCTTGATATCAATGGGTGAGAGAAGGTCTGTCCACTGAATGTTAAGGACACAAACTAGTAAGGACTGAACGGAACTGAAATCAGATGTGCAGAGCCCTTATGGAATGTAAGTGTGCCATGCTACTCAATCACCAGTGACTACTGAGAAGGCAGAAAAGTAAAGAAAATTTTTCTTTTTAAAAAGTGCATCATAAATTCAAGGTAAAACTTCGACAGAGCATATGCACAACTACACTGAGATGGAACTGGAGGCTGTTTAATAAAAACAGCAGAACTACAGGTAGCAGGGATCATTCATTTCAAAATGAGCATGGAATAAATTATCTACATTTTTAGCAGTCATTGTAAGACTTATAGTATACATAGAGAGACTGGGTTGCTTAGTGTTATTACAATAAAGGCATTTCACTGTAATCAAAACAAATTCTTGGAAGAATTCTGCCCATATTTTCCTCATCTAGGAGAGCTGTTCTGTTTCTTTTTGAAAAATCTAAAGCACTTACTGAATTCTATTTAAATTTCAGATGCAACTTCAAAATATTATTAAAGAAATAAAAAGAAAGGATCTTGAAATAGAACAGTATAAAAAGAGGAAAAGAAGAGTCCAGAAAGAGTAAGAAAACAATTACACACTAGACAAAGTAATTTTTATCCAGATAATGTATGCCTAAACTTATAAAAATTATTTCTGTCACACTTCTCCTCAGACTCCAAGGAGTTGCTAAAATGTGTGATATAATCCAAAGTGAAAGGAATAAATGCATACATTTGGTGCATGTTGCTCAGCAGAAAACAACTGAAATTAAAGACTGGATAAAAGTAAAAGCAAGTGAAAGAGAAACTTTAAGGAATACTCTTATAACCCAAGAAAGGTGAGTTTTAAATAAGCTGTAAATCACAGATGTAGAAATGGAAAATGTTTCTTAGAAAGAATCCTATTCTCAGTTATTACCCTGACTTTTAGTACCTGATCCAAACAAAGAAATATTGCAACACCCTTATAGAATCTGCTCCAATCCTAACAATTTACAATTAGTTTGGTCATTACTGCATGGGAAGGAAACCTTGTTGAAGTTTGTCTGCCTTCTTTCTCATTTTCCTATCCTTTCAAGTGAAAGACTGCGTTTATACTTTCTTCGTATAACTGTTCTCAAGCCTCTAGCATATGAGTATGAACAATTCTGTTGTGCTCATCCTTTGGCAAAAGGAGGTCCATACACAATTCACAATAGACTGGATGGTACCAGTAAATGAGTCACTAGCTAGTAATATGGCCAATTAATTATTAAATTAGAAGTGAGCTTCTTGTTTCAAACTCAAACTGTAGTCTATTGGATAATATTTCAGATCAAACAAAATATGGCTTCAACTTCTAGGCAAGCCTGATCAAAATGAAAGCTTACACTGACAGCTGAGGAGGAGCAGCTGGTGTGTGTGATTCTGTTTTTTCGTCAGTCATTGCTTGGTGGAGATGTCTTTTGGCCATCTTTTTGTCATCCAAATGGTGATTTTCTGCTTGGTGCTATACAGACAGTGACAGCGTCTCTGAAATCAGTAGCCAGGAAAGCAGGGAGCTGGGAAAGGGTCAATTCTGTAAGCAAAACAGCACAGCCAAAACTAAGTTTAGAAATAATTCATTTTGCCCAAAACTTTGTTTTCTGGCATCAAAAAAAAATTGCACAGCCATGCCTAAGAATGCATTCAGGATAAATTCGATCTATATATGTAGTTAATCTCCATGTTCCTTGACTTCAAAGCCATGCTGGAGCAAGATGAAAAGAAGTGGCACTTCGTGGACTGAAGGGATTCTGATGACATACGCAAGCTGATGTTTTGTGCTAAAATTTTTTAGGCCTTCCCAATAAACTACTTGTGAGAGGAAAAGGAGAAAGAAGGATAAAAATCCATCATGGTATCCCTGACTTAACTGCAAGCTACTCAATTTAGAAGACAGAGTATCAGTCCAAAATTACAGTTTTTTTCATATTCTATTAAATAATTCACTGCATTTCTCCAATACTGTCAATCTGGAAGTTGATTTACAAAAGCAGAAATGAACCAGAAAGAATCTCACAGCTTTGCACAGAGTAATTCAGCAGCTACATGACGGAACTGAGAATGAGAGGCAGGGCATTTCATTTGCTGTTCTATATTTTAATAGGAGACAGTGCTTCTTCTTTCACTACCTCTTTTGTACGTTAACAAATATCTTCCCAGTGTACACAAAGTAGCCTCAGTCCAGAAGTGACACTTAGTGCAGTTTAAGTGCAATAAGTCTGAATCCCTGTTGTTACCAAAGCAATGCTCCACATGGCAACAAGAAGCTGTCTTCTGAGCAAAGGCACCATCATCCAGTGGCTGGCAGTCTCCAGAAACAATGCCTTTTCTTCAATTTCATGCATAGTTGTGATTTATCCCTAATCTTTTGTTATGATGTTTTTCCCACATCTTTCAGATAGGAGGATTGATAACATTCCATCTCGTGTGAATGTTGGGATACAGTGTATTATAAGCTTGGAGACCTCAGAGTCACAACCGTGTTATTTAAATATCGAACTGTAAATGAGGAGAAGGACAGGCTTACTGCACATTAAGAACTTGCAGTCCACACTTCTACTCTTTAAGTTTTTTCCCAGGGCAGAAGAGCTGTGGTGCAGGCTCCAGTTACAGCATTTCACTGGGCCATAGTCCAGATCTGCTCAAGTTGGAAAGAGCTCGTACAGAGGCGATTCTCAGAAAAGGATTCTACCTCTTGTCATGCTTCCTTGAAGCAGGGTGACATAGAAGATTCTTTGTGCAATTGAGCAATTAGTTTAAGCTCTGCTTTTTTGTGCTGCAATTGCTTTCAAATTGAAAGGACTCAAAACTTTCCTACTTTTCTGTTACCTTAAAGAGAACTGCAGAAACAACACATGAAGAATAAAAATAACGTAGCAATTAAAGAGAGTCTCAAAAACGATTGCTCCAAAGTCGTGCAAGTCATGTATGAAATGAACGAAAAGAAAAAGCAACAGGTTTTGGATCTTGACAGACTTACCAATATTGTTATCCGCATTGAAGAGGAAATTGCGCAACTGCACAAAAAGTACAAAAGAGCCATTGAGGAACAAAACGAGAGGTACGTGTGTAAATGTGATGCAATGAAGTGGGTCATTCTGAAATTCATGAAGCGATACCTTTCGATTTCTGAGCAAGTCTAACCAAGAATACCAAAGACATCTTCACTGCGGTGCCTCGCAAGCAGCCTGCGACGCCTGTGCTGCTGTGTGTCTTGGATGTGTGTGCTGGTTCTCCACTGCTGGAGCCATTCGTTCTTCAGAACTTTTACAGAGCAGCACAGTACCTTGTCTGTGGAATGCCTTGAGAGCTTGTAGCCTCTGCTCTCTGTGCTTTGTACACCACTCTCATATGGAAGTGTAGAGAAAAGCTTTCCAGTCACATTACTCCACTTTCCAAATGAATGCTGTAGAGGGCAAAAAAAGCTTGTAGCAATGGTATGAAGCACCAAAGCAATCTTGGTAGATGTGTTCTCCAATTTTCAGCTTGTAATTCTGTTCTCTTTTTAAGATGCTATGGTGATATTAAAATAGCATCTGTGAAATCTTGCTATATTTCCCAGATTATTGCTATCATTTTTTAAATTTGCCTTTTATGTTCTTGAATGAAATACAAGGAATATCAACCAAAATTTTAAAAAAACCTACTTTTTCCTTTTGGGCTTATTGCAGTGGCCTTCTGCTTAGAAGTCGAGAAGAAGAAATATGTATTTTATATGAAAAAATAAATGTACAAGAGTTTTTGTGTAGAAAAGGAGATATTGAGATGCAAGCTATGGATGAAAAAATCAGTTTTCTGAAGATGAAGGTGGCTGAGAAAGAGAGACAGATTAAATTCTGGCTCAAAGCACTCCCAATGAAGAGAGCCCTGGACACAGAGTTGGTCATACTTCAGATACAGGTTGGTGGGAAAGAAGCCTCTTTTTTCTCCTTTTGTTTTCTCTAATTCTGTATTTAAAAACAATTATCATACAAAATATAAGTCAACGTGTACAAGGCTTATTAAAAGAGAAAGTTCATTAATACACCAGTCCAGGAAAGCACCGATGTGTATTTGTAACTTGAAATATGTCAGCTCCTAGCTCGTGTATAACTGACGCCGTTTGCCATGTGCATACCCTCCATCCCAGCTAGCACTCCCAGGGCCGTAAATGTCAAGATGACTAAGCTGGAGAATGGCAGTCATGGGGAAAATATGGGAACAGAGATAAAAATTGTTAAAGCTGCATTGATGGGGTAGGTGGAGGGCTGGGGAATATACTTAGCTCTTCACATTTCTAAAATAACAGCCCAATTCAACCTTGACCCTGAGCCTACTCTGGAAACTGCTGCCCACAGTGATGCCGCATACATTTCCTTCTATACAAAAACAGAGTAAGTTTTAGTTCTAGTTACAACATGACATTAAACAATTAACAAACTGCAGCGTTGGTCATTGTTCTGGGCATTCTTTCCCCGCTTTCTGAAATGGCCCATTTACTTTTGACCTTATCTCCAGATGGTAATTTTTTCCACACGTACTCTGTTAATGTCTACACAAAATTATGGTGTACCATTGCCATCTGTAATTGCATGGATGGAGCTGTGCCTCACTGTTAAATAGTGCTTGCACTGTTCTCTTATTTCTGGTCTTTTAAAGAGATTGTATGCTCAGCTAATAAAATACAGTTTTGTGCAATACCTTATGCAAATCATACCTCAAAGAGCTTCACAGTGCAATTACAGACTTAAACAATGAATTAAAAAGAACATAAAAAGAGATGACAGACTGAAGAAAATAAGAAATGCTTCCAGATAAGACTTAGAAAGAGACTGAGAGTCACAAACGCAGAAACAAAGCGCAGATGATTTCTGTGTTAAGTTTTCTGTTCTGCATTCCTGAAACTTTCTCCTTTGTGATGATGGTCTGTGTTAAGAGCTGAAGGGAGGCTGCTATTACAGGCTTTTTAAATCTTTTAGCATGAAGTAAAACAGAATGAAAATAGTGTTGTGATATGGTCTCTATGCATGTTCCCAAGTCGGGGACTTTTGAGCAAACAGTGGCAAATAATCAGTTGTCACTAGATATTGTGGTTATGGAATATTACGTGGTTCAAGCTGGCTGCCAGCCCAGCCATCTCCCTGTGCTGTCAGGTATTCTAGCATTAATACTCTTCCTTCTACTGGTAATAACCATTATGACTACTAAGAAATCGCTCTAAATCATTTGGCTTTATCACCTTGATTTAAATAAAAGTCATAGGCCTAAACTGAATTCTGGCATTGGTCAGATCATTAACTCCTGCCCTGATTACAGATCTGGCCCCATGTTGACGTCCAACAGCATCACTTGGTTACAACGTGCAAAGCCTTTTACAGCAATGCTCATTTGCACACGACCTTGACTTGATGTGGTCAGTACAGGTCTAAATCCATCCTTCCTGTGAACCCAACCTCTGATGCCAAGCTGAAGCCTAAAGAGGTGGTAACAGGCACTCTGACCTGAAGTTAGAGCCCACTGGGCAAATTATACAGATCAATGGTAAGGGCTCTGTATCAACAAAAAGAGTTAGGTGTCTTTGCCTTTGGAGGAGATCCTGACAACTCTTGGAGGTCTTTGTCCTCAGGGCACCTACCTCTCCTTGTGGACTGCACAGGAGTCCTTGAATTGTGTAGGAAAGGTATTTCAGAAGGCATTTACTTTTGAAATACAGTTTGGACTATCTGCATTAGGCAGGACAAATCCTGTCTCTGCACCTTTCACATTTTCTTTTTTCCTCTTTTCCTACACTGCCTGTCTCCTTAAATCTCGGGTATTTTCCAAACTCTGTCATCTTATTCTTTTCTGTACTGCTTTTCTTCTCTCCTGCATTTCCCAGCTTCCCCATTACCCCAGAACTGTGTCCCCTTTTCTCACTCTAGATGTGAATTGAACTTTCTGGCACTGAATGCAGAACAATCTTCCATCCACAGATACATTAGAGGTAACACTTCAAACACAGGGATTGTGTTTGAAGGAAAAGAAAACAAGCTGGAAGGAAATGTTTTTGATTTTTTTTTTTTTTTTTTTTGAGACATCATTTGAATCTGAGCCTCCCATATTCCCACCAGATCTTTTCATCATCAGTAAGTTAAATATTCTAAGATGCGTTATCTACTTCCTTAGAGATGCACCTCTGACCAGAAGGTGAATGAATGCATCATATTCAATAGACTACAGTTGCCGACCCCATGCCTGGTGGCTGTGGTACCCACTCAGAAGTGGGGAAGCACAGACTGGGGCTGCGTGGCAAGACAGGAAGAACAAAAATGTAACGTGGTCCTCCTGTGTTCCACACAAGTTGCTCGATCATCAAACCATGGATATTCCATTCTTACACTTTCCATCAAATGCCATTTAGTTTCTCAAAAGAATGACAGGTGTTGATAGATCTTATCTCAAGCAACACTAGATCGGTTCTAAGCAAAAGCACTGCCAAGATGGAGTAGGTATTTTTGTTACATTCAGTGTAAAGCAATAAAATCAGAAATATTTAGAAGCACTTCCTCTATCTGACACAATAAATACCTGACAAGATTTTAAGCTGGGCATCAAACTATACAGCTTTTACTTGTGACTGCACATCACGTTCCTGCTGACTGAAACAACCCATGAGGACTAATCTACCTTCAACAGTGAGAAATACCTGGCACTAATCGTTAATTAGTCCAACAAACAGACCTGCTGAGCTCACAGTGCTCCAGGTGGCACTTTCATGCCTCTGAGCTAAACTAATGCACAGGGACTGATAATTGCACATTTGGCATCAGTTTATCCAAGTTTTAATACAGCCTCTGAAAATCTATGGACCACAGCATCAGTTGTAGAAAACCAGGGCTAGCAGAGAGAAGAGCTTCGTGGCAGTCCTGCTTGTGCCCCAAGTGGGGCTGCCTGCCATTCATGAGGGCACAGCAGCTCTTTCCTGGTGGAAGCTCCTATTCCCCAGGCAAGCTGCCCCAGCACTTCCATAACACAGGAACAATTTTCTTAACCTTTAGCTGAGCCGCTCTTGCTGCAGTGTAGGCCTTTAGATTTCTTTTCCATCCACCAGGGACACAACAAACAGATCATTCTCTTCCTCCCTGAGGCAACGTTTCACGTTCCTGGAATAAAGTCAGCCACATTCGTCTCCCATGCTTTTGTTGGGCTGCACAGCCCCACTCCTTTGCATCAGCCCTTAGAGCTAGCGCTGCTTCAATCCTTCTTTTCTACTTTCCTTTCTTTCTGCCTTCAAGTGCAGCACCTAATGGCAGTGGCTGAGAGCAAAAGGATTCATTCAGGCAGGTGGCATTTCTGCTTACACATCCTTCTATGTTGGTAGTATGTTGGTAGTCCTTCTTGCAACAGCATGATGTACTGATTCACATTTGCTTTGTGAGTACATTTCCTGATGTAGTCCTTACCTTACATTTTCATCCAGAACCTGTTTCCTTATCTTGTTTATGATGAGACCATATGAAACAATACTGAACTTCTGTAAAGATCAAACTGTATGATACCTACCATTTCTCATCCATGCTCAGGTTAAATAATAGGAGATCGAACTGTTTGGCACAGCTACGTTAGCTATTATTCATAGTCTTTTATTTTCCAGCTATTTACAAAGAAAGCTTCATGATTTTTTTCCATATTTATTATTCAGAAAGTGATTTATTAATTATATCTCTATATATTACATCCATAAATATTAATAACATCTATACTCAGCAGCTCCATTTCCCCCCACTTTAAAAACCGGATGTGATATTTGCTCTTTTCTAGTGCAAGAGATACCCCCCCTACATCCCCTGAAGTTTACAGAATCAACACGAGCCCTGCCCTCTCCGAGCAGCCCTCTATCTGCTCCGTGTTCCTTCTCATCTTTTCATTCTTCAGCAGTTCTTGCTATCTACAGTCAAGCACAGCAAAGCCATTCTTGTAGGGCCTTTTCCCATTCCCTGTATCAAACACACTCCAAGAAAGGTCTTTTCTGGTTTTAAGACTTACCTATCCTTACATTGTTTAAGCACACACATGATGTCACGGTTATCTCCAAATGTGCTTTGCTTTCCATATTTTTGGTTTAGCTTCGATTTAATTCCCATCATCTGTAAAAGTAAGCCAAGCATTTATCAGGAAACCTGGATTTTTTTTTCTTGGTTCAGACAGGGTTTGTTCTGCATCAGTCCTTCTCTGAAGTAACAACTCAAACCTGTATAACACAGGGAGCTGTGCTAATCCCACAGAGGTACCACCACCTCCAGCAATGTGCCTGCAGCTGTGCTGCTGCTGGAGCCCTTTGGCCCCAGATCTCTGGCACCAGCACTGCATCCTGTTGCACCCCTGTTCTTGCATTCTTCCGCTTGTAGTTCTCAGATACTGCTAGGTTCCATTTTCAGCTGTTTAAAATTAAAATAAACCTTTAAGTACGCCTGAAATGAGTTGCATGCAGAAGGGCGTGCATTTTATATCAAACCACGATTTGACAAGGAAGCTGCTCAGCACAGATATTGAGGGCTTTTACTGTGTCTGTTCTTAGACAAAGTGTAAAGGAAAGATTTGCATGAACCTTTTTCCCAGAAAAGAGCTGCTTAGAGCGAGTACAGTGCTGACATTTCATTATCACCTGCAAATAATTGTCAGTTTTCCCATTTGCAGTTGAGCATGAATTGTTCTCTTCCAGTGAATAAACCCTGTCCCTATAGCAATGGCAAAACAATCACTTTGTATTTGTGGTGACCCTTCCCAGAGCTGTGAGCATCATTTCCTCGACAATGTCACCACCCCTAGCTGCAAGTTAGCACTAACAGGGAAGTCACCATGCTTGTGTTCCAACAAATGCAGAGGGCGTGACGGTGTGCTGACAGATAGCCAGGTGCACATCAGGCACACAGCCATTGTGGCCTGCCCCGTGAGTCCAGACATGAGGAAATGTTCCCAGTCACTCCTTCAGCAAGCAACTGAGAGGACATGGAGTTCCATCTGTGTACTCTGGGAATCATAGAATGGCCTGGGTTGAAAAGGACCATAAGGATCATCTAGTTTCAACCCTCCTGCTATGTGCAGGGTTGCCAACCACCAGAGCAGGCTGCCCAGAGCTGCATCCAGCCTGGGTACAAAACACATTCAGCGTTTCATTGCCAGCAGTGACTTGCCTGGGCTCACCTCACAACTACCCTTGCGGATGCAGACACTGCACTAGGCCGGGCAGCTGAACCCCATCCAGCCTGGTCCTCAGGACTCGCCCTCCTCCATGAGGGTTCCCCTCTCCTCTGCCCAGAGCTGCAGCCATCTGCAGCACAGATAGGCCCTGCCACTCACTGACAGGAGTGATGGAGGGTGGCCCTCATCCACACCCTTGTGTTGGCCCAAGGGATGTGGGTGCATGGCCAATGCTGACCATCTACCCCCAGGACTGCTGCTTTTTCCCTAACTTTCAGAAGGTAAAAAATATCTTCCAGTCAAGGCACTTTTCAGGATACCTGGTGGTTCAGAGAAAAACCCTGGTTGACATGACTGCTGTACTGATATACAGGTTGTTCTGTTGCACACGTAGTCAAGAGAACAAGAGCTCAAGGAATCGAGAGGAAATTGTATTTATGTCTTAGAAAGAAGACCTTCATAGAAACACGGAATGGTTTGGGTTGGAAAGGACCTCAAAGCCCGCCAGCCCCAACCCCTACCGCAGCTGGTTGCCCCACCAATTCAGGCTGCACTGGGCCCCATGCAACCCAGCACCTCCAGGGATGGGGCACCCAGCACTTCTCTGGGCAGCGCCTCACCACCCTCTGAGTAAATAATTTCTTCCCATCATCTAAACTAAATTTCCCCTCTTTTCTTTTAAAACCACTCCCCTGAAAGAACCCTTCTGTGGCACAAGCTCTCACATTCACTACCAATAGGACAAGACAATGCCATTTCTGACAGTGTAGGGAAATGTTCTCAGTGTTGGACCAGCACAGACTGACACAGGCCTGTGCTGCCAGAGCACCTCAAGCACTCCCAACAAGGCTGCAGTCCTGCTTCTGAGCTCAGGCAATACTGCATGGCCATGAGCTGTGCACCTGAGCACTCTGATTGCTGAGGCACAGCACACCAGGCACACCAAGACCTTCCCTCACTGCAATAACAAGGCTTTTTGCTTCTAGTCAGAAAAGTAACCCTCGCGTGTTTTTGTTTGTCAGTATTCCCAGTGCAAGGACAGGATTAAAGAGATGGAGGAAATTTTTGTTGACCCCATGAATGAGAGCAGAAAGCGAGACCTGGGAGGGAAGGACCCGTCTCCACCTGAACTGCAGAAGAAGATTGAACAGGTAGCGCCAGGTCTCACTGCACAGCCCCTAACACTGCAGGTTGAGTTCTTTTAGAAAAAGCAAAGGGTGTGCAAAATAATAAACCATTAATGCATGTGAACCAAAGGCAGGCCCACCATCCTCTCAACATAACACCTGTGCACGTGACATAGGGTTAAACCAGCATTCTCCACAGTGATTGGCTTTTCTGCTTTGTCCCCACTCCAAACAGAGACCCAGAAGAGATTGGTACCCAAAGGCTCCCAGGCCAGCTGCACCCCTGTGGTGCTTTCCCCCTGGGGCTGCATAGGAAAACATTAAGTCCAATACAAAAGCCAATTTCAGGGCACCTCCTGTATTGCACAAAGTCAGAAAGGGAAAGGAACAGAAGGAGCAGCCATGATGTTTTTAGTTATTGTCTATCTTACTTACAGGGGAAAAGAAAAAATAAAACACACCTGCTCTATTCTGTGCTTCAGGTGGGTCTGACAATCCCAATGCACTATCCCCTCTGCTCTGCAGGCACAGGTACCTGCAAGCACAGTGCAGTTCTCACCCACATCCTCCTACTGAAGGGCTGACTGCAGTGATTCAACATGAACACTTCCTGGGGCCCCTTGCATTGCTCCAACCTTTTGCTTAACTTCCTCGTGTCCCTTGGCAGGGGAGGGATCCCAACAGGGCTGGGTGGGCACAGGGTCATAGCCCACCTGTACCAACCTCACCAACTTTAGAAAACTGGATTTTGTGAATGCATAACATAGATTTAATGTTCCCATTCAACCTCTCCTTATGCTTTAAAGTCCTTTCAGTTGCACAGTACTTTCTTTGTATTT
Organism: Lagopus leucura; assembly: GCF_019238085.1. Taxonomy (NCBI): domain Eukaryota; kingdom Metazoa; phylum Chordata; class Aves; order Galliformes; family Phasianidae; genus Lagopus; species Lagopus leucura. Next base: position 11,564,129 of record NW_024962265.1, on the reverse strand, counting down.
GGTGCTCACTTTTAACAGCAAGGTGTCAGGGGAAGATTACTGCAAGCAAGAGCTGAAACTTTTAATGCCTGTAACTCAACCAAAAATTTAAAAACAAAACAAAACAAAACAAATCACTAGTAAAAAAAATCATGGTTTTCACTAAAATCATGGCAAAGCAGTAGTAATGCTGATGTAATTTGGGAAAACTGTTGGTGAAAAATATTGCTGCTTAAGTACATTAATTCCGAAGGTGTCTCCAAGCAGCCACAGGAACACCTTCCGTTTTGCTTTCCCCCAGCATTTACCTGTGCTGTGCATGTTCCTCCCACTGCAGCTGGAGGTGGAGCTGGTACAGAAGGAGGAGAAGCTGCTGGAGACAGACATGATCTACGAACACATTGCCCGGCTCACGGACAAGATCCGTGCCACAGCAGAGAATGGGAAGCAGGGCACGCTGCTGTTAGCAACAAGGGTAAGGAGGGCACTCTGCTCACTGGCCCCTAGGAAACAAAATTCTATCTGGGCAGCAGGTGAGATGACTTGCTTGCAAATTACTGAACTAGCAGGTGGAATTAGTGACAGGCAGGTTGTACATTAGTCTGAAGAAATGACAGACATTTAGTAATAACAGTAATAAAGGCAAAGCAAGAGCATTAGGAATGGACTGAATGGACTCTCTTTTTGAAAGAAAATTGCAGCATCAATTGATCTTTCACCAAAATGTGCACTAAGTTATTTCTCAGATCAAGTGCTTCCAGACACGAGATACAAAGCAGGAAGGGAAGCTATGCAGTTGGCATATACTTTCATAAAGCAAGCTAATCCAGATATTAAACAAAAACTGCAAAAAATGGAAGGACAGGAGGCCTGATCCTTAAGTAAATTACTTGAGATTGCTTAGGAAGTGTATAACACAGTAGAAGCCAAAAAAAAAAAAAAAAAAAGAAATCTTCCCACCTCCTTGATGAAAAAGCTCCAAATAGCTCCAAACCCAGTGAGAGAGAAAATCAAACAAACAACAGTGATGTAATTAACGTACAACAAGGCCAGGGCTGATGTTCTTTTCTTTGTTATTATCTCTGGCACTCAGGCTTAAAATCTCCAGAGGAAACCTTTCATTTTCTACAGAAAGAAATAACATGGCTGCCATTTGCCTTTGTGAAATTACAGCCATTGGCCAACAAATTACTGTACAAATGGCAGTGTGCCAGAAGTTTCATGCTCTGGCTCTACCAATCCCCTATGTTACTTTAAAAACAGCATTTCAGCTCTTTTATGCTTTTTTTTACATTTTCAACGTCTCTGCAGTCAGAATCACAGATTCCCACTCTGTTCCCTTTCTGTCCATCCCCCTGCTAAGAATAATTCAGGTTTCTGATTCCAGATAAATGAACTACAGAAGAAGATAAAAGACAGGACCCGGAAGATGATGGCTCTTGTGGCAGAGTTATCCATGAAGCAAGCACTTGCCATTAAACTCCAGCAGGAAATGAGAGACAGAGAAGAGTTTTTGATGATTGTTTCATCAAGGATAGATCAAGGCCTTCCTCCTCCTAAAGAGACAGAGATTGAATGGTTGAAGGTTTTACGCAATGAGAAGATGCACAAAGAAGCAGCAGAGGCCAGAGCTAGAGTAAGTTTTTGCTCTGTGTTATGCTTTGGCTCCTCCTTTTTTCCTGCTCTAGCTTGTCCTTCTGAAAGAGCAGCACTAACTCAATGCACAGCTGCTCACTGACAACCATGGGCTCCAGGAGCTGGTGGAGATGATGGGACAGACAGAGGCCACTACAAAACCAGCACACTGTGGATTTCTGGAATTACAAACTGCAGTATGGCACACTGCTCAGATAGAGCAGGTCATAAAGCCTTAAGCAGAGGATATGTTACACTCAAATTACTTTAATAATCAAAAGTAGATCTTGCTTTATGTGACAGTGTTTTGAGGTAACTGATAAGATAGCCAAATACAACTGAGATTCAATAATTGAGAGAACACCTGCAGGTAGGAACTGGCTTTGCTATATGATCCCTTCTCCAAAGAAATCTGAAATGAACACAAAGCTGGGAGAGAAACACATAGTAGTTTAATTTATTATTATATTATATATAATATATATATATATATAATATATTATATATATAATATAAATAATTAATAAATTAATAAATTATTTATTTAATAATAAATATAATAATAATATAAATAATAATATTAACAATATTATTTATTAATAAAATAAATAATATTAAATAATATATATAATATATATATATATATATTAGTTTACATTTAAAGAGCCTGAAGGCATGAAGAACTGTTGCAGGTAACCTGGTTTAGAATAAGAAACCTCTGTCACTCACTCTTTTCATATTATGACCCAGTTTCCCTTCAGTACAGTGATAGTATTCAAGAACAGCTGCTGTCAGCATAAATGCAAACTGAGCTTTGAAGCATCTTAACTATTATCTTGTTCCTGAGATGGTCTGTGCACACTTATTGCAGTTACTGGAAGTTCATCTAATTTTCTTTCTCAACAACAGCAATATGGCCCAAACTACACAGTATTTAAAAGGACAAACTCATACCTACGTGGTCAATAAATCATGCTTTCCTTTCAATGAACACTTAAATACCCATCTGTGTTTTCTTGTTTAGACTCATTTTATTTGCTCATTGGGCATCTTCTACTTTGGCTCAGAAGAATACTGACTGCAGCCTTAAAACAAGTAGGCATGATGTGCTCACAGTGCATTTCTTTTACAGCAGGCTGCAGAAGAGGAACAAGCTGCAGTGCCCGGCCATGTCCTCACAACAGCTGAACCACGGCCAACTGCTTATGTCCCAGATGATGCATACAGCCTGCCAGTGCCACGGCCCTATGGCGCTTTGGCTCCTTTCAAGCCAAGCGAACCCGGTTCAAATATGAGACATTTCAGAAAACCAATTATAAAGCCAATTGAAATCTGAGAAGACAACACAAGGAGGAAGAGAAGCCCTTACCAGTTGCTGAGTATCACAAGTCAATAGCATTCAGGCTACATGAAATGCCCATTAGAGTATAGCCAACTTCCACACAGTAAACAAAGTAGTACTTAATGCCAGAAGCACAGCTAAATACTCAGTGATACAAGTTCCTTCCTTCTGACTACGTGGAGCCTGTTATGCCAAATGCACTGCAGTATTTTAAAATGAGTAATTATCATACCACACTTTTGTTTTTTCAGGTCAAGTTTTATCGCATCTATTTTACAGCACATTTCATTAAAAAGAATAAGGTAGAAGATCTTCTCTGGTTATCAATAGCACACGAATGAAGTCTCCACATATTACACAAATACACCACCACAGCTTTCCACAGTCCAAGACTGAAAAAAATTATTCAACTGACAAAAATTTATGTCACTGTTCAAAATAGGAAAAAGTGCACGCCAAAAACTAAACCCACTTCAATTATTCATAAATAATAGTTGAAAATGAGGAGAAAACAACCTCCAGCAGTTCTTCCTGAAGCTGAGTTTTGAACCATAATACTAAAAGTTAGAAGGAAAAAATTCAGTAAAACTCATTCCATGCTGCTGTGAAGATACATTTCCAAAGAATTTTCTTCTTGTCCTGCATTGCATTCAATATATTATAAGCATCTTAAAAAAAAAAAAACATACATAAAATCCCTCTCCCATATAATTTAAGGAGACTACATTTTGTGCTAATTACATAGCTCAATATATTAGAATCCCACTCCAAAGGCAGAAGTACCGTAAGACAATACATGACCACCACAAGGAATGAGTATCATTATTGATGATTATATACAAAGACTGATGCCTCATTTGTTATCCTTACCTATTTTATATCATCACATCAAGAAATGCCTTTATTAGTCTAAGTGAGTAAACAGTGGCCAATTTTTTGTTACTGTACAGCTGGACTACCCTTTCCAGCACTGTCTGTCTCATTAAAACTGTTGAAAGAATACCTTTTCACAGCATGTTTTGGTACCCACTAGTTCCACTGATTTGACCACTTCAGACCTGAAACCCCTGATGTGTTGGAAACCCAGGTCTGCATCAGATGCATTTCTCTGCAATTTACCTAGAGGTCAGTAATTTCAGCCTTAGTGCACTGGACAATTGCTACTTTGAGTAGCTGATGTCAGTAATGGTGGCCTACTCAAAACTGCAGATTAATTAGCAAACATGACATTTAAGTTTAAAAAAAAAAATCACAGTTGGCTGCACACTTGTATGTGAATGATTTTCAGTACCACACGCAGTTTGAGTGATTTTGAGTATTTACATGCAGTTGAAGAAAGCCATTTCAGGAATATCTGAGGCCCAAGAGCATCATCGTGTGTTTCAGCGCTGCTTCCTCCACAAACCTGACATCAATATGATCTTGTTTTTCATACGAATGCACACCTAGAAAAACACCATTAGAAAATCAGTATTTGCAAATCTAAGTGCTGTTGTACAGTAAGTCCTGCAGTTTACTAAACATCCTGACCCACAATACCAAAAGGTAAGGCGTTAGATGGAACTGTGTTTTCATCTAAATAAAATACCTACAGCTTTCAGTGCAGTTGTCTGATGCTCACCCATGGCATACGCTTTCCTGTTAGTGGGATATCAGTAAATTATGCCCCATGTGGAAGAAAGCTAGACTATCTCTGGAGGCTGCTAGGAATTTCCATACTGATTTTACCTTGGAGAGCGAAATAAAATTTAAGCATAGCAGCTGTTTGTGCTAGTATGTTCTTATATGCATCAGTATGGTTTAACTTCTTCCTCCTCCAAATAGGCTGATATCCATATATGAGAATATTGTATTAACACTCAGGTCCCTATCACACCTTTACTTCATTTATTAGTAAAAGTATAGCCAACTGCACTAAGCAGTGTAATGCTTCCTTAGGGCATTTTGCTTTTTCAGTGGAATTCAAAATCTTTGGATGCATCTGTTTCACTGCATGAAGCAAGTACTGTGACTAACGTGAATTTCATTTCACAAAAAGGAACAGCTTAGAAATGCACCCCCCATTGGAGCATTCTTCTCTGAAGTGGAAGATCTGATTTGATCTACCTCTACTTACTGGACATAAGGCAATGCTTTAGCTACCATGCTGTAAAAGTAATGTACAAGCCCTTCTCCCCATTTAAACACTGAATAACAGCTATCACCACTCTGTATGCCAGTTTGGCAACTGCATTCAACACAGAGAGGATTCTGAATGAGAAAATACACAGTCAGGAAGCACTCTGATTCCTGTCAACAACTAAACCTACATGTTCAGACATCACTAGAGTTTTTATAGCAGTGTGAGCATTAAAGGGTAGCAATTACCAATCTTCCGAAGTACAGAATTAAAGTCACCTTGATTCTCTATCTCTGCCAGCACATTAGTCAGGTAGTTAAGAGGCAAAAATTCTACAGGGACTGGGTATCTCTCAGGGACAGGCCTGCTACACTGTAAATGAGAACAGTTCAGATTAGTTTGCACGCTACCAAGTTTCAGTGTTACCTTCAGTGCCTTATGGCAGACAGCAAGGTCAGGAATCTGAATGCCTTACCTGCCTGGTCCCCAGCTTTTCAAGCAAAAGTTTCACATACTTCCGTGCAAGGAAATTAGCATTTGTTGGATGATCCCAGAACTGACGGGCCTTTAGACCAAGAGCCTAGTAAGTAAAATCCCCAAAAGATCAGTAACAAAACAGAACAGTGGAAATACAGTGGGAAAAAATAGGAGGGGAGAAAAAAAAAATGAAATCTAGGCTTTAACACAGACTACTTTGCCAGTACTAAGAGATTATCATAAACCCCCAGAACATGGGGAATGATCAAATCCTTGCTACTCAGCGCCCACTGAGCTACTCACTAAGTTTCAATCAATCAATCAGTATTAAATCTGTCCCACTTTGCATGTGTACTGAAATATCAACTGGGGCATAAAATGACTATTTTTTACTGCGACTGTGGTTCAGAATCATTCTTCTCAGAGAGAAGAGCAATAATGCCTAACTTATCAGTGTTGTGATCAGAACAGGCTCAGTGGCAGAAAGCTTACAAAAACAGAATGCCAACAAGGAAAGATACTGGGAACAGAATTTATATCCCATTACTTAGGGCACTGTCTGGGAAATGGCAAAATTGATTCACATTCCTGAAGGCAAGAAATCCAAACCGAATTGTCCCAAAGCTTCCAATCCTAATCAGTAAGAAAGCAAACATGAACACATTGTGAAATTAGCTTTTCCTGCTATTCTCCCAGTCTAAATTCTTTTTCCTCTCACTTTCAATTGTAATGAAATACAGACTATTGAAAGAGTTCATGTAAGAAACGCTGAAGGGTTTTCAGCGTTGCTGAAATACTTGCTTCTGAAGTCATCTAGTGAATGTAACCTGAACTCAAAATAGTCCAAGTCACCCCAAAGTGTCCTTTTAAGCAAACAAACTATTCTCTGCATTTTTTCCCAAAGCTGTAAATAGACACAATAAGGCACTGAGCCGACTGTGTGTAACTAGCAGTGCATTTCCCCTGAAGCACAAGTCAGAGCACTTGGAATGGTGTTCCCCACCCACCAGGCCTGGGGCTGACAGCTCAGAGTCCCCACAATGACCTCAACTCACCAACCCCTGCCCAAAACAAGATACAGAGGACAAAGAACACTTTGTAAAGCTCTCCTTCCCTACCCCTTCTCAAAACTACTGCCAAATAAAGAAGCCCTTGTTAGAGGAAAACTTTAGCAGCACTTCTGGCCATTTGAACTACACATAACAGTCCATAATGAACAACAATAAGCAATTTATGGCCAGAAAAGCCTGTTCTACAGCAAGGCACTCCCACAGGGGGATCCCTGATTTTCTTTCACTCACTCACAGATGTTGTGCTTCCTCTGTAGTATTGAAAAAGGAAAAGAAAGAAGCAATCTCCCATTGTTGTAACTTTCAAAGGAGCATCAAGAGCATGTGCCCAAACACCTTACCAAGGGGTGAGGCCAAGATTTTGTAATTCAATCACCACGGATCTCTGATTTGATCAGAATTTACACTTTCTACTGTACCAGCTTTTGAAAGCATTTGGTAAAATGAACAAACAATCCACAAGAAGGTTACAAATGAGAAAGACATTTGTGGATACTAAAAATACAAACAAAAATATTTAGAAATTCTCTCTAAACCCTTATTACTATTTTATGTGTGAGTACTCAGAACACCATCAGTCTTGTCTGTTTGATTGCTGCAAGATAGTGGACACACTGAAAACTATGGACAAACCTAAAATTTAAGTTACCAAGGTACCCTACAGGTTATGAACAGCAGATGGAGAAACTTTGGAGGTGCAGTCTGTTTCTGTGTCCTCTGTGAGTCACAGCTAAGTCTTCTGTTGACTGGATCCTATGCACAGGGAGGAATTTCATACCCACTTCCAAATTCCAAGAATAACAACCAAAGTCACCTCAGGAAGCCTTGTCACAATACTGAATTTCAGCTTTTCATTCTTCTCATTGTCATCCAGATCTGCAAGAGAAAGGTGAACAAAACCTCAAACTCTTTAGTAGCAAACACATAACTTCCAAATTCTGCTGAAGACATACAAAAAAATACTATTTCTGTGACAAAAATTTTTATTTCACATAAGGGTTAGTAGGAGTGTTACTTTTACAGTTTATACGAATATTCTTCTAGACATCTGCATACAGCTTCACTATTTTAAGTAATGATTTGTACAATAATTCAAATTATATTTATCAAAATCAGGCATAGATTAATATAAACATTGTGTCCATTGTGATTCTAACTGCACCTACAACTGCTACTTTGTACCACTCCCCATTTTGTTCCAGTGCTTCATGCCCCAATTATTCCTATTGTATGCTAGTTTGCTTCTAAGCCTCCTTTGTGGAAACACACTGCTTAGCTCCTGCTGAGGGGAAAGTCACAAACAGCTGCTCCTGATGATACACAACTGGTTTTAACCCCTGCCTTTAGTTAACATATTGATACATTTAGAATAGATTCATGTTTAGAGTACACTAAACTTGCAATTTACTAAATTTACACTGGGATGCTAAGTCAGGTTATCCTTTGTTTGCTTATTTTGCTATTTAACTTCCTAATATAGGGCTTCTAGTTATAAATGACCACAGAAATCCTCCAATATTTCTTTGTTTACTACAGTAAGGGTCAATCATAGAGTATGACTCTTATTTTTCTCCTTTCAGCCAAGCAACACAGACAGTTACACTCCTCACTGTAACAGCACTCATAAAGAAGAAGCTGAGTCTCCTGATCAGGATATATGGTGGCTGTATCTGAATGGCTGAAAGGACATCACACCCAACAAGTTGTCTGTTAAGCAAATGAAACATAACAAGTATGTTCACAGTACCTTTCAGCAGCTTCCTGACACAGGTTTCTGTCAAACGTAGAACCCCATTATCAATATAGTGCAGGAGAGTATGAAGGGGAAGACATCGAACACCAAGCCCCAAATGTAGAGTATGAAAACCTATGAAGGAAAGACAAATTTGTTTGGGAAAAGGAAATATCTTTCAAAGTTTGTAGCATTGACTAGCATTACTGTAGCTAAAGCCAACGGTATCCTCAACTTCTAAGCATTTCAAGTTAGTAAGGAAATGAGTTTATCTTTAAGTCTTGTCAAGCACAACCCTATCAGAAAGAGGAAAGCTAAGGACCCGAAAACAATCATTAAACTTCTCCAAGCTTATTGTTGGCTTACATCCGAGTTGTGTCATTAATTTGCCTCCCTCTTTCTTCCCAATTTATCAAAGCTGAGGCCTCGCCACACGCAGTATATAGCTGCTACCCACACATTCCCACAGACCATGTTAAGACTTCAGTTTCTCACTGAGCATCAGCCAGATGGTCTTGAACCACAAGACACCATCACATAGCAGCATTTGCCCCTCACACAGTGTAAGTTCGAGGCACGGCCTCATACCAAAACCAGATTGAAGCCAAATCCAAAAACACTACCTAGAAAGAGATTCAAAGAGAATCAGAAAGCAAAAGCTATTTTTTTCTAATAAAATTCAGAACACTCTTCTGTTTCTGTCATTCTGTAGTTACAGGCAGGCCAGGCCTTGGTCCGACAGCTTAACAGCAGGACAGCAAGCTCAATGTTTCTGTAAGAGCATTCTTAAAAGGATTAGAATCCAGTCCAAATCTACAGCTTGGCTGTACATTCCCTGTCTGTATTGGCAAATTCAGACACAGAAAACCTAAGCACTCAATGTTAAAAAGCCTTGTCCTAACAAAAATAACCAAGTGCTTTGAAAAGACTGTAAGCAATTACAGATCATCTCCTTCAGAAAGACCAGGGGCAATTCGTTCAGGATAAAACTGAAAAACATTTGCAGAGCAACAGCATGAGAAAAAACACTCTGGTTTTGCTCCAGGACAGGATTTTCCCCTCTTGCCCTTGACATTTGAATCTAGCTGTCTTATAAAATCTAAGGGAAAGTCATTTAAATCTTAGTTGTGAGCTATGGCTGTACCCACATTCTCCACTGGAAACTGAAAACAGCTAACTAAACCTCTGATTTGTTGTCTCTATTTGTATCAAATATTCAGTTACGCTTCACTTCACTTGCACACATTTATGGAGGACCTTTCCCTCCACAAATGTCTTGAAGAGATTTAAATACTGCCAGAGCTAACCTGACATACATGCTACAACTTGTGTTCTCCTGGGAGGAATTGATATGCAATACAACAGTAAAACATAGCACTTACCAGGAGGTAAAGGCATACACATGCCATTTGCAGCTTCCAGAATTCGACTCATGATGTGAAACACCCTGAACTCTGCTTCACTTCCTCTCTCATCACTATTTAACATAACAGGAGCGTATTAGGAATTGAAATGCCCACATACCAGAGTACTGTGGTCAAACAGTATGTGCAGTAAATGTGCATTTGCATTTAATCACTATGGAATGCTATCTTTCTTCAGCATCTGTCACCTTGCAGCACTAGATGTTCTTCTAAATGTTCACACACAAAGTCTCTGTGATGCCCTCTCCTCCATCCCCTACTACTGCATACCTGCAAGGCTCTAGGAATACCCAGTATCAACAGGTGAAATATTCTGGGTGCTGCTGTGAGTGACCTGGCTTTCATAGCTGTTCAACAGCCACTATCCAGCTGGAGAGCATTGTGAACCCAGCAGCTTTGAACTCTAGTCATAAAACTGCCTGTATGATTAATATCCACGTTGGCTTCAATAGGGCCAGCAGGACCATTAGCAAGACTAAATTACAGCCATAGTGACATTCACAGCACTGACTGTTCAAGGCCAAAATTATTATGAGCACATTTTAAAAAGTTAAAAAAAAAAAAAAAGACTTGCTTACAAGCAGAAGATGCAGGAATGAAGCTGATATAGCTTCCAAACTTCTTTCATTATTCGATGTACCAGATTCAGCTAGAACAAAAAAAAGATCAAACATTTCTAGGAGCCTGTATATAGCAGGTCCCCAGTTTTCATTTATTTCACTACTAGTTTAAATTGTGAACTTATCATAGGACTACTCCCACTAAAACTTCAGCATTTATATTTTTATTTTTCTATGGGGCTTACAATAATAAACTGCTACATTTGAACTGTAGCTGGATTGCTCCATTCCTGAAGTTTACAGTAAGTGCTCTCAGTTCATCCAAGCATTATGCAAGACATACAGCACATTCTCACACATTCTGCTTCTCAGGAATCAACCGATCTCACGCTCTTGCATCAAATTCTTAAGGACCAATTTGCCATGGAACTGAAAACCACACATCCAACTGACTGAACAATTGGCAAAGAAAGGTGCCTGTGGCTCAGTCAGCATTGGATGCTGCTGAAGGTGGTAGAATATTCAGTCTGCTGAAAAAAAGTCTACAGGGTGAATCACAGATCTAGCCCAGGCAAGGAGGAAACATGAGACAAGCAAATGCTTATCTGGCTCTACTGAGTTCCCTTCTTGTCTATAGTGAATTAAAACAATCTCTTGGCCCACACTGTTGATCCTTGTGCTCCCAGGCTGGCTTCCAGAGCAATGTCAGCATGCAAAAGCTACAAACTTGGATTTTCTAGCATTCAGCAGCTGAAAGAGAGAAACCACGCATGAAAGAGTTGAAATAACTCCCTCCAGCCAGTCCTTATGGCTGTCATATGTAATGACTTCCACATCTCATTTCCACACAGCTGAGACACTTCCTCTATGCCTTTTATCTCTGGGCCTCAAACTGCAATAAATCAACCCCAGGAAGCTCTCAGGAAACAAGGCTGATCCTTGTTTTGCAGACAGGTGTCACAAGAAGTAACAAACCTTCTCCCTTCAAGATGGCCAGAATCCAGAAATGCCTTTTCCCATTCTTTTTTCTCTTTCTAGAGAATTTTTGTTTGTTTGTTTGTTTGTTTTGCTTTGTTTTGTTTTCCTTCTAGCCCACTCTAGCCTCTAACTTGTCACAGGCTCTGACCAAGATGGTGCGCAGACACACGAGAGAAGTCAGTATCAGAGTAGGAACACTGCTCTTCACTACCACTCTCAAGTGCTCTCCTCTGCAGCACTGGCCAGAAAACTCAGCACCTTTTCCCTCCACCCTTCAGGACTTCATCGAGCCTTGCACAGCAGGTACTGAGGTGGCTGTCTTAGAACAAACACCTGATACTTTCCATACTTGGTTTCTGGACGCCATGGAAAGCTTCCATTTAATATCCCTGGAGAACAGCAGGCTCTCTCCACTCATTTTCCAGGAAATAAGTGATTCCCACTTTTCAGAGAAGGATCACCAGAACCACACCTGCTGCCAAAATGACTTCCCTCTCCAGCCAGCACAGAGTGCAGCGAAGGCCTCTGCTGCATTTTCAAATGGATCTGAAGATAAATATCTGAGGTGGAGGAAAAGCTTCTTAAACACCAGACTCATTCATTATTTGTATAACAACATTATTTTCACCGTTTGCTTCAGGACACAGCCAATCATGTAGCTTTTGCAGCGTACAGAAAGAAAGCATCTTTTAAAATCATAGCCAACCTACTTATTACATTTATTACTTTAATCTTAAGCACTAAGAACTTGTGACATGACAACCTCACCAAGAGCACAGCTCACAAGAAGGCATATCCTGAACAGTTTTCAGCATACTACCCACAAGTACATACAAGAAAGGAAACATCTCTTTTAAATAAGGAATGCAGGCAATCTCCTGTTGAGAGCCAGCAGCAGGTCTCTCAAGGAACAAAATGAAGCTAAACCAAAGCCTTCATGGCAAAACCATTTCTCATTCAGTAAGGAGGTACAACAAGAGGCAAGTATCAGAAGCCATTTCCCTTTGACTACTCAAAACTAGCAAGAGAAACCATGATCAACAATGAGACTGGGCACATAGCAGGCCCTCAGCTGACATTTGCAAAGTACCTTGCTATCTTGAACATTTACATTTTCAGGTAAAGGTGCTGAGTGAAGGGAAGTTTCACTGAAGTCATTTGGAAAAAACAAATCCTCAACTCTTTTTCTCTCAACTCTGTTTCTACAGAAAAGACATGGTGACTAAAAGAGAAGGATCAGGAGCAAAGGAGAAAAGGGAGAAAAATAAGGTCTTGCTGTTTTCTAGATCCCCTTTCCTGGGAAGGGAATATGAAGCAGATGTTCTTCAGAGAACAGTCAAATACAAATGTCTTCCTATTATTTGTCTGCAGTTGAGAACACATCTGATGTCTGTGGCTGCTTATCTACTAAAGAGGTGCACCCACTGCAAAGACTTACAGAGACAGAGTTTATCCTGATCCATTTTTTCCATGTCAGTAGGCTGTCTGATCACTATGCTTCCTTTGAGAAAGCAAACAGATGAGTAAATCTTTTTTCACATCTCTTCCTGCGTCCTTGGCTCAGCTACACCCTGCTGAGGTTATAGAAAACTAGAAAGAATCAAAATAATCCATTTCCCAAAAGAACTTCCCAAAAGGTAGGATACAGTTTCACCCTTGGGTGCGAGGAAACCCAAGTCTAACAATTAAATGATTTTTAAAGATGTCAAAAGAGCACCCAGCAACACGTACCCACCAAAGGCCAGAAGTAATTTTGAGAGACATATGATCTTTGTTTATAGCAGTTTTTCTAAGAATAAGAAGTCTGTAATGGAAATGAAAGAATTCTTACCATAAGAGAAATTTTAAAGAAAAGAAAAAATATTAATCCTAAGATTTCAATGATGGTGGGGGTGTGAAGGGCTGAGATTTGTTTCGACTGTAAGATTCAGTCTACAATAATTTTGTCTAGCAGATCAAGGTTGTTAAAGTATTTCAGTAGGTTTTGTGCTTTTTATTTTATTTTACTTTAGATAAATAACAAACAAATGATAACTGAAAACCAAATGAAAGGAGAATGAGCATTTCAGTTCTGCTTCTTTCAGCACCGCTATCAGCCATGAAGCTTTTGTTCAAGCTGCCCTGTTCCTGTTTTCATCAGTCACTAGGTTTTTCTTTTTTCCTATAAAGACAGGGAAAATATGCTCTGGTGATTGGAAAGCTCTAGAGCAAGGCCTGAATAAAAAAAAGCCAGTAACCCCAGCAGAACTTGCTGCGGTTCAGAGAACATTCACAACAGAACTGATCTGCAAAGGACTTCACAAAAGATGCAGGCACCACAGCACCCTGAAAGTTTCCTGAGCTGCATGGATCAAATTCTGAATCTGGTGACAGGACTAGCAAGAAAACAAAGAACATGATTTCCCTGCTGCCAGATGAACTCTTACAGATTCTGCATTGTGTACTTAAGGGATTTGATGCTGAGACAGATAAAAACAGGTATGATAATTTCTATGCACGACAGTTCTTACAGCTTTTTTTCTTAAGTTTCTCTTAACATAATGAAAAACAGAGAATCTGGAAAGGAAGTTTTCAACATAATTCATATGGATTCAAGCAAAATGGATCTGTTACACAAAAAGCCCAATGAAGTCAATAGGCAGGAACAGCAATATTTAACTCTCATTTCATATCAGAATGAAACTTTTTTCCTAATTTCTATTTCCCTTGATCACATCTCAATTTCTTAAAGTATGCATCAATGTACTGCATAAGAACTGAAAAGAATCCAAAGACCATTCTTCCAACTTTCAGGATGAATTCAGATTTTCACTTCCAGGAGCAAACTGTATTTCTACAATCTGTAAAGGAAATTTTCTTTCGTATTCTGAGAGTCCAAAACAACTCTTTTTTAGTTTTAAGTATTATTTACCTTATCAACATACACATTACTGAGCAAAACAAAAAAAATTATGGTTTAACATCTTTAGAAACAACCCTCTCCCACTAAAACATACAAAACACACACAGCACATATCCAACACCACACTTCCCCACCCAGCAACATGTTTGCTCACACCAATAACAGCAAAATAAAACTAACCAGGTTTGAAACATAATCCAGCACTATTTGGTCAATCTTCTTTATTCCTACATACTGCAGATGTCTCATAAGATGATCCTTTAGCTGAGCAAACATCTAGGAAAAGAAGCCAACAATTCAGTGTCCTTGTGGTCTCTTCAAAAAGATGCCAAAGCGCCACCATTTGCAGGGCCTTACCAACAGCAACCTGCACAATCTTCTTCCTGTGACAAAATTCCAGCTTGGACTGGCAAGATTGTGTGAGAGTTTGGGGTTTCAAAGTCAATAGCAGATCTAAATATTCAATACGGTTACTTGGTGTAAATTCAGGAAAATGGGTGCTACACCAACATTGACTTGTATTTATTACATATGAATAAATCTGAGGGATTTTACAATAGGGAAAGCCAGCACAAGTACAATTTGTGCTAGCAGTGATTGATGGAACATGACTTAGAACATGAGTGAATAATGACAACTTCAGGTTAAATATTCATTGCAAAGTGTTTAAAATCAGCTACTTGCTACCATACAGTCCATACCACTACCTACCCTGTCCTTTCTGAAATACTCTGACTTCACATAGCCTGTTCATTATGCAGTTCTTTGCTGAGAATTACAACAAAGTGCTTTTCCGCCCCCCCCCCCCCCCCAAAGCTCAGAGAAAAACTGAGGTAAATAAAATCTCAGACTTCAGGAATTTTCAAGTAGATTAATCTCCACATGTCAAGAAAACAATACAGTTGGCAGGAAAGCACAAAGGACAGCGATGATCTGCTTTTTTGGATCTCACTGAATTTACTTAAGGTAAGAGATGTAGAGAAATTTCAGAAGATGAGAGGCAAAACTTGGGAAAAAAAGATAGCAAGACTGCAAAGAATGAGAACTTGCCTTAGATTTGGACTGACAGAATAGTGTTGATACACTCTTCATATGTGAAGACTTTCCAATGCAAGCTGAGGAGCTGTATTTAGATCTGACAGCAAGAGATAAGAAAAGATGCATATTTAAACAGAGGGAGGATAGGTGGCGATTTAAGAAAGGATTTAGTACCAGAAGCATAAAGATAGTAGATACTTAGTGAAGATCAGCAGGGGGGGAAAAAAAAAGAACATCAAAAGAGGAGTGACCTCAGAATAGCCATACCAGTCCTACAGTGAGGCAGAAGGAAAGGGAGACAGTAAAAAGGTGTCGAGAAGCAAGGTCTGTCTATTTTTGAGGGAAGTAGAGGTGGAGAAAGTTAGAATGATGTGAAGTAGTCCCAAAATAATTGACAGATTAAGATGAAATTCAGGGGTACTGAAAAACAGTTTAAAAAAAAAGTTGTAGTGGAGAAAACCACTTGGACAGATCAACTTTCCATTCCTGTTATTCCCTTATGCCTAATGATACCAGGACCTATTAAGATCATATTGTGATATCACGATGAAGAACTCCAAAACTTAGGAAACACTGCTTTTGTCCCCTTGCTGCTCTGAGTGAGCTTTCACTCAGCACTGGAACTGATTATCTTACTCTTTACACTTTTTGAGGTTGTGCGTCCCCTAGTGCACACTGTGACAAAAGCACATACCAATCCCATTAGTAATTGCTGCTGATAATCTTCCTCCTGAAAGAGAGGTACCAGTCTTTCCTCTGAAATAAACAGAGCAATAGTCATTCAAAGGCATGACGCCGAGAAACACAAATCTCCACCTTCTGTTAACATATCTACTCACATACAGAACTAACACAGTGACAGAATCAAGGACTTCATAAGAGAAAACCAAGCAATGGAACATAACCCCTTATTTGCCATCTTTGCACTTAACAATGAGCATGGAGGAACACAAGCTGTCAAACCGTTTTACACTTCATTGTCATTACTCTTTCCTTTGATATTTATGGGAGATGTATTATACCGTTGTGATTTTGTATAGAAGGAATACAAAGAGAATCTCCCAGCCACACAGTGCAAATGCATATATTGTTTAGACCTTGTCATTTACTAATAAAAGGCAAAAGAGCTGCATGGGTTTTCTAAGGAAAGGGATAGACAGAAAGTAGAAACACCACAGAATCACCTCCCACTTGCCTGGTTCTCTCCCACAGTTGCTTTAGTTACTCAGATTTCACAGAATCAGAATCACAGAATGGCCCAGGTTGGAAGGGAGCTCAAGGATCACGAATCTCCAACCCCCCTGCCACATGCAGGGCCACCAATCTTCACATTTAATACCAGACCAGGCTGCCCAGGGCCCCATCCTGTCTGGCCTTGAACACCTCCAGGGACAGGGCATCCACAACCTCTCTGGGCAGCCTGTTCCAGCACCTCACCACTCTCTCTGTAAAGAACTTCCCCCTGACATCCAACCTAAATCTTCCCTCCCTCAACTTCAAACCATTTCCCCTTGTCCTGCAGTTATCAACCCTTTCAAAGAGTTGATTCCTTTCCTGTTTATAGGCTCTCTTTAAGTACTGAAAGACTGCAGTGAGGTCGCCCTGCAGCCTTCTTTTCTCCAGGCTGAACAAGCCCAGCTCCCTCAGCCTGTTTTTGTAGGGAAGGTGCTCCAGCCCTCTGACCATCTTTGTGGCCCTCTTCTGGACTCTCTCTAACAGCTCCCTGTCTTTCTTGTACTGAGGGCTCCAGACCTGGACACAGTACTCCAGATGGGGCCTCACAAGAGCAGAGTAGAGGGAGACAATCACCTCCCTGTCCCTGCTGGCCACCCCTCTTCTGATGGAGCCCAGGATACCACTTGCTTTCCGAGCTGCAAGAGCACACTGCCGGCTCACGTTAAGCTTTTCATCCATCAGGATCCCCAGGTCCTTCTCTGCAGGGCTGCTCTCAAGGATGCTCCTTCCAGTCTGTATGGATGCCTGGGATTCCTCCAGCCCAAGTGCAAAACCTTGCATTTCGCTGTGTTGAATCTCCTTAGGTTTACCCGGGCCCATCTTTTAAGTCTGTTGAGATTCTCCTTTTGCAGACCACTAAGGAACACAACCCTCCAACTACACAGAAGGAGATATAACTACTGAAATTTAATACTCTAGATTTCCTCATCAGCTCTTCCTGCACTGAAAGCAAAGGAAGAGAAACAAACTCCTATTTCACCACATAACATAAAATCAAGTCAGTATTTTAGAGAACAGCTAACTTTTTATAAAGCCCTTTCTAATTATCTCTGTTCACCCTGAAAGACATTTATTTCACCTTAAAAGACTTCCATTGCTTTATTTTTAAAGGACCTGAAGGATGATCTACAGGCAAGATGCACTACACTGATGCTTATTACTTGTTGGCAGCTACCTAGAAATTCTTTATAAACAGCTGAACATCATTATCAATATGCACCTTTAGAAAACATGCCAGTAGTTTCAACATGAGGCAACCAAAGTTGATACAGGGCCCTAAAAATCAGAGCTCACTGCAATAATCAGCAGCAGCACAAATGACAAGTGCTACGGGCTGGCAATGAACACAGTGAAAATTCTTTGCAATAAAATATGTGATCAACACTTGTGAAGGCAGCTTTAAGTGGACAAGATACAACAGAACATTGTATCACTGATACTCGCAGAAAAATTCTGGAGAAGAAATTCTTAGGCAAACAAGGGCTTACTGCTTATATTAAGCTAGATTCACTATGAAAGAAGAACCTAACTAGAAAGGTTTTCTAGACAGTACACAACCTTAGAGGAAAGCTTTATAGTAGTGTTTATTTAACAGCTGCTCATACTAATGGCTCAAACTCTGGCAACACACACTATTTACTTTAGCTGACAACAGCTAGATGGAAATATCCTAACAAACACTAGAGCTAAGGCCTACAAAAGTTTTACTTACCAGAGTCCCAAGCATCCAGATGAGAAAGCACCCTGGGGTTTGAAACAAAAATCAGTTTATTTCACAACCATTACTCTAAAGTGTTTTGTAAGGACATTAAAAAGCTTAAACAACCCTTTGGTCTTTCAAAGGTAGCTAATGAAATTAAAGAAATCTACATTTGGTCACATTTACAATAAATTCCTGAGCTCTAAAAGCCTAGATACTTCAGATCATCCTGCAGCAACTACAAGGACTGTCATAAATGATCTTCAGCTGGACACTCATCTTCGGAGCAAGATATCTGATCAGATACCAGATCAGCTATTTAAATGACACATCTAAACCCTTTACCACATTTCAACAAAGTAAGAAAGAGTAAATATACAAAACGATACCTACTTTTTGGCGTTTTCAAATATATTCCTTAAATATGCTGAGGCTCTTCTCTCTTCTGGCTGTTTTATAAATAAATAAAAATCCCAAAACAAATTAAGTAGGTCAATTAAAATATTTCCTGATAAAACGCACACAAGAAATGACGCTGACTTTCATTTTAAATGGAAATAACACTTAGTGATTCTTCAGCCCACTTCCCAAATACCGATGCCCACAGACACACATAACTGACCCACCTAACAGCACAGGTATTCTAAGTTCTGCTTTTGTTTACTTTCTCGCATTGATTTCACAAAGTCAGAGCTACAGGCAACCACCTTATAAGTAAATGATTGCAAATCTTTGCACTTCTCATGATCAGATTTCCATACCTTTATCCCTGTAGTAAAAAACAAAAAACCTTTCTCTCTTTGGGTCTAAAACATCCACTCTTCAGCAGCAGCTCTGGAGACTGCTTCAGCGCACACATTTTACCTCTTCTGAGAGACTACGCCATTCCCTCCTGAGCACATTATTGTGGTAATGCAAGTGTGGCTCTGCATACTTCACACTCTCCAAGTTTGAGTCGAGTTTCTCCCAGAAGCCTTTAGAGTTTTGGATCTGCAAAATATTGCAGGGAAAACATAAATACATGCACTGTTAGAACTATCTGTTAGAAATATTAGAAATTATTACAAATATCTAATGGCTATCCCACAAAGTAATTGGAAAGAACTGCAATAAATGTAGCTTCACTGTAATTGAAATGAAAAAAAAATTAAAAACAAAATCAGCTGCATTATTTTTTTCCAATAGTTTTATTTCCTTAATTTGACAGCACAAGTAGCACTTATCTACTTGAGCTCATACCTGCAATGCACATATTTGTGCAATGCCTTAGAATTCTATTAAGTTCCTGGGAAGACATGGGTACTTCTAGGTCCAATTTCATCTGACATACTTCTGATGGCTGGTTTTGGGTGGGAAGAACTGCACCACAGATTACATTGGATCTACTGTCCAGAGTTCCACTTGACTGTAAAAGGAGCCTTAGGCACCTGACTCAGAACAGGAGTGTTTACGTTTGGTCAAATAAGTCCCACTCTGGGTTTCTGTTCCATGACTCTGGCATCTGGATGGAGGCTTCCACTGTCTTCAGTTTGCTCAAATACTTCAACTGCCAACTCCCATTTGCCAGCCTCAAGTAACAGAGCCTTATCCTCAGAAAAGAAACAAAATCCTAACATTTCCACAGCAATTCCAAAGCCTTTGACAGTAAGGCTGGAATTAATTTAAACTGTAAACAAAGAGGAGGAAAAAAAAAAAACTAAACAAACCCACACTGTCTTCCTGAGCTAGTTACTGACTGGGCATAAAGATTGAGGCCACTGTTTATTAAGCAAGAGCAATGTGGTCATCACTGAGGAAGAGATGAGATTAAGGCACTTCTTTGTGGCAGTTTTTTAAAACAACTAATCGTACCAACAGTTCTTGTCCCTTTTAAACACATTTATCTCCTCAATACACATATTACAGTATTGACATTTGAAGGCAGAAAGGTTTTTAAAACTACACAGTCCTCAATATTCATCTGACTTGAGATAGCATACTGGATTTTGCTCTCTCCTCCAGTTTTCAACAATTACAATAACCTTAGAAAAAAACCTCAAAAGCCCTTCAAACCACTTCCTACTATGAAACACAATTAGCCAAGGAAAATTAAATGCAGAGATTCAATTCTGCTAGCCGCTTCTCTCTTGCTGCCACAGAGCTAACTTTTTGTTGTTTTATTGTTGTAAATGCAGCAGAAAATTAAATGTACTTTTTGCTCTATGTTATACTAAGCAGCTGAAAACTGGGCATGCATATGGCACCACGTGTTCACCCTGATGGAGGCAACTATCAGCTCTTCAACCTACTACAGCAGCATCTTGCCTGTGCTACCTCTCAAAATTAGACAAACATCAAGAATACAGTGTAAGGATATCATCTAGTGACCAATTCATGCAATTGCAACAGCAGCACCGCAGCAAAACTGCTTTCAGACCACGGTGAATTTTATTTGATGTGTGATGGGGGCGGGAAGTAATACAGTGTATTTCTTTAATACACTGACTCTGCAACAGGAAGTGGTAAACTTTGGAATTAAAAACAGACACCACTGAAAACCTGCACTGTATTAGATCTTATTAAAGAGACAAAAAGTTTAAAATACAAGATTATTTTAAATCTGTTCGTTCTTGAGGATCATCAGTCCAGAAGCTGGAAAGAGAAGGTCCCCCCCTTTGTCTTAGATGGTACTTATTTTGCAGACATCTCAAGAGTCTGAGTTAATACCTATGAACACCTTGAAGACACTGTACTATCAGAAGTTAGTCAGGTCTTTCCAGTTTGCAATCCATGAAAAACTTCCATGAAGCCTTTTTATAAGCAGTGCTGCTTCAGCTGGAGACAGCAGTCTACTGTACATCAGTGAAGGGCTGAAAGATACCAATGACCTCTACGAGGCACATGTGTTCTCCTGAGGAACTGCATGGACACTTCTGGCTAGCAGCAAAGGCACTCCGAGCCACATAACTTATCATTTAACTGCACAGCTATACTACGAAGCTTCACTCTTAGCCTCTGTGGCTCAGCTCAGCCTGCTCTGATCTCTGTGACAACTGCTTGCACAATACATCTGTATTCTTCTAGACTTCCTCCATTTTCTTCCCTTCTTTCTCCCACCCATTTCTTCCCCCCTTCTCATAAAGCCTATTTGCACTCCTTTAAGCTTGGTTTCTGTGCTCAAAGTTAAATATCAGGCTTGTATTAATTATAATCCTTATGTAAAGCTTTCTGACAATCTTATTCTGACTGTCACCCCATTAGAATCACAGAATCATTTGTGTTGGAAGAGACCATAAAAGGTCACCTACTCCAACTCCCCTGATCTCCTTATCACTTGCTGAACAGGAACTTAGTGATAAAAAACACTTTCATCCAAATAACAAAACTTTTTTGTTGTGAATATTAATATAAACCTCCCAAAGGCTCTCAACAATTCATGGGCTTGAGGACGCTAAAGAGCTTTTCAGGTCAATAATTCATCACTGTTTCTCTGCAATACCAGAAGACCTGCTATGAAAGAAATAATACTTGTATAGAACCAGATTCATCACCAACACCTGACTTCTGACAATGACTAAGTGAACCCACCAGCTATGGTGGCTCTGGAATACAATGCAGCCAAAGCATTAAGCCTTGTCGTGTGTACTACCATACTTGGACTTAGTAGACAGAGCAATTTGCAGTCAGAAATAGCAGGAAATATCTGTCTTTAGTTCAACTCTGACCTTTTAAATCTGTTTAGGTTTCAGACACATAGGAAATGAGTTCCACAATCAGGAAGTATAGCTGCTAAAGGCATTTGCCCCCAGGGGCTTGAGGTTCAATCTCAGGCAAATTAAACACATACTAACTTTGGCCTCAGCAACTGACAGGGATTATCTAGAAACAAAATTTCCCAAGATCTGATTCCCCCAGGTGACCCACCTCTCAGGGCAGCCTTCTCAAGCAAAGCACACAATGCCCAATTCCCTGATAGCAGTCACAGGAATCTGCAGCAGGATATCTGTGGCACTGTTGAAGAGTGAGTGAGTAGGGGGGTAATTTCACCAATTTTAAAAGATATTATGAAAATGTAAGCTTTTTGAGCTAATTGCAAGAGCACTTAAGAAGATTTCAAATGTTTCTCCAAAATGGATCTGAGGGAGTGGAATGGAAGACAGGAAGAATCATTCATCTTGTTTTCAATGGAAAATAGAGTTTCCTACACTTACAGCATGTGCTCTCCCCATCCAGCTCAGCACCATTTCCACACAGTGCAGGAATTTGTCTAGATTCAGATAGCCAAAGCCCTGACATCACTGCAATCACAGGATGCTTCGGACAAAAAGTCAGGTCACGAACCACTGGTACCAACAGCAGCACTATGAATTAACCCTCCAGCATATCAAAGTGGGGCTATGTAATCCTACACATTCATGGTGTCAAGGTTGCCTCAATCTAATGAAGTCACAAATGAAGAGGTATCAATTAAATTTAAAAAGAATTAGTTTTTGGAGAACCTTCCCTGGGGAATGGAAAATTTTTATTCAGAATAGGCATGTAAAAAAACCCCACCATTTTGAGCCAGCAAACGTCAGCAAGGCTAACCAACATCTTAGTAAACATATAAGCCATTTCAAACAGCAAGATTCTGCTCACCTCTGTTTTTGCACAGGGCTGTGGTGACACTACTTCATTAGTGTTTAGCCTACACCCACCACCACCACCATCATCCGTTTGTCCTCCCCACCCCCCAGAAAAGCAGCTCATAACCTGCAAATATGAGCAACTGTGGTTTTGTACTAGAATTTACCTCTAGCACAGGTAGAGAAATAATGTCTGTTGCACATGCTACTCCAGGGATAACCTACCAATAGAAATGATAAAATATAAATAATTTCACACAATACATACACCCGTATAGGTATACAAGTGAATATCCAAATACTTGTTTTCTTTGCAAAATCATCTGGTTAGCTAAAACTATATGTTCAGTTTGCCAAAAAGAAGAAAGGAAGATATGTCTCTCATTCATCCCATATAGAAAAAGATAAAACTAGAACAGTTATAGACCAAAAAAAAATCAAGTTTTTTTATTTGTTGTGTCATTTGCTCTTGCCTAAAGTTACGAATCTTAACTCTAGCAATGCTGGTTGCCTTGGAAGCAACTTCGGGATTTTGCTGGTCAAGCATGCTTTGTATTCATTATAAACTTAACAAAATCATCCCTAAATTAGTATTTCATTATGAAAACCGATACATTTAATTATCCATTCCATTACGGCAGCTCCTCTCATTTCATAAATGCTGTTTTTTGTTGACAAAATACAGGATTCATGGAAAAAATCACTGGGGTTAAGACTTGGCAATATAAAATGTGCATAAAACACAGATGTGAATTCAGACCACGTCTAAGAAAAGGTGATGTATACAAGTAAATTACAGGCTTTATTAAAGCAGGAAAAAAACAAACTTCCTCTAGTTATTATAGCACCAGCTATTGTCTTACCCCAGCCCAGTCAAGCAGTGATGTGTAGGGCAGGAGTTTATCCAGGTTGTTGGTTTCTGGACACATTCTGCAGTACAGGGAGGCTGAACACAACGTAAAAAGATACAGAAGGGTGAGATTTGTATGAACTACCAGTTATCAAGAAGAGGCTTCATAGTCAGTTCCTTATCTATGTAACACTTGTTTAGGGACAAATCCTGCTGCCGTCTCTGAAACAGCTTCCTTCATGGTGGAACTCATCCCACTCTGCACAAAAGGAGGAAGGGAAGTCCAGATGGCTGCAGGGCCCAGTCAGCTGCTTGGCTACAGCTCAGCACTGCAGGGGTTCTTTTCATGTAGGCTCAAGGCACACAGTGTACACACTAGATAGGCTGACAAATCAGCTATTACAGGAGAATGCCATGATATGCCAAGTCCTTATGAAAAAAACGGTTTGGGCTGGGCTGGAAGAGATTTGTTCCTCCTCTCCAATCCCAGTTATTTACACCCCAGATATCAGACATAAGCCAGATGGAGAATTTGCTCTCCAGTAACCTTAAATTTTGATAAATCTATTTGCATCACTAGACAGAAAAATGCACTTTAAAAGTTATACTACCATTCTCATTTTGAGAGAATGTATAACCTTCTAGACTACTGAAATTGCCTCCAATGCCACAATATGCAGGTCAGCTAATGTAGATCGTAACAAACAAGTTCAAAGAGAGTCAGTTTATGGCACTGTGGCTTCTCCTTAAGTCATAATTAGGTTATGCAGGAAAAGTTAACATACAGGAAAAGGAATACCTTACCAATGATAAATTCCTGAATAGGATCAAAAGAATGACACGTTGATAGGTTCTCAGAAAGCCACCAAATAATCTGTCAGAATAAGAACAAAGGAAATTTTCACATTTCTCTGTTAAGCCAAGTAAGGGACTTAAAATGGACTGCAGAAACCTTGGTTTCATTACTAACACTTTGCATGAAGTCATGACATAAAGACGAACGTTTTATGCCAGCTTTGACCAATAAAGCACCTTGGGTAGCCTGGGTGATGAGCCTTTGCCACCAGCAAAAAGTACATACGAATCAGAATTTTTCTTCTTTCACTGATATCGTGACCCTGACCAAGCTCAGTATGAGACCATCAGTCACTAAGAGAACTCAGCAAAAATTCTTTTCCCACCTTCATTTCCAAGTCTGTCGTACTTCTGACACACAGAAGAGCACAATGCAGAGCTGCCAACCTCTCACTGTCTCGTTTGCTGTTCTGCAGGAACTTCATTAAGGCACTGTCACTGATGCTCACTGCATACATTCTTCCTACGTCGCAATCCAAGACTGTTGACACAAGTGGGCACTGGATGGAGCAGTTTGGCAACATGTCAATTCTTGCATCCTCACCTGTATAACACAGGTTTGAGAAGAAAAAGGACTAAGAATATAAAATTTGCCTGCTACCATTATTTCTCTCAAGACTCCCAGATCCCCAACAGTAAGAAACAGTTTGCTTCTTGCTCCAATTGCCTGATATTGCTCTAGAGAGAAGATGGAATAGTTCTGGCTCGGTAAAGGAACTAAATCAGGAGCCCAGTCCACATTTAATTGCTGAAGTGGAGATGCACAGATTTGAGGCTCAGAACCCACTCATAACACAAATCAGAGTACACAGAATGGAACAGAGCACAGGGTTACTAACAGGGATACAGCAGAATTGGCACTTAAGCACAGTTCAGAACTGCCTAAATTCAGAAACATAATATAACCTTGTGCTGGTCGACTGCTTACCATGTCTCACAATGGCCAGAACAGAAAAGTTCTGCACTACGATTACTTAATGAACCATCAGACAAAGCCACTTCACTTATGCTAGCTCCAAGGTTCACCAACACAGCACTATAAAGTATGTTTACAGGCCTTGTTCATCAGAGGAAGGGGGCCCACCACACAATTGTCATGCTTTGTACTCATCTCTAGCAGAATAGTTTTTAATCAGGTATTTACAAGTATTAGCTCCATGTGATACCCCTGTGCCAGTCCCCATTACTTACCTTTCCTTCACCCAACTAGAAGAAAGGGCTTCTGTTTCCAAACAAAAGTCCTCCATTTCCAAAAATAACCCACTTCCCATAAAGATTTGTTTATTGGAAATGAAATAACATGCCTCAGATGAGACTCTAAATCCAATTGCATCAGCCTGATCAGGTGAAGGAAACACAGATTTCCTTTCCCCACATCCTCCAAACACACACATTTAGAGCAACTCAATTGGAGGAAGGAAATGTAAAATCAAATTTACATCTCCATGTGAAATTTGAGAACAGCAGAGGACTGAGAAGCATGTGCAAAGATGGGGGAAGGGAAACTGCGCAACTAAAGCAAAGAATTTCTAATTCAGTGAAAGGTCTCCTTCCATTTCATAATAAGCAAGAAGTATGTAATCGATGAAGTATGAATTTCACAAACACTTTTTAAAATGGAAAGTGGCACAACGTCTCTCAGTCGTTTTTCAGTCTCTCTCTTTCAGAACTGTGCAATAAAGCAAGCCTTGACCAAATGCAACTTCCCTATAAAGAGATTTTAATAAGTTTCCTCTAATGCAATAAAACTTCACGTAGCAGTCGTACTGTACCTGTCAGAAATAAACTATAGCACAGCAGGTCAGGATGCTGAATATTCAGAAGGTGCAGGAACTGTCCAGGTAAATAAGCAGCCACATAATAGTCTATTTAAAGAAATCACAGTGGTCAATTTAGCACTTAGCTTCTTAAAGCAAATAAGTGAATGTTTCCCTTGATTCTCATCTTAGCCCATTTCTCCTTTATGGATTGATTACATCTAGGAAATACAAAAGAAATTAATTAGAAGCTGCTGTTGTATTAACACAGGAAATGCTAGCAATACATTCAGACTTCCAAGGGAGGTTTCAAGAGGCTGAAGACACTCAAGAACTCAGCAGCTGATCTCCTGAGCAGAGGTTGCATCAGTTGCAAAGGAAGTTGCTAACTAACAGTAAGGTAGAGCAATATCAAATGCCGAGTAATGTAACTACTTCAGAAAGAAAAAAAAATCCTTCTAGAAAAAGTTTACTTCTTTGTCTCCACTACTGGGGACAGACAATAACAAGCAGGGAAGTAACATGAGTAGCTTACCAAGATTCAAAAAGGCCACTTCCTTCAATTGAGGAGTTTCTGGTCTTTCTAAAGAAACTGTAAAAGTTTTGCTAAACCCTGTGAAAAATAAATAAATAAATGGAAACAAGAAACACCATCTGTTACCAGCCAAGTATATAGAACTTCATAGATCAAAATTTCAGCAGTCAATATACCCAGACAGCGATATTTTAAGACTGTTCTACAGGCTTCTCTGCACAGATGGATTTACTTCATACTAAACAGAGTTGCTGTATTCTTAGTAGACATTCACCCACACAACACAGTTCTCTGGAGCGAGGAAACTGGCCACACAATGCACAGCCTATACTCATGCTTAAAGAACCATCCCAACACAGAGCAAACCCACGTAAGGATACCACCCTCAGCAAACAAAGAAAACCCAACAACAACAAAAACACCACCAAATACTTTAAACAGTTGAGCTTCACATTTTGGTGACCTCTCAATTGCTTTTAAAAATTTCCAGTTCGATCATGTTTTATTGCTATAGTTTACTTCAAGATTTGTTTAAACATATGCAAATTTCAGACTCTCCTTGACTGCATGGGTTTTTCATCAGCACAACCATTTATTTTATTCCAGGCTTGCACCGAACTTCCTCTGGCATCCGGTAGGAATGACATACATCTCTTCCATTTTCTCAGTCTCTCAAAAAAGTTAGAGATTAAAATGGCTAAAGAGAAAATGACTGATCTCCATGCTGTGACATCCTAAACGCTGAATGATGTCATGATCAGGATGCTACTTAATACTGTGTGAAAGTTAAAGGTAACATATGTCCACAGTCTACAGAACCATCAAGACAAAATATGAAAATTATCAAGGAGACAGATTTCTATTCCTGACCATAGCACAGAAATATGCTTTCTCTCTGATGAAGAAAAAAAAAAAAAAGTGAGATCTCCAAGACCAACACTGATGCTAAAGGTGAAGGGTTTTCTAAGAAAAATAGCTTTTCATACAAGATGCCAACTGAATTTTGCTTGAAATGAATCAGCATACCTCACCACCCTGTTCTGCTGCTTGCCAGCCTGAACACACATGCAAACCAATACCACCACTGCAGAACCCGTGGCATCACTTCTGTTTTTACAACAAGAAACTGAGGGGACTCCTGTGGGGGCAGCATCCTCCCCCCAGCCCTCCCTGACCTTTCACTCATCACCCTGCTCAGACGACAATCATCAGCAGTGTCTGCAATGGAGGTGTCTGGTCGTGACTGCTGAACCAGGCTCAGACAGCACACACTCACCACACATGGCTGGTATGCAGATAGAACTGGTAGTCAGACATCATACTCCCTGAACAAGGGACAGCCCAGAGCTTATTAAGCAATCCCTGCACATCCGCACACCAGGATCTTCCCCTGGAGGCAGGGATGCCTCTCAAGGTTACTCCTCAAGGTCAAGAGATTCCTTATTTGTCACAGATATGGATGAGTAATAGCCAGCTTCTTGAAACTTTAATCTTGGAAGACTGAAAGACTTATCTGCTAATAGCTTGCTACCTTGCTATTCAGTACTGAGTGATATGAAGGAGTTATTGCACGTATAATGGGAGGTGATTCTTCACCTCTACTTAGCCCTGGTGAGATCACATCTGGAGTACTCTGTCCAGTTTTGGTCTCCCCAGTTCAGAAAAGACAAGAATTTCCTAGAAGGAGTCCACAAAGATGACCAAGGGCCTGGAGCATCTCCCTCATGAGGAATGACCTGGCTATATGCTGCCTGGGGAAAAGAAGACAGAGGGGGGATCTGATTAATGTTTATAAATATCTAACGGGAGGTGGGAGACAAATGAGGGGAGGATCTCCTCAGTGCTGCACAGCAATAGGACAAGTAGGAATGGCCTAAAACTTAAAGATATAATGCTTTAGACATAAACAATTGGCCAGATGGTCCATCCTCAACCTCAAGTCTCAACAGGAGGGTTCTCCTTACAGTTTTGTCAGACTTTGTTCTCTGTTCAGTACATAATCAAGTAACCTTGTTATCACAAATTTGTTAAGTTAAAAAAGCTGCTTTGTTAAATCACTACTTAGGGCAACATTCATCAGCACATTGCTGTGTCTCTCCTATGAGTGTATAGCCTCACCTGCAACACCTCCTCCAGGTGAAAGAGGAAAGCTTCCAGAACAGACTAAAATAACTTATGTCTTCAAAATGCTCTAGTATTCTGCTGCTTGTACACATCACCTCAAGAGCAGTCTTATAAATCTCATCCATGAATGGTGATTCTTACATGAATCTACCCAACTCTACACCAACAACTCCATCTCATGAAGATCACTTCAGATGCAGCTGGTCAGCATCGCAGTTATTTAACCTCACTCTGTTACTGATACAGATACAGGCCATGATTGACTCCAAGCAGTGCGGTGCCCCTTCAGCTACATGTGAAGGACATACACCTGAAGAGGCCAGTCCTTCACTGGAGATAAGCAGCAGCAATAATGCAGAGTACTGGCACACAAAAAATGGACTGTTCCATTTGTTAATGCCTTCAAGAACCAAAAAATGCAGTTTGCCCAATCCCACAACATTCCAGCAGCAAAGCGACATGTTAGAGCAACCAACTCACGGAAAGTTTCCTCACATAAGAGAGCAAAAACTTAAAGTAAAGCAGAAGAAGCATGTTTTCACTTGAACATGGTTACCCCATACTATGCAGCTTGTCACTCAAGATATAATTCACCTCTGCCCTCCACGTATCAAATGAGAAAGAAATCTTGCCAATCGGAAGTTCCATGCTCTGATCAGAATAATGTTATTATTTACAAGGAAAAAGACTGATTTTCAAATTAAGAGCTGAAACACCACTTACATAGCTACCGTTCTTAAAACCAATGGGTGTTGCACCTCTTGCTGTGAAAATGACATGCTGAACTGGAACTCTAAACCTACATTCAAGCTAAGAGCTGCTGGTTCTGTTTCCCATATGAATGCCTCAAGGCATCAGTACAACACACCTGCAGCTCCCACAGACTTCACTGATGTTGTCTGTGCTCAACATGTCAAAAAATCTGGCTAGAAGTAAGGGATCCAACTAATAACCACTCATGAAGTCACTGGTTTGAAGCTATTAGCTCAGCATCAGGCAGGAAGTCTGCAGCAGGAAAGATGAGTCTGCAGACAAACGCAGCTGCAGTCTTTAAAACATCAGCTACAGCAGTTTATTGTCTGCAGATTTCAGTGGTCGTTTCACAAGGCATTCCGCCACTCCTCCAGCAAAATGTCATTCTCCAAAACAAAGGAAGTATAAATTAACAAGTCAATTTTACCTTTATGTAAAAAATATATGGAGTATGTTATTTCCCCAGGAATATCCAAAGCAAGACTCCAACACACACACAATCCTCCTAAAAATACAAAAAGGAAAAGGAAGTTGACTGGTCCACTGTCCACAATGCACAAAATTAAAGCAAGACTGTTTCAATTTAAAACCTAATAACAACCTCTCAAAAAAAATAACAGTTACAGTAACATAGACCACATATCTCGAAGCATCATTTACCTAGTGAAACACAGCAAGGGAGAAGAGAGGAGGCAGAGTGGCACAATGGAATTCAGAGTTCTGACATGACCAGTTCTTTTTAGAAGTGGCACATTTTTAGACCTTGTCAGTCGAAGCCTTGCTTGCAGCCACAACACTGACCAAGCCTTTCTCTCCACAGCCTGTTTTAATATCTAAATATTTTCTGTTAAGAGACTGTCAAATATGCATGGAACAAAGCAAAACACAATTTGTTTACCTTCCAATCAGTAGTTCGATATTGGCAGCAGCATGGCATGTTAGTAGAGCTTTCTGACTAAAAATCACTGGCACTCTTCCCTTTCCAGTTCGAAGAGCTATCACCTCTTTTTTTTTTTTTACTTTTTACTTTCTTTTGATTTATTTACTTCTTTTTTTAGGGAAAAAGTCAAAGTTTGTCTCAATTTTATTTCAGTCAGTATTTCAGTACAGTACTCCGTGCAAGACCGGCTCCCTCTACTCCATCCACCTTAATTCCAAATCAGACTGACAGACTGTTTTGATTCCATTGGCTGGTAGCCCTTCATCCATCTCTTATAAAAACTTTAATCAGCTTTCACCAATGCTTGGCAAGCTGCTTTAGCATTCATACCAGAAACAGCTTCTTAACCACATTATCCCAATATAGTTGGGAAAGAGAACTGTAACTGTTGGCTCTTTTACCTTTGCTGAAAGTTTATCACTTAGGACAAAATAAATAAATAAAATTAACAACAAACAAATACAATTTTGTGAAAAATAAAGGCCTGTGTATACAAGGAATACACACATACACACAAAAAAAGCACAAGAAAGAAAAAGTACAAATACAGAAGCGCAGTTACCAAGGTATGCTATTGGTTAAATGCCTAGTACTTCAGACCACAGCCTTGGTACAGCTGCAGAAACACACCACACTTCTGGAGAAGGTAAATCCTTTCCTGAGGTGTCATTTTTTTATTCTTACCTGACTGAATGTTGTTAGGAAGCTTGATACAGTTTTGCTTGGATATTTGAGTTATTTAAATGGACAGGGCATGCTGCCAGAGCACTTGGCATCTCTCAGAGAATGCATAATTTTTAAAATAGCAGCATCAGGACTCATGAGGAAGAATGGAAAAGCTCCAGCAATCCACCACGCTGATTTATTACCAACAGCTCCCTTCCAACTGCAAATGTCTTTCTTCCATGCAGGAGGCTACTGTATACATCGCTCTCTAAATTGTACAGCAGTTGTGCGAGTCAATTTGTTCAGACTGAAGTGTCAGTGAGTGTACATGCAAGTTGATCACAAAGAACAGTGGCTATGGACAGCTGTTAATGAGATGTATATATTCAACACTAGGATACTGGTGAATTATCAGTAAGCTGAACTACAAACAATAGGAAATACCAAATGGTGCTTTATTAACACAGATGAAAACATTCAGATCAGCAACTGTCCAAACATTATTACATCTGATACTGTCCTGACAGTCCTATTAGTGCAGTCAAAGACTGAGAACGTGAGAGAAATTCCTTTCTTACCCTTACTAGTGATCTCTGCAAATGAGAGTTGGGGTGGGCTTGTTTTGTTATCCTATTGCATCTCTATGGTTAAAGCTTTCTGCCTTTGCATAAACAAGTCTCCTATACTATCAACTTCAAAATCCCTTACAAACAGATGAGCCACAATATCAGAAGACGCACATGAAGACATACTTGGACTCACGTCTTCTCAAAAATAAAAGGAGGAAAATAATCACAACAAAGGGAAAAAAGAGCAGCATTTAAAACTAACGCTTTAGGCAGCAGCAAGTTACTGCACTTGCAGTAAGAAAACAGCAATTACAGCTCTGCCATTTCAGAAGCAAACATCATACCACTGAAACAGCAAGTCTCACACGAAGAACACACGAAGACAAATAGTTTCCTGTAGGAACCTTAACTTCAAATTTGTGATTCTGGTTAATGCAGAACAGATGTAAGGCCGTAAAAATTTCTCAGCATGGCAATCGAGCTCCACAAGTTGAAGATGATGCTGAACTTGCGCATTGCTTACTCGTACTGGCACAGGAGTGACTTGCTTTGACTAACTTCAGCCATCCTTCAGCTCTCATCTAGACTTCCACTACACAGCTAATGAAGAAATATGGATAGAAGCAACCATCCTCTGGAGAGCCTATTTCTCTCCTGAATTATAGTCCAGGTGTTTAGCTTTTAGGCAGGTACATTTTGGTGAGAGTAATTCTCAGTTTATGCCATCTTACTTCTTGCATTTTTTTCAGAACCAAACAAATTCAACTGAAAGTTACTTCTAAAGTGTTAAAAGAAAACTTTACAGTCCAGTGCTGTTTAAATAACAATTGAACTCTTAACATACAAGGGTAATTTTGAGACCAGAATTGCCTTATCTCAGCTAATCTGGAAATACACAGGAGATCTTATCTGGAGACATTTTGTCTTGTGAGTGCTAAGGAACAGAGCTACTTTTCTGTTACTGCAGAAGTTTGAGAAAGAATGATTTCATTCAGAGGTCAGGTTGGTGGTGCTCAATAACAACCAAAAGGGAAATTACATTGAGTATTTAATTATGAAGCTATGCCAATTATTTTGTGCCAGGGATATCTAAACGATACAAATAGGGATATCAGCATTAACAGCTGAAGCATGCTAGCAGCTCCACAGAAGGCACAATTCGTGCCTCAAAGAGCCTGCAGTCATCTTGTAAGCTACCACAAATGAGAAATGCAAAAGGGAACTTCAGTGTGATTACCCACAATGTCCTTCAACAACTGCATATGGTCTGAGCATCAAAACCATTTTTTTTTTCAAACTGTCATTAATCAAAATGAATTGTACAATGTAATCCTCACTTTGAAACAACATTCAGCGAAGAGCCAAATACAATGAAGTGATTCAGTAAGTGTAACTGTCAAATTATGTTTTACATTAAGCACAATGTTCAGCCTGTGAAAGGTTCCACAAAACTTAAATACAGCGTTGTCTGATGGAACAAAAACCTTTTACTTCAGGGTAATCAAATAATAGAATAGAGGGAGGAAGACTGAATCTCATCCTGATCTAAAAGGTAGTGCCTGAATCTAAAATAACCTTAGCAAACAGCAGTTTGAAAGGGAAACACGTATACACAAATCAATAACTTCTTCCATTACTGTACGTGCAGTCTGTGTATGAAATGCAACTGAAAAAGACTTTGTCTTGCTAACAGAACAAAATTAACCTAACCTGTATTTGGTAAATGGAAATGTGGTTTTCTCTTACCTCTAATTCCTTCTCTCTAATCTTTTTAACCGTATCATCTGCTTTTGTATGAAAAAAGGAAACTGTATTTCACTTTATTTGCATTAATAGGCACTTCAGTACAGCCTCAGCAATTCACCTGCATGCATAAAAGCATCCTTAAAAAGCAAGATGTGAAAGCATCTCTGCAACAAATCATGCCTCTAGATGACTCTGCAGACCATTTAAAGGTTAATCATATACCTTCTCTGCTTGGCCATATGGTCTAATTTAGAAATTGAAATTGCAGGCATCTGTGATGAACGGATGTCTCTTGAGTCCAGTATTTCAGAAAAGAAACAAAACACCAACTCATAACATGCATTAGGATGTAGGCAGAGTCCTAAATCCTAAAGGCTTCAGGAACACCACAACATTCACATATTAAACCATTAAGCATAATGTCCTTAGTATCACATGCTTGGACCTGTTTTGCTGTATGGACACACTACATCACTTTTTTGGAGCTAGGCTACCAGAACATTTCTGGCTGACAGCTTTATTATTAGAGCTAATATATAAAACCCAAGTTAGTCTCCAGCTCAACTTGCCACGAAGCTTTCAGAGGATAAATAAACTCAACAACAACAAAGTAGTGCACAATTGCTGCCTTCTCCCCAGTTTTCTGTCAGGCATAATCTAAGGAATAAACAAGTCTCACACTTGCAAAAAAAAAAAAAAAAAAAAAAAAAAAAAAAAAAAAAAAAAAAAAAGGAAAAATGTGTATAATGCCTTACAAAGGAATTTGTAATTATCAATTATGATTTCACTATATGACAATTACATGTGGAGATGACCGTAATATCACAAAATTTGCTCTCATTCATTACCTGCTTTACTTGTAAAAACCTGAAGATTCAAAGACTTGGATGCAACATCTTGGTCTTCACAGTCATCGTATCCAAAATTCACAAATCTAGGAGCAAATACAGATGACTACATAAAACAGTCCTTCATCCACAGGGATTTATCACAACAGAAAGACCATGAGAACAGTGATAACGTAATGAAAACGTATTAATTGAATTATAATCAAATATTGTCTAATGAAAGTTAAATAAGGCTTCAACCAATGATCTCAATGTTGCCAAAAATGAGAATCGTAAGGCTGCACTGTTATTAGAAAATTTTTTTTAATACAACTGCATGATTTCATATTCATTTATTGCAGTATAATCCAACCATTCCTATGCTTGAAATGTAAGTTAGTTGTAATCCAGTAACTCAGAGTGCCTGAGAACTCAGAAGGTTTTGCAGCCCAACTGCACCACTCTTGTACCTCTCAAGCTACATCTAAATCTGCAAGTAAGCACACCAATTTCAGTGGGTGTACTTGAAAAGGAAAGGATAAAATCATCCTCACGTGGATCCTACGTTACCACAACATCCTTTTTCAATCTTGTGCTGGCTGTACTTTAATGGCTTTTCAGGAGTAATAGAAAATCCCAAGTTGGAAGAGACCCACAAAGATCATCAAGCCAAATTTCTGGCTTCACACAGACCTACCTAAGAATCAAACCCTACATTTGTGAGGGTAATCCAAACACCCCCTGAACTCCAGCAGCTTGGGGCCATGACTACTGCCCTGCAAAGCCCATTCCAGAGCCTGAACATCCACTGGAGAACTTTTTCCAAATATCCAGTCTGAACCTCCTCCCCTACTGCAGTTCCATGATGTTCCCATTTTCATATCTTTGAAAGAAACAAGTACCATGTTTCCCACGTGGAACATGCAATAGAAAACTGCAGTCCATCTGCTTTGTTGGTTTTTATTTTTGTTGGGGATTTGGGGTTTTTTTGATTGGTTTGGTTTCCCACTACCCCTCCCAAAATGATTTTTGCTTCTATATGGATATTTATACCTTTCTGCAAGAATTTAAACACATATATATATACACACACGTATATATATGTTTTTACCTATTAAAATATATGCATGTACATAGTATTGAAGCTCTTACAAGACTCGAATTTTTTTCAGTACTAATTGCAAAATACACAGTACTCATTCAGGGCAACCTACAACTGCAGCAGCACTGTACTGAGCTTTCTGAGACGCTCTGTCCAGGATGTAAGACCTTCAGTTACTGACATCTGAACTTGTAGCTTTTACCTCCGTTGTTATTGATGAAGAAACACAGGCCTTTCTGAAACATAAATTCAACTGCGTGTAGAAAGGTGAGAATGAGATGAAAATGACTGAGTGACTATTCTGACTAGATTCTTCTTCACTTCAAAGGAAGCTTCAAGGCAGACCAGCTCAGATGCACCCATGTGCACCACAGTCACAGACAGAATCAGAAGTGTCTTTAGCCTTTGAAACTGCAGGCTGCTTGGAAATAGCATACTGGAGAATAAAAAGAACACAGGCACTGCTTCATGGACAACAAAAAGGAGCTACCAATCAGTAAAACATGTAACACAACAATTAAAATAGAGAGCTTCCCTTGACAGGAATCTCAACATCACTAATACAGCATGTCCAAGAATGAAGCAAATCCCTTTAAATAGGCACCAAATACTCAGAGAAAGGACTCTTTAGCCTATGGCTAACTCTCCAGGAAAATTATTCTCAAAAATAGTACCAAAAAAACAGACAAGGGCAGAATTATATTTTACTGCTATCCTTGAGGAAAATACGAGGTTTGGAGGTTTGGACAGTTTTCCTATAATTGTTATGTACCAGTCCCACACAGGTAACTCCAAACACAGATACATGGTTCTAACAGTAAATTTACCAAGGTTTATAAAGCATTAGACCATACATGAAAAGGAAACAAAACAAAAAAACCCTTACTTTACTTGTTTGTCATTTACAGAAATATCCAGTTGCGATTCCAGCTGTTAAAAAAAGAAAATTATCATTTACTGAGGTCAGTATAATTACTGAGCATGATTAATACTTCATCCCAGTGAAATGTGTCACACACATTTCAACAGATTGAACATTTTAACAAAGAAGTTTATGTATCCTCTAATCACCATCACAAAAAAATCAATCTGAAAAGAGATCATTTAAAAATATATATATTAACTGCAAGTAATTCAGCTGCTGGGATGGAAGTATATTAACAATTTTATGTTCAGTAATTTTTATGTTCTGCTCTTTGCCTTTGGATAGCTAAAACTGTCACAGTACTCCAGTTTTTGTCTAGTGAGTTTGATAACCCCACTTTTCAACACTTGAGTATCGTGTCAGCATGATGTAATGAATGTCACTTACTTGTAGGTCAACAGCTGTCTAGTGGCACAGAAATTATCTTACTATGGCATAACATGAATCTGAATGTATTTTTCTAAATAACATAAAACAAGGACAAACATCCTCCCTCCCAAAAGGCAAATCCAAAACCAGTCTCCCTCTGCAAAACATCTACTATTGGAGATTATACAAACACTGAGATTGATCTCATTATTAGTGTTCGGAAGACAAAATTAACCCAAAACTATCATATAAAAAAATACTAGTGACTTACTGTTGAGTTAAAATTTTCATCAGGGTAGAACTGGACACATTTTAAAGTACTCCTTGATTCCTACAATTAAGAGGATACATTTTGTAGCTAATAAAAAATTAAGTGTATTTCTCAGACTGAAAAGTGACCAGACAACGCACTATTCCACACACACACTTCTTTGCTAACAAATATGTAGAAATTAGGGGACAAAAGAAGACATTAAAAACCACATATACCCCCCACAATAGCACTCTGACAAACTTCCTTCCTGTCCTAGATCATTATCTACCAATCACCTCTAATTGCGTGGGCCTTCACTTGAAGCATACCTCACACAAGCTCTCTCTCCTTCTCCACTAGGTTAAAAATACTTTTCCGCAGCTACCTATGAGGAAAAAGGAACCATATCTGGCTTTAGCCAGTTCAAAAAGGGTATCTCAGAAACAAAACCAGGAATATGTTTCACAATCACAGTTTGCTTCCTGTTATTTCCTAACACATATTTGGTGGCTAAGAGGTGAGAAAAGCAGATTTTCATGCACGCAGAATACATCAAGTGCAAACAGTCCTTCAGTCAAATTGAAAAGAAAAAAAAAGTGAAAAACTTGGGTATTTCTAGCCATGAACTTGTCCTCATTTGGACTCAAGTCCGTGTACAACATTCTTTCTGAATACGAACTCTGTAGAAAAGAGGGAATATACTCACTGCTTTTCAGTAGATTTAGATCTTTTTGAACAAAAGACTTCTTTAAAGCAAAGAAAACTACCAAATTCACCAATCTTTATAGGAACCACTGAGCCTATCTGACTTCATGCATGCACACAAATGGCAGTCAAGGCAAGTGTTGCTTTTGATCTGGATTCTTCGAGACACTGACAATAAAGACTGCTATAATGAAAACCCAACTAGCTCTATTATTACCCCATACACTCAAAACTATGTTGCCATGAGACAGGAAAAAAAAACTGAATGACATTTAGTTCACCTTTGGAACAATGTAGAAGAGTCTTTGTTCTGTCATATCCCACTGTGCCCAAATGAGATCATCTGCAACTCTGGCTCTTGGAAGCTGACCTGAGTTCTGAATCACCTAAAAGGAAAGAAAGAACATTAGAGGTCATCAAGCACGGTTCTATACTGATGATTACACACAGCATTTGCTTTAAAGAGAAAAGCAACAACAGAAGGGCTCAAATACTATGGTACTTGAAGGGAGCATGTCCCTTGTTAGTAGCAGCAGAACCACCTTTGCTGTGTGCAAGATGCTGAAGTTCAAGATCAGTTTTCAGGGTATTCCAACTGTCAAATATTCTGAGATATCCTTGACTACAAGAAATTCACCGCTTTTGCTGCGCAAAGTATATGAAGAAAAATAGATGTCAGCCTTCATCAAAGGCAAGAGAAGGGGTGAAGAGTGAAATACCACAGCCAGTTTAGAACCAGCTACAGTAACTATTTAGGGAAGATGGCTTAGCTCTGAAAAGGATTTCAAACTAAAATCTCACTCGTGACAGAGAGGAGTACTGGTAGCAGAGTACAAGCCAGAATTCTGGACAATTTTTAGGACTCTATGAATGCTCTCTTGAAAGATGGAGAGAGATTTCATGTCATCACAGCACAGACTTGTTATTCCACTGTCAACCACCACGCAAAATCCATCGCCTCTAAAAGCAATGTTACACTTTTAGAATACCATGAAAGACTTCAAAATGATGAAAAATCAGGACTTCAATATTTTGCCATCCAAAGACTAGTTTTTCTCCATAAAATGAAACACTGGATTTTATGATGCAATCTGTCACTATACTAGAAGTATGCTGATTAATAATTTAAGCAGAATATCCACAATCAGTTTGCTGAAAACTAACTAATGTTTAAAATGTGAAAAAAAAAAGATTACAGGGGAAAAAAAAAAGGTTGAAACACTCACAGTACTGAGAGCACTGTGTTCTAAGGGTTTGTTTTAAATAAATTATTTCCTGGGATACGTGGGCATTCAGAAGGAAAAATTAGGAAGGTGATTTTACAAATATATTGAAAGATTTAAAAAGAAATATATACAATTTCTTCTTCCAAACTGTAACATCCAGACAAGTTTAGATCAACAGCAACAAAAAACCCTAACTTTCCTCACAAATTACTTGTTAAACAGTTTTTTTTTAATCAGCTTTGTGGTTAGAGGAATACATTGTCAAATTACAAAAATAATCAGCTAGAATTACAGAACAGACCCTTGAACTGTCAATTAAAGCAAAATAACAACCCTCAAACCCCAAGATTTTTCAAGACTTACCACTCTGTGTTCCTCTTCTGCGACAACATGGATATCAAACTGTTCAATGTCTTTAAAACAACACAAAAGATTTAAAGTTATAGCCATTCATTTTCAAATGCTTTTATATAGTCAATTAATCTAATCTCTGGGAACCCATAGATGACATCTAGGTTAGCAACAAAGATGGGTTTCTTCAAAAAGATGGGAAAAGCCTCTCATTCTTTGACATGAGGGGAAGGTAAGAGGGATGAACTGCCTTTTGCAAGTGTCCCCCTCTATCTACTCACTCGCACCAGAGCGAAGATCCCACTAGATTAGGCTGAACACACACAGTTAGCTGGATCCAAGGTGCTTTTGTCCCTTTCTTATCCCTTCCGTTATGCTGTTAAATCATAAACCATCTGTCATAATGAACTGGGCTGCTCTGAATTTATACAAACAGCTACAAAAGTCTAATTCAGCTTTTCTAAAAGTTAAGATGATCAATGAATGCATGAACAAAGGGGAAAAAAATGCAAAGTCGGCCATTCTGCTAACACTGGAAAAAAGCCTCAGTGAAGCACACAGTTTTTGAAAGACATTCAGGACATCGAGAATGGTTTTCTTCTCGTTGTTTTTTTTTCCCCACAGTAAAAGGTTATGACAAAATAATCCATGACGATCAGACTGAAGTAAAAAAATGACAACGTATTCTCAAAATATCAACTCACATTTATCTTCTGAAATGAGCAAAAGATGACTTTTTGTAGAAGTATTTCTGCCTTCCACTGGATAAAGAAACTATACAGGAAGTTTTACAACAGTAAGTAAATAACCAAAGTTGTTTACAACACTCATCTACAGTATCTATTTAGCCAAATAGTTACATATGTTTAAATAAAGCCAAGCACATGCATGATATTCAATTAATAAGAACATCTAGTATTACAGACTATAAGTTATCAATCACTATTATTGTAGGAGTAGGTGAATTGCAGAGATTAAAAAAAAAAAAAAAAGAAGTAGGCTTCATGTTAAGAGAAATGTTTGAAATATAACATTTTATGATGTTTCTCATCTTTTCAAATTTATGAAAACATTGGCACATAATCTCTGTAACATTCCAAGAAACGTGAGACATTTCTGCACTCAATCACTTTTGCACAGCAAATTATTAAAGTTTGTATTTAGATTGTTTGAATGATTTACCTGCACTCGAACACAGCTATCCACAGCCTTTAGGACTCTCACATTATTAACGGGATGAATTTCAATCAGCAAGGTTAAATACTTGGACACTGCAAAAAGGACATGTTTTAGGTAACTGTCGTTTCTTACAGTACAAAGTTGTATTGCTAAGGGAGAAAAAAAAAGGAAAAAAATTACTTCTAACAGTTTAAAACAATGCACTTGCAGTACCTGACTGTAACAGCTGGGTCACTCTTTCTTCCTCTGTATACTGACGGAAGCTGACTGCTAAACAAGAGAAAAAACACAGCACGTTTGCTATTAATCTCACTGAGCATTCTTGGAGAATAAATATCCCAAAACTTCTACAAAAAAAAAAAAATCTGTATTTTAAGGACCAGCAGGAGCTGCACTACATGTAGGAGGCATATATAAATGCAAGTGACAGAAATAAGCAAACCAAATTTTTCTTTCAATAAAACAACAAAAAAAACAGCTGTACTGATTGTACATCAATTACATTCTTTGGTGATGCATCCATTCAAATGCACAGACTGCTGTGAGCAACATATGGCTCAAAACAGACTGAAGTAATTCAAGACACAAATACAACATACTACTAAACTAAATTACCTTTGCCATGACAAAAAAAATTGATGAAACATATTTACCCAGTAATGTCCTTTCACTGTTGATTGAACAACTGATTATGCGTAGATCTTTCTCAAACGTATAGAGATGCTACAGAGAAGTACATTTATGATAAATTATATTTTAATTATATCAAGAAAATATTTTAATTACTCCTCCCTAGGAAAACACTGCTGACCAGTTCTTGTTTTTTTTTTTTAATTTCAGAACCAAATAATCCCAAGGCCAGAAAAACCATACTTTAAGCCTCAATTGTACTACTACTTCTTCTCATTTGTTTGTTTCTTATTAGCTTTTCTGAGCTCCATGTTGCCACTGGAGCTGCACAGCAAACTTTTACAGCA
The DNA here is from genome assembly GCF_019238085.1 of Lagopus leucura. NCBI lineage: Eukaryota > Metazoa > Chordata > Aves > Galliformes > Phasianidae > Lagopus > Lagopus leucura. The sequence goes on along the minus strand of NW_024962265.1, from coordinate 11,522,625 downwards.
ATATGAAATTTCACCAATTTGCAAAGGACCTTCATCATGGTTCCAGCCGCAGAACTGTGGGACCTTCCATTTTAGAACCATAAGCAGAAGCACCAGACTGAAGAGGTCCACATAACAAAACAGAAGAACATTTATTTTTAAGGACGTGCTCAGAGAGAAAAGAGGTCTTCAATTAGTTGTACAGAAACAAAGACTCAAGGCACTACACAGTGCTGCTCCCAAGTCATGCAGAGGTTCTTTACTCTTAACAGCACTGAGTGAAATTTCAGAACCTTCCCATTCTCTCCTCTGTTTCAAACACACCCATAATTCCTTATGGACATAACATACTGTGTTGTAAGGCATCAAAGCCTAAAATTCTACAGCATTGTCCTTACCAAGCAGAAGTATTGGACTCACCTCATTCTCTTTAGTTTGAAGGTCATACAATCCAATGTGGGTACTTTTCTGATTTCCCTATGGATGAAAACAAATCAACACTGACAATGCATATACACATTTAAACACAACCTTTGGTAATTTTTTTTTTCCTACTCCTCTTTTTTCTCCTCTTTCACTGACACACACCCACTTACACTTCCCTTGGTACTTAATTATCTCATTCCAAGAAGGGGAGGCAAGAACATTTATTTTTTTTCCTGATTGAGAATTAACACACAGGGCAAAGCTGAAACACAGTCAACAAGCTGTGCCATATGCCACATGCCCCTCTCTCACTTTGGTTCTCAGCTGTTTTTAGTTATAGGCAGTACAGGAAGGAAAAGATAACTCTAAGAACAAAAGGGGATCACAGAATGCACAGCGTTAGAAGGGAACTTGAAGATGACCACATCTGGTGAGGTGTGCCCCATGTTGTGTCAACATGCTTGGTCTTTAAAAGGTGCACCTGAGATCACAGAACCCAAAGCCCTGAGAGCAGCACCAATCACACAGCCAACCATTCACCTGAAACTATGCTGGCCCAGGAAGCCTGCAGGCTGGGAATCCAAACCTCACTGCTCCAAAACGGAGCACAGAAACATCATCACACAACAGCTTCCAGTGACCTTGCTGCAGGTTGGAAAAAGGATTTCAGCTCTACCTTAAGAAACAATTATTTGAAAGTCAAACATATTTCATGAGTGCAAATTACACCGTTAGCCTGCTGCTTATTGATAAAAACCATACAATGATTTTCTTTTGTTTTGGATACTCCTAAGGCTTTACAGAAGACAACTTTCTTCCTGGTGCATTTTACCATAATTTCAATTTTCAAAGTACATTTTAATTAAAAAAATTCAATTCTGCCCTACAGTACACACTTCATTTCAAATGAAGCTGAAATTCACTTGCATACTGTAGGTACATGTGCTAAATTGAAATTACATCCATCTACATAGCCTTGTACTCAAACAGTAAACATCTTTGTTTTTAACTGCTGCTTGAAGGGTGGGGGAAGAGTGTAGAAATCTATGGTTATTTACAAAGCATCTTGCTTTGTGATGTTAAAACAAAAGTGTGAGTATTCTCTTTCTCAAAGGTCTATTTGCAAGTATCTCATTATTGCTGTGGCAATGACAAAATTCTTCTAATTTAAACAAGGAAAACAAAATGTCTTTATGTTAAGATGCAAGCCTCAGGCCTACTAACTTAATATCAAGCAAATGATTTCACAAACAGCCATTCTTTCCAAAAGTGTCTGAAACTCTTACCCACAGTACTTAGCTACTGAAAAATACAGTTTACAAGATTGGTAGCAGCACTGCCAGTGCCCATTTCTGTACATAAGCTAATACACTTGCCATCAACTTCTCTGCAAAGATTCTTCCTACAGTTTTGCAAAACAGAAGCATACCTGTTAAAAATATCTTCCTTTAAGCCAACTCTCAGGGTAAGAAAAGACAGACACTTTAAATCTACGGTATTGTGCAATACTCCAAAACTCATTCTCCACCTATTCCTGGCTTTAGGGGCATGCACTTGGTTTTCTTCTATTTGGTAAAGGCTGTTTTCCATTTGCATTTATTAGGGGACAAGCCAGCTTTGCTTAGTTTACATCCTTGCTCGTGCTCTGTCCTCGCCAACAGTGTCACTGATAAAGTTTGCTGAGGAAAGAATCACATATAGCTGTTCTTGCAACAGTCATAGCTCATGAGTTATAAATAGTTTATAGAGAAAGGGGGAAGAGAGAGAAAAAGAGAGAGGTTGAACTTCATTCAGGAACTGAGTAAGATCTGTAGTTGGTTGTAGTTGTAGTTACAGTAATCGTGATTTCTCCAAAGTAAGTTTAAGGAAACAGACGGATAGTAAAGGCAGTCTGTTTTCTCCAAGTAAGCATTCTAGTTTGATGGCACTCATTAATAGAACAAAACAGCCAAGTGCAATCAATAGTCATCACTTAGAACAAGCCTGCAACAATCTAAAAGAAGTGTCAAACTGGGGCCTGACACTACTCCTTGTTCACAAAGACACATACACTCTTCTCCTTTCTTTATAAATATGAACAGATACTCCTCCTGAAAGGTTAACTCCAGAAGCACAGAAGTGTATGCATACATCATCAATGGACTGTATCAGTAAAGAAAACAATTGCATTGAATCCTTGTTAGTAGTAAAGAGTAAAAAGACAAATGTGGACACACAGCCCCACCAACACCTGTCTTGTTTTTTTTCTCATGAAGAGACTCTTTAGAAATACCATTCTAATCTTGAGACAAAAAAAACAGCCCCAGTATTCCAGTACTGCTTTGAAGTATCACCATCCCAAGGTATTTCTGCAGCTCATTTAACAGAGCACAGAAGGCTCAGCATTAATAACTCAGGTCCCTGTCTGTTCCACTCCCAGCTCCCTCTCAGTAGAGGAAGAACCAAGGTGCTGGTTCTTGTGCCAGCTGATTCACCCAAGAAGAGAAAGATCTGACTACTTTGTAGCAGTAAAAGAACAGGAAAAGAAGCAACAGTGGCATCTCCTTAGGGCTGATATGTGAGTAGTAACAACTGCAGCACAGCCCTGCACTTTGCTACCTTCAGCTCTGGGACTTTCTCATCCAACCACACACATCACACCAGCTGCAGAGATCCCTTTATTCCTCAGATCAGGAAGCCACAGCAAACATGTCTGTAACTCCTTGGGTGAACTTCACTTCCAGATTCAGGGAGCTAAGTTTACATATTTGAATCCTCCACAGCATCTCTGGCACTTCAGTCAACAGAGCCTAGTGAATATTTGTCTGCCTCCTCCACTTTGTACAGCTTCTCCCAAAGGCTGTGGGAGATGGGATGCTACAGGTGGCCATTTCTCTAAATTCCAGCTTCTGTCACATCTGCACCAACTACAATGGCAGCTCAGACACCTAGCATGCAAGCAGACACCCACGCTGAGATGGGGTGTCCAGCTACATCTCACCCCTTTCACCAGCTGCAAAAGCCCAAACAACACTCAAGGCAGTTGGACTCTTCTATCAAAAGCCCAAGAAAGGAAGGAGTCACTCAAAGCTTAGCGTGAGATTCCACTGGCACTGGAAAGCAGCAACATCACACATATGCAGGTCTCCTGTAGAGAGCTAGATGGATCCGTTTCATTAAATCTGGATAGAACTTCAAGCAATGCAAAACTTGACACTTTCTTCAGTATTGTTTTTATGATTACTGTTGTCTTACAGATTCTCCTCCCTAGGCACGTACTAAAGGAAACAGCCACCCACAGTTAAAGTCTGTTATACCTTGATGAAGGCCTCACCTCTTCCCTTAACCCTGGGTAAGCTGGAGAGTTGAGAGAGAGGGGAATGAAAAGCAGCTCTATTCTGCTGGAGCCTACTATCTCCACTCTGTGCTTTCCAAGAGCCAAGACCCTCCAGAACCCACCCGAGTTTTCAGATTGCTCTGAGCTGCACAGCAAAGAACGACAGCTTGTCTCCTCAAGGGGAAACCTTCACAAACCATTCAGAAATTTCTTGGAACTACATGAATTTCAACCTGATATGAAAAGGATAGCTCTAGTACTTCAGTACATTGAATAAGCTAAGGTGACTTGAGACTACACACAATGAAGTGCTACAGATGCAACTTAAAGCAACAAAAAGGTAGTAGCAGAGTTAGAGTTACAAATATGGCATCTTAACATACACATTGGTAGGACTGAATAATTAATTGAAGCAGTGCATATGAATCTAGCAGTCAGATTTCCCTAAAAAAACCTCAGGGTGAAAGAACATGCTGCTTATGAAGATTTTATCTGTTATGGAAATAGTTTTTCACTCAAGGCGAGATTCTGGCCCCCAGAAATCAACTGCTTTACTCTCCACTTCATTCCTCTTAATGTTTGTCTGAAGTGGAGATGGATATTTTCCCATTGCCCAAATGTCCAAGCTGCAACCTAAGTTTCTATGCTCTAGTTCTTCTTGCAAGAAAAATAAATAAATTCATGCAAGGACTCCAGGAAGTACAGGCAAACACACAGTAATATTCCCAGGAATACTTTCACAAAGCTCTGAGACAGACTTACCTTCCAGGTATAAATAATTTTTCCATTTCTTTCAACATTTACGATGTAAAGTGCTGATGAATTCTCTGAAGTATCTGAAATGATAACAAAAAGCACAAGATTTTCACTTTAGTTCCTCATACACAGCCACATTTTAAACAAAGATACCAGGTACGTTTTACATATATGTATTTGCACATGCCAGAAATGACTACCTTTTGAAAAAAAACAGATCAAATATTTCTTATGCTGTGATTTAACTCTCAAACTTCAAAACCAAAGGTCCTCAGAACACTACACAGAGATAGATGGAGCATGAGGAAAAGTGTCAGCTGCCCCAGCTCCCTAAGGAATGCTTAGAAATAAATGATGCCTTCAGAGATCAGCTCTACAACAAAAACAAGAGCCACAACACCAAACTGTATATACATGCAACATATTTACAGGTAGAAGAGAATTAAGCAATGCAGGACAAGAGAAAGGAAAACACTGGGGGCAAAAGAAAAGTAAAATACCATAGCACAGATAACAAAAGTGCATCTCTTCTCAATTCTTTGTATTCTAATCACAGTAATCACCAAAAGTGTGTTTATCTTGGATGGAACTTATTTAAAGAAGAAATTTTGCTCTTAGTAAGCTTGAGAGCTGCATGACTGGCCTTGATTTTAAGATAAAGGTAGCGTGTAAATATGAAGAATTCTCTGCAACTCCAGGCAAGCATTACTTTGCAGTTACCACAAAGCCTTAACTGGAGAAAGCACTGTGAAACTTAGTTTCACAAGCCTAATACTATGAACATTGCTAGTGCAGATTGTGGTGTTAAGAAAAAACTGTTCAGAAACATTATCAGAGGTGAAAATTTTGATGTGGGAGGACAGAGAAAATCCTCAGCCAATATTTAACAATACATCACTTTCTACTAGCTTGGTGTTTGATACAAATTACATGTCGCCATACGCTGTCTGTGGGAATATGTAACCAAAGGAGAAGTGGCAATGAACCCTGGCTTGGGAAAGTCCTGCAGTAAAGCTTTGCATGCAGGATCACAACTTCTTCCTCATCTCACAGCTTCACCAAGCAGATGAAGGGCTGCAAACAAATCCAATCCAACCTGCCTGCCCAGCAAACAAGTCTTATCAACGTGCTCAAGACAACGTGTTTTGATTTCCTGAAAGCCATTATATGGAAATCATACAAAAATGAGTGGAATTAAGAGAGCTGGGCTGGTTCTCTTCACCTACCACTCCCCTCCCTTGATCGCAGCTACTCCCAGCTCTCACACCATTAGGAATTCTCACATGCTATCACAGGGCTTTCAAGTCTTCAGAAAATAAAACAGTAAATGCAGAGAACTAAAATATCTGAAATCACTGACCAGAGGCACCAGGACGCCTAAAAATGACTTGCTTTCTGCAAAATTATTTCTCTGATTATTATATATTATTTCTCTGATGTTTAAAGTAATCTTTAAAGATTCCAACCTCCCATGTACACATTCCTAATATATCAGCATCACATTCAGAGGAAACAAAGAGTATACACAAACAGAAGCTAACATGCAATGCAGAAACGTTAGTATTGTGTCAGACATCCCTTCCAATCCAAATTCTGATTCTGTATTATCAGAATTATTGAATAAAAAGTCTGTCACTCTCCCAAGCACAGGTGAACGCCTTCCTGCCACCTCCACAATGAACACAGAGATTAACTGATTACACGAGTTTTCAGAATTTTACCTCAAAACCCTTTGGGGGAAACCCTACGCCTCACAGCTCCTCTGTGTACTTCTTGGTGTACGTGAAATAAATGTTAACAGATTTTGTCACTGGCACCATAGGAAGCACCTTGGTTTATGAAGCCAAAGGAGCTGATACGCTCTGACTTAGAGCCACGCAGGCTTTCCGTGGGACAGCAAACCTTTAAAGAGGGAGGTAGGTTAGTTAACTAAAAGCAACCAGGGCACCTGGACACAGTGCACAACCAGCCCGTGTTCCTACTACAGCCGCGGTTATCGTGCTGTTCAAATCGATGTTCAGACGAAGGCTTTCAGCAGTTTCAGAAAAGCAGAACTCTACCTGCTTCCTTGCAGACAGATGAGAACTACCACGAGCACAACAGCGATACCACAGGGCCACCAACACGGCACACTCACTGCTCCCAACCACCTGCTCTCGTCCGATTTTAATTAGCACTTATTTACCACACACACAGAAGGAGAATTTCGGTTGCTTTATTTTCGGCTAAGCGTTTTTTTGTGTTGCTGGTTTTGTGTTTGTTTTTCTTTCTTTCCCAAGAAAGGGCTGTGGGGCAGAAGAAAGAGGGACGTTAAAATTCCTTTTGGAACAAAAGGGAAGAAAGGGCTACGCGTGAAGAACCAAACGATGTGCGAGGAGCACAAGTTCCTTCGGACGTGAGAAGTGCCTCAAGGGCACCGGCTGCGCCACCCTGGGCCGCACTGACCGAGGGCAAAGCCCCCCCCACACACACAGACACGGCGGCAGGCTCAGCCCACGTAGCTCGGAGCGGCACAGCCAAGCACAGCAGCGGGACAGGCGGGCTCAGCCCACGCAGCTCGGGTCGGCCGCCCGCCCCACCGCCATTTCCCGTCCCCCTGTGGCCTCAAGGCGGCCGGGCCCGGACGGAAGGAGCGGTGAGGCCGCGCCGGGAGCGGCTCACGGGGACTCCCGCCAGGCCCGGTTTCTCCGCCCGCCGGAGGACAGCGGCTAGAAGCGGTGAAAGGGAGGGAAGGAAAGAGCGGGCTCTGCTCGGCGCTGCCCCGCGCCCGCCAGCGCAGCGTTACCTAGAGCCGCGGCCCAGCCCTGCGCCGCCAGCCAGGGCACCACGTCCCTCTGCAGGTCAAACTCGGCCGCCAGGCGAAGCAGCATGGCAGCCCCGCGGCCCAACCCGGCCACTCTCCGGCCGCCGCCGCCGCCGCCTCTCACCGCGCCGGCTGCCGCGGGGCGGCCTCCGCCACGGGCCGGTCCCTACGGCCCGTTCGGCGCCTATTGGCAGGTGTGAATGTCAATCAACCGGCGGCCACGCGGAGTGGCCGAACGCGGTCCCGCCCCCCTCAGTTGGTGCGGTGGTGCGGGTCCCGCTAGCCGTCCGGGTGCTGCCCGGAGCCCGGCGGTTCCCATTGCCACCTGCGGGACGTTGGCGCCGGGAGCTGCGGTTGTGAGTCCCCGCGCGCTGTCTGCAGCCGGCTGGTGGCTTCAGGTGGTCTGTTTTGTCCGTTAGAGATGAGGGGCCGAAGGAGATGTTTCTCCTGAGATGTGCTGCGAGGAATATTGATGTCTCAGGCTTTCCTCGAAGAAAGATTCAGAGCACTTTAAGCAGTTGCCTGTGGTTTAGGGCTGGTGTCAGAGATGAATGTGGAAGCGGTGACTGACAGAATGCCCTGCTTGTGGGTCTGCAGCCCCACGTTTGGCTGAGCAGCGTTCAGCATTTCCCGTCCCTGCACAGTCCCTGTTTTCTGTCATTACACAACCTGCAGGTGTGTGCTGGGCACATTGAGCCTCTCAGCACAGATGGCTTTGACAGAGCAGCTCGGAATGTGGGATGCACCCTGAGACCAGGCCTGGCCGGATCCTTCCTTCCATCCAACTCAAAACAGCAGAGGGGGAAAAGCTTGGTGAGATCCTCAGGGTCTTCAGGCTGAGTTACTGGGTTTTTGTTTGCTTAGGTGGGTTTTTGTGGTGTTGTGGGGTTTTTTTTGTATTTTTTTTAGCATTTGAAAATACTTGTAGCACTGATAAGATGCTGTTCATGTCTATCTATAGTCTGCCTGTAATTACCATTTCCCTTCTGGCACGCGCTGATGTCAGCAGCTAAAAGTGGCACAAATGTGGACAGGCTGTAGTAGCACGTACCAAACCACTGCACCACAAGGACAGAGCAGCTTCAGCCAGTTCTAACAGCCAGTACTGAGTTTTTACCCTCCTTGCTAAGCTTGGGCTATATGAAGACCAGGCCAGAATCAGGTACATTAGCTGAGTGCAGACAAGAAGCACGTTGTCACTCAAATGCAAAGCAGACTTGCTTTCTCTCAAACTATTGATAACTTTTACAATTCTATTACAAGTTTCAGGATGAGTATTTTTCTTAAAGAAAATTGGATCAAGTGATTGTGCAAGAATTTTCAGCTGATGTTTTCTCTGTTTTGAAATAGGTCTTGACTGGTATATTTGTTTTAAAGGTAGAAGCAGAGAACAGAGATAAGATCCCTAACTGATGCTTTTTCTAAGAGATGAGGCAGGGATAATTCATGGTTATGACTATTTGGAGTTAATGCAAAAATGTTTGGAGTTGATTCAAAAAGAGAAGAAAGCAAAGGATGGAAGCCAAGCCCAAGAAATGACTGATTCTCTAACTATGTGCAAAAAGGAAAATTTTCACATGGAGAAAATCTCCTGCCATGAGCTGCAGAGTTCAGCTAAGGCTAGGATGAGGCCCAATAGCAGGATTTTACATTGTCCTACTATAAAGCAGAAAACGTGGAGGATAAAAGCCTGCTCTCCAAATGCAAAAGGGGAAAAAGAAAAAGAAAAAAAAAAAGAAATTTAGACAGAACTCCCCAGTTTGATGGTTTTTTGTTGTTGTTGGTTTGTTTGTTTGATTTTGTTTTTAAGGAAAGAAAGAACAACTGTCACTGTGCTTTTGTTTCAAAATCAATCCTGACAGTACAGTTCTCAAAAGACAGCCCACAAAGCTGATGAATAAATTATTCTCTAACATTTACAGACTGAGAATCAAAAGATGATGCTGTTCTTTTAAGGTATGTTGTGCAATATGTGAAAGGCCTTTGAGCAGGAGGCAGGAGTTAGCCACGGTAACTGCTGAGTGTGCCATGGAACTTAAGCTAGTCAACATAATAAAAGAAAAAGAAAAATATTCTCATATGATATAAGCAGGTGAGTAGGTATACAAACAATTGGGTATAGAAGAGATCCATTCATTCACTTGTGGCTCATGCTTGGGATCCATTCCACAGTCCTTACTCAGTAAAACTGTGGTAAAAGTTTGTACAAGGCTTCACAGTCAGGTGTGAAAGGAAAAGCCTTTCCTGTTGAGAGATTTAAAACTAAATTTCTGCTAAGTCTGCGTTCCCACTGCAAAGGATTTGCTCTTCATTATTTTTGTACTACCAATATTTGTATTACCTCCCTAAAGTTAACACACACTTTTTCTTGAGACTGCTGGGATAGAGTGGGACTTCACTTCCTTTGCACTGTCTTGGGAACTTGGAAGCATCTCTGATGTTGTCTCTGAACCCAAGAGATGTGCTCTCAGAACTTACCGGTCTTTGCAGTGAGACATAGGAGGAAATGGTAGCTGGACAGATGAAAAGATTTGAGAAACAGGAAGGGATGACTGTCAGGCTTCAGAGATACAGAAACACAGGAAAAGCAACAAAGTAGAGCTGGGGAAGATGGGATCCACAGGAGCTGAAGGAATCGAAAGGAGCAAGGAGCCAGAACAGAAGAAAGAATCTGAAAAAACAAGACCTAGGCTTATAACCTGTTTAGAACTGAAGTCACACAGTCCTCCCAGAAATTAAGTTGGAATTCCTGAGTTTCTCTGTTGAACAGCAGACTATTTGAAAACCACTATTTTCCAGTGGCTTATCCATATAAAAAGGCATGATATTACTTCTCCCTGTTTTGTTTTTTGTTCCAGTGATAGAAGCTTCCTTGTGACTCTTCAAGATCCAACACTGCTGATGAACCTTGGGAGCTTAGGAATGTAATTTTGATTCCATGGAGTAATTAGCTGTTCTTTTTGTTCTTCCTCAAAAAAATTACACAACTGTATATGAAAAATATGACAATTTTTTGGTTCAGAAAACACTTTCATTTGTTATATCTTTTTTCATTCCTAAAACATAATCCACTCTATTAACAAAATAAAAGTGAAATCTGAAGGAGCAAGAATTGTACACTACAAGATGAATGATATTTCAAAGAGTTATCTAGTATGAACAATGTTTTTTGGCAATTTTTTATTTTTGAATTTTAACTTTGTCATTATAATTTACAGTAATGATGTACATTGGGACTGTCTATGTCTGCATTCAGTTCCTGAAAACGTATTTAGGAGAACACATATGGTTTGCCTGCCTGTTCATGTGTTTATCTAGCACAGATAATACCAGAAATACTTCAAATAAATGAGCTTTGCAGTAAATTCAGAAAGTAATGCAGTTTCTGATTTAATTTTTTTAAAATTTTTATAGGAAAGATCATAAAATGCTGAGAACTCATGTCAGCGTTAACCTGAAAGTGAAACTCAGAGTGCCTGATTACTAACATGTAAAAGATAGCCCATCTTTCAAGAAACAGCAGACCGTTGCAGATTTGGGATTTTTTGTACAGTCTAACATGTAAGGTGGGGCAGAGCAAGCAAGCTGTCTTGCATGAGAATTTGCAGTGCCACAAAGGAAGCTACATGTGCTCTTTCTCCTCAAGATAATCCCTAAGTGTTCACTACAGCAGCTGTCACCTGAATAGTGCCAAATACTTTTAACTGGGATGGAGTTTCTTCTTTCTCTTCCAGTGTTCCCCTTGTTATCTGATGCTTTTTTTCCCTTACTTCCACCTTTAATGTTCAAAGCAAATATCTATTTCCTTTACAACTGTAAAAGATAATTCACAGCTTTAGATCTCATTATATAAAACTTGTGATTTCCTGAACTGGCAATCTGGTTATACGTGTTATAGGCTGTATCTGCAGGACCAAATATCCAGACTGAATTCCTAGAAGCACAACACATTCTTTGGAAACCACAAAACTGACTCATTCAGTGTACTTCAAGTAACAGTGCAGAGTGTGATACCAATTCAGTCCACATACAGAAAATTAAAAGCTTGACACAAAAACCATAAACATCTAAAAAAATAACCCTTAACATTTTCTTCTGTGAGCTTTGCATTAAGGCAGGGATCCTGATATAATCCTAGTAAGGTCAGCTTTGCTAGATAGAGGAAGAAGCTCTTGTTTTTAAGAAAGAATGCTTATTCTTGTCTCTGCCAAGTGAAATTAGTGCTATAATCCATTTCTGAATTTTTCTTCCTTTTTCTTTGCATTGTGAAACCAAACCAGGAATTTCACTTTCTATTTCTATTCTGTTTCTCTTAGAAAAAGTTCTTAGAAAAAGATGACAGATTACATTTTTCTACTTTTTTTTTTTTTTTTTAATCAGGAACCTGTTCCTTTCCTACTAATGGGAGGACCTCCCTGGAGTTTTTAGCCGAAGTGGTTCTTGAACAAAGTCAGCATTAATAGGCACAGCTATCATCAAGGGACAGTGGCCCTACTGATTGCACTGCAACCTGCATCAAGATTTTCTGCCGCTGGCAAAAGTTGTTGTGCTAATTGCACATGTGCCTATCATCACTTTACAAACAGATCATGAGGCAGGAATTACAAAATCATACCTTTAAGCAAGTGTGAGGCTGATATGATTGACTGCCAACTTGGCATTAACCAGTCTAACATGCCTTTCAGCTCTCAAGAGAATAAAGACTCGTTCATGCCTATCAATGAGAAGGAAAAAACTGTATACAGAGCCATAAATCATTGATGTGTTCCACATCAGGAAATTATACTTAAGACTTCTTATCTTAGTGGGAACCGACAGAATGAATATCTGAAATAATTAGTTAAACTCATGACAGCCTGGCAAACAGCTCATAACTTCTTTTGAGAGTACTGCTTACCAAGGCCACCCTCTTTTCCCACCACTTGTGCAACAGAGGATTTATTGTGATCTTGTCTGCACAGTTGTTTCCTTGAAGAACATTTTAAAGCAGTTGAACACAAAATATAAGTCAGTTGGTTTCCTCAAGGAGATGGCCAATATGTTTACTAAATCCTCCAGAAAAAAAAACCAAATAAGATACCATTAGTATTTTGTAGTAAGAATTAAAGCTGTGATTCAAGAGTGGTGGAGTAAAAAATCCTTATCTCAGCATATGAAAAATGTCTCATTCATTATCTTTCACCACAAATTGTCAACATAAAACAGAGTAGATTCATGGAAGTCAGTCAGTATCCATTACAGATCCAGTGCTCCGTGGACATGTTTTTCTACGCTTTGTTTAATAATTAATCATAGGATATAATCTTCTAACTACTAATGATAACATTTCTGTTGTGCTATTCATGCTCTACTGAACAATACCTTATTCTTTAAATAGTGCAACTGAAGTCCATGACATTCTCGAGCCAATAACGTGTTTCAAGTCGAGGAGACTTTGCAAACAATTAAGGTATTCCTCGAAGTGAGGGAGGGAAACAGACCAGGGTCTAACACAATCTGTGGCCATATCCCAAGTGGCCTTTTTTTCCCCACCAGTTCTCTCCTCATGGCCCAGGCACTAAGACTCCTTTGTTCTTCACACAGAATAACCCCTACTAACACTGATGAAAGCTCTGTGAACACACATGGTCTCGACAGCTGTTGAAGGAACTCCTTGCTCTGTTTAATCTTCCAGCTACAGCCTTATTAGGTCTAGTCAGTAGTGTTTTTTGAAGCTTGCTGTTTTTTTCCTTTCTAATCTTTCAGTTTTGACTTCGTTTTGCTTTGTAAGAGAACACTGTCAATACTCTGCAACAGATTCATCACTGTTAAGGAATAGATGTAATAATGCATTTATCAGCATATTAATTCCAATTAGCTTTTAGATATGCTTTTATTTTCAGTGTTGTGTTCATTTTAAAATATAGAAGAAACATTTAACACGACGTAACTTGTCTTTCAAAAGACAAGATACACTGGGGACTATAAACATGGACAGCACAGGATGAACATATTGGTTGAATTTACCCTCACTGAGCTTCACCTTCTTGAAAATAGGATTCCGGTGTGACTGCTTTTTCTCATCTACTACTAGTTAATGAAGAAAGATAAGAACCCCAGAGAGCAATTGATACAGCCCAAGACTAGCACTTATTTTAGGGCACATTTTGTAAATCCAACCCAAAAGCGGATGGGCCTCCCACTCCCTCCACCTGCAGTCATACCTACCACCCACATGCAGCTGGAGGAAAGCAGGGCTGCAATTAGAAAATGTCAGCAATTAGATCGCACAGTGCAATTTGAAAAGAGTCCCTGAGGGTGTGGTTTGATGAGCAGCTGATCTAACCACTCATGGCCTCGAAAGGAGGTGTCTTATTCCCCCCCAGTTTGCTTGCTTGTTTTTTTTTTTTCCTCTTTCCCTCATCCACAGGTCGTCCTGCCTCTGTTTACCAGCCCTGCTGCACATCTGGTGCTTCTGTGGTCTGTTGATTTTTATTTAATGATTTAGTTTTCTGCCATGTCATTAAGGTGTCTCAGGTCACAGAAGGCTTTTACAAGTGCAGTTATTGTAAAAGGAAGTACTGTTAATGTGCAGCTGGCAGCAGGGAAGGGAACAGAAGAATAGGAGACCTCCCCGTACTGGCAGCAGTGAAGTGGCAGAGCCGCACAGCACATTCAGAGCCTTTGCTGGAGGTTTTCTAACATTTTCCTTTTGCTTCTGCTGTGAAAGAAACAGTCGTTTTCACCCAGCATTGCTCTTGGCCGTTGCCCGGCCACCACCACTGGCATGGCTTCCAGACCAGAGAAGTGATCCAGCTGAAAAAGAACCCTGAGAGAAGAAAGCAGAAGGTGGTCTTTTTAATATCACCTACCCATCAAGTTTCCTCCTTGATGGAGGAAACCTTTATACCCACAAAAATATTGTACAGAAGTGGGAACGAACCACTGGTGCTGGGCAAAGGGCCTTGGGGCAGTGCAGGTCTCAGTGCTGCAGCACAGTTAGGACCTCTTCCATTTCTGCCAAACCACAGCCTGGGGATTGGGTTAGTTGTCCACGGGGCCTGTGCTTCTTCCCACTTACAATAAGCACAGTCCAGGTATGCCCTGTTAGCTAATGTGAGTTAGATGACAAAATCCCATACTTGTATCATTTGCCTCATTTCCTGTTTCCACTGGAATCCTTAGAAACTAGTTTTTAATACCTTATTTGTATCATAACAACCTTTCCTTTGATACAGTACAGCAATTCAAATATATTCAGATTAGTCTCTCAAATCTGAATGCATTTCCCTGGCACATGCTAAAAATATCTTTAATTTATTATACACATTAGTTCCAATAAGTGCCACATTAATAAACAAAGAGGGTGTACTTCATTAGTCACGCGGCGATTTCTTTTTCCAAAATACATTCAGAATTCTATCATCTGACCTCCTTTAATAATGAGGTATTTATAGGATCCGTAAGGGCCCTATCCTCCAACCATGACTCAGCCAAAACTCACGACTGACCTTATCACCTCCTGTTGGCTGTTCTTATAGCCTTGCTCATGTGAAGAGCTTTTGTTCACTGACCTGGCATGGGGAGCATATTCTCATCAGTATGATGTTGCAGGCTTGATGCCCAGTTCATCTGCACTTGGTAAATGTCATAGAATCAAGTCCTAAGCATGCATATATTATTTTCACAATGTTATATATACAAAAACAAGGGAAAAATATGCAGCCAATTTCAGCTTCCAGTACCACGGGGATAAACTGAGCCTGAGTACTTTAGATTTTCACAGCTACAAACAAAACAATTGAATCCTCCTTATTTTGGAAGAGAGTGCATTTATCTTTAGAAAAAGCAGTTACCAAGTTTCTGAATCATAACAATTATTACTAAATAAAACAGTCATGTTTTTCAATGATACAGAATCATTTTAAAGTAAAATACCGTCGCAGTGTGAGGTGACTGCACAAGCTCAACATGACAACAGTAAATTGTATCATTTAATGTCATAATTATGCCAATATTCCTATGTTAGAAGAGCCGAACCTTCTGAAAAAAAACACCCAGAAGATTAAATTTTGATGATGCATAACAGCAAATGATTGTAATGGCTTAAAAACAGTGTATCACACGATCATGAATTAGCCAGTAAATCACATATAACATCGTTAGAACATTTCTGCCACACTGGGTTAGCTCAGTTATCTATATACACCGGTATCACAGACGTGGATACTACTAGATGTTAAAGTAAAAGATGCAAAGAGTCCATAGCAAACAGAAAAAAAAAATTCTCATGATCTATAACTACTATTGTTGTTCCTAATAATTATTTTTCTTTATGATATACAATGATTACCTTTCTTAGAAGCTAATATCTCATCATTAGCGAAGCTGAATAGAAAGGTGGGTCTGTATCAAAAACACTCTCAACAGTCTACTATCCTTCAGTTTGTCTGAATGATTCTTCCATTTATAAAGGTTCTAAATAGATAAAGTTCAGATACCATCTTTCCAAAATATATTGTTACATTCCTATCTCATTTTCCTATTTTGTCCTTTTAAAGTGGAAGAATCCAACATTTCAGGTGCTTTTCTAAGTCCCTAGTGCTTTTTTTGACTCAGATCTCAAACAATTCTGTTTCCCTGCATTGAATTATACTCATGGCAAATCTACATTTATTAAATATATGAATCATTATTATATTATACGAAGGTGGTTTGTAGCTCCTGTATTTTACTTGTTCTTTTGAAAATGAATGAGCAGTATAGCAGAGTCTTCAGTTAGCTGTCTGTTAAAATGCCTAGGCCTTTTTCTTGAGTAGTTACAGTAAAGGTAGAATCAGTTGTGTTTATGACGAGTTGAAGCAGTTCCTTCAATCAGCACTGTCATGCACTTATCAGCATTTGACATCATCTCTTGATACTGCCAGTTGGGATACTTTCACAAGCCTTTGGAGCTTTTTTGTTTTCTTTTATATTTCTAATTTCAGCTCTTTTATTCATTCCAGCTCTCTTATATAGTCCTCCTGTTTAATGACAAAGGTCACTGAGCCTGATGTCTGAAAGGAGCAGTCTTTATGCCTTGTCTTTTTTTTCCTCCCTAAGGTCTCCAGGTTCACTTCCTTACCTCCAAAGCACTGCTGCTTTAGATTGCTTTAGATCAATTTCCCTACAAGCATGGACCAGCCAGCTTCCTCCTTCATCTATTCTTCTGCACTCCACTCCTTGTGCCTTCAGAAAAGGTCAGTTCCAGATGCTGCACGGAAAGTAGCAAGAAGCACTGTGGTTGTCAACTAAAGATATTCTGCAACTGTCTTTGGAGCTGAGTTTCGTTCTGATCTCTAAATTGTCAGATTTCCCCAGAAATAGACAGATACGTGGTACAAAGATGAACATTTAATATTACAGGATGTTCTGATTAATTAGAACTCTGTGTCTTCTTGTAGTCCATAAAAATGTATAATTCCTTTTTAAATTTTGGCCTCAGTGATCTTTTTTATCTACGGCCTAATTGGTGAGTACATGAGAAGTAAGAGAGAGGTACAAAAGAGAATTATTTAAGAAATATTCTTGTCTTCATTTAATTGCTTTGAGTTAAATTCAAACTCCTGCCCTATCTTTCTTATATAGCACTTTTTAGTCGTCTAGTGCTCTTTTCAATCTTTTCTAAGTTAAATACAGTCTTTTAAATTTGTCTTCTGACTAGAGGCTTTTTATGTGTATAGTCTTTCCTGGACAACTTCTGAATAAACGTTTTGGAATACTTTCTTTAGAAGACAGAAATAAGGTATCTGCATTTGATTTTTCATTTCATCATCACACTCTGATGATAAAGAGCGTAGTTCTTTATAGAGATAGAGCTGCTGTCCCATCATGCTGTCTTTAGGCTTATTTAAGTCTGTCATCGGAGACCATCAACAACTTGACCTTGTCCTAAAAAACTCTCGCTGTATAATTCCTAGAAATCTCTTTAGTGTTAATTTTGTAGATACATACACATGCTGCACAGCAGACTTATGATACTATTAGAAAATTAAATAGAACGTTATCTCATTAATTTTTTCATTCTTAAAAGTGAAGTTAAATGTATTGTGCCTGTTTCTCATTTTTAATTGATCAGTTTATATTAACTTCCGTGTTATTTACTTTGCAATCCTTCTGCTGTTGCCTTATTTGTATTACAAGAAAAATGTGAGTTTAGCCATTGCTCTCTCCTGGGGAGAAAAAAAAAAAAAAAAAAAGGCAAAATGGAAGTGATTATTTGTGCTGTATAAAACTTCAGATTAACTGAATCTGATGGTGTTGGATTAGATCTAATTCCATCTAAGCAGCATCTTGCTTCTGAGAGTGGTCAGTGTCCACTGCTAAAAGATAGCTATACAAAACATGAAAGGCTGTGTCTACTACTTCTGATTCAGAAAGGATCAAAACAGTTTGGAAACTATTGATTATTTTAGCATCCAGAAATTCCTGTGACAATTAGTTTCATGATGTGGTAAAAATGCAGAAGTACATCTGTCTGTTTAATTCTCCCATCTGATAATATTGTTCACTGTACCCTATTTTTTATTTTAAGAAAAGCAGTGCATAATTACACTTTAATCAGGATTTTAAATATATTTATCACAATTTCTTTACTTCTCATCTTTATTTTAAGGCAAGGAATCTGTTTAATGTCTCTTTACAAAACCTATCCTCTACTTCTTATCCTCATTACTCTTAGTGCTTTTCTATGACTGCGTATTATACAGAGGTTTAATCCTTTGTAGTTGTTGTTCTTTGTTTTGCTGGGAAACTCATGGATCCAAAATTTGTATCTCTTCCATTGTAATAAGATTCCCTGTGACTTGTTTTTATAACACTGCCTATTTGCTTGTCAAATTTTTTCCTAAGACTTCTAATTTCCATTTACTACTTTACTTTCCATAAGTATCTTTTATGAAGGCATGTAAATGAGCCATTTGTTTTTCAGAGGCACAGAACCCATCTAAATTTAATTACCAATTAGAGATCACACTGCATTTGTGCTGCAGTTCCTGTGTCAGGAGCTGGCAGGAACTGAAAGGCAGCTCTTGCTAGGGCAGCAGGCTGGTATGAACGGCCAAACCGCTGTAGAAGCAGGCTGCGCTTGGTGCTCTCCACACCGAAGGCTTCAGAACGGTGACATGAATCGATTTCAACAGTTCCAGTAGGAAGCTGTATAGCATCACTGCTTGCCAAACCCATTTTCTTGCCTGCTTGTGACCCATGAGGAAGAGTGGCCACCACACAGACCAATCGTGCCTGGCAGTTTCAATAGAGTCACAGAATATCCTGAGCTGGAAGGAACCCACAAGATAACTGAGTCCAAATTCTGTCTCTACAAAGCACCACCCAAAAATCAGATCCTGAGAGCAGTGTCCAAACGCTCCTTGAACTCCAGCAGCTCCGCGCCGTGCCCACAGCCCTGGGCAGCCCGTTCCGCGCCCACCGCCCCCTGGTGCAGAGCCTTTCCCGAGCCCCTTTTCCCGCCCCTCCCCTGACGCAGCTCCATGCCGTTCCCTCGGGCCCTGTCGCTGTCACACAGAGCAGAGCTCAGCGCTGCCCCTCCGCTCCCTGTGAGGAGCTGCAGTCGCCATCAGGCCTCCCCTCGGCTCCTCTGCTCTGGGCTGAGCAAACACAGGGAGCTCAGCCTCTCCTCACACCTTGCCCTCAGAGCCTTCTCCATATTTACAGCCCTTCTTGGAAGCTCTCTAATAGTTTTATGTCCTTATATTGCGGTGTTCACACGTTTGCATGTCCTGGTGGTGCTGTGCAGAGAGCTGTGCAGGGAGGTGCTGGGCACACAGGGAGTGGATCCTGCTGTGGGGAGCAAGATGCTCACCCAGCGTTTGTCTTCTGCATTATTCAAGGGCTTCAGATGAGTTGCTCTGAATTGCTTCTGCACTGAGCCTAAAGAGAGTGCTGCTGTGCAATACTGTGCAGGGTGAATGTTTCTTCACAATTTTTATTTGTAAGGACTCCATGAATAATAGCTTCAAGCTGTGTTCTCGGCTAGAAAAAAAATTACATCCAAAAGTAAATACAGCATTAATTTTTTTTTTTTTACTTATTTAGGAGCTAAAACACCAAAGAATGTTCTAATTCTAATGAGTTGATTGCTGAGTGACTTCATGCTAAAGTGAGGTTACAGTCATTAGGGTACCTTAAATACATATTGCTATTTTTTATTATTATCATTATTGTTATTTCTACTGTACCTAACCTGAATTCTGAATGTTCTGGGCTCCAGAAAGCTTTCCTTTTCCATAATGACACAGTCTTTTCCTTTATTCTAGATATCAATTCTTTATTCAATTTCTTTATTCTAGATATCAATGTCATCACTGACATTCCTTCTTCCAAATAAACCAAGCTATGATAGTTTAAAAAAAAAAAAGTATTGAAAAAAAAACAAGCAAACGTGATCAGTATTGATCTCCTTTGCTGAAAATTCTGAAATGCTATTATTGGCTCTTGATGTTAAGATCCTATTCGTAGGTCATTTTAAAAGTCAGCACATCTCCATTTACCTGAACTAAAGCCAGTGAAGTCAGTGGAAAGTAATTCAGCCCACTGCTGGTATACTGTTTGTCATTTCTGGAAAGGTTCAAAGTTGTTTGGTGTATGGAAAGTTTGCAGAGGAGTAACTGTTCTTAAAAACAAGATGAAAGTAGAAGGTGCGCTGTTGTCCCCACAGTGATGAAGCCACTCTGAAGTTAGGCAGCGTCCTGCAGAGCCACACTGCCAACCCACAGGTTGGGCTTTGCTCATGCAACTGAGGGTGACCTGAGAGCACTGAGTGAATGCACAACGTGCAGACCAGAGTTTTATCCTATGTCTACTGATCTAAAGATGGGATTCCCAGGGCATCACGTTCCCCAGGCCACAGAGATCCCCCCAGTGCTTCATTTTAAGATGTGGAGGTCTGTAATGCCATACCTTCTCCAGCAAGCAAACAGGCTCACAGGGGAGCACTGTATACTTCTCATTTTCAAACCACCAGTGTAAGAATAGCTTTCAGTGAACTGAAAACACCATATGAGTATATTTGCTTGTGCCTGCTAGCTTCAGTTTTGTCCAGTTCTGCAGTTCTGTTGTAATGATTTCTCTTTGAGCACAGTTTTGATAACAGCCATGTTATGTGCAGGGGAAGCTAGGATTTTTTAAACACACTGCTGTTCCTGGAAGACCAGTTTTATCAGAGCAGACTGGCTCTTTCAGGTGAAATGCCATGAATTTACTTGTGAATTTTGAACACACAAAGTTTGCAATAGCTATGTGACTGCTTCAGAAAGCAAAGTAAGAAGCAGTCTGTGGTTAAGGGGGAGGAAGAGCCCTGTGGTTAATGCAAGGAGGAAGGCTTTGTCTTCTCCAGGCTACAAAGGGAATTTTCAAGAAGCAGCCAAAGGCTAATGAAAGCATCCAAGCAATCGAGAATTACCTAGGAAACGAAACCTCTGAAGCTGTTTAGCCAATAGAGCAGGAAGGGAGAGAGTTATTCCCTCACAGCAGCTTTATAACTAGCAATTTCATAATGTGAAGCCATGCAAGCAATTTGTGCAAATAATGAACTAGCAAAACTTGCAGCCATGAGTGGGGACTGCTGCTGAGCTAAACTGGGCTCAGGCTCGGTAGTTTGCTGAGGGAGTTGTGTTTGTAAAGGTGAAGGGGATCTCATTCTTCCTAGTTCATTGGGATTGGACTAGATGGGGGTATAAGTGGTGCTAAAGCAAACAAGCATAGGAATTACTACTGGCTTGATGGATAAATCTGCAAGTTTTAGCACAAACTTGTGTGTAAGGCATGTATCAGTTTTTCTTAAAGCAGGCATATTTGAACAGTAAGGTGTAGCTCTGTTAGGATCTGCAAATACCATACATCATCTTCTATTTTTATCTGTCCAACAGTGAATCCAATGTCATAGTAATTTTGTTGGCTTATTGGTCTCAGACTGTCCCAAATGCTGCTGTCCCACGAGTACGTAGCTGCAGCTACAAGAACTTAGATTTTACAGCATGAATTTTAAATACCATCCATAATCAGATCTTTCTTTAGATTTTCATCTTTAAGAACTCATATAGAATACAAAATAAATGCAAAGAGAATTAGAGGCAGGTACTAAAGTCTTGGAAATACAACTAATAAATATAAAGGCTGGAAAAAATTGTATGCAACAAGAATAATTTAACATGATTAGTGCAGTATATGCAGGCTTTCTCTTTTTTTTAGGGGAAACAATGCCCGAATTAAAGTCACTTATAGCTTGTCTTCAGGCCAGACTGACTGGAAAATGCTTCAACTTCAATAAAATGCTGTTTGGTTTAGTCTAAAACTAGTAGGACGTGAAAAACCTCAACAAAATCTCATTTAAATATAGTAATGTCCAATTTCGGTAATGTAACATGTATAAACAAGTTGTCCATCAATTTGGTTGGCAATTTTGAAAGATTTCCACTAGATGCTCTGCAATCCTCTGAAGCATGTGAGAACTACAAATACTATGCACTTATTCTGTCTGCTATTTAGAGAATAAACGTAGCTTACTTTTACTGCTTTTTGTGCCAGTGTATTTTAGTCCTGCTTCGGTGCAGTTGGTGCAGCAAGCTTTTGCTCAAAGCTCAGCTAGAGTTTTCTATGCTCATGGCTACTGCTTGTGCTTTTGACTCGCACTGGGGATTTTCTGGTGTGAAACTGGAACATAATTCAGTTTTGATGTGGATTAAAATTATGATGTAATGTTTGTAATGTTTGCATTCCTTTTGCATATTTACAGGTTGTACTTATGGCAAAAGTATGGATGCACATTTAAAATCAGCTGTTAGTTACCCAGAGCCTAGATAGAGAGGTATTTTCCTGGTGGCAATAGAATCATATTTTAAGGGGAAGATGTCTGAAATTTATCCACTGGTTCCTTTTTTTTTTTGTGTGGTCAGGTTTTTTGTTGATGGTTTTCCTTATTGGTGTTGGTAAGTAATTCATCTAACTTAGAATAACTGAGTATTTTCAAATATGTCATTTCAACTTTCAGTTTCTAATTTTACCATATGTAACAGTCAAGACTATATTTAACTCAAGAGTTGGGATTTTTACCAAAAAAAGTTGTAAATTTGTGAAAGCTGAAGAGAGCAAAAGTCAGGTTTACGCACAGCAAAGGAGTACCACCAGTGAAGACTTGGGCTGAGAGGCCAAGCTGAACCAAACCATTTAATGGGTTTGTCCTGCCTAAAGGGTGATGCAGACAAAATAGCTGCAGTAGGGTAGCTGTTTTCGGTTTTGTTCATTTCAACCATGTATTTAGCAGAGCTGTAGGCAATTAGCCATAAGAATGGACAAAACAGGAGTGTATTGTTCAAATGTTTCCACAATCAAAGAAAACAAGCAGAAACCCAAGCTGGCTTGTCCCACTTTGTGAAAGTCCCCTCAAGTCTCGCAAAGATGGGGTGGTGTGAAATGTGTTGAATTTATGATAAAGAATTCTTTGAGAAAATTCTGAGGGCATAAGCCACATTTCTGAAAATTGCAATGACTCGAATGACCTCTTGTTCTGACAACTGCAATTTTAAGCCTCTGAGGCTCAGATCTGTAATCAAGATAGGGGGAAAAGAAACAGTGATGTGGGTAGCACAGGCAGAACTGGATTGCATCAGAATATGGTATTTGTTTTCTTGGCTGACCCAATATAATATGCAACCTTGAGATAAAGAGTAGGAATGAATCTGTAAGGGTATTTCCTTTCTCTTAAATTTATTCACTTATATAATCATTTTTAATTAGTCATTTAATTCCAGGATTGATTGCAGCGCTGCTGTGTGTGGACAGTCCTCCCCCCGTGCAACTACAGCACAGAAAAGCTGAGTGGGATTTCAAGGATCAGTCCTTGTCTGTCCCCCCATACTGCACTGGTCAGCTCTATCCTACACTATCTTCAATAAAAGTGTGCCCAACCATTCTTAAAACTTCTGGTTCTTAAATCCTTTCTCATCTGTAGCCTCTTGAGGTAGCCTATTTTGGTAGAATTTATGTTGGAATTACTTTCCTACTGCCTATAATAAATTTCCCATTCTATAAATTAAGCCAGTTGCTACTTGTTCTTCCTTTTGTGAACAGAAATAGTATTTCTTGTTAGTGGCAAAAACAGAACCCAAGGTCTGGTCTCACCATGACATGAATGGTGGCTCTTCCCAGTGGCAGTAGTTGTACTGCAGTTTGTTGTGGGGATATGACATGGGCATTCAGGAGAGGAATTGCCCAAAGCAACTCAGCAGGGGCAAAACTAGCAAAGTGTGAGTATTCCTGCCTTTTTTTAAGCCTCCTTTGTAACACTTCAGTAGCAGTGCTGGATAACTGTTTAGATGCTTGGCTTGATCACTGTACAAATCCTCCTCCAGTATTACCTGAGATGAAACTCGTACAGCTGCAAAGTACAGACTTGCAAATTCTGCATTCTCTTAACCTTTCTTCAGCTCCAAACCTCCCTGCTGAGATGAAACATCATATTCCTGAATGTGAATTGGTGATGGCACCTTCCCTGAAAGGAGGCAGGCAGAGTCTTCTCTGTTTACCACAGACCTAAGTATTCTGTTTAAAATATAGTGGGACTTTTACAGAAAATTCAAATTAAGTGCATATTTTCACATGGGTTGGAAGAACGGGAACAAATAAAAAATGTTAATGACTCCACATCTTGCATTCAGTGCTCTAATGGAAAACCCAAGTGCTCTGTTTCCCAGCAAAATTTCTTGGTGCTAATTTTCCTGCAGACAAATTAGTACTTGGAGTGCTAATGTGTGTTTTGCTGTGACTTGTGAGACATATTTAACTGTTTTATAATATTCTTTTGTAGGTGCAGTAGCAATGTATTGCCTACATAAGATAAGCATTTTCAAAATGTAGATTTTTTTGTTTATGCATCATTATTCCTGTAATTTGAATTGCATACAGAAATTAGGATGGACTTTTGCATTGTAAATTGGCTCCTAATATGCAAATTATAGTTCATACATGGAAGTTTTTAGTTAAAGCATTGGGAAAATAGACACATAAGGTGCATTTTTTCGAATGAATCAATAAGGAGATATGTGAAATATGCAAAAATATGTTGAGGTAGATAAAGTGTCGGCCTTGACATTTTTGACACTGATCATTTACATTTTCTAGAAATGAAATGAAGTTCAATAAAATGCCAGACATGCTTTTCCTTACTTTGAAGAAATATTTCTTACGGTTAAACAACACTTTGAATAGTTAAGCTCATGCATTTACCTTCTGGAGAAGAATGGTCTTCTGTGGTCCTAACTTTAAGCAGTAACTTTCAGTGAAATCTTTCCAGAGTGAAAACTTGGAGATTTGGTTCCCCTAAAACAAAACATGACATAGAGTTCATAGAAAAATTCTTACTGCTTGGAATGGGCTTTCCTTCTCAAAACAAACAAGCAATGGGATGATACATCTGTGCTCTGTGCCCACTGGAGTCATTAGAAAATCTGACATTAAGAAAAGGGAGTATTATAACCAGTAATTAGCATTTTCTACAGCCCAGCCTGGACTGCAAATATTTCTTTGCATCAAACGCACAGTCACCTAAAGATCTAAATGCATTACGGCTCTTTGGAGTTGAAAGAAAACCTCACATATAGGCTATGAGCTAGTTCCAAGCAGCCTCCAAGCCTATCTCTACAATTAAACATTTGGAGCTCTGCAAATGCATTTTATTATTTTTTTAATTAAAATTATCTTGAGTCAGTATGCACACAATGCAAAAGATTAAAAGATAATTCAGTAAACAGA
Source organism: Lagopus leucura (assembly GCF_019238085.1). Lineage (NCBI taxonomy): Eukaryota > Metazoa > Chordata > Aves > Galliformes > Phasianidae > Lagopus > Lagopus leucura. The sequence goes on along the minus strand of NW_024962265.1, from coordinate 11,497,561 downwards.
TGAATAAATGATAATCAAATATTAATAATCTTTCATCTGTTATTGATAGAGGCTACAGAAGACAAGTCTTCAGGTGGTGTTCTGAAACACAGGAAGGCCATATGTGGAGATTGGTAGAAGGTACACAAAATATACAAAAAAAGCAAACACCTACTTAAGATTTGTTGGAGAAAAATCAACAAAACCTCTGTAGGTGATGTGCTGTTTCACAAAGTTATTAGAGATCCAGAAGGCAAGGGTGGCCCAGTGTTTCTAGTATCTTTATGTTTTAAGATTTTAAAATCTGAGACTCCCCACCAAGTCTTTAAATTGAGGTATCATATAATAAAAGAAGATATTCTCTTCAGGGTTCTCAGCTTCATAATGAAGGACATTATTCTATGAAATGGAGGTGGATACTACTCAAGAACAGTCATAAAACCCGTATGAAAAAATCACGGCTCTCAGGACTGAAAATGGTGAAAAATTATTCAAGATAGCCAAAGATGACAGCTATAACTACAAATACTGAACAGCTAGGATATCTTCTATATGGAGAAAGAGAAAATAGATTTGGACTCTCCAGCTTACAAAAGAAAATTTAAGAAGGGATTGGAGAGAACTCTGAATTTGTGAATGCAGAAGAGTCTGGTCACCATTTGCCATTATGGAGGGAAGGAAATCAAATTGTATCCTACCAGGTAACAGATTTTAATTGAATAAAGTTCATTTTACTTTTTTGCATAACATGATTACACCATGGAACTCAGATTTTGGATATGAAATAGTGTCAGGAGCAGAAGCTGGCCAGTTCTCAGATGCTGTCTGGTAACCATAGTGTAGGATGGGTCACAGAGCAGGATCCCCTTCAGCTGCAGTGTGCCAGTGGCTGTGGAGGAGTGCTCCATGGAGGTTTCTCAATGGACTGGGATCTGACCAGCTGTGGCTGTAACTACAGAAATGTTCTATTTTCTTTACTGAAATTTTAGAAAGAAACACAATTGAATTTAATGTTTGAGTTGCTGAAATCTTTCCCTTGATCTCTGTGTCTACCAAATACCATCACAAAAAATAATGAGGGGGCATAAAAATAAACAAGTTGATAATTTTAGTTGATAAGGCTTTTAGTAAATATCATTAGTAGACTGTTACTTAACCATTGTGCTGGGGCACCATTATCTGTAGCATGTCCCACCTGTTGAATTTGAGAGGAGAAGGAAATGGGGAAGAGGATCAATGGATGTCACCTGTAGTTACACATACACTGATGTGTATCGAGTGCATTCAGGAAAGCTATACTTTCTGTACTTAAACTGAATTCCTAATCCTAATGTTATCCTATTCCAACCAACATCACTGGAAAAACTCTCTCTCTGTTAACTGCTTCTCCTGGTAGAAAAATTGACCAGATGATATTCCTCTCTGCCTGTCTCGTGAACAGCTATTTCAAGCTTATAAAGTAAGAACCAAGCTTTTTAAAGCTTGGCTCTTGAATCTTATTCAACTTGTAGGCATGAAAGCTCTTAGTGAGTAAAAAACTACGTTTAGTTACCATCTACTGTAATCCATTATGAATGACCAACTCAAAAAGTGGCAAGAAAATAGTAACAGAAAGTGTATTATCATAAGCATTGCTAAAAATCAGCTTTACCTGTGAAAAACCACCTGAGATCACTGTCAGGGTGGAACTAAGAAGTTTGCAGTAGACAGGTTTGTGATGAATAATGCACACAAAAGAAGTGAGAGGATGAAATCCTTAGTGTCCATAGGCCATAACATGCACCCAACCAAATGAAGTAGTAACATTCAAAAATACTCAAAATAATTACACAAAAATAATTACCTTCAAAAAAGGCCATAAACACTATCCCCACACTGCCCTGGAGGGGCCTCGGCTGTGCAAAAGACCTGGCACAAATAGGAAGGGCTGTTAGCAGCACATTTGTCATTTGGGGCATTTGTCTGTTTAAAACATGATTCTTTGTAAACTATGAATTAGTCTGTTCAGTATTGATGAACTATATTTGTTAGGCTGTCAGCGATGAAATGAAAGGAATCTGCAATGAAAGTGTATTCACAAGTATAATGCTTCCTTTCAGAGAAGTCAAGCATTTGAAACCAATGCAGGCTCAGCTTTTTGGTGTTGGAATTCTTACACAGGGCTGACTGCTGAAAGCAGAGGGTATGCAGGAAAGCTTGCTCACTCCTGAGCATGTGGAACCAGGAGAAATGCTGCAGGCATTTGGGCTGCCTCATAAGCAGCCCTTGGAGCAGCCTTGTGGCAGGAATAGAGCAAATGGAGGACACCAGTGCTAAGGGAGCAGAACTGTGCTTGAGCAGAGAAAGATTTGGTTCACCTTGTCCCCAGAAGGCTTATCTGTTGTCATGCAGCAGCTGGCAAAAGCATCAACCTCCTCACAAAAGTAGGAAGTCATTTTAGGAACAGTAAGGAAACTTTCCATGTTTGGTTGTGAGATGCATGAAAATCACAGTGCATCTGCAGAAAGCTTGAAGTCAGGCAGAATGAGAGTGACAGCAATGGCAACAGTCTAGGCTAGCCCTGGATAGGTGAATTGTGAAACAAACACCTCAAAAATATTCTGGAGGAAGGTTTGGTTTCTCTGCAGCCAAGTTCTCAGGGAGAAAGCTTAAAAGATGAGAAAGTACAGCATGTAACCTTATAGAGGCCTAGAAAAGAACTTTGAGAAACAGGCCTCCCTTACTCAACTGCAGATGTAGAAGGTACGCAGCCAAGAGACAACGCAGTTACCTTGATCTATAAATGACCTCTAAGAAATAGACACAAATATTGCTAGGATTTAAATGAAGAAAAAGGCCCAAGTTTCTGGATGGCTGGTAGAAAACTCATCAGTTCTTACAGACATTTGAGAGAAGAAAGAATGAGCTGTAGGAAGAGGACCAGGCCTAAGAGAAAAAAAATACTTTTTTCTGAGGAAAATGCACATATCTGGAGAAAATCCCACAGAACTCGTGTTGGTATTGCATTGATGAAAGAACATACAAGAATAATTAAAAGAAAATACATGAGGAAGAAAGAAAAAGATTCCTTCACTCTACAGAGAATGCTAAGGATAAAGTCCCATAAGTTTATGCTGATGTGTGACGCTAGTAGAGCCTGGAAGTGTTTGGTAATGAAATTGAGCACACTTGTGACCAGGAACTGCTCAGAGTGGAGTATTGCACTGCTCTTATTGAAGAAATTCAGCTAAGTAACTTGTTAGTCAGCGAGGAAATGAATCACAACAGGACAGCGTTAGCAAATGACATCCATGATAAATGTATTTCAGATAACAGGACACATTAAATACCTCAGGAATTGCAAATATTTGAAAGGTATGGAGATTTCATAGACACACTTGCAAGCCTGTATTATTCAGAGGTCAGCGGACTTTGAGAACAGTGTCGAAATAAAAAGCAAACACTAACTAAGCCAAATGAAGATAATTAAGACCCTATGTATCTTGGTTTACTTCACTACCAAGCCACACCTCTACCCTTCGTGAGCCTTGTTCACATGTATAACACAGACCAGAAAGATGAGTTTGGCAAAAAAATGCAGATGTATAAGCCTGTTCTCATGACCTGAACCACCTAAAATTGGCAAGGTAAAGAAAAGAAACCAAACCAAACCCTAGGAACCTACCACCAAGCAGAGAAAAGACAGTTCATTTGCAGACAATGAAAACAACCACTAAATGATATAAAACCTGTCTTTCAAGTCAGAGAAGCCTCATTCACTCCAGATTAAAGTGATATTCCAAGTAGAACTACCATCCTTCTGTTTTCTCATGAATATATCATCTTTCTCACTTGGAAATCTCGTCTGGTCAGATGCAGAGATATACTCATCTCGGATTTTTAGGTGTGCAGCAGCTCATTTCCCTGTATATCTGATGACAAGCACGCAGCTGAGCATGTAGGGTTGACATGGACATTCACAGAATATTGGAGATATTGGGTCCAGGCGCACAGTAGGTTTGATGTTTCTCTGAAAACAGCAGCCATGCCAGCAGTTTGGTCACACATGCACGGAAGGGATGGCACAACCCAGAAATTCCAGTAGCATTCTGCAGGAAGCTCTTAGTTTATAATCCTAATTCAAACTATAGCAATATATATTGATCATATACATATATTATTTATATATATTATCTCTATATAAATAATATATATAGATCAGATATTTACCTGGCCCTGTGCTTTGTTTCCAAGAGCGAGCACCAAGTGTGAGTGTCCCAAAAAGGTTATAAGAATCCTGGACAGAGCCTTTCCAAAATATTTTATGAGCTTCTAGTGATCAGTCATTCTAGGGTTTCCTAAACCAAATGCTGTGGTTTTATATTGAACAGACCTTGGTGTCCTTTCTTTCAAACTTTTTTTTTTTTTAATTGAGGTACGTTTTCAGCATCCACAATGTCTCAAATTCTGCTGGTCAATTACATGAATGAAGACTTCGCTCTTTATTATTATTTCTTAGAAGCTAGCATCTCATTTTTATTTGATTTTTCATATTTTTATACTGAAAAATTATTTCCTACTCACCTTTCCAGAACAATCCTTATTTTCTCATGGTTTTTTTTTTTAGTGCTTTTACTGACAAAAGCCTTCATCTATTCAGTTGTTCTGTTTACTACAACTGTTCCATATCAGTAACCACACTTGCTAATGCACATGCTTGCACTAATTTGTGTGTATTTTACCATACTTCTCTATCTTTCTTCAGATGAATGCATAACTACAAACGCTCTGGAAGTTGCAGGCGTGTCATGTGTTTATACAACAGCAAAGGGATATTTTTCTCACATATTCTTGATTCTTTTTCTAGTGATTGCTGGCATCCTGTCTGCATTCCCTTTGCATCTCCTGACAGGGAGCTTTTGTTGCCTAGTCATTAAGTGACTGGGTCAGAAGTTCTGAGTCTGCAATCATCTAGAGTCTATATCACTGACTAATTCACTGTTATCAGCAAACATTTTCATTCCTTTTCTACAGTTTTTGATCATTGTGACCTGTGTTGAGCAATGCAGACTTCAGCATAGAGCCATGTGTAACGCAACATGTGATTCTTTCTACTGTGAAAGGCAATTGTTTGTTCCTCTCCCTTATTCCCATCCTCTGGACATTTCTTCATGTCTGATTATCTTCTTCTGTAGCCTCTAGGGAGACAACTGTTCCAGTGCCTTCTGAAAATCCAGGCAGATGGTATCAAGCAGACAGATCTGTGTTGCCAGCATGGCTTATTAACTATCTGAAGACTTGGGTAGATTTGTGACGCATGACCTCTCCTTACAAACACCACAGTACCTTTTCTTCACTGTAACATGCTTATCCTGGTGTCTGCTAGTGCTGTTTTTTGGATGTCCATTTCTGTGAGAATCTAAGAGACCATTCAAATTTCATTTAGAATTAAACAAAGGAGAACAAAAGATCAGGCAGCATGCAGATATGAGAATATGAACTTAGCCATAGATCAGGCTTTTCAGGATCTGCAATTCTACAGAGCTTATTAAAACGCAGTTTATTTTGTTCTACTAGTTTTACAATACCACGTGTCCGTTGACTTCCCTGTCTTTCTATGATGGAAATAAAGGATAAAATTAAAAGCATGTTAAAGCCATTAAGCAGTACAACCATCCTCTTTAACATTCTGTTTTAGGAGTTCCTTGTGGATCTGAGAGTACTTTGGTTCTCTGTAGCTTGATATTTAGCATTCAAAGCATTCAGGCACTATATTACCTATTCATTGCCTCTGCCAGACAGAGTAAAAAAAAAAATAATTGGATTATTATGTTACAGGCTCTCAGGTTCTTACTTACTTGGGAGGAAAAGAATGTACTCCAAAGAGATTTTAATGGATTCTGCAGGTATCTCCAATAGGACAGTCTACACATTTATAACAGATTTGATCTGTGAAATGTTTGTCAATTATGTGGCTTATTGCAGGAGATTTCCTTGCCACTTCTTCTGTACATACATCCCTCCAAAACACAAAACCCATGGCCATTTGCAAAAAAAAAAATAGCAAATTTCAGGCAGTGCATCTATCACAGGGCATGTGCTGAAACTTCAGAAAAATATTGATGGAAAAGATCTGCTTCATATATTGTGTATTGCTTGCAAATATTGCCATCATTAAGAAGTACTCAGGTGTGTTCTCTGTTGTGCACATCTTCGAATTGGGTTTGTTGTTTCTTTAACATGTGAAAAGATGCTGACTGTACCAAAGCATAACTTTGTTTGCTGCTCTGCCCCCCTGCTAATGCTGAAATGTAGCAGCTGCACTGAATTCTACCCTCATCCTTTGTGCAAGTATTCTTTTATCGCAGCTGAATCATTGTTTTCTTCCTCTTTCTATTTTAGTTCATAAATTTATGGATTTTAGTATCTATTTTAGTTACTGTAAAACAAAGAAGCCCAAAGTCTCTATACTCAGAAAATGAAATTACATTATCTACTGGATGTTATATAGATCATGCTAATATTTTTGATTCTACTAATTATTTAATTCCATCACATTTAGTGCAAGCATCAATAGATTTGCCAGCAGATCTGCTTTTTTGAAAGGATGTTCCATCATCATAGCCTGCTTGCAGAAGCTGAAATTTCATGACTTTTTTAATGGTCATGTATTTTATTATGCAGCCTCAGTCAAAGGTGATTAGTTCAAGGAATGTAAGGTAAATATGCAAATCTCTAAAACAAAGAAAGCAGTGGGCTGTCCTGAGGAGGTGATCTCCTGGGACGCTGCTTACAAGGGGAATCTCTCAAAATGCAGTCTTGGGCACAGCACCATTCAATAGTTCTGTTTGCTAACAAACAAAGGTAATAACGCACTAATGACATTTTTTTATGGTAGAACATGAAAGACATATTTAAATCAATAGTAGAGCAAGAATGAAGAAAGGAAGTCCTTGACACTGAGAATACAAACAGGCTGGAATTTCAATCAAACTGCATTGTCATGGAGCCTGCATTTACATCTTACCATCATCTAGGCTGTGTAAAAACCCTTACCCTCTGTGCTTCCATATCCTGTTATGTTGCAATTCCTCTTTCTCATGGCTTCTGCTTACGTTCTGCCCATGCCACTGAAGATGCTCATCTTGGAGCCTCAAATGAGCCAGGCCCCACCTGTCTCCTCAAAGCAGCTTCAGAACAATGGTTGCAGAACCAAGATCTTCAGCTCACAGCCAAGACTGTGCCTGTGTTCCTCATCCCACAGGCTCTGTCTTCCTAAAAAAGCTCTTCTGGACTTCAGGGGGAGAAAACACAGGGTGACTTATGTACTTACCCAGCACTCCCACTGGACCTGAGGAACCAGGATTGAATCAGACTTTCTGCAGAAAGACGCATCCTCAAATGCTGGGTCAGTTGGCTTCCTTGGCTGCATGTCCTACATCAGCGTCACAAAGCTCACATCAATGATTAGCTGTTAATGGAATGTGCCAGGAACGTCTGTGGCTAACTGATGGCTGCTCCATATTGCTGTTGCAATACAGGTTTTATGGTGGGGATACTGGTGGCTATCAGGGTAATTCACTTCACTCCTGTGACCATTCCTTGCTGCTGTTCTCAGGCATCAAGAATTGTCCTTCAGGGCTGTGCCAGTCTACTCTTGCTTACTATTAAGCAGACAGACTCTAACCTTCCTCCTGCGTTCTCTTCTTTTCCATCAACACTGCAGCTATTCATTATCTTTTAACTTTCATCCCTGGCAAGCAGACACAGATAGTAGGAAAATATTTCAATAAAACATAATCTGAAACTTGGCACATATCTAATCACCCTTATTCAAGAAAGATTAATTCAACTTAACAATTTAATTCAATTCTCCAAATAACGAGGTAGTTAGGCTAAACTAGTCACCACACCAAAGAAGAACAGATGGAAAGCTTACCATCATCCTGGGTTCTCTAAGAAAACTCCAAGAGAAGCCATCTCCAAAAGAGATCCTTCCCTACTGGTAGTCAGCTCTTAAATGGGGGTCAGGAGAGGTGCAGTCGGGCTCCACCCCTTCTGGTAGGGCAGGTGAATTACCTTCACCTGTGCTCCCAGAGCTGACTCATTGCTCACCTCAGGTGGTCGATCAGAGGTTCAGGCCATGATTCAGCAGTTCCCATACAGTTGCTTAAATACATGCTGCAGAGTTACTCCTTTTCTGAAAGACTTGTTTTCTGAGAGAGGCATAGTCAGAAATCAGAAAACTCATAAGGAAATAAAGAGTGTGGGGGGTGCCACGAGAAATGTGTGATGCCATTCTGCATGGGCTGCTTTAGAACTCCTTGTTCTTCTTAGAATAAGATACCTAACCATTTCTAGATTTCATTCTCAATGAATTTATTTATTCTCGTGACAATGTTGTCTAAAAGCTAAAGTAGAATCTTCTCTCTTTTTTTTTCTTTTTTAAAATACCTTGATGTGTGTATAGGGCAGTCATGCCCATCTTTAACTTCTGTCTCCAGGGTCTTATTTTTCTCTGAAAGAAAAGGCTTTCTCTTCTCCATTTCATGCAAGCCCCTCTGGATATAAGTGCAATCTCATCACAGAAATATTCGTAAGTCAACACTAAGACTTTTAAAAATATAATCTGAAATGTTCTGTCTGATCTTGAAAACTGTCATTTTAAAAATGAGTTCACAGAGAGAATTGGCTTTCTTACCTCTATTCAAGCTGTTTATTTTTAGCTGAGCGTTACTGAATATGGAAGCAGTCCAGTTTACATCCTGGTTCGATTTCCTGTTTACTGGAGCCAGCATGGTGTCACCACTGTATTTCTGGACCACTCTGGAAGCCTGTGTGCAGCCTTCTTTCTGCATCTGAGCAGTGCTGTGCTGCACAATGGAGCTATTGTTGTGCTCTCAGATAAAGAAATATGAATACAAATGAATGTGGAATATGTTAGGTTTATGTCATTTGGTTAAAAAAAAAAATATATATATATATGTAACTGTAAACCTCTTCTTGAAATGTGTGGGAAAACAAAGTCAGAACCATACCTGTATTTGTCTGAAGTTATCATAAAAATAAAAATAGATCTGATTGCACATAGGGTGGCTCCCTATAGCACAGTTTTAATGGGCTGACAGAGGAGGTGTGATTTTAGCCTTCTTTTCCTTTTCCTTTTTTTTTTTTTTTTTTTTTTTTTTACTTCAGTCTGCTATTGTTTCTTGAATTGTAGAGCTCACTGCTTCCCTTAAGAGAGTATTAAAAATATATATATTTTTAAATCTCCAGACTAGATGAGAATCTGAGCTGGCCAATATAACCACTAATGGTCACAACAACAGGCAGCTCACACAAGGAACTCTTGGGGAGCTCAATCTCCTCAGCGATTCTGATGCACTGGTAGCAGCAGCCTCAGACCTTGTTATTGTTTTATTAGGATTGTCAGAATGAAATGGCATTAAAAATATAATCTGAAATGTTTTGTCAGATCTTGAAAACTGTAATTTTAAAAATGAGTTCACAGAGAGAATCGGCTTTAAAATTCTCTGTCCAGGGAATGCCAATGCCAGGTAAAGGAGCAGAGTCTTGTCATTATGGCTCAGGTACTGTCTAATCAGTTCTACTTTTGTTTTAGTAAAGACAAGTTTTAAAGAAGTGAAAATATTTTAATTTCTATCATTTAATCTAAAAGGATAGAGACAGTCATTAGCCTGAACTGTATTTAAGGACAATACAAATCTTGTTACACCAATGGACAAGAACCTTGAAAGAGAACTGATAAAAAAAAAAAACACATTAATTCTGTTGTTGCTGAAGTTGACAAAAAGAAAAAGAAAAACAAAACAAACTAAGCAACAAATGATGTAAAGCATATTAGCTTTTATACATCTTTCAGATTCACTTAAGCGAGATTTTTGGATTGTTTTTAAAGAGGTGCTTAAAAGCTGTTTTTTGTTTAAATAACCCTTTTCAAAACCAATTTCTGAGTGAGTGCCTCTAATTAGAACACCCAGAGCCTTTCCCTTTATCTTCCTAAGCATGCTGATTCTGTTAATGCTTATTTCTGATTCCTGTAGGTGAAGCTTTGGGAGCACTAACATCTACCATGCCCTGTGCGCAGGCTTTCCTTCTGCTGGCGGTATTTCCATTTCAGATTTGCTGCTGCACCTGGGGAATACCCTTTACAAAGGCTTTGTCAGAAGCAGGCAAATGAGGTTCCCCTGGAGCAGCCCCAGAGCAGCCTACAACAGCGTACAGCTGCTGGAGCAGAACAGACCTGTGTCAGGCGGGCAGCGTCATCCAAGGACAGCACTGTTCCTCTTTTAGACATGATTTGCCCAATTTGAATACGGTCAAAAGATACAGATGGAAAATAGCTGCTCATTTTTCCTCTCATGTTCAATACTGCCGATCAGGTCTGCCGCTGATTTCAGTGTTCCTACGTGAGGGTGAAATGTAAATAACAGTCACACCTATCTGGAATACAACAAAACCATTGAAAAAATAGTGATCAAAAAGGCACACAGCAATTAATTTGTGTCCCATGTGCTCTTTATTCCCACATGGTTAAAATCTTGCAGAAAATATTAATTGCATTCTGAAATAAACTTTTTTCTTTTCCTTTTTTTTTTTTTTTTTTTTTCTGGTTTTTGTTATTTTTTTTTTTAATTTTATTTTACATTTGCAAGGATCAAAATACCTCAGCCAACAGAGTTGCATCTTGAATCATATGAAAACCTGAAAATGCTAAACAGAAAAGTTCTGTGTCTGGACAGTACTGCACAGCTGCTTTCCTTTTGTAACAGGTCCTGGTGGAGGCTGAGGCTGATGATCACGATGCATGTGCTTATTTTAGTGTAGTTAGTTTCAGTTGCATGTCAAAAACCACGTTAGACTCGAATGCTGTTACAGTAAGGACTGCAGCAAGAGCAAGGTTTGTTCTATGTGTGGAAACTGCATGCATATGGGGGAGGGGGATGTTATACTTACAGGGGAACCCAAATTATGCACAGGTTATGAATGTCAGTAATTATGATCTAAAATATTTATTACATGTATAAGAAATATTGTATTTAACGTGTTTTAGTAGTATTGAGCAATGAATCCCGGAAGAGCTGTAGTAAAGACTGCAAGCAAATAATTAAAAACTGAGCAAGCCAAGTAAAATCCAATTGTAGCAGCAGTATTTCCAGAGGTAATCATAGGAGTCTGTCATTACCTGACTAAAGGTTACAGAGGCAAATGTCAAGAAATTCAAGGGTCACATGGCACTTAATTGGTTTGGATGGAACATATTATAAAGAGATCAGGACTTTATGACTCATTTAAATAGCGATTAGCTTCAGGTTTAGATCTGAAACAGTTTACTTGTTGTATACAAAAGTTACAATGCATTTCCCTCAGGTTTAATGTTCTTGGTTTTCTTTGTGTTCAAAGTACTTTAAGAATCCACGGGGATTCCCATTGCTTGGTTCTTTGCTTACAGGCTAAGTGGTTAAAAGGTAAATTGGCCTCAGACAGAAAACCTGATACGATTTTTTTTATCCTCGTCAGAAACAAGTGACTAAATGCAAAAATGTTCTGAGGGTCAGAGTATACAATAAGTATTTCATGCTGATATTCTTCAATGTTTCACTTAACTATTTTCAACCAGCATGAAACATTTTGACATTTGTGGAGAGACACAGTGCTTTTTAGTTTGTCAGATCAAAGACAAATGTTTCATTTGGACTTTGTTTAACATTTTATGTGTACCCTTGAGCTGTTGAACAGCTTCCTGGCATTCATATTCTATGTTCCAGTTCTTTCTTTCATGTGTTGGTTCCCCATCCCAAATTGTGCTGTCTTCAATGGTAAAGGCATTTCTGCATCTGTAAATATTACAGTGCATTGTTTTTGTCAGAAAGCAGAAAAAAAAAAAAAAAAAAAAAAAAAAAAACTGGGGAAAAATTGTTTCCTGTGGGAAATTTAACCTTTACAGAACAACATTTTCCACTGAAATACCACAGTTTTAGAAAACTTCCAGCCAACTGTACTTAAAGCATATTCCAGGAGTGTTATTTACAAGCTATGAGTGTCAGCTCCAGTGTATAGCTCCAAATGATCTCAACTATAAAAAAAACTTTTCAGATTCTCAGTACAGGTAAAATTAATTGAGATTCCATGCACAAGATATGTCGATCAGAATGTAGCTATAATTACAGAAATACATCAGCATTACTAATAGGTTACTTCATACTGGTAGCTGAAATTGGAGAAACTGAACATTCTTGAAAGGAGGAGGAGAAATTGGTGAAGTGATCATTGCAATGTAGTCATGCTGAACCGCAGGGCATGGACAACATCTTGTTTTGCTGGACAAAGGAGATGATGTCCTTACTTGGCATGTAGGGGTCTTCCAGTCTCCCTTCCAAGCAGTTCTTTGATGTCTTCCTGGAGCAGTTTTGTGCAGAAGTGTAGTGTTTTCTGAACATAGCTCCAAGTTTACACCAGAGCTCAAATTGGCATTGCAGCCAAATAGCTTCAAAGAGCCCATTTTGCATCACAGCCTTTGGGAAAACCAAGGGTTGGTGAACTAGGAGATTTGCAACTCGCATCCATCACCTGAGTACAGGCACAGCCTGGACACAAGGCATTCACCCATCAACACAGATACCTTGTGGGAACCTGGGAAGCTGCTTGTGAACAGCAAACCTGGATGCGCACCTTCCTCGTGGCAGCCAAAGCAGTGCATGGCAAGGCAGAACGCGATTTACAGCAGATAGGCTGCGCGTGATCCATTTGACTTCCTCCAAGAACATACCTGTATGGATTGTTAGGACAGTTGTTAAGACAACCCGATTTACTTGTACAGATCTTATTTGCAGCTTCCTGTTCTGTTTATAGTGTGAGTAATGCAGCTTGTGTCGTGCTCTCTTTTTCCACCTCTCTCCTACAGTTACGCAAATACACACTCATGCACATATGCTACATTGGTCAGATGTCTGGGTTTAACCCAGATGGTTTGAGTTTCAGACCAAAAGTCTCTGCTAAAGCATTGCTTCTGCTGCTGAAAGTTTAGGTTTCTGTGCTCACAGCAAGGAGATGAGATAGATGAGTGCAACATTTGCAGGGCTGAGCTAGGTAGAACTGGTGCCATTGGGTTGAAACACTTAGACATGCATATGCAAACAGTGCAAAGCAGAGGTCTCCACCCAGGTATTTCTAATGGCTTTGTTTTATAGAAGTCTGTTTTGGGTAGTGACACACTTAAACAACACCTGAGACACTGTATGTTCTTATCACTTAATTCAGAGGAAAGGTCACTGTTGCACTTGATAACTTATAAGTTTATTACACTGTGATATCAATTATGAACTAGGCCAGATGGGTAATTTGGATCCTATTAATAGGCGGCAAAAATGACGTGAGAAATCACGACCTTTCCCTCTCTCCTAATCAAGTCTTCTGCAATGCTGTTGCGTAAATAAATGAGTGAAGACTCATGCTCAAGACTTTTCATCAATTGGTTGCTTTGTCCCAGATACCACTTTTCTAAATTTACATGCCATCTGGCACTGCTATCAGGTTTGCCAGGATAACTGCCGAGCAAACACAGCAACCTTCCCCGAGGCAGAAGGAAATCAAGCAAGGTGCCATGAAAAGGTTGTCAGATGGCACCAGTCACAGCTCACTGGCGTCATCTCTGTGATCTCTGTGCTCTTTTTATCTGTGGCTATGCCTTTATTTATTTATTTACTTATTTTCCTGTAACGCTCCTTATCAACGAAGGGGAATAACGAGGCCCAGAGTAGGAGGAAGAAAAGAGGGTTTAAAGCAAGAACAGCAGACGTCTGGGTGGCTCTTCAGGACTGATTAGCTTACTTACAGAGAGAGGTGCCAGGGATGTGAAGAGGAGCACATCTGACAGCCAATGTGCTTGTGCAGTTCTCAGCCAGTGCTCACATGCAGTGGAACAGAGGTTCCAGTGCAGCGGGGCGAGCTTCAAGCCTCACTGCCTCAGCTCAGACATGACTCCCTTCCTCAGTTCCTTGATGCATCTTTGTATCTGCCATGTTAGTTCCCATGAACATCAACTGCTTAAAATAACCCTTTTACAGGAGGTTGCAGCCTCTGGCAAATCGTGCAAGAACACTAACCCTCTGCATTTCCCAACCTCTGCCGGAGATGACTGCTACTGCAGCAGAAAGAAACATGTCCAAGTACAGCAGCCACAGTTCAGTGCTACACAGCTCAACATTTTCTGTCACTGGGAAGCTGGTGTTAAGTTAATGGGCACCGAAATGGGCTGAGGGCGGTAACACTCCATTTAGCTAATTGTTAGGAAAGTAAGTGGTCATCTAAACCCGTAATACCCTAGATAGCTACAGGAAAAACAAGCTAACATAAAGGCTTGTTTCTGTGCTACAGCTAACTGAATCACCTAAGAAGAAAAAAGCTTTCAGTGGAATTATATCACAGCTCAGCTCCCTGGCTGGTTTCATGGCACAGCCCCACAGGGTACATGCGAGGAAAGGGGCAACGGGGCAGAGCGCCTTCAGCAGGCAACGCTCCTCAACACTGAGCTTCGGCATTACACTGCTAGAAAGGATAGAATCAACCACATCAGTGCATGCCCTGCACCTGTCCACCGTTACAACTGTACTTTAAGAGACTCAATGTTGTATATTTATTATTTTATAAGGCTTTGTACACATGCTTCAAATTATTTTGCTATGCTAACGTGAGGTTCAGCAGAAGTTACACACGTGATCAGGGCACAAATACAACGTTTTAAAGAGGCTGACTAATTTTTCCTATGAAGAACTGACATACATTTGTACATACAGTGGAAAATACCAAGCAGCTTTATTCTCAAAACACAGTAAGTCACACTTCCCAAAGAATTAACTTCAAAACCTCTCTGCTGGAGAGCGTTTGTTGTCTTTTTAAAACTGAGACTCAGAACGTTAACTCTTCCTTTTTGCTTTTATTGAAGCCCACCACAAAGCAGAAGCAGCGTTTTAAACGCGATATAACTCAGGTTAGTAACACGTCACCGTAAATAATCTTCCCCACGTAAAAGCCCGGCGGCAGCAACGCTCTTCCCTCCCGCTGGCTCTCGGACGCTGCCGGAACGCGCGCTGCTCCCTCAGGAAGACGCGTCCCCAGGACGCGCAGCGGGCGCTCCCCGCTCCCCAAAGCCTCAGCTCCGCCCCTCGCTGACCCCTCCCGCCGCCCCGGGAGCTCCGGCAGCGCTCCATCCCCACGTGGGGCCACTTTTGTTAGAAGAGCGCATCGGCGGCAGCGGGACGCGGCGCCCGGAGCGGCCCGTTGCCGCCGCCCGCCATCTTCCCGCCGCTCCGCCTTTACCACAGTGGCGCCGCCCGCCTGGCCCTGCCTCGGTCACGGCCCCGAGGCCCCTTTCCATGGCTTCGGGTTTGCCACCCGCGGGGCCTTTCTCCTTCGTGGCGTTGGAAGGGATGAGGACGGGTGCCGGAGCCTTTCCCCGCGGCGCCGACACGACTACGGGTCCCGGCACGCCGCGAAGCACCGCCCGGCCCGGAACGGCGGGCGCCCGCCGCCGCCCCATTGTACTCCGGCCAGAGAAAACGCCGCTCCGCTCCGCCCGGACTTCCAGCCCCCCTCCCCCGCCTTCCGAGTGGTCCCTTCCAGCGCCAGTGCAGCGCCCTTCGGAAGAGCCCATCCGTGGGAAACGGGAGGGGCCGACGCCGCGGGGCGAGGCGAAGAGCGGAACGAGGTTCTCTCCGGGGGCCGAGCCGGCCGCTGATGAGCGTGCCGGGCAGCCAATAGGACGAGGAGATCGTCAGAGAGAGCCAATGGGCGCGGAGGGGGCAGGGCTTTCTCCGAGAGGGGCGGGGGCGGAGAAGGCCGGGCCGGGGGCCGCCGCGCCTGCGCGGGGGGAGGAGGTGGGGACTTCGTCGTGTCCCTGCGGCGGCGGCGGCGCCTGGGGAGGGTCGGGCGGAGGCAGGCAGGATGCGGGAGGCGGCCGGGCGGCCGTGAGCGGAGGGAGCCGTGCGAGCGGGCCGCGGGACAAGGCGGGACCGGGCAGGCCGCGGCGGCCGGAGGGGCTCGAGGCGGAGAGCGGGCGGCCGGGGCTGGGGCTCCGCGCGGCGGGGCGGCCGCGGGGCAGGATGAGCCAGGAGGAGATCCTGAGGAAATTCATTAAGCGGGTGCAGGCCATGAAGGACACGGACCACAACGGGGAGGACAACTTCGCCAGCGACTTCATGGTGAGGGGTGGCGGCGCGGGGGGAGCGGGCCGGGGGTCGGGGGGCTCGGGGCCGTGGCCGTGCCGTCTCCCTCGGCCGGAGCGGGGCTGCCGGGCGTCGTGCAGCTGCGGCGTGCACCGCGCTGCGCAGGGAGGGGCCTTGGTTCGCTCCGCGGCAGGATCTGCCCCGCTTCTCCACCCCGGGGCTGTGGGAAAAGGCACCGGGAGCGTCAGACCGCCCCCCCTAACACACACAGCCCTCCTTCCTTCGGCAGATAAAGGGACGGCGAGCTGTGTGTCTGTGTGTTGGGGGGGGGGGGGGAAGGGAGTACTCGACCGCTGCGCGCGGGGCCGCCGCGCTCCGTGTCACGGGGGGATCGCCCTCCCAGTCTCCACTGGCCGCAGTGCCGCCCGCGGAGCCGTGCCGGGTGTTCCCCCGGGGATATCCATCCTCCTTCCCTCCCATCCCCCACTGGCTCCGTCCCTTTCTTCCCGGCCGAACTCGGTGTCTGCCGGGGGAGCCGTCGGGAGTCGCCCCTTTCCCGTCTCGTCCCTCCCGTTCTGTTAAAGGGCTGGAGGCGATCAGCTCGGGCTGCCGGCCGCGGCGCTGACACCTCTCAGCATTGTTCAAACAATGCCAAAACGCGCCGTGACCCGTCGCGGAGGTGAAGGCGAGCGCCGCGTGCGCGCATCTCCGCCTCTCGCTCCGTCTTTATCCGCCCGTTTGGGCTGACCCCGAGTCGCCGGCCATCCGCAGCCGTCAGCCCCGCATCGCGCCGCGGCGGCGGGAGGGGCCGCGGATGTTGCGCAAGAGCGGGCGGTGGGAGCGCGGGGCGGAGGGCAGCGCCGGGCGGGGGCCCGTGGGAAGCGGCTGGCGGGGCCGCGTCGGGAAGTGCGCGGCTGTGGGAAACGGGGGGGGGGGGGGGAGGGGGGGCGCGGGGGGGCGGGCATGGGGGGAGCGGCACTAGGGCTGGGGCCGTGCGGCTGGGCTCAGCTTGGCGCAGCGTCGCCGCGGCGCGATGTGAGGGCTAAATGCTTTGGCAGAACCCTGTCGTTTAAGTGATGGTTTCAGTGTCGTTGCCGTCGGACGCGGCCCGACTGCTCGCGCCGTGCTCTTCGCTCTGCCTCGTTCGCATGGGCTGGATGCGCTTTATGGGAAGGGCGGCGCAGGATGCCGGGGCTCTGGCGGCCTTTCTGCTAGGCGCTGTCTGCCTTACATCTGTAATCGGCTTCTGCCGTCTCAAAGCTGATCCGCAGCCTAATGCCTGAGCTTCCTTACTGCACAAACAGTTGTGCCATCCTTTCTTCTACGTAGTGACACCTCTGTGGAAAAGTCGATTTTGTTTCCAATGCCGTGTTTATTTTGCTTTCACTTGAATAGCCCGGCCCTAAGCTTTCCTATTGCTCACACGGAGCACCAAGTACTGCTAGAAAGGAAACATGAGGAAAAGGAGCTCAGAAACCAGCTTTAAGGCATTTCAAGATAAAGGTGTATTACCAAAAATAGCATTAAATGCCCAAGCAACGTCCCTAAGATGGATTACATCCAAAATGTTTTTTCTTCTATTTCAAACTTTCTTGTTTTATTTCTGCATAATAAATTACAGGAGAACCAGGAAACCAAGATGCTGTTCGTTGGTGTGAATACTCATGTTAGTCTCAGCATTCACCTGCATGTATTAGAGAAGATAAAGGTTACTGTGGTGATGAGAATCACAGTTACTGATTATTTTCACTCAGATCATCCTCAACTTGTGGTTGTTGTTGTGCTTTTGGGATTTTTATTTATATATGTATTCATTATTTTTGCAGCACAATGCTTAGGTGCTCACTGAGGTGATTGAGGAGGAAAAAGAAGAGAGTTGAAGGGTGCAAAAGGCTTCTGTACTGTTTCCTTTAAGATTTAGCAATGATGCTGTGGGGAGGAAGAGGAAAGCGTTATTTTCTCATGTAAGCGCAGGATGTATTGTTGCTGCAATGCAATGGCATGTTTGTAGAAAAGGAATTGCAGTTACTCATCCTTTCATTTCCAAGTCAAAATGGGGTCTAAAAATAGGAATGGCATAGTGGTAAATGCAACTGAAGGTGGTTCTTTGTGTAGCATCTTTATTGCCTTTGAGTGTTGACTAATTGGCTTACAGAATTATGGTTAGGGCACAGTGAATGAACTAAATGTATCTGACGGGTGTCAGCGAGTTCTGGAGGAGGTGCTAAAAATGCTGGAGCTGTGGTCAGGTAGGCTGGGTTTGGCTGGAGTCACCTGCTGGTCTGTCTCAAAGTCCAAAGTGCCGATCAATACAGCTGCTATTTAGTGATGCTCTGGGTATCCCTGAGAGCGTGCTCTGCTTGGAAGGGGGAGGGCTGGTATATTTATTTATATTTCTGCTTACAAGGTAAATGATATTGTCTCTTACTGGTGATCAGATGGATTTAATCTTAATTGCTTTGCATTCATAAGTAAGCAGGACTTTATTAGGAGATCTCTTGAGTGTTACGGCTGTGTACGGTTGGGTTTAAGTGAAGCGTGAGTCTGACAGCAGTGGAAGCTTGCCAGTGCATTTTGCCATGGGCAGATGTCTGTGGCTCTAGGGACAGGTAGGCCTCAGGTAATCAAGGTTAGGTTTTCACTCATGTGCTTGCAGTACGTGCAAGCTGACACTGATACCTGGGTAAGAAGAGGAGATTACTTCCTCGTGGTGCTTTGTGTTGTATGAGTACAAGCCACCTGGCCTGGATTCTCGTTTTCTGCAATGAATATGTCTCCTCTCAAACAAGGATTGGAAGTCAAACATTTTCTCAATGAAAATAGTTTTCCTAGCCTCTAGTTTTTGGGAAAACTTCAATAAATACAATTTTGCTGATGTTCATTTAGTAAGTCCACAGGTATTACATTTATTTTTCTTATGTGAAATTTTAAGCAGGAGTGTTCTGCTGCTGTCATGCTGTCATTTCTCTGATGTAGGTTGCCATTGTAATGTGGGAGAAATGAGTGATGAAACAGCATTTGATTTTTTGAGATAATGCTTTACAAATGCTTTGCAGTATATATCTATTTGACAGTATTTGGGTTATATCCCTGATTAACCTGTTCTCACGGAACACAGAGAGTGGCTGAATCTTTCTGCTTTTTGCACTGGGTACCATGTAGGAGACTCAGCTTTTTGGAGACAGTGCTATAAAGACCATCCTCCCTTGGATCATCAGTCTAAATACTGCTAATGATATTGCTTAATGATTTTGCAGAGAGTTACTGGGTCTCAGGTTGTCTTTATACCTTTTGTTCAAGAGAACGCTGGTAATTAATTCATACAGGTGAGCATTGCCTCCTGTCTTCTGTTCATTCCATCAGAGCTCAGACTTCTGGGTTTGGAGATATTGTAGAACTTGATGTGCTGTTTTCTAAAGTACAAGAGGGATCTTGAACAGCTTATTCATTTGAATTAGATAAAGAGGTTTTTTTAATAGTGTAGGTGTCCCTTCTAATCTCCTGGTCTCTTTTTTTTGATGTAGTTCAATTTTAGATCCTGCTCTCTCATTACTTCATGGAAAAAAAGAGGAGGTGGGATGTTATTTACTTCTGAGGAAATTGCATCACCTCAAAAATAGCTGAGACTACCAACAGTGGAATGACAATCCTGGCTGTTCTAAGTTACTGATCAGGACGACTCAGTTACACAGTAATAGCCCACAAACTGATGATAAGAGTGCCATTGATTTTTTTTTTTTTCCTAATTCTTGTGCAATCTAATATACCATCAAAGAGAGGACAATACATTCAACCATAGCACTTAGGGAACACCCTTCTTAAAAGCGTGTCTGTACACTGATGTGCATTTGTGTGAACTTCCCTATTTGAAATACCACTGATGTACCTCTGGAGTACCTGTGAATATAATTGTTTTAGAAGATGTGTAATAAGGAAAATTAGCAGAAAGGGTTAAGAGTCATGTGTCTCCAGAACACATTATCAATTACTTTTATGTGCTCTTAAAAAATGAAGTGTACAGATACTTCTGGATGTGATGTTTTGTAGTGTTTACTTACTGGATGAGTTTCATGCTTATAACACAGTTTGAAGCATGAGCTCTCCACTTCGACACATACATTACAGAAAGCACAGTGGCTTTTTAAGAGGAGCAGTTTGTATCTGCTCTGGCTAAACCAGGGAAACACTTGGTTGGAGTCCACTGAGCCCACTGGCCTCTGAAGTTTTAATTTATAAAGTGCTTGCTTGTTTTTTAAAGAAGACTGAGGCAAATTTTACTTCGTGTAAGTACAGGTTGGTAGGAAATTCATGTAAACTGGGGGCTTTTGGGGAAACATCAACAATTCTGAGCGTTTGTCTTCCTGTAATTGTGATAGACAGATGTTGGCCTTGGAGAACGCGCCCATAAGTACAGATGTGTCATAAGCAGCTCTGCTCTTACGGATGTCAGTAGGTTGCAGACCACTGGCTCATGATGAAAGTGGCTGTTCTATTTTGTCTCCCACGTGAGGCTTTGCATGGAGTGTTAACATATTCTTGAAGCTTTATTCCTGCTAACTGTGTTTCAGTTAATGCTGTTAATTCGATCTGGGGCGTGGGGGGAGCAGATTGCTTCCTTGTGAGCAGCGGTAAGTCATGCACGCCATTCCCAGAGCTTCCTTGCTGTGCAATACTTCTGCTTGGAGCAGTATGACCGCATGGTCACTGCAGTCACCCTCAGCTTCAGAGGCTTCTGGAATTTTGGGAACTGCTCTTCTGGAGATGTTATATGAAATACAATGTTTTGTGAACGCCATGAAACTGACAGCTTTGTCCTGTTCTGAGTGCTTCTCCTGTTGTTTCGAAGATGCCGTTCTGAGCTCTCATAGAGGTGGCTGAATACAACCACAAAGCTCCTATAGAGACTTTGGGATATAAGATCTTGCAAACTAAAATTGCAGTAGTTCTTTCAAGCAAATGAAACTTAAACAACTTGATTGGGCAATACTCTGGGTTTTGTCAGAGAACTTATTTTCTCTCCTACTTTATGTACTGAAGGTTTGTGTATGGCCTTTGGATACTGTAAAAATGCCCAGGAGGAACATATGATAGTCTCATCGTTGCACTTTGTGGCATGCACCCCAAGTAATGTAAATGGCATGTCAGGTACTTAGCTTTTATTCGGATCTCAGTCCTACAGTGCCTTTTGGTGTAAGCAGGTATGCACAGATACATACTTCCTATATAGGCAGATGCTGAGAGAGATGGAGGTCTGAGAGCACCATAGTTCATCTGCACTGCATTCTAATCTGGAGCTCTGCACAGCCCCATATGTACACGTCTGTACATATTGGTACACATGTCTGTATATTTCTGCATATGTGTGATTGCTGTAGAAACAGTTTCTTGTTTTGAGGTATGCACAATTTACCTTAAAACTGTGATGTGTTCAGGCTATTTTTCCTGTGTGGAATTGTTGTTAAATAGAAGTTAGCAGCTCTGCAGGCAAGGAAAGGTTAATCTGAATATCTGCTTATTTAATGCGTATTTGTTAATAGAAGTGCAACGAAAATCCAAAACTTTTAGAATTAATCTGAAAGCCATTAATCTGTAGTAAATAGGAATTGTTTGATTTTCTTCACTGTTACTATTTAAAATTCGTGGGTTGTGTGCTGAGGATATGTTCAGTATGTAGGAAGCTTTGGCCTAGAGAAAATAGCAATGCATTTTTAGTGCTGGGAGCAGCAACACGAGTACATGTGGTAGAACTGAAAGCAGAGGATAGATGACAATTTTCTTCTTGATTTTCTGAAACACTTTCTTTAGGGCGAGGCATTGAAGGTCATTTGTGGAACTGAGTGGAGCATAAATGAATTGAGTAGTGCAAAAGCTCTCGGTGCTTTTGGGAAGTGCAGGATTTTCTTTAAGTGAAGCATGGATATTCAGTTCTATTTCTGCCAACTAGCATGGGGATGTCGCAAAGAGGCTAAGCTCCTGGTTTCCCTGCTTCGTCTGATTAAGAACTTGACAGTGTAAGGTCATCTCATGAGCAAACATGAGATTTGGTCAGAATATGTTCCTGGAAGGAGAGCACGCTGATCCAGCTGCGGGGGTTTGGATCCAGAACTGCAGCTGTGGGCTGTGGCTGCACTGTTGGGTCACTGCCTCAAATCCTGCACCTTCCAGACATGATGTGCGGCTCTGGCCCAGTGCCACTGAGGCAGTACAAGAGTTAATGAGGAGCTCTGCTGGGAAAGCAAGTTCCTCAAAAGATGAGGAGGGAGAAAGGGCAGTGAAGGACCATTGTTCTGAGTTGGGAGCCTTGTTTTGAAGTGTCTTTGCGTAATGATATCAGAATGATTAAATCACGTGAGACTTGCAGAGGAAAGTTACAGCTTGTATCTTGGAGGGCCTCTTCTATCTTCCCTTCTGCCATCAGCTTTAACTGTCTTAGGAGTTACGTTCTAAAAAAGATGATACAGAAAAAATCCCTGAAGATACTAAATAGGAGGTATAAATGGATGACCTAGTTTGGGTGACCCAATTTTTGTCTTGCTACAAATGGATATTTTCATTTCTTAAGAAGCTGATCATCAATTTGTGGGAATGCTTATAGGTAATGTTGCTGTAACAGAATTGCATTTTGAAAGGAAAGTTTGGAAGAATTGACTCAGCAGCTTAAAAAACAAGTAAAAAATAGCTAGCTGATGTAGCTACTGACCCCAGTGAGAAGAAACAGCTATTGTAAGAGGACTGAAGCTATGAATGATGTTTTCTGGTGGACTGAGAGGTCCGTGAGATCAAAAGTGCAAAAGCAAATAAAGATAAGTTTCATTCATTAGGATTTCTAGAAGGAAGCATCAGCAGTTCTGAAGGAAGTTCTGCCATTATGCTCCTGACAGTTACTTGTTTTATTTATTTTACTTCTGAACTCCCTTAATCTAATAAAAACAATCAAATCGGTGAGCGTTATTAATGTGCCATGGGCAACTAAATCAGGAGAGTGAAAGTAGTAAGTGCTGTATGGATTAGTTGCCTTGTTCAATGTTTAGGTTGCTATCACAGACTTTCTAACACAGTTGCTAAGTGATCATAAGCTTATCCATGTAACTTAGATTTCTTCCTCTTTTAGGGGAAGGGCTATTCCCTTACTCCTGGGTATGTTGGAGGGCAGGCCTTGATTGTTAAACATGACTGAAATGTATTAGTTTTAGGCAAGAAGTCTCAGTTATCAGTTTCGGTGTCTGAAGTGATGGACTGGAAAGCTCCCGAGGGGTAATTAGTTTAGTTAAAGCCATGCTGCTTTAAAGAACATATGCACTACTTTCATCTCTTATTTAGTTACAATTTTGAACTTGTAAATTTTAAACAAACTTGTCTTTCATTAACTCCCTTCTTATGTAGTCGTGTCAGTCCCAGCCGGTTTTGTTTATTTCTCTAAGGTCGGTGTTCAGTGGTGTTCTCTCAAATGGTTTTGCATCTTGCTGCATTTGTGTAGTGAGTCTGTCTTATTGCCTTGTCATTCCTACTGGCTCGTGTGGATGACATCTGCTTTTTGCTTTTATCTAAGAACACACAGATGTTTTGTACCCTTTGTGATCGCAGGAAGAGCGGCTTCTGCATGGATCAGTGAGATTAAGAGCAGCGCTTGTTTTGGTTCTGGAGAGGTACTGACTGTCTCTCTGTTGTGCAGCAGGACTGCAACAGGAACGAGTGGTTGAAACTTCTTATTTTAGACTAAATTAAGCAGGGAGAGTCAATGGGAGGCTGAAAATGAAGTGTGGTATACAATTGACATGGCCTCTGCTTTGTGCTTTTGTTGAGGATGGGCCGTAAGCAACGATAGCAGAGATGTGCTCTGTATCTTATCTGCTGCTGGGTGGATAGTGTGGATGAGAAGCCGGTTTCTTCTGCTGAGCCAGAGAGCTGCAGCTGTAGGTTCTGGTCTGTGCAGGTCTGGCTGCACTTCAGAGCCCAATAGGCGTGGTTCCAAGCTGCTGACCATCTCTGAGAGCTTGGGGGGGCTTGCTGGTTTGGAATAGTGAACTTCTTCCATTGTTTGGTTGCTTTTTTTAATAGTCTATATGTCTATCATTTATGTTATTATGCCATGATGGTACATGATAAAGATGGCTGTCTGGGTCCGCATTTCGAAGGATGTTATATGGCTTTCCTGTCCATAAGTGCTCGAGGGACTTGCCAGCGTGTATTACACATCATGGTGAAGTGACTGATTGCTGTGGGAGCTGCGCAGCTTCTGAGAAGCATGAGTGGTCTTCCACTCTGTCCTAAATGTTTTACTTCTTGTTGGACTGTATTTGACTTCCCAATGCATAACCCTGTGATGGAATAGTGTCTTTTCCCAATGCACCCAGTCTCCTGGTAGCATGTATGGCACTTGCATGTAGCATCCTACTGGTACAGATGTTCTTAGGTTTGTTGCCCACTATTTGCACAGCCTTACTGAACAGAACTGAATAATTAAAAGAACAAACTCAACAAACAAACCCAAGTGATGGGCACAGGGTGCTGCACTTTGATGGGGGATGTCTGGGGTTTGTAAGGTGTTGATGGGCTTCTGTGGTGGGAAATATGTTAGGGTTTGCATTTCTGCAGTGAATCAGCTTCTTTTTACTGCCTTTCTGTGTGTAGAAATCAATTTTAAATCTTTTTTTATTTTCTACGTCAGTCTTTGCCTGCCTGTGTAGAAAACAAAATTGTGAGTTGTAGCTGCGCTTTCTTTATTAGTTGCTGCTCTCATATATTGTGATTATTTTAGCAAATAGGTAACTGTTAATTGAAATGAATACAGCTGTCCAGAAGGAGTACTCAGTGGGATCATTTAACTCAAAATAAAGCTGGAAAATGAAAACCTATTCTGGAGGGAAGGAAATATGTAGGTTAGCTTATCTGCTTCAAGAACCTGGGAATTCCTACAGAAATGAATTCATTATAAATTGCCTCCAGGGCAGCACCCCTATTGCCCAAACTGTGAAAGGAAGGAAATAATCTTTCAGATATGGTGAGCCTCCCCAGATCACTGACTGTTTTGTCGTTCACTTTTTGTCTGAGACTTCCATTTTTAGCAGTGTAACACACAAAGGTACCTTGTTGGTTTTCTTAATGACCAAACTAAGGTGTAAAACTAATTTTAATTTGTTTCCTGTGAGGTGGCATCAACGTAACTGAGTGTAAATGGTAATGGAGAAAAATGACTGTTTGTAGGCACGTGGAAGGATCTTGTGCTTCAAGCACTCGCTGGAGTTGATTGTTCACGAAGAAATGTTCTGTTTTTTATGGACACTGTACTTTTCTGTTCCTTCCAGTTCGCGAAGTGTAGGCCTAGAAGGGGAAATATTACTTACTTTGCTTTCTTTAACTGATTTTTGCAATGAAATTCTTAACATCAGGGCTTTGCACTTAAACCTTTGGACACCAGTGTGTTTTCTAAACTCAGTGCTCAGGGTAAGTTGTCCTTATGCTGGACGTCAGGCTTTACAAAAGTTGCTCACAAATCTGCATTCTCAATGTTTTTATACTTTTCTTTACAAATGGAAGTTTTTCAAAGGCTGTTCCACAGAACTGCTGTGGGAATTATCATAAAAATTGCTCTACTGTTCTGTAGAAATGTTGCACCAGTTGTTTCCTAAACTGGCGCCAGACACTTTTTAAGCATTTTCATCAAATGATGAAATTTAGCCTTTAAACAATCTCTTAAAATTTAGTTACAGCGAAAATGCAGACTGGAAGTTGCTTAGAACTTCAACTTACTGCTTTTTCTGTCTGAAGAGAACAGGTAGAAACCTGAATACATCAAACTGTGGCTGAGGGAAGCCTACCTGTATTTTTATTTTTCACTAATTCCACGAATCTGTAGCCTGTAAATAAATGATTTGAATTGGGAGACCATTAACAGTGTCGTTTATAGACTGCCATTTCCTAATGGGAAATATTTAATGCTAAAATTGCTCGCTAGTACCAGTGGTGAGTTTCACTACAGACTGCCCTGCATGAGAGCATGGCTCTGGCCACGTATAGGTGATTAAACACGATGGTACTTTTGGTGCAAAGCTATAGCAACACATCCTCCTGGTGCAGCACTTAAAAAAGCATTGCACTGTGTAAATGGGTGATTGTGTGAAAACGAAGCCAGCATCCTGTTTGTACAGTCTTATAGCATACATAATAAGCTTCCCTTCCTGTATTCATAGAAAAAAAATGTTCTGTGTCTGGTAAGGTAAGGCAGTGTGACCATCCAGTGAAAAATGTGTGCATATTTAAAAATAAAATAAAATAAAAATAACAGCAACCTTGGTAATTGTATTTTTTGCTCTTTAGTGGTGAAGATAACTTCCAGACATTAAATGTACATCAGGCCAGGACATGCTTGGAATTGAGGGAAAATAGTAGGCAAGTAAAAAGAGAATTCAGTCAAGGATATAACGAAGTGATGAACTGACGTATTTCAGAGATACTGACGGTACTGCGGAGGTAAATAGGAGCGTATTGAGTTTGATGGGAGGATCTTGTAGGGCACGTCAGGGAATCACTGGAGCTAGTTTGAGAAAGCAGATGCAGAAGAGAATCCTATTCTCGCATTTCATGGCTGAGTCCTTTAGATGTTGTGGGGTCACTGAAGTACTCACTGCTTTTAAATCTCCAGAACTGAGTCCTGAAGTGGTGAACTCACTGGATCTTGCTGATTGTGTGCATTTTCCAGCTGTGTTCCTTGTGGCCTATTCCAAGAGGAGTGACAGTCACAGAATAGACAATATTTACTTTAAAGATCTGATTTTTATTTTTTTTTTTCCTTTCCCTGTTAACATAACAGATTCCTGCTAGTGTGGTTCTGGAATTTAATGTCAACAGGCAGCAACTGAGAACATAAAATGCTCTCTTCATAGGAATTCATCTCACTGCTTTTATATGCTGGTACTGAAGATTTGTTTGGAGAGATCACAACTCTTCACTTCCTGTGTTAGGCCAGCTTAATGTGTATACAAGTGTCATACTGAGTGGAAAGTACATCAAACCTTTAGGCTTGTGAACTGGGCTCGAGAAGAAACAACTGTGTTGGGGAACTTTGCTGGTGCAAAGTGTGTATGTTACAGTACGTGTCCTTCAAAAACCTCCATAGGCATTTGCAAGCTAGAAGAAATGCTTGCACCTGTGGGCTTCCTTCTGCATTTGTCTGCTGCTGTCTCTTGATTTGTCTTGAGCTTGTTGGATCTCTTCTGAGCACTGCATAAACACAGTACCCTTTTAGGAATTCTACAATTGTCAGCTAGTAGTTGAATTATCCCCCTCAAGTGTGTAGTTTTCCACTGGGCTTAGTACTTGTTTCAGATCTTATGCAAATTGCAACATGTGTATTTGATTGAGCACATATCAACAGCGATCCATCTTGGATATTTTATTTCCAGTCTGCTTCTGAATGCTTCTTTTCTCCGTTCCCCTTTACTACTATTATCCTTAGCACTGTATTTCTGGAATGGCTTCTTGATTTTTAAACCATCAGTTTTTTACTTCTTTGGGAATGCTGAGTGGAAGGAGGGAGTGGAAAATTGTGTGAACAATGTGCCTGTCCTCATCTTTATCTTCCTATAGTTGAGAAACTTCAGAACAAGCTTTAGGTTTATACAAATTATTATGGGTTGAATGAACTGAAGGCAGGTGACTGTAGTGTAGATGTGTCTGTACTTGGCATTTCAAAGTCAGGAGGCAGTAATGCTGCACATCTCATCCTATTGCTTGTCATGCCCTTACTGTCTCTTAAGGACAAATGTGTATTCCTGTCTGGACTCATTAGCATTAATAGCCATTCTTGTTGCTCACTGGAATACTGATGTGCAATGCTAGGAGCAGAATGAGGGGAAGGAAGCCTTTGAGGGAAGGCACCATGCAATGATTAAAGGTGCCAAAGCTTTAGGAAAATGCTGCTGTTCCTACAAGTGAAACTAAAGCAGATGTTGCTGCAAGGCTCAGCTTAACTGACTGTTGGAATTAAATTGAGGTATATTAAAGCTATTGATTTTGTTTGGAATGCTGCCATGTCCATTGAGGGAAAGAAAGATTGAGAAACTGGGTATGTGTCGTACTTGGTTAAAATAGTGTCTTTTATTGAGTGCTGGATGCCATTATATTTGGAAAGGAACATGTCTCACCCCAGTGTAAACTGCACACAGTTCCTGGCCTATTTCCTTGCTAGAAGTGTTGTAGTAGGCAATGAGAGCTTCAGAATTTTAGAAGTTGATTTTTTTGCTGACATAAGACATACCTGTTTCCACACTGAAAAGCAAGTCAAATAATTTTTGTGGATGTAAATAGCAGTACAACGTGTTCCACTGAAGTTATTCAGTACTGTGCCTCACTTTCCTAGTTCTTTTTTAATGTTACATGAAAATCCAAACTCACTTCACTTCTGCTGTCTCCTACCTTACTCTAACATTTCAGACTTTGTTCTCTCTTATCTACCTTTTCCCTGTGTAGCTTTGATAGATCTGTTCCAAGGAAGTAACTTCATAATGCAACTTTCCTCTCTTCTGTGCTTCATCTGCTTGTTTTGTCACCCTGAAGAGCCATGACCAGTGCTTTTCCATTACCTTAAAGTAGTTGTGTCAATTCTCTACTTTGAAGGCTGTACTTGGTAAGATGCTATAAACTATACCCCTTCTTGAGAGAGGTAAAAAAACTATTTTGATGGAGACTCACAGAATCACAGAATGGCCAGGGTTGGAAGAGACCTCAGGGATCATGAATCTCCAACCCCCCTGCACATGCAGGGCCACCAACCTCCCCATTTAATACCAGACCAGGCTGTCCAGGGCCGCATCTAATCTGGCCTTAAACACCTCCAGGGACAGGGCATCCACAACTTCTCTGTGCAGCCTGTTCCAGCACCTCACCACTCTCTCTGGAAAGAATTTCCTGCTGACATCCAACCTAAATCTTCCCTCCCTCAACTTCAAACCATTTCCCCTTGTCCTGCAGTTATCAACCCTTTCAAAGAGTTGAAGAGAAATAAGCAGTAAGAAGTTTCAGGAGGAAGATGCTCAAAAGCAGGAGGTTCCCTGTGGGGATGACGTGGTGTCAGGAGGGTGCACACAGGTTAGTTGGCTGCGATCCCTCTGGCTGCAGGGAGGGCACTTCGTGTAACGCTGAGTGAAACAGGCAGCAAAAATGAACAAGCTGTGTTTGTGCCAGGAATTGTCACCGGGATTTTACCATCAAATAAGGCATAGCTCCGGTTTCTGCAGACAATGAGCTTTGTAATGCTGATCTCCCCGTGTCTCTTCTGATTTGTTGGCAGTCAGAGCTTCTCACCGAGTCACCTTGCTAATTCTATCTTTATCTTCTGTTTCTCCAGTATGAGAATGTGGATTTTACCACAGCTGTAGCACAGTCTCAGAGTTTGTTGAAGTGTGTCTGTAAACAGAGAAGAGGCATTTAGTATTGAGCAACTTTCCTGCTCTTAGATGGGCAACTGTGGGCTGCAGCCAGTGTCGGGAACGAGTTACTGTAAGGGCAGCCTTTGGTCTAATATGGGGAAGGAATTGCAATAAAGGAGATTAGTGGCTTAGGAAAAGAAGATGAAAGAAAAGAGAACTGAAAGAGAAGTCTAAGAAAATATTTAAATTGTCTGGGGCGACTGTGAAGTGATTGATATGAAAACAATAAATTGACTGTATAAGAAGCTGTTGTTCCTTGTGTTAACTGTTGCTTCCCAGACAGTAAAAGCAGTCAGACTGCCCTTTGTCTGCAGCTGGTGGGGATGGAGCTCCATTCTAATGGCAGTTCATTGATTGTGAAGGGGGTTGGCAGTCTTGAAGAAGCAGCATGGCTCACTGCAAGCTTTAACACCTCCAGAACTGCAGAAGTAAAATATACCTATGTCCACATTTTAGAATCATATCGATAACCAAAAACTGTTCTTCCCTGGATGCCATGTGTTAGCTCCCCTAATCTACCATGGAGAATGGCAGATGAGTGCACACTGGACACTTCCAGCTGTAGCCAGATGAAACTTGGCCTAAGTCTGAACTGAGCCATAAGAATTGAACACAAAATATTTACTTTCTTTCAGGTGTTACAGCTGTAATTTGCCTATGAAATGTAAAGGCCTAGAGTCTGCTTTTGCGATCTTATATTTTTGATAATGTCTAAAGAAACTGAAGAGTTGTATCAAATCCCATTAATCCATTAGTGTTTGTGATTCACAGGGTTTTCATAGTGTTTAAATACTTAATACAGAATTATTAATTCTAACTTACTAATTATTAAACCAGAAAGGAAATAGATGCGGATACAGCATAAATAAAACTTGTAGAAAATGTTGTTGGACTTGGGACTTGGTTGGGATGCTCTCCTTATTGCTGTTATTGCTTTAGTGGGCCACTTGTTCATTTAAATTATCAAAGTAATTAACTTTGGACAAAGACAGAACAGCAAGAAGAGTGTTCTTATTGTATATATGTGCACAAGGGTAGAAAAGCCTGACATTATTTCCTTACTGAGCACAGTTGAGTGGTTTCTTTGTACTCTCAGCCTATGAGCCAAGAGGTAAAACTATTGAAGACTTGCTCAGGCAAATGTGAGTTTGTAGGAGATGTGGTTTCTTAAAAACATGAAGGAATGAACAGCTGAAGTGATCTGAAGACTGTCCTGATGGCAGCCATGATACTTGGGTCAGAGCAGGAACATGGAGGAGATGGTATAAAGCAGCCAGGAAAGCACAATGTCACATAATGCAGCAGATGTATTCTTAACTGGGGAGAAAGATGATTTAGATGAATTTTAGGACCTTAAGGTATTATAGGGTTTCTTTCAGAATATTAAAAAATGTCCTAATATGTTTCAGCCTAATGCCTTATTTCTTTATTCTGACTAGTGGATAATGAGAGAGACAAAAAGGAAAAAAATCATCCTCCCCATTTCTCTCAGGGCACGTTGAGTTCCTGCACTGATACTGCTTCACAGCCCATCCTTGCCTTACTTATAAATGCTTTACTCTTTTACTGCTGTATAATTTCTTTTTGTTCTACTTCCTCTTTTTTTTTTTTTTTTTAGTTCCCATTTTAAAGGAAAAAGTTGTGGTGAATGTGCTTTGCCTGTCTGGCAAGGACGTATCAGTGCCAGTGGTTCTTCTGGCTGTGACTTCAGCCAGGTGCTGCACCTGCTTGAGCCCAGACCCGGATGGCTTTCCTGCTGGGAGACTGAGTGAGAGGTGTGTCTGGGAAACTGCTGTGATTCCTTTAAAAAGAGAGAAATCTGTATTTTGTGATTCACTGGGTACTTTCTAATTTGGCACGTTTATGGTTCTAAAATGAATTTCTTGTTTTCTAAGCTTCATAGCCTTCCCTGTCTCCTTCATGAGAACTACCATGTTTCTTGTGCTTGCTGTCAGTGTTGTGATTGGTTCCTTAATAACAGAGATCTTATGCAGTCCCAGCTATGCTCATGTATGTTACAGAATCTCAGCTTGACTTCCCTTCAGACCTTAACCAACCTTGCTTGCCTCTGCTTTTGTACTGAAGCTGCTTCCCCTTTGGCCTGTCAGTCCCTTGTCAGTTCCCCTGTTGCCATTAGTTTCCCAATCAATCCAGAGTAGAAGATTCCTTTTATATTGGTGTTCTCCTGGGCTCACACATACAGTTTTTATGAGTATCTAGGTTTAGTTCAAACTCATAGAAGCACTCACCCACCCTTTCTTCCTGCAGCAGGCACATGTGTCTGAACTTTGACTTCTGCTCTCTCCCTCTGTAGGTGTGGTGTTTCTATGTCTATTACAGAGAATTTCACTCTGCTATGAGCATTTAATCTATTGTTTCTGAGCCTAAGCCTTTAGGCCTGGCTTCATTTAGGCTTAGAGAAGTACTATTCTTTTCTTTTTTTTTTTTTTTTTGTCCAAAAGTATTCTGTGTGTTGGTTTAGCTTTCGTGAACTTCGGTTACTTTTTTTTTTTTGTTAAGAGCTGGGAAGCAGAAGTGCAGCCTTTCTATCGCCAATTCTGAGTGCCTTCATATCTTTTGATATGTACATTTTCTCCATTGTGTTCTCTGAAGCAGCTCATGATCTTCAAACTCTCCCCATAATCCTAGGGGTTGGAAGGGACCACTGGAGATATCTAGTCCAACCTGTGCTAAAGCAGGTTCCTGAGACAGTAGATCACACAGGAAAATGTCCAAGTAGGTCTCGAATATCTCCATGGAGAAGACTCCACAACCTCGCTGGTCATGTATTTCAGTGCTCTGGCACCCTTACAGTCAGGAGTTTTTTCATTACATTTGTGTGGAACTTACTGAGTTGCAGGTTTTGCCCATTGCATCTTGTTCTGTTACTGCACATCACTGAAAAGAGCCTGGCCTCATCCACTTGCCTCCTGCCCGTTAGCTATTTGTAAGCATTGATGAGATCTGTCTCCACCCCCAGCCTTCTCTTCTCCAGGCTGAACAGCCCCAGGTCTCTCAGCCTTTCCCCATAAGAGAGATGCCCCAGGCCCCCATTTGTTCTTTGTGGCCCTCCACAGATACATCCTTTGGAAAGTAACAATTTTGAGTCTGTCTTGATGGTTTTGAGACTTAGGTTTTGCAGCAAGGAGCTCTGCAGAGACAATTCTCAGTAAATGGTTCAGTTTCAGTGTGTACTATTCCAATAATCTGATTGAGTTGATGGAACAAAACTGATTCATAGGAGTAAGTGCTTTTTTGGCTGAACCTTGGGACCAGGGCTGTGTTATTGTTCTGTGTGACAGCCACAAATATTACTTTTGCTGCTGCTGCTTCAGTGGGGGCACAGGTCACCGTAGGGGATGCTTTGTAAGGATTTCCTCTTAACAATTGAGCTGATGAGCAGGAACTGTAGGTCACCTTCTTTTCGTTGGCTTCCAGTGTTTCCTCTGCCCAAGAGAACACTGACATCTAGTGGATGGGTTCCATATGCACTCTGCAAGCAAACTGCTGTTCTATGGCTATCTCTGGTCTGTGAGGCTCTTGCCGAAATTTGTTCAGATTCTTAGGATTTTTCTCAAAGGGGAAGAAAAAAAAACAACCCAAAACAATCGAGAAAGCAACCTGGCCAATGTCAAGTAACTTCTCTTGGGGTTTGAGATTTAAGGGTCGCATTGTCAAACCAGTTGTTGCTTGTTGGGAGCGTTTTGTTCAGTCCTGTTGAGTGCATGTGAGCCTCAGATGTTTGCAATACAATGATTTAAGATACTGCTTTCCTCAGTCGCCCTCCCAGCCTATGAGGAGCAGCTGCTCCCTGCACTGCGAGAGAAGAGGCGGATGGGGCAGTTTGCACCTCTGAGACAAAGAGCTCCTCTAAGCTGCCTTCAGGTCTGGGCCTCTCCTTCTGATGAAGCTCAAAGCCCGGTGATGCGCAGGAATGTTTTCTGCAGCTTGTCCCACACATCTGGTGGCTCAGCTGGGATCTGGTTGGCAGGGCAAGTTTTAGCAAAAGCACAATTTCTCCTGAAACGTTTCTAAGCAGAGGACAGCACGTAGCTTTTATTTTAACGTTAATATTGCTTAAAGATAACAGAAATTTCAGGTGAATTAATGAGATCCTACTTCTTTAACGAAGAAAATAAACACTGCTAGAAAATGAATAGTTGAATGGCCAGGTGTGATACCTTAAGGGTGTTGCTATTGAGCCGTTGTCTGTGAGCAGCTAGCATTCCTGCTGTGGGTTACTGTTTCATCTCTGAGGGTTAAAGTCATTCTCCACAAGCACTTGTTAAGCGGTGACATACTGTTGGGAGGCTTGTTTACCCTGCAGCCACTTTCTAAATGAGGTTAAAATGAGGCAGTTCCAAGGTATCTAAAATCGAAAAGAATTGTCAGAGAAAACATGGCAGTGCTTAAAATGGGAGCGTTAGACTGAAATGAATTGATGACAGTATCTAAAAATGAAAATGCTGCTTCCTCTTCCTGAGAAAATGTTACATTTTGTGCTGATGAGTGCTAAGGTTGTTTTATTAATTGCTTACGTTCTTTGGTTACTGCCATAGCTCGTTCATCGCTGGATGTCCCGTGCCCCATTTCTTTGTGTGACAGCTAAAGCAGTTACAAACTGTCACTCAGCTCATTTGGTTCTTAGTCACACGGCCACCATCACTGTTAGTGATCAGTGTCTTCAAACCTTACTGTACTTCTATTAATCTCAAGTCTAAGTAAAAAGTCTCAATAGTCATTGCTTCATTGCTTCTTGTAATATTTTCATCTGCTTTATTGATTGCTTTCTAGCTTTGTCATCAGAAAGTCTATTAGCATAATCTGCTTTTAGTGATAAGTCATTAATGAATATGTCTGACAGGACTAACACAGAGCTGTGTGTGTTGTTGTGTTTTTGTGATGGTTTTTTATTGTTAAGAAACTCTACTGGTGAAATCCTTTCCATCAAATGGTTTGTTTGGGATTTTTTTTCCACTGTTTCTCTTAAAAACCCCGGTCTGGCCTGAATTCTTATGAAAATTCACACGCTCTTTGCAATTGGCACTGAGTCAAACACTTCTTCAGGGCTCGGATGAGAACAGCTTCCTTTCCCAAGAAAGGAAATGGGCTCTTCTTGCTATGTCACTTACTCCAGAGATGAGAATTGCAGATAAGAATCTTGAGGTTAGATCTGAAAGTATTCCTGTACATTTCTGAAATTCCTGGAAGTAAACCTGTCATCCAGAACTGGGTGTGTTGAATAAAGTTGTTTGTATCCCAAATAGAGGCTTTGGCTGTTGTTTACCAAACAAGCAGTCTTGTTCTACCTTCTGGATTGTAAACATGCAGCTCTGGAAAGCAATAACAATTGAGGTTTACTTGAAAAACATGATCAGCACCTTGACTGACAAGGTGCTTGCCTGAACCAGATTTATTTTACTTGTTGCTTTGAGTAGCTTTATGGTTTTTGAAATTTGGTGCTGTAGAAGGGCAGTGTTTAACAGAGGAGCAGATTGAGAGGCTGCCTGCAGAGTATGGGCATGGAGGGAGGCTTTGTAGATTTCTTTGCAATTGAGTGTATGCCTCATGAGGTCTGCAACATAGAAGAATTTCTGAGATATCCTGTTAATTAATTAATTAATCCTGGGCTCCATCAGAAGAGGGGTGGCCAGCAGGGACAGGGAGGTGATTGTCCCTCTCTATTCTGCTCTTGTGAGGCCCCATCTGGAGTACTGTGTCCAGGTCTGGAGTCCCCAACACAAGACGGAGCTGCTGGAGAGGGTCCAGAGGAGAGCCACTAGGATGATCAGGGAACTGGAGCACCTCCCCTATGAGGACAGGCTGAGGGAGCTGGGCTTGTTCAGCCTGGAGAAAAGGCTGCAGGGTGACCTCACTGCAGCCTTTCAGTACCTAAAGGGAGCCCATAAACAGGACGGGAATCAACACTTTGAAAGGGTAGATAACAGCAGGATAAGGGGAAATGGTTTGAAGTTGAGGGAAGGAAGATTTAGGTTGGATGTCAGGGGGAAGTTCTTTACAGAGAGTGGTGAGGTGCTGGCACAGGCTGCCCAGAGAGGTTGTGGATGCCTGCTTTTGTCTGAGTAGTTTCTTTATGGCTTTCTGCTCTGAGAATGGTCTTGGCTCCTACATTCTCTGTTCTTTCTGCATAGTCTGATGGAAAGGTGAGCTCTTTCAAACAGGGATGCATTTCTTAACCAGAAATAGACAGGTGGAACAGATTTCCACAACTAGCATTGCAAAGTTTCTTTGCCTATTTATAAGTATCCTGGTGGTGATTGCTAGGGCTATTGCAGTTGAAGTCTTAGTACAAGTTTGTATCTTTCATGAGACTACTTCTTTCTGGCTCTTAAAATGCTATTGAACTCCATCATAAATAGCCTCTTTATAACTAGCACATTCCTTGGCTTCCAGACACAGCCTTGAAGAAGGAGTGAAAATAGTTCTAAGCGTGTTTTCTGCAGTTAATAGAAATGTATTTTCTACTTGATACCTTTATTTCCCCCTCCGTCTTCCCTCTTTTTTTTTTTTTTTTTTTTTTGCTTTTCGTGTCAACTACACACTTAAATAAACTCAGCTGTAGTATATATGTTACTGCATGGATGTACTGATATCAGAAGGGTGGTTTTGTGCTTAAGTCTGGAAATGTAATGACTTTTTTTTATTTATGGGAGCACTCCTTAAAACCTTGTGGCTGCTGTATTTGCCAATTACAAACTAACATAACTAGTGAAGGGTATCCTCATCTTGCCTGCTGAATAACAGGGGTTCTACACTTCCAAAAGTCTCTGCACATAGTGTATTTCTATATAAGTTCACGCCTGCTTCTGGGAAAAAGAGAAATTTATTGTTAGACTTCTGGTGAGAGAGGAAACCAATGCCCTTTTATTGCTCACATATCCAACGTCAGCATGTTTCACACTGAGCTCATGTCATCACATAATAATTCAACTGTGATTGAAGTTGAGTCACAGTTACTAAAGAAAGTCACGTAAATGAAAGGAGTAGCAAGTTTGAGTTCCACAGATGTTTCAGGAAGGTAATTTGGCCTCCAAGCTGGATTTTAGTTGCAATGCTTCTTGAACATACACAGCTATGCTTTTATTAGAGGATTTGTTAGGCTCCTGCTTTTCAGCATCAAGTAGTTCTCTGTGAGCCTTGCTGGGCGGTGCCTCTGTTTCAGCTCCATGGGCAAGAAGTAACTGATAAGAGCCATAGCAGCCACAGCTGACTTTGCTGCGGGGGCAAGCGGGGACAGGACGTAATACAGCTCAGCAGTGTGGTAAAGGCAGTGTGCAGTTGGAGTCTGACTATTATGTGAACCCTGTCCAAATATTTGACTGATGATCTCTGGAATTTGATGCCTCATTCTGCATACAGTGAAGCCAACAGCAAGGGAGTGGTGAAGGATGTTGGGAAGAAGTTTTAACAGCAACAGATTCTTTAACTATGTTAATTCTCCCTGAAAAAGTTGACGAACTAAATGTTTTTCAAAGAAGGGGGCTGAGGTGATATCTACTTAGTTCCTAACGTTTCTAATTTGTCTGGGCTGTACAGTATCTGTATTGTCTGTTTCAGCTCCTGCTTTCAGCATGCTTTTTGCTGGTTGGGGTTGTAATGTGCAGTAAGGCAGAAGCTCTGAAATGAAGGAGCTGTGGAGTTGCTGCCAGTGGTCACTGGCTCTGCCCCTCGTACAGCTCTGAAGCTTGGGTTGATTTCAGATGCCTGACTGAGCTGGAGTGAAACCTCCTGCCTGTGGGGTGTTCTCTGAGGAGAAAATCTCAAGTCATGCTTAGGCACTTCC
Organism: Lagopus leucura; assembly: GCF_019238085.1. NCBI lineage: Eukaryota > Metazoa > Chordata > Aves > Galliformes > Phasianidae > Lagopus > Lagopus leucura. Next base: position 11,460,188 of record NW_024962265.1, on the reverse strand, counting down.
TTCTGTGCTTCCATGGCTTGTTTGTGGTAATGCTGCTACTCTGGCATGTGTTTTTATTCCATCATGCCCCTCATGTTTTGACTTCCCCATCAAACTTTAAGTGTGCTGTAGGAGAGGTAGGTAGGACAAGTCTCTGCTTTGATTTCTGTTTCTGCTGAAGGGCCCGCTCCAATTAGCGTCACTCAAGTGGTGACTCAGTTCAGGTATGATACTGACAGTGTCAGCATCACATTCAGGACTGTCAGCATTTGACTTCAGAGCTAGGTCTGTCTGGGTGATGGTCTGTGCTGTGCTTTCCTCTCCTGGCTGAGGGAAGAAGAAAGGGAGTCTTTGAAGACAATTCTTACCTCTGTCTGTAATCAGTTTGGAGTTTAGAAATGAGCAAAAATGCTCCAGCTCTGGTGGAATGGAGTGGAAAGCTCATCCTACTTCTCTGAGTTGCTTTGGGCCCAGCTTCTCAGCAGACCTCCTCTCTGGTGCTGCAGGTTTTTCTCCTTGCTGTTGGTGACTGAGATGAGGATACTGTTCAAACTGCTGTGTACATCTGTATATATGGGTACATCTCTGCCTAACATCAGTGAAACTACTTGTGGTTATGCCATATGAGCAGCTGAAATCATTGGGACGTAACAAGACTGAGCAGTCTTCCTCTTGGTTCTGGATGCCGTTCAGCAAGATGCTTGCATCATGATTCAGGGTTTTGGGTACATTCCCAGCTGACCTGTGGTTGTGCTGCTGAATCCAGCAGTGGTTCTGTGGGCTCTGTAAATGCCTGTGCTGAGTGCACATGCAGATGACATCTTGCAGAACAGCTACAATAAAGCAGCCTGTCCTCCTCCTCCCACCCCCAGTGTGCCTGAACCTTTTCTGTAGGAAGCTGCTGAAGGTGGGAGGGTTATTCCTCTTTGTACCCTTGTTGTGCTGTGGTACAGGGCTTCCTGCTGCTAAGGAAGTATGCATGTAATGAGAACCGAGCAGTCAGCCAATTCTTTGTGCCAGCTATTTACAGGCATCTTATGATAAGACCTTAAATTCCTAGTCAGAACTGAATGCGGATTCAACTGAAATGAGACTTAAATGTGTCTGTCAGTTTCTTGAACAAATCAGCTGAACTATTGGAATGCTGGCGGTAAAATTGTGTAGCACTGATAGAGTTGGCATCTACAGTCTCCTGAAGAAAAGGTTGCAAAAAAGGTTTGGAGGTGGGAAAACTTTTTTTTCTTCTTTAGTGCAAGATATGCGTTGTATTTGGTAGGTTGACATGCATAGCTACGTGGCAAGTTTTAAGAGTTCTCACAAAAGAAGTTGTCGTCATTTGTTTGCATTAACATGAATATTAGTTCTTTTGAAAGCTTGCAGAAGGTTGTATGGAGGACAACTCAAGCCCTTACTGTCCTGACTTGAAAGCTGAACTGCTTGTGAAAAAGGAATTGGTGAGAAGATTGGTATGACATACCAATCTTCATACGAAGATTGGCATATGTTGTATGTTACAGTTAGCTCAGTTTTGAACTGTATTTAATTGCTGTTTTTTTCACTAAGAAGCCCTTGGCTCTTTTTGCAGCCCTGCTGATTGATCCCACTGTAACAATTAACTGGAGTGCTGTAAAAATGTTCTTACAAATTGTTCACTGTAGCTTTCTGTAGGAACGTTACCTTTGCAATCACACAGCAAGGTAAGATGGATAAAAGCTGCATGCGTTCGAAGGAAGACTTGAGAAGAAATTCAAGGTTAGATGAGAATTTTTAATACACTTATTCTGTCAGTGCACGCATAAAAATACTGGAACCTAAATGCTAAATGAGTAAGAGGATAGCAGCAAATCCAGTCAACCTGGAAGTTATGCTCCTAAGCAGGAAGGTTCTTGGGGTATGAGTTCTGTTTCCTGGGTCTTCGTGTTTTGTTTCCTTATTCTGTTTGTGTTTGTTTTCAAGAACTGAAAATGTTGTGGCCTGTTAGACAAACATGAGGTTACTTCCGTTAGGAATTATTGCTGTTAGGAATTATTGCTGAGCTCCTTTCGTACTGTTAAACAGCATGTTATTTGTGGGATGTGCTAATTATAAATGCCTTTTCTGTTTTTGCACTGAGATGTGTTTCCTAGACTTCAAACCAAAAGTCAGACTGCTTCCGCATGACATATTTTCACATTAATGGAGATGTTCACATTAATGAAATCACAGAATTACAGGGGTTGGAAGGGACCTCATGAGATGATTGAGTCCAACTGCCTGCTAAAGCAGGTTCCCTACAATAGGTAGCAGAGTTAGACATCCAGCTGGGTCTTGAATATCTTCATAGAAAGAGTCTCCACAACCTCTCTGGGCAGCCTCCTCCAGTGCTCCATCATCTTTATCATAAAGAAGTTCTTCTGCATGTTTGTATGGAACTTACTATGTTCCAGTTCCAGGCCATTGCTCCTTGCTGGCCATGCTTTTATAATGCATCCTAGGCTAACTCCTTGGCCAGTTCATCACTCACTGTGATTGCTGATGTTCTGCCGGCTGTGTTGTCCTGCACATTTTCACTTGACGCATTTGTAGCAATAGATCATGCTAACGCAACTGCTCCATTCAGGGATAGAAAAATTACAACTTCAATTTGAATGTGCAAATTAAAATGCTGTGGAGCTTCTAAAAACATCTGAAGTCATATGTTAGTAACTTAATACGGGATAGTGAAGTTTTGGTAGTTCAGTGTTTTGCTTTATCTCCTTTAAGCAGGGGGTTTCCTTGTGTGTGCTGTCTGCCTTGGCTAATGCTTCTTTACTGAATTTAAATCTCTAAATGCTGCAATAAGGTGAACTCTGAGAAAACAGCCGGCCAAGTTCAGATAACACAATGCAATATGCCACCTAATATTGGAACAGTGTGGATCCCAGTTTGCTACCTAATTGTAGAGGGACTTCTCTTTTATAGGGTTCGCACAAGCTTCCTTGAACACAGTGGAGGTTTTCAAATGAGCTGTCTTCCTGCAGTGAAATACAGAAGATGGAACTCTCAGTGGAATCTCTACATCACTCCTGCCTATTAATCACTTCAGCAGTCCTTTGGAGGAGTGCCCAGAGCTCGAGTGTCAGTGGGTTTTGCCAGAAGGGAGAGCTGAGGTAGTACGGGCTCCCTCAGAAGTTTGGTTCTTCCGATCAGTTCAGCTTGCAATCTGTCTTAGCTGGCTGAAGCCACAACGCAGTCCTATTTCAGGGCTTTGTTTCTGAGAAATGGGTTCAGTCTGAACTATTTCTTACAGCCAAAGCCATGCGGAAGTGTTGAGATGCAGTGAAGCTTTTTTAATAGAATTGGATCATTTTCCTGTCATTGTTTATACTTAGTGTTTGGGAAAGCTTTTTCCTTGCAGCACGAAGTCTAGAAATTCTTAAAAATAGTTCTTTGCAAGCTGACAGGAATAACTGGGAAAAGACTGACATTTGCCACAGGCATGGGCTGTTTTTCAAATGCTCCCAAGGCTCAGTGGGAAAAGGCATAATCCCAGAAATGCCCCGTGCTTCCTGTGCTGGCAGTGATAAAAGGCAACCAGGTCTCTGCATGTGTTCCTTCCTGTGCAGCCCGGAGCTGCAGAGGTACCCATGGCTCCTCTGAGAATCCATGCTACAGCTGAGCTCATTCACATCATCCTGCCCTGGTGTTTCCCAGAGCTCTGGGTGATCAGAAAATGATGTGGGGAAACATCAGTTAGATTTGGAAGGACTGTAGGCTGGAATACTTGCAGAACCAAGATGGTTTTAGGAGAGTTCCTTACAGGTATACTTTCCTCTCTGCAAAAGATGACTGGGAATTCTGCTTTAGTAAAGTGTATTAAATTACTGGGAGGAGAGCACAGCTGAACATCATGCACGTGTTTTTATTCCCCTGCATGCCAGTAAGCACAAAGAAATGTTAAGCTTATGCTGGAAAGAGCTGTCTTAGGAAATGAGTGCATTAATACATCATTTCTTTTCAAGTGTTTCCTGGTGTTGTTTTATGCTTCAACTATTAAAAGAATTATTATAGAAAATTTCCTTCAGTGTTCAGATTTTTTGAGTATTTGATACACTGTAGTGAATTTTGAGAAGCAAAGTACATTCTTGTGTGATCAGTGCTGTCTCCCAACCCCGCTGCCACAGCTGTCCATACGGAACCTATGAAGCCTGTGGCTGTTGCCTGTTATCATGTGGCAAATGGGTTGTGGAAGCCTTGGAGCACTCCAGCAGCTGAGTTTAATGCTGTTATGTGCTGTTCCTTAGGTACAGTCAGAACAGCAATGCTTGCTTCAATCTGCCTTTTATGCTAAGGTTTTGGAAAGTAAGTCTTAGGAGAGTTGCAGAGGGTTTTGAATAAGCAAATTCTTGGTGAATATTTTTCACGTATCCCTTATGGAGGATCCCAAGAAAGAGGCACAAGAGCTTAGATAACTTAAATAAGGTTCAAGCTTTCAAAGTGAGTATAAATATTTTCCACAAACAGCATTTTTCTAGAATTAAGCTGTATGTCTTAACAGAATCATAGAATGGCTTGGGTTGGAAGGGACCCAAGGATCAACAAGTTCCAACCCTCTGCCACAGGCAGGGCCACCAATGTCCAATCTGGTACTAGACTAGGCTTCCCAGAGCCCGTCCAACACATCCTTGAACACCTCCAGGGATGGAGCATCCACAGCCTCTCTGGGCAGCCTGTGCCAGCATCTCACCACCCTCTCTGTGAAGAACTTCCCCCTGACATCCATTCTAAACCTTTTCTCCTTGAGCTTAAAGCCATGCCCCCTGTCCTATTACCTGAGTAAAAAGTTGATTCCCCTCCTTTTTATAATCCCCTTTTAAATACAGGAAGGCTGCAATGAAGTCTCCTCACACACAGCCTTCTCCAGGCTAAACAAGCTTGACTTTGTAGGGAAGTGCTCCAGCCCTCTGATCATGCTTGTGGCTCTCCTCTGGACCCTCTCCAGCAGCTCCCTGTCTTTCTTATGCTGGGGACTCCAGACCTGGATGCAGTACTCCAGATGGGGCCTCACAAGAGCGGAGTAGAGAGGGACAATCACCTCCCTGTCCCTGCTGGCCACCCCTCTTCTAATGGAGCCCAGGACACCATTGGCCTTGCGAGCTGCAGCACACTGCTGGCTCACATTCAGTTTTTCATGTCACGCTTTCTGAAGTGTGAAATAGACACACAGTGTTGACTGTGAAAGTCAGAAATGTTTTTTAAACTGACTGGATGCAGTTCTTTTTCGTGCACTAGGATTCCATGTGTTGGATTTCAAGAGTTGGTTTGTCTCGCTAAAAACACTGAAGTAGAACTTTAATCACATTACAGAATATAAAACCACAGTGGAAGTTGGAATTAGGCTTCTGAAACCCACCTTGTTCCAAGGACTTGCCCCAGCCCTCACGGGGTGTTTGTCACCATCCCAGTAACCACAGCACAGTGAGCAAGCAGAATTAAACTAGAGTATTTTTAATGAGAATGAAAGTTAAGGCCTTGTGAATGTAGTTCTTTGTCACAAATATCTGGTTACTTTTTGTCAACTTTATTCTTAAAGGAAGATGCGAATGAAGGTTTGTGAGGTCCTGGAATAGCTGTTGTGGTGAGTGTGGAAGGGGTGTGGGGCTGGTCTGTGTCCCTGTGTGTGGCTGTGCGTCTCCTGGCAGTTCCACTGCCTTACTTAGCCCAAGTGAGCATTGCTTTGTATTGCAGACAGCTCTGTATGATGAATTAGCATGAAAGTAGACCGTGACAGATCTCGCTGGATATCTTTCATTGATTTAACGTAGTCTGAACAAAATTCTTTCTTTCTCTGCCCTGCCATTACCCTGTTCTGTCACTGAGCACATTCTCCTTGCTCTGGTCACTCCAGGCTGTAGCCTAGGAAGCACTGCATCTCTTGCGCCCTGAAGCAGGCTGTGTGCACACTACAGTGCCTTTGTGCAGAAGCCTCCTTTTGCATGCAGTGTGAATTCTGCTCCTGTGGTCCAGCATTCCTCCTGGTGATTCAAGGCTCAGTTTTCAGAATTCTTTCCTTACTTTTAAGTGAAGACATTCCCTTCAGAAGCATAAAGTAGGTACTATTCTGTGTAGCTCAGAATACTACGCTAAAGAAGTATAAAGATAGTTATTCTTTTTTGGTTGCTCTCATGGCTGTGCTTACTTACCTGCTATTACCCATATCACAAAGCAGCGGACAAATATGCGTGACAACAATGAATCCAAAAGTAATTTAGGAACAGAGATGTGTATTCTGCCACATTTCTTCCCTGGTTTTTGCCTCAGAGCTGGCCTGTGCTAGTCCTGCTTTCCACTCTATTTTGCAGATTTTGTAAGGGAAAAGGATATGATGAATTATCTCATTGGTCTCCAGAGAATGCAAGTTGGTACTGGGCCATTTCTGGTGCTTTCACCTTGCAGTAGATCCATACTATACCCTATACAGTTGTTTTTTTTTTCTTGCCCACCTTTAAAATAGGCATAGCTTTTTGATACCTGTTATTTCTCCTGTACCACTTCCTCAGGTGTCTTTTTTCACAGAAAACAACTTCTGCTTCTATTCATGGTGTTTAGAGGTTTCTTTTCCCTCTAGACTTTACTCTGTTACTTTTTCTAAGCGCAATCAAAGCACTTGTCCCAGAAAAATAAGAGGAGATGAAAAATAAAATATTGAGATGAGGAGCATATTTGTGGCTATGCTTGGGAAGAATCACTTTCTTTTTGTGGGGTTTTGTGTTTTTTGGATTGTAGGCTCATCACTTCTTTCAAACTACTTTTCAGTCTTACAATTGTTGGCTGATATAGCTGAATTATATTTGCTATTTGTAGACTCCCGGTTCAGTGTCCAGTCTTAGCACTACCAACTTGTGTTTTAATTTGACAAAGGTAAGGGCAATGTTAAATAGGGCAGTGAGTCCTGTGTGCATTTTTAAGAGGAAATGTTTTACTCAGAGGGCAGTGAGGAACGGCTGCCCAGAGAAGCTGTGGGTGCCCCATCCCTGGGGGTGTTAAAGGCCGGGTGGGATGGATGGGGCTTGGGGCAATCTGATCCAATGGAGGTGTCCCTGACCCATGACAGAGGACTGGCAGTGGATGGTCTTGTAAGGTCCCTTCCAACCCACACGGTTCTGTGATTCTGTGGTTCACCATTCCCTGGTATTCTTTGTCTGTACCATGTCATAAACTAGAGTTCTCCAATTGTCTACTATATCACAGAAAATCACGGAAACACCAAGGTTGAAAAGACTTACAAGATCATCCAGTCCAACCATCCACCTGTCACCAATAGTTCTCACTAAACCATGTCCCTCAACACAAAATCCAAACGTTCCTTGAACACCTTCAGGGTCAGTGACTCCACCACCTCCCAGGGCAGCCCATTCCAGTGCCTGACCACTCTTTCAGAGAAGTACATATGCAGGTTGTGAATTTGCTTTTGGTGATGCAAAGGTTAGCATGGTCTGCGTGGAATCTTCTTGCCTGGGACTGTTAACAAGTCTGCTCAAGAATCGAATCTATTTGTTGTATAATCTTTTCAGGTAATATATTTAGCACTTTGGTCAGTGTTTGGTCAGACTTTCTGTTCCACCTAACATTGTAAGTTTTACAAGAATAGTGTTAGAAAACAAACAAACAACAAAAGAAAACAATGCACTAATTCCATTAGTCGTCCTGGCATTCAGTGGCTTCATCTGACATAAAAGTTCTCTTTTTATAGAGAATTATAGAGCTTCTATATATGCTTTTTTTAAACAGTCTTTATTTTTGCTCTGTAAACACCACTTTTATGAACTTGCATGTGTATTAGGAGAATCCGTGCAGTTTCTGTCCATCATTTACATGTTTTTCACTGTGTCCAAATTTCATGGAAGGATTTTTCTGTAAGTAGCAGAAATACTAAATTTCTTTCTTTTCTTTCTGTTTTTTCTGGAGGAGTCATTGAAGGGAGTTGAATTACCAACTCATTTTTCCTTTTTGGTTAGGCTGATTGCAGTGATTCTTCCAAGTGTTTTTGTAGTCTTAGAAGAATTCAGGAAGAAAAGTGCCTTTCCAACTGGTTCAAGAGTCCTGTCTGCATGTTGTTGTGCAATCTGTGACAAACACAATGTGCGTTTCTGATTAACAACCAGCCTTCCACAATTCCACAGCCTAAAAGAAAACCATAAATGTTTTGAGAGTTCAGGACTGATTTTCAAGCATCAAAGATGAAGGGGAAGCATGAGCAACCTGTATCCCACTCCCTGCACAGGACCCCCCTCACTGGAAATACTGACTTTTAAAATTCTGTCTTCCTGCTGCCCGTTCTGTGTGCTGCTCCCCTGGCAGTGACAATAGTGACTGTTTAGCAACTACTGGTGGTGGCTGGAAGCCAGCGTTTTCTTTTTGAGGCCATCAGGTTCCTTTTTAAATCTGTGTGTCAATTCAGAATAAGATTAGGTACTTTTCTCCCTTCTCAGTTTAAGGTTGCAAGTACGTAACTTGAGTGGGATGAATGAAGCTGTACTGCTTTTATTTCCTGCACTGCAGGAAGGGATGAGAGAGTTTTTATTAATAGAGGCTTTGCTTATTTCAAATCTAGAAGATTTGCAATAGGTGCAGAGTGAGAAGGTTAGAAGGTTCAACAAACCTTCTGTCACCCACTTCATTAAGAACAGCGTATACCTGAGCAGCAGGGCCTTTGAAAGAAAGACCAGAGAAATCTGGATGAGCTTGAAACTCAGTGGGAGTTGAGTGTTGGGAGCTGATAGCTGCCCAAAGCCAGGTTCTTCCTGCTCAGTTGTCAGTGTGAGCTCAACAGCAAAATAACAGCTGTTCTTAAGCCAGCATGATCTGTGATGTTCCTCCGGGAATCCTGGACAATAACAGATGTTTGTTTCTCACATGTATTCTTGATAATGCACTCCTTATTCCCTAACATGGCAGTGTGTGTTCTCATTAAAATGCAGCTGTGTGACCACAGTCTAGCAGCTTATTCAGAGTTCTGTGTAGAGTCTTTCCAAGTTGGTTGTAAACTGCTGTTGAGCAAAAAGTACCTACCGGGTAATCAGGCTTTAAAAAAACAACAACAAACTGGTGAAAACTGTAAAGATGTAGGGGAAGTTTTTTTGAGTGATCTGTTTATCCATATACATCAATGAAGCTGATACCTAGCCACGTCTTTATTGCCTTAAGGCTTGAAAAGATAACATAAATGTTTTATTTCAGAGATTAAGAAGATTATCCACAAAATACAGAACAGAGAAGATCTATCCAACAGCCACTGGTGAAAAGGAAGAAAATGTGAAGAAGAACAGATACAAGGATATATTACCATGTAAGTCTTATTTGTTTGTTAATAGAGGATAAAGGAAGGATAATAGAGGATAAAGTACTCTTAATGTACTCTAAATTTCGTTATGTAGTTAACAACAACAAACAAAATTAGAGATGCTTTGAAAGATCATTTTCTTGGAGTTTTTATTTTTAACTTGGCAGGCAAAGTGGAGATTTATGTATTTTGCTGGGGGAGTTATCACCCAAATATACAATATTCGCTGGGTCTCAGGCCATATCAAGCTGAGGCTTTCATTTTAACTCTAGGACCTTACTGTGTCCTTAACTGTATGTATCTTTTTCATTTTCGTGATGGAAAATGAACATCAGTGTGAGATCTCACTGAGATTTTAAGGAAGCCCATGTTTGTGGTTTGAAGTAGAATTGATCTTTTCTTGCTGGTTCATACTCTGCAAGCCATGTCTGAGAGCGATCAATGTTGAGTATCTTCTGTTTGTATTTTGCTATGGCCCAAGTAAAATGGTTTCATGTTCAAGCACACAAAATGTGACTCAGAGCAGAATTTAAAATTCTAAAACCAAGTATACAGTTATAACAGATCTTGTGACAGGATTGTGTGTTGCAAGTTCACTTTGTGCATCTCATGATGCCACACATCTCAGCAGTTCTTGCTGTGCTCTCAATATGAGTAACTGTCAGCAAGATTAAAGGCTGGCCTTCTGACAAGTGCCATTTTTCATATCCCAGAAGATTAACGACAAGTCTGTTCCACTTAGCTCTCTCAGAAGTGTTTGAAGGCTTATAATCCATTTGAAGCTGAAAATGTTCTTAGGCATCATTAGCTTTCGGCTTCAAGATATAGTCTGGTAATAAACTCTGCATTTCAGACTGTGGTGTATCTGTGGGTTTTGTTTCTCTAGAGATGGAGTTTTTACCCCTTTCCAGAGCTTGGAGCTATGCTTCCAGCAGTCAGCTTAGGCACAGAGCCACAGGCCCCAGATTGCTTAACAAGGTGGGCATAATGGCTGCTGCTGTGGTGAGAAGGCAGGACATGCACGGCACTGAACTCAAAAGCAGCAAAACAGTGAGATGTTATTGGGCTTTGTTTTAATTTGTGAGGAAAAATGTTAAATGGGAACAGTGAGAGAGAGGAAGTTGTTGTTATGATACCTTTATTCTGCTTATTCCTTGCAGGCTTATTGATAATTAGATAAAAATACAAGAAAAATTCTGTAGCACTGAAGCTGAATCCATGAGTCACAACAGCCATTGTGGCAATAAGAGGCCATAGCTAGAATGAGGGATGAGCTTTTCTTTTAGTACATTGAAAAAATCAAAGCATGAGGCATTAGGATCTGAAAGAATATACAGTGGGGAAAATGAGCAAACCTCAAAGCTGATGATGAGGAAATCGAAGGTAAACATTCAGTTGAAGTGAGAATATCTTTGAATGCCAAAAAGTTCTAGCAGTGAAGTGATGGGAGACCAGCTTGACAGAGAAATAAAATCCAGAAGATGTTTGTGAGGAAGAATGGGTATGGTACTTATTTTGTAAATGCAGAAGGTAGCTTACAAATGCGGCTTAATAGGAGATTAACCCTGTGTATCAGAAATGATTACTACTACCAGAGAGATCAGTTCTTCAGTACTAACTTGATGCGGGCTTCAGAGTAAATGCGGTATGACCATGCGTGCTCTTTTACGAAGCCATCCTTAATGACACTCAAATTAACCGTGGTGTTCACTGATTACTTGAAGACACCAATTTGTAATTCTGAGCAGAGCCTTTAAGCTATGTATAAAGCTCAAGAAAAAAAAAAAAAAAAGGCAAAACCAGTTAATCTCCTGAACCTGGAGCTTGCTTTAGAATTTCCTTTGGAGAATTGTGTTTTGAAGCTAAAATGGGAGAAGAGCTGAGCTGTGGCAGATGAAGGAAGGCTGGAAGTGCTGACATCTGGCAGCTGCTTTAGAATTTTGGATCTACTGTGCTGGAAAGATAGGAGCCCTCATTAGCCTATAGTTTTAATTACTTTAATCCATCACTTAAGAATACTTTTTAGTATTTGTGAGATCACTGTATATTTATGAAGATTTCACACTTTTACACTGTACATATGATAGTGTATTACAGAGTAGTATGTTGTAATGGTTTCTCTGGGTATTTATTTTAGTATTGCCTTTGCATTCATTGAGGTTTGTCCAGTTTTAGGAAGCAACACACAGTGACACAAATGTTTTCTGCATGTTATCAGGCTCTGGAAAGAAATTCCTTGTCTTGGGATTTTTGGAAGAGTTTTCAGTAGAGAATTAACATTCAGCATGTACTTCTTGAGGGCACTTGTATTATCAGTCATGTTTTGCACCAGCAAAACATCCCGACACCCCAAAACCATTCCTATTTCTTCTTTTTGGATGGACTTGTTCTTTGTTTTTTATTTAATTTAGACTCTTAGTACAATTTCAGCTGCCTTATGGCTTAGGAATCAACCCTGGAAGCAGGAAGTATTAGAAACTACTTGGGCAGATACTGTTTCTGCATACACTGTATGTTCTCCAATTCAAATCTATAGGATACTTTCTTCATTCTTCATTTCCAATTTATTGTGGTGCTACATTAAATTGGTTCTTATTGTGGAGACGTTTTGAATGATATGTTGGTGCTTTCTAGGAAACGCTGGTATCAGCCAAAATGTTGGCAGAACAAATCAAGTAGTAAAGGATATTTTTAAAAGATTTCTGGGAATTTTGATCTCCAAAGATGTATTCTTACAGGAAATGTTCTCAGAGATGTTCCTTAATGACCAGTGTTGAAATTTGAAATGTCAAAATCTTGTAAATGAGGGAGTTGGCTGCTTCAGGTTAAGCAGGGAAGGGTTCTGTGCCGCAGCCAAGTGCCCAGCCCTGTGTTTGAGGAGCAGAGGTCAGGCTGTGCTGAAACAAGAAGCCACAGTGCATGCGTAGTACTGTAATAGCTGATGGCCTACTGAGACCTGCCCACAGCTTTAACTAGGCAGGTGGTTGTGCTTTACTCTTTCAGCTTTATGGATACAGTAGGCGTTTGTTTAGTTCTGTCCATCGTGGTCTGTGATAATGTTGTGTGACTGCCACTTGGCTTACTTCTAATCAATTGAATTTCAGGTTTATTTCATTAATGGACCTGTTTCTCTGATGCAGGTTTTTGGGAATGCTTTTTCAAGGGTTAATATGTCCTTCTGATACTCTATTTACAGTGTGTTCCATATTTACTACTATGTATTGATTTACATGTTGTAATTCTTTACATTAAAAAATATATTCTTCTTTCAGTTGATCACAGCCGAGTTAAACTGACCTTAAAAACTCCCCCCCAAGATTCCGACTACATCAATGCAAACTTTATTAAGGTATGAATTATTATCCTTATGGGTTTAAAATTTGGTCGAAGCTTTTATTTCAGATCAGTGCAGCTTTTGTGTTTTACCCTGAGATTAGAATTCAGAGCTGGGAGGAAAAAATGTTTTTTACTCTGGCTTAAATAAAATTTACAAACCTAATGTCATTTATAGGACAATATTGTAACCTGTATTGCTTCAGGTTTAAACATAATATTGAAAAACCTCATTTTAAGGTGACAGACAACCAAACTGGACCTTTATACCATAGCAAAGTTTAGATAGAAATATTTTGAACAATTGATGCTGTTGAAAATGCTGGATATTAAGAGAAGCTGTTTTTAGAACATAAGTGAGGCATTGTGTGTGACAAACTGTGCCTGCTTCTATGCATTCTTAATGTCTGTGGCAGTAGTAGTTGTACCTAACACTCTTAAAACCAAGGCGCTGTAAATGTCTTCAACCTTTTTATATAAACGCTTCAAAATCTTTGGGTTTTGAAATAATTGTATTCCTTGCATTTTTCAAAGGGAGTACTTTAACAGAAAAAGAAATATTCCAAAGATTTCACGGAATCGTAGGGGTTGGAAGGGACCTCCAGAGATCATCGAGTCCAACCCCCCTGCTAAAGCAGGTTCCCTACAGCAGGTCGCACAAGGAGGCATCCAGGCGGGTCATGATGACCATGACATAAGTAATAAACAGTGCAGACTTACACCTTTCAGCAGTGCAGCATACAAAATTGTTAAACTCAATGCTTTCTGTTGCAGTCTCTGCCACTGCAGTAGCTGTTATCTTAGGCCTACTTGAAATCACTGGCAAAATTATGACTAATGTCAACTGGATTCCTATTTCATGTTCACCTTTCCTGTTGGATCAAAATCAGAGTTCTAATTTTACATAATTATAAATGAAAGCTTTTTATTCAGTGCAGATAAATTGTCTTTGTAAACATTAATGGTTCCTTTGTGCTGTCCTAGGGAGTACATGGGCCGAAGGCGTATGTTGCTACCCAGGGACCATTAGCAAATACAGTAATAGATTTCTGGAGGATGATATGGGAATACAATGTGGCTGTAAGTACCTACTTAAAAACAGGAATTGTGTATTACCCTATTTCATGGTACATCGATTGTATTTCTTGTTTGAGCTAGCTATTAACAAGAATTTTGATGGTAATTTAGTAGAGGTTTGTCTCAGAATGCTACTTAAACTACAAAATTAACATCTGTGTGTCATTATTCAATTCAATAATGTAATAAAATGTAGTTATTTGATTATATATGAAATAATGTTTTTTTATGAACAGTTCAGTACTTAATCCCTTCTCCTCCAAGAGACCGTGCCATTTTGACTCTTAATGTGGACAGACAATCGGATGCAGAAGGAGCATTAGAAACAAAAGGAGTGTCTAACTTTTAGTTACGCTAATTCTGGATAACTTGTTTTTCTGAATTTTCTGAGTCTCTTCAAACAGTTATTGTCAGGAGTTAAATTTTAAGTACTATTCAAATTGGATTCAACGAAGAAATTTTTGTTTCTGAATTTTTTTTTTGGTTTGTTTTTTACCAGACCCTTTAAAGATAGCTGCTTACTATTGTAACAAGTAGGTACTTTGTGGTGTTTTTTTGGTGGTGTTATTCAGATTATCATACCTGAAATTTCTTTGCCTAAGCAATCTTGTTTTAGTTTTTGACATAGTTTTTTGCACTGATTTAAAAAAGCAGTCTGTATTGTTATAAACAGATACAGCAGTGTTTTTTCTTATATTTAGCAAATGGTTCTGCATTGTTACAGTAGTACAGTCTGGCTAAATGAGTAAGATACTTATATGGGATTGCAGTGATTTCAAATGATCCAATTAGGTAGGCTTTTAATATTTTATTAGTGTTTTGGCTTGTTTTGTGCAGAATAGAACTCGGACACTATTTTAGTATTAAAAGAATGTGCAGCTATAGATCAGTTCCTTCAGTAGCAGCCAGTTAAGGAGTATCTGTATTGTCTTAGCTAAAAGCAAGCAGTAAAGTATTTGTGATCTTTCTTCTATCTAAAGCTAGCTAACATTTTTCCTTTTCAGATAATTGTAATGGCCTGTCGAGAATTTGAAATGGGAAGGGTAAGTGTACTAAATACAAAACTAAGTGAGCAGTTCCTGTGTAGGACAACATGTCATTACCTGTTAAACTGTGTGTGTGTGAATTCTGTAACTATAAAAGTAATTTGATTGAATGAGAATACACTTATTCCTATGCACAGAAGAAAGGATGAATGTGACTGCTCTTCTTTGTTCATAGTGTTGTGTTATGGTCTAGGAGTTCTGTCAGGATGTGCATTATGTCTCTGTATACAGAACTGAACTGATGGTCTGTTTCTGCTCGTGTTATTTTGAATTAAAGAAGTACATCTTAGTGAGATGTATGCCAACCATCAAAGCACCAATTCCTTCAGAATTTCCTCTCAAAATTGATACAGCTGCAAAAACAATCCATCTTTTAAAATCTATTCTTAAGATCCAAGAGGAAGAAAAGCATTCCGCAATTCTTAACTCTGAACTTGGGCAAAAACTGGATTAGCTCTTGTTGCCTCCCTCTGTACGATGGATGCATGCTTGCAAATATGCAGGCAGTACTGAAGTTCATGTTCTTATTTACAAAGACTCCACAGACTATATTTATTGATTTAGTTCTTGTGGGGTTTTTTTTGTTGTATTTGTTACACCAAAACAAAGGACTCCTTACTTTCTTAAGAGACAGCTTCAGCTGAAATAGAAGAAAATAGAATGAAATAGAAGAATAGAGAACAAGGCATTAGTAACTGTCATTTTGTCTGCTCTTTCTGTTGTTAACCATCTTTCAATATCATGTACCAACTAAATTAGGGTTCTTTGCTTCAACAGAAAAAATGTGAACGTTACTGGCCATTGTATGGAGAAGCAGCAGTAACTTTTGGACCATTTTGTGTTTCATGTGTAAGTATTAAGCTTTATAAAAGAGTTTTGCTCCATTAGCTTATAGTAGGTACCCAACTCGTGTCAGGCCTTGTGTTATGGAAGAAACATTCAATTGTTCAATATCAAATTTTACTGAAGACACAAAAGAAAATGATGGAGGGTGGTATGTGCATGGAAGTCTTGCAGGATTTTTGAATTCATTGTGATTTTTTTTAAGCGGGGGTCATGTGCATTGGATTTGTTTCTTGTTGTGCCATTTCTTTAACTTTACATCACGTAGTTTTGAATGTCTGTAGCTGATCAAGAATGTAGATAATATTCAAGTAGCTGTTTCTTTACATTATCGCTTATGCTTTCTAGATCTGTAAGAGGAATAAAAGTAACACTGCATTGGTTTACTTTTTTTGAGGAACATGAAGTTAGGTATCATAAATAAAGTAGATACTAGACTTTTTCTTCTCTTCTCCTGACAGTATCTTTAGCTTTATAGTGGTAACCTGGCTTGTATCAGAAATAGTGCTAGCAGCAGGAGCAGGGAGTTTATCGTTACTCTGTACTCAGCACGGTGAGGCCACACCTTGAGTGCTGTGTTCGGTTTTGGGCTCCTCATGGCAAGAAAGACACTGAGGCCCTGGGGTGTGCCAGAGAAGGGCAAGAAAGCAGCTGGTGGGGGGTATGGAGCACAAGTCTCATGAAGAGCAGCTGAAAGAACTGAAGTTTAGTCTGGAAAAGAGAAGGCTCAGGGGAGACCTTATGGCTTTTTACAACTGCCTGAAGACAGGTTGTGGCGAGGTGGTTTCCCACATAACTAGTGATAGGACTGGAGTGAATGGCCTCAAGTTGCACCAAGTGAGGATTAGACTGGACATTTAGAAAAATTTCTTCTCTGAAAGAGCGGTTACATGCTGGAACAGGCTGCCCAGGCAGGTTGTGGTGTCACTGTCACTGGTGGTGTTCAAGAAATGTTGATATGTGGTACTAGGAGACATGGGTTAGTGGAGAGAGAGTGGTGAGGTGCTGGCACAGGCTGCCCACAGAGAAGTTGTGGATGCCCCGTCCCTGGAGGTATTCAAGGCCAGATTGGATGGGGACCTGGGCAGCCTGGTCTGGTATTAAATGGGGAGGTTGGTGGCCCTGCATGTGGCAGGGGGATTGGAGATTCATGATCCTTGAGGTCCCTTCCAATGCTGGCCATTCTGTGATTCTCTGATTCTGTGATTCTGTCTTTTCTAACCTTGGTGATCCTGTGGTTCTATGATTGTGAGGTATTCAGGGTGTGAGTAAGAATGAGGTATGCAGGAGCATAACCACAGAAATAATTATAGGATTGTAAGATTGGTGTTTCCTGGGTGGAAAGTAGTACCTGGTTGCCTTTGTACACATCTGGTGATGTATCTTTGTTTCTTCCATAAATTGAGGCCTGTATATTGTACTTACTGACAGTTTCAGGTGCAAGTTATTCACTTGGAAAACCCCAGTTTTTATTTTAAGTGAAAGCAAAATCTTTCAGAAGTATATTGTTTGCAGCAAGATATGTTGCCTTTGGTTTAGAATCAACATTTTAATTGTCCATCTTTGGAAAAATAACAGATATGAGAACTGTAAATTAAAAAATGAAAACAAACACTGAGTTTGGATTTCAGTTATGTCCTGTATGTGTTCTAGTTACATGTGTTTGTTTCTTTTTTCAATTCATTACTGTTTTATCTTCTTTAGGAAGCTGAGCAAGCAAGAACAGATTACTTCATTAGAACGTTATTACTTGAATTTCAGAATGTAAGTACGTGAGGAATTCTGGTCTTATCTGTGACTTAATGGTTGCCTAGAAAGTTCTCTGCAGTGATACAGCGAATGGAGCTGAAGAAAATGTCTTCCCTTTTATTAGGTGATGATTCTGTATGTATGTAAATTGTCAAATGTAGAAGTGATGTTAAAAACTACAGTACATAAGAAAAGAGTAGTGAAACTACATTTCTTTTTGGTTGGACAAAGGCATGTGGTCTTTATTATCGTGCATTAACAGCTGGAAAGCTGCTGTGAACCTAGAAATATTTTATTCTTTACCCAAACTGAAAACCTGATCACAGGCTGAATCAAACTCGTCAAAAGAGACTGCTTCCTTTTAGCCTTTTTTTTGGGCTGAGTGTAAGTACTTGTTAGAATTCATTCCATAATTTTTAATCAAGAGGGGCTTTGCAATGCTAAGGGATATTTCTTATGCCCATTAATACACTTGTCTTGCTAAATAAAGCAAGAGTGACAATATCATGATTTTTTTTTTTCAAGATTTCTATTTGTAGCTTTGGGGGAAAAAACGTTTTTAGCATTTAAAATGGTAATATTTGTGAAAAATGTGGTATATTCTTGCTGAAGTTGTGTTGTCTTTTTGGTTGGTGAAAGTCTGCAAGGGGAAACATGGGAGAAATGTGTGTGATTATATAGAAGGATAAAGTAGAAATGTACTTTTAAAAGAGAGCTAAGATGAATTTTTGAAGAGTTATCTTAGTGTTCACGAATATGTCTGGTAACTCAATTCGTATACGGTATTTGTTGGCAGTTAAGTAAGATTACAATCTGTCTGACTGTGGAAAAAATAGTTAATTTATCTTGGTTAAAGTCTTTAGTCCCAAGGAGCTGCTGTAAAGCATGAAATCTGCTTTGTAAACTGAGTATCAGAAGTGTTGATTGTAAGAAGGAACTGTAACCCGTTCAATGAAATAAGAACACTTGTATTTTCATGTAAAGGCCAAGAGTGAATGAACTTAAATTCGAAATTTGAGGTGAACTATTTTTCCTGAAAGGAATTCAGTAAACAAAAAAATAAACGTGTAACACTCCTGCAAAAACAGGAAGGTTGACAGTCTCTTTTAACGAATGCTTGCCATCCTTTTTGGCATGATAAATTAAGAAATAATCTATTGCAACATAACTCATGTTTATTTTCTGTATTCCATTTCAATAACTGATATCACAGCAGTTGTCAAAGCCGCTTATTAATGCGGTGCCGTTTGAGGGGTGATTTGTGTTTGCTGTGGCTTCCTAGGTGTTGGCAGCAAGACGTGTGCAATTCATTTCTGTTCGTGTTTTCTGAATGCTCACAGCTGACCATCCTATGAATTTTTTGATATGGCAGCAATTAACTGCATAACAGTAACTGGTTTTTGCAGCGTTTACTGGTATGGTGAATTAAAAACAAAACCGAAAAGATTAAAAACCCCAAGGCAGAATCAGGTATTTTTATTACCCAAACTTCGAGAAATGGTTACTTCAGAAACCATAAGGGGTTCCTTATTTGCTTGTCCATACCATACATGCAAATCATATTCAGTTGCTTGACTTCTGTATTTTTTTCAAGATTTCTTTGAGGTTTCATCCTCGTGATAATAAAAGATCTATGCTGTATATGTAAAACACATACTGACAGCGACTTACAGGCTTATCTTGAAGAATTCTAAATGTAGTCTTGGACCAAGGAGGTAAATCTGCTTTTGTGGCAGAAAGATCCTTCAACACACTTTCTAGAATGTTTTCTAGAATAAAGACAACTTTTGTCCCTTCTGTAGAATGTTCAGTGGGATATCATTCAAAATACTGTGGGGGAAATTAAGTCATGTGAATATGGGAAGTTATCCTAATTGCCGTGAGGAAAACTAGTTTGAAAGCTGAAAATTATTATGAACTAAATCAACGGGATTCTTAAAAAGTTACAATAAAGAGGACTATGAAGATTCCTTTTCATTTCTAATTTATATATAAAAAGCTTAGATTTAGAAATTATTTTTTCTGACTGTTCTGCCGATGTGGAAAAATGACTCTTTAAATGTAATTAAGTGGAAGTTCTTGATGGACCGTAAGTATTTGTCTTCCCTGCCAATGACATTGATTTCACATAATCAGTTGGATTTATTTTTGTTTTCTTACACTGGACATTCTTTTGCTACCTACAGTGTTTTCACAGATTTAATAAAAGGAACATTTCCGAAATAGTTGTTTCAGTTGGAAGACCATATAAATTTCCACGTTCAAAAGTCCACCAGATTGCTTCTCAGATAACTAAAAAGAAGATGGTATAGGTCCTTTAACCTGTAACCTCTAATAATGACAAAAATTTCATGCTCCTGCCTCTCCAGTTATTTTAAGTGCATGCTGAAATCGAGAGATGTGTCAACAGCATGGAGAGCTTCAGTACCAGTGGCTTTCCTGTGGGCAGTTTGGGTAATAGTGAAAGTGAGAATTTGAGCTGTTCTGTAAGGAATTCTGGTAGCTGAGCAATTGATGTGATTTAAAACCTGCTGTTTACCTACGTCCTATTGTGAAATGAGCAACTAGGATAAAAGTATACGACAGAGTTGCAAGTGTGAGCCATCTTGGATGTAGCCTGAATTATTCTAAGTTCCTCAATTTTTACCTGCATGCACACTTTATTTTGCAGTCTGTCAAAGCGACATGACAGAAAATTTCCAGTTATAGCAGCATGACTGGAAAAGGGGGTGGTTTCCTGATGGTCTTTGCTTTCCTTTCATCCTTTCAAAGTTGAAGACTGTAGGGATGGAGAATCTGCAAGATGGTGCAGCATTATGGGTCCTATATCCCATGTGTTCATGAGGTGTTTTCTTTACTCCTTCAGCAAACTGTCTTGCAATGTTTTCATCCATGCACCTGTAGTACTCAAACATTTCAGAATTTCCTGGGTTTTTTTTAGCTGCGTAAGTTGTAGGTGTTTTATATACTAAAATGGCTTTGATTGTCTGGGCTATTAAGGAGCTTCACTAAATAATTTATTTCACACAACCTCCTCAAATATGCATTGTAACTAACAACTTTCATTCCTCTCCCTTAGGAAACTCGTAGTGTCTATCAATTTCATTATGTTAACTGGCCTGACCACGATGTCCCGTCATCTTTTGATTCTATTCTGGACATGATCAGTTTGATGAGAGAATACCAGGAACATGAAGACGTACCAATCTGCATACACTGCAGGTATCAAGTACATTTAGTTTTAAAGTTTATATACGTTTTAGAAATTTAGACTTCTAGTATGGGATGGGCTAGTTTGATTCCAAATTGCAATTATTTTAGTTTATAAAAAGGAATATTTCCTCATGTCAAAACTTGGCTCAGGTTGATATAGTCCCCATATAGTGCACGTCACAGTAGAATTCTATTGCAGTTGAGAACATTATCCCCATGGCTCTTAAAGCATTCATCTCCTCTTTAGGACAAACTTCTGAAGATCTCTTGTTGTGGCTTAACCTGGCAGGTGGCTTCTTATCACACAGTTATTCACTCACTCCCCCTCTTCCCAGGGGGGTAGGAGAAAGAATCAGAAACAACAAAATAGGACACATGGGTTAAGATGAACTATTTACTAAGATAGAGAAAAGGAAAACAGATATGACAATATATATTGTATTATACATTTATTTATTTATTTGTTTGTTTGTTTGGCTATAAACATGATCATATATATATATATATCATATATCTATATCATATGTATATATTAAAAAAGCAAGTAATGCACAAGTAATTGTTTTCCACCCCCGGAGTGATGCCCAGCTAGCCCCCCAAGCTGCAGAAGAGGGTGCAATTAACTCCCTCCCTTCAAAACTCCTTCTGCTTAATGTCACGTGGTATAGAATAACTCTTTGGCCAGTTTAAGTCAGCTGTCCCAATTCTTTTCCCTCCCAGCTCCTTGAACCCTTTGCTGTGAATTGCCTTGGCTTAGCAGGCAACAACAAACATTAGTGTGTTATCAACATTGTTTACTGTGCTGCATGTAGGAAAATACTCAGTTTGTGTTAGTTAGCCGGGGAATTATGAATCCTCAGAGGCTTATTAATTTTGGGTGTTCTGTACAAGTGTTAGAGAACTCTTCCATCTTAAAGCAGCATGCAGATAACTTGCTTTTCTAAGCAATTAGGTCTAAACCTAAAAGGAACTTCTTTAGCATGGAGGTTAGTTTCACTTTGTTCTGTTTTTCTTGAGTGCCAGTACAACTTCACAACTATGTATTGATACATATTTATTGCAGTGTAACTCTATCTGGAAAACTAGGTGTTTATGCATTAGGAAGAATAACTGCTACAGGTCACTGTCACTTTTTTCAGCTTGTTTGCTAGTAACAAGCAGACAATACAGGTGTGCTGCTGAAGCAGAAAAATGCGGAAGCTCTTTAAATGTGTTCCATTCTTCTGCTTAGCATCTGTCATTAAACTTGGATAAAATCGCTGCTGTTGAAGCAGTGGTAACTAGGAGTAGTGCGAGGAAAGAGGCAACGAAAAAGTCAATATCAAAATGTCTTTCATGACTGCAGTTCTGGTCAGCCACAAGAAACTTGCATTGGAAGCTTTAATTTTGCTCTACTAAATTTGTTATTTGAAAATGTTATAGGTTTAAGCTTAAAATGATAACTGGGTAAATTAAATGTTTTTGGTTTTACATGGGTTCTGGAAATATGAAAATTGTAGTGCCTTTTCAACCATTTAAAACAGTTTCTAATGTACCTGTTTATGTTCAAAGTGCAGGGTGTGGAAGAACAGGAGCCATCTGTGCCATAGATTATACATGGAATTTGCTTAAAGCTGGGGTAAGGAACCTTATAAGAAAAAATTGTGGCGTTCCATCATTTCATAACAACAATTGATTGAGCTTCCAAATGTTCTGAAACTGTGAAATGTCTCTGTGTTCTAAAATTCTTACGACAGGTTGGACGTTTACCTTCATCACATTCATGGTGTGAACTTTCCTTTGACATCAAGTTTTTATTTTTTGGGGAAAAAAAAAAGCACTGAACTATATTCCTCATTTGGATATGTTTCAGTTTTAAGTGATTTTGAATGTTGTTTCCAGCATCTCTGATTTTGCAGCTTTTGAAGTCTTTATATTTAGATTGTACAGAGATAATGTCTTCTGGGGGTTTCTAGCTTGTGAAATGTTAATGTTCAGATGTTGTGTTAATGCTTCCACTGAATGTCTCATTTTCAGAAAGCTTTTAAATGCTCTCATCTGGTCCAAATGAAATGTTTAAAAACAAGTTCTGGAGAAGGATTGCTTTATAAAAGAATTTTGAGTAGTTACAAAGTCAAGAGAATTGATTGTTTGCACTTGCAGAAGTTAGGCATCCAAAAATATTGCTATTTTACAAGCAGTTACATCAATATAAATGACTTCCTTCTATATTTCAGAAAATACCTGAAGAGTTCAATGTATTTAATTTAATACAGGAAATGAGGACGCAAAGGCATTCTGCAGTGCAGACAAAGGTATAGTTTGTTTTACAATGCATCTTGTGATAATATACCACTCATTCTCTATAAATGTCTTTTGCACTAATTTTTATCTGATAAACTACTATAGGAGCAGTATGAACTTGTCCATCGAGCCATAGCACAACTGTTTGAAAAGCAACTGCAAAAATATGAGAGCTGTACGGACTGGAAGATTGCAGATGGAGTGGTATGTGCCTTTCCCATATGAGTTTTCATCAGTTGTAACTGTGATTGGGTTTTTGTTGTGAAGTCTTATTTTCAATTGTTCCTTCCTGTTAAGGAAGATGAATAACTTGGTTTGCTTGGTTTTTGCTGAGTAGGGAGTTATTCTGTACTTAGCTTACACTGAAATTTGATTGTAAGAATTTTTGATAAATAACAGAATAATTGCCACATACACCAAATGCCAACTGTGGTGGGAGAAGCAATAGAATTTTAGTATACATGAAATGCAAAACTTAGTTTGCACGTAAGTTTGTGTGTATGAACTCAGCTTAATTCATCCAATTTTATTCTCCCTCCCTCCCTGCCACCACTGGACCCAATTTTAAACCAGTAGATTTGCATTTATCTTACTACTGCACTTTGCTGCAAAAAATCTTTAATGTTAGGGATTTAGCATTTTTATATGGTTCTTTGTAGGAAGTCTAAGGCACTTTTCATTCCTGGATTTTTCTGTTAGTTCTCTTAAGACTCTGTCAATTCGTGCAATAGTTCTGAGGCTTGTAAGTCATCACTGAAATAACCTAATGGGCTAAGTACAATGTGGGTAGGACAGGTTGTTGTAAGTGAGTTGAGTTTGATATTCAGCATAATTGGAGTGGGAATTTTCATTTTACTTGTTATAAATAAATGTAGTAGCTTTTGGAATATGTAGATCGAATAGGTTTGTACAGAACAGATTCCTAATGACATTACTTTGTCTTTAAAAAAAAAAAAAAAAAAGAGGCATAAGAGTCTGCAGTATCTTCTGGCTATTTGACTTTGATCTGACCTGTATCTGCACTCTTCCTAGAATCAAAAATGTTTCATGTTATTGACATATATTCCTGAACATCTGTGGTCTGGAAGAAGTGCTGAATGAGGTGACATAGTTTTTTGATGCATGTCTTAGTGCCCTGGAATGCATGTTTACTTTGAGATGAAACTAAGCCTGCTGCAGAAAGTTTTCAAATCACTCTGTTAAATTGTAGTGGAATATGTTTACATTCTGTCCTAGATCTTAGTCTGCCTATCAGAATTGAACATTTATAATTTATAGCAATAGTGGGGCAAGTGAAAAGCATTAGAATGGGTATATAGGAATAAACTCATTAAGTTAATGGGTGGTTGGAAATGAGTAATAGGTGGAGGAGTTCTTGAATGTTTTGGTTGTGTCTTGTCTTCTGGCTTTGAGCATCTCTTAAACATGGACATGTTTTCTGTTACCAAGAAAGTACTTTGCTATGAAACAAAATTATTACTTTATACTTGTGGAAAGTATGGATACTATAGCAAGTGTAGAATCCTGCTTATGTGAGGGGTTTTAATTGTGTTCAGTGAAAACAATTCCAGATAAAAGAATGGCTCTACTTCTGATATAGTACTATTATAGGATGCTGAAATGTGTTCTTTTTTGCCCGCTTGTTATATTATGAATATTATATTCATAATATTATCTGAAGTTTTGGAGTACTCCATAAGGTTGACTTTGTAATTTTATTGTCCAATTGCTTTTCTTGAATTGAGGTACACTTTGTAAGCAGTCTGCCAGCAACATCACAGTAAAAAGTTTATCTGATTGGCAATGAGTAGCAGTATTCATGGAGATGTAACTTAGACACAATGCTGAACGTGTGTTCCTGTGAACTTGCCAACTCTGCCCTGCTGGAAACAATACTGTACAAAGTCAACAAAAATGCACTCAATGTTTAGAGTTCAGTTAGGTTGTATCTTAATTACTACGTTTTGAGAGAAGAATTCAAAGTCATGTAGAAAATGCATGTGTAGTAAAGTATAATGTAATTACTACATACTACTACACAGTTGTACTTACTGTGAATTCTTAGAACTGTAAATGTGTTTAAAATAATACGCAGTGTCTAAAGCACAAGTAAGTGAAAGAAAAGGTTTCTTTAAACACAGTACTTTCAACTGTCCCACTACTAGACAAATTCCAGAACAAAGGTGAAATAACGCTCGGAAGTAGGAATTTCACAACCAGGTAAGTGAGTGAGGTACTAAATTTGATGATCAGAACTATTTTTTTATTCCCTCCTTGAATAGTTGGACTCTTGATGTCTCAAACAGTCAACTGGGGGCTGAGTCTAAGACTTGATGACTTGGTTTGAAACATCAAGCTGAGTCTTAGACTCAACCTTCCTTCCACTGAAACTCTTGGTCATCCTGTTTGGAGTTGCCATCTCTGTTTTTTTTCTATTAAATCAAAAGATTACACTTGGTTTTAATTTTGGAAGTTATGCAGCAGGTGTGAGCTGATTTGTGTTGATCATTTGATAAGATATCAGAGCTTTGTCAAAATATTTTTGAGTTATTTGAGGGGCATCTCTGTGGGCTGAAGTGCATACCATGGTTGTCATGGAAAAATGAATCAGATGGATTTTCACGAAGTTGAATGTCTTGTATGTAGAAAAATCAAGATTGTTTAAGGGACGAAAAACCAATAAATATACAATTGTCTGCTGAGAAGTATTTCTTACTTTGTCACATCTTGACAGTAAGAACCATGCTACAGTACTGCAAGTCTTTGTGGTTTTCCCTTATCCACTTTATTAATAGAACTTTTTCTCCAAAGCATGACATCGTTAGTACTCTTAAGAATCGCTCACTCTTGTAGAAGTGGCACATTTGTTACTGTAGTTTGTGCTTCTAGAAGCTGTGGAAGAATCTGCTGCTGTAAGAAGAATGTGGATATTCAAAACATTAATGGTTTGACAACTAGGCCAAAAGTTTTAACCAGTGAAATTATCATCGCTGTTTTGCACCTTGGAGAGAGATTTTGGACCATTATAGCACTGTGAAGAAATCTTAGGTGTCTTGGGAGACATTTATCTTGCTGTCTATGATCAGAAAATTGTGTTCACTCTGAATCATTTGAGTGTATTATTTCAGTCTATTTCCTTTATCTGCTGATGCACTGTGGTTCTCAGGCAATAAGGACTAAAGGAATGCCTTGATTCCTTTTGAGGGAAACCATGGAATTACTTCTGGAAGAGTCTTTGCAGGATATCTTCTAGTAATTTCCTAGTAGAAAAAGCTTCTGGCTGACATGACGTTTTCTGTATGTTCTTCTAAAAGAAAATATTGCAGTTCCTGGGCAGATTCCTCAGTTGTAGGGGATGCCTTGGACGTCTCAGTCCAGAACTGCAATTCTCTAGTTAGTCATTTAGTGACAGCTCGGTTTCATACTTCGAGCACAGGAGGTTGCAGATGGTGAAAGAGACTTTCCCTTGGGAGATGATAGCAAAATGTAGGTCATCATACCAAGTTGAATTCAGAAACGGCATCTGCTATGAGAATTCCTTGTTTGTCTTCATTAGCAAAGGAACATGAGTTACTCTGCACGTATTGATACAGGCCATATAAACTCTGCTTCTTGTCCAGGTGATTGCCATGATTCTGATACAAGCCAGGATGCCATTGGCCTTTTTGGCCACTTGGGCACACTGCTGGCTTACGTTTGACCAACACTTCCAGGTCTGTTTCTTCCGCAGTCTTTCAGCCACTCTGCCCCAAGCCTGTAGCATTGCCTGGGGCTGTAGCTGAAGTGCAGTACCCAGCACTTGATCTTGCTGAACTTCATCCCACTGGCCTCGAGCTCATTGATCCAGACTGTCTAAATCCCTCTGTGGGGCCATCCTACCTCCAGGCTGATCAACACTTCCTTCCAACTTGGTGTTGACTGCAGATTTACTGTTTTAATGTGGGTGTACTCAATCCCCTTGTCCAGGTCATCAATAAAGATACTAAGCAGGACGGATCTCAGTTATCAACCCCTGGGGAATACTACTCATGATTGAAGTCCATTCACCACCATATTCACTTATATGTACAGAACTTTAGTATGCGTGTGTTGGAACACTTGAACTGTTCAGTATCTGAGGAATGTAGAGGGTAAACCTAGGAAAAGTTCCTATTCATTTTTTTATATGCATACTGTTACCCGTGTTTTCTTCCAATGAGAAGCTTGCCTAGATAGCATAGGTAAGAAAACTTTGTTCAATAAGAAAGCAGGTCATTTGCACTCTTACTAATCAATTAAAAAAATAAGTAATATAATTCTCTATGTTGGCCTTTATAAAGTATGTATGTTGTCCTGTTTTTTTCCTAAGCCGATACTTTTCTTTTCAAAATAGTATTCTGCCCTAAAATACAACATCTGTTCAGACAACCAACAATGTTGTCTGATGCCAGTAAGCTGTGATTAGGAAGGCTGGAAAGCTTTTTGTTAATACTGCCATCTGCTCTTAGTGATGAGGTCATTCCTGTGAGATACCCTATATTTGCTTTTACAGTCATACTTCTCTGTTGTTCTGTATGGTTACCAGTGCAGTTATTTATATTTATGACAAAGGTGAAATCTCTGAGTTGGTATCACTCAAGGATGCTTAAGATGCTGGTTGTTTGCAACTCTTGTGGCAGCTGAGAACAAGTAACAGACTTGCTCCGAGAGCTCAGTAAGCAGTATTTGTTCAGTTAAAAGTAAGAAGAATAAAGTAAGAAAAGTAACTGAGTACTGTTATTTAAAAATGTTGCAGCAGCTTAAAGTTAATGCAAAGACTTCTACGTGGGTTAGTGCATCTGGCCTTCCTTCTTGTTGTTGACAACCTTTTAAGTAAAAATCCGTTATCTCCTGGGGTATGAATTGTATAAAAGTGAATTGATTTATGTTGAAATCCTCAGTCTGTTCAGCACAGTGTTCCTCTTTTTTTGGTGACAATTCCTATGTTCTTACTTTGAAGTGACTTAAAAGTGATCCTGATTTATAAGCTAACCTCTTAAACACGTAATATGTCTGAAGCTTTCCCAGTGTATGACAGAGTACTGCAGCGTCTCTTCAGTTACTGTTGCTTGTCTCAAGCAGAGACTGAGCTACTCACTGTATGAATATAGAACTTCAAAATTTTTGATGTATATTAGCTTCTTCAATAAGCTTTTTCTTCTGCCTGGGAGAAAAGTGTATCTCATGCAAAAGTCTGTTCAGAAATGCTTCTCTTTACAAACAGAAGAGCAGGGATGCAGCTCCCGGGTTGTGTCCTAGACTAGTTGAAGTTTATGTTGTAGGAGGCCTTTGCCAGTAACTCTTTGAAAACCAGGGCTTAAATGTGACATCAGTGCTACTGTAAGCTTCTGCTCTGGTGAGCTCTGATGCTCAAGGGTAGGAAACCCTTCCTGTGCAATCTCGCACTTTCTGGTATCTCTGCCTGATGAAGCTTTGAAGTGCTGTGGTGAAACAAGGTAGAGCAGCCTGCCCTCCAGCGTGCAGTTGCATTCATTGTTCCTAACTTTAGATTCTAGTTCTTACAATTAAAAGTGCCTTTTAAGCTCTAAACACATCCATAGTGATGGCTGCACACAGGAGGCAGTCAGATAACTTTTATGGCCTGGGATGGGATGGAGATGGAAGGAGTCACAACTAATGAGCTGAGAACTGAATTGATGTTGAATGCTGTAACCCCTTGCTTCTTTGGCCTCAGCTTTCTGAATGGCCGATGAAGTTAGTTTTCACGTATGTTAAGGATGAAATCAGTGTGTACGGTTACCCAGTGCCTGAAGCAAAAAATCTGGAATTTTCCATTCTTAGTATTTGACAGGAAAGTAGTAGAGGGATCAGATGTCCTTGTTACGTGGTGATTTTTCATTCCATCAATGTCTGGAATGTTGTTACAGAGATTTTTCTAAAATTTGCTTGTCTAGAATAGTTTGAAGCTAAATTTAAGAAAATTAAGAGCCCAAAAGACTTCCACAGTGTGTGGGAAAGCAAGGCATCAATACACTATTTTAAAATACGAAGTCCTGCATTCAATTTACAGATATAGCATTATACTGATGTTTGTTTTTTCTTACTATCTCATCAGCCATTTCAGTTGCTCTCCTTTTCTGGACAATCAGTTTCGGAGTGGTGTGCTGTGTTATCAGCACTTTGTGTGCTGAGAATGATTGTTGAGGTAGTACTGATGCAGTAAATCTCTGAAAGGGTTTGATTTGCAACAAATGTTATTGTTTTAGCTTCTTAATAGGTACAAAAAAGTAGTGCATTAAGTGTGTTTAATCTGTTTCACAGTACATTTCACATTGCTACCCATTGGGTAGAGCTTATTCAGTGTGCAGTTAGGTGCAACTTGGTCAGATACTCTATTTTTCTGTTTCTTTGGGAAAAGGAAGTCGCTATTTATAGTTTTCAACTGACAGAGACTTAAAGAGAAACTTTCGTAAAGATGTCAGCTTTTTGGCAAGTTGAGTGAGTGTGCTTTATTGTTGCAAAATGTGAAACCACGTATCTGGAAACAAAAATTGGCAGACCATGGTTTGGAATTCAGGCTTTGCTTGTAATGTAGGCTCGAGACTCAGCTAGTAGAGCTGACTGGTCTGTTACTTTTATGCCTGTTGTACTGACTGGTCTCTAGAATGTGAGGTCTTCAGCTTGGCTGACAATAATGGAAGCTTCAATTGTGATGGTCTAAATGTGAGTGGCTTTTATCTGCTAACTGAATCTCACTCCATAATACTTGAGAGGTATGCAGCAGTGGTCAGCAGGACAAGGAGCTCCCTGTTTAATTTGTCTGAAAGGGCTTACACAATCTGCTGACACACAAACAGTAGGGCATCACTGCTAGTGTGCATGTAGCATGTTCAACTGGAATTTATGCGAGGGTAGTTAGCAGTTGAGATAACTTAGTTATCACCTGTCTTGCAAAGGAGAAAATGTTTGTCACACTTGCATTTGACAAACATTAATTAACAGGGAGTTTTTTGATTGTTTTGTATGAGCAGAGGAGGTCAGTCTCTGTCACCTCTTATGAACAGATTGGCTGAAAGAGGGTAAGGGTTCTGTTGTCTGAACTTGGTATTGTCCTTTGAAATCCATTGCATACATTAGAGATGTTTGTAGTTCTTTTTTTTTAATCACTTTTCAAAATGAAATTATTGGAGTTTAAAAAATAATAATTATTGTACACTAAACTTGAGAGCACTAAATTTCTCCTTTGTTTTATTGGATCTTTGGCTGTAGTGTGTGTATGGAAATCGTTTATCAACTTTAGACTCGTGCATATTGTTTTTTCTATGTAGAAATGTGTATATATAAAAATATATGAATGTGTGCAAATGCATGCGTATCTAATATATATCTTATGTACTTATGGTTTTCCTCATGTGCTTTATCAAGTAAGCTGAACTTTATTGTAGACAAATGGGAGATTATTTGAGATGTTTTATGACAATGCATTAAACCTTACCAACTTGTAAATTAAGTATTGCCTTGTGTGATGGATCTTCAGAACTCAGTTATTTTGCTTATCAGCTTTACAGCTATGATTGAAAACGTTTTCTTTTTATCAGGATGAAAACAATACAGAGAACGCTGTGAGTTCTTCAGATGCTCAGAAACAGGATTCTCCACCACCAAAGCCTCCACGGACCCGCAGGTACTTTATTATCATAATATAGTATTCTAAGCTCTCAGATTAAGTTGCTTTGTATATTAAGAAGTAGAATCAAACTACTGATACTACAAAGACTTTGTTTTTTTTCTATTTATAAACATATATATATATATATAATGAAAATAGAAGTCTTGTAGTAAGCTCTGTAAACAGAAACCTTTGATATCTTTGTAAAGTCTGTGTTTGAATTTATCAGTCTTGCAATAATGAAATTCAAGTAGACAAGCACATAAGATTAGATGGATCTACTTGATCCACTTGATTATAGCAGCAATAAAGCACAGTACTGCAAAAGATTAAAACAGCAAAATAAGCTAAAGAGGTGTTAGAACCCTCATTTTTGGAGGTGAAAGCATAACGGAAAGATTATTTGTTTATTGAATAAAACATTACCTCACAGACGGGGACTGTTAATGACTAGGGCACACCAACCAAATAGTTTCACTTTGTAAGTGGGAAATTGATCTCACTGGACCTTCCATTCAAACAGAAGAAACATAAAATCCACTCCAGTTTTTGAAGTACGTAGACTTTGAAAGAGTTAATGTTGTCTGTCCATTTGCCTTTACCTTTACCTAAAATGGTACCCAACCTGAGCATGAGCTGAGAAGCTCTTGTGTACCAGGCTAGTATCTGAAAGGATGTGGGGGCCTTTGGCAGGTGATCTTGCCTGTTCTCAGTTATCTGTAGTTAGATGGACAGGAGTTGCTTCAGTTCTTGCTAAGCACTGGAGTTTCAAGATGTTTTGTATGACACAATAACCATCCACTTACTAAATTCTATGCAAGAATGCTCATATAAGGAAAGCAGTCAGTTTTTAAGACTATGATCTAACTGGTGTAGTGCAAAGTCAGGTCAGTAGCAGGAATTTTTTCTTTCCAGCCCTGTATTTGGCAGGGTCCAAGTAATGCCAGAAGATGAGTCTATTTTTGAGGGGCTGACAAGATTAGATCAGTGATTATATAATAAAACAAATTTTAAATTCTAAAGCAGGTTAGGTTTGGTAATGGAGGAAAAATTACAAATGTGTCTTAGTAAAATATAATTGGACATAAGGAACTATTTGAAAATTGGCAACTCAAAATGGGTAGCAGTGTGCATGTCAGTATTGCAACATCATCTTGTTCAAGAAATAAATGTAGTTTAAAACAGGCATGTAAGTATTGTACTCTAAAACCAATTAATAGTTTAGACCAGATCTGGAATACTGTATGGGGTTCTAATGTCTACTTACTGAAGATATATGCAAACTACCACAGGTGAATTTGTCACTCAGCTTCTTTTGTTGTCTGAGAATGATATTTGCAATAATGTAACATTGGAAATAGTATTTGGTAATAATCATTAGTGATTAAATAAGAATGTTAGTAGTCATTATGGTTAACTTATCTCATTAGTAGTTACTTGAAGCAGAAGGTAGAGAAGATGACATTGAAAGAGAGAGATGAAAAAGAGTTGTAGCTTTCTACAAACACAACAGTTTGTGCTATGTAGATAACACCATTTAACCTTGTTTAGATCAAAGGTAATGTATCTAATTATGTAGATAAAGATTATAACAGTGAAGCCTTATAATCTGTGTTAATGGTGAGATCTTAACTCAGAGACTATTTATAGAAGATATGATTTCTATCCAATAGGTAATTCCCTTACTGGTTAATGTTTCCTGAAATAATTTTAGATCACTACTTGCCATTTTTCTGTAGTCATGTAATAATCATGTATATAATTCATAGCTAGGCATGCGTCTGCTCTCTTATCTGCAGATCGTTGTTCTTTACTGCACAGTTAAGTTAGTATATTTTCATCTCTGTTATAAAACCTGATCTTTTTTGGGCTTTCTTCCATACTAATACTTTCCTATCTGCCAACAATGGCAGGAAGGTTTGTTTCTTGTAGGTGAATAGATGGAAGTGTTTAGCAAAGCTGCTGTCCTTTTAAAATGGAGATAATTTTTTTTTTTTAAAAACCATTAACTGCATCCTTCATGGAAGAAGCTTCTGAGGAAACACTTTGTTTTCCAATGGCTGTGTGTACACAAAATACTTGCATCTATTTTCTTGATGTGGGAGATAATTTTACAAATCTGTAGTATGATACTGTCTGTGGTCTGGAGGGTTTTATTATTATAAATGTTTTGGAATAGGTAAATACTTTTTTCCATGGTAAGGACAGCAGTGGAAGACCTGAATTTAATCTTAGCAAGAAATATGTAACTGTTAAACACGCGTTTCCATCCAGCTTGGATCTCAGGACTACATTTCATGATACGGTGATGATTCTGACTCCTCTTTGCTTTGACACACTTCAGCTTAATGATTGAATGAGGTCGTGGCATCTTTTCTGTAGCACTTTCCAATGACTAACCACTATAAATTGTAGAATTTTTCCCAGGAAGGTGTTTTTCTTGCCTGTCTTTTATTACCCCTGCATGTAGTATCTTCCTGTATTTTTTACACAGGTTCTAGAATTGTATTGCCTTCTGACCTTTCGTTTTATCACTTTGTAATGCTTTAATTTACATTACTTTTTTAGTAATTCATTTGCTACAAGATTTGTGAATATAGCTGGTTCTGTTCACTGAATTTGCATTCAATGTTAACATTTAAACAAACAAACAAAAAAGAACTATTACTCCTCAGTTATTACTGAGGTAAACAGGAACAACTCATGCTTTGACAACATACATCAGCACCTTATTTTAGAGACTGCTTGGCTCTGTAATTTGCAATTACTTGTGAAAATCACCTTGAAGCTTAAGTCTGTGTTAAATATTGCTTGAAAAGCATTCTTTCCCTCTTTGTGAGACTTGTCTATTTTCAGTTGAAGGTGGGAAGAGTGCATGACTAAATTTTGTCTTACATTTACGACCATAGGTAATCAAACTGCATATATATTTAAGACATATATTTCAGTTGGAGCTTTTGCTTTAAGTCCACAGGAGATAATTGGTACATCAGAATTTGTAGAGACGATGTGTTTAGCAAACAGTCTCTGATCTATTTGTGTGTTCAGTAGTTCATTTTAAAATATTTGAGAGGAAAAAAAAAAGGTTAATTTTAATCAGGTTGTCTGTGTAAAACTCTTGAATGTACACAGAAGATGACACAATTTGAAAGAAGTTGAGAAACTGAGGCATAAACACATGAAAGGTAACAACTCTGTAGTGCTGCAGTGCACTGAAGACATACATGCTCTGAAGGAGAAAAAATACTAAAATATTATAGCTGTTTGACTTATCTTTCAGTTGTGCTTGCAATTCTGTCTAATGACTAAATTTTACTCCCCTAAAATCTCCAGTAGGTGACTTCCTTATTTATTTCTCATGCATCCTCTATACATTATCTGTAGTACAGTTAATGATAACCTCACCGAACTGCAGCTGTTCTCCCATATGGATAGCAGTGATTTAATGCTTAAGTTCTCTGACTTCTGCCTGCTTATGCAAAGTTTAATTTTCCTGTTTCATTTATGAGGGAGGATGTAGAGCTTGGTATCTATTTTTAGTTGATCAGAGCCACGTTCCTTGACCTTGACATCACTCTCCTATCTGACAATAAAACCCTACATGATGCTTCACAGAATAGCCATGGATTGCTTGAAGTGTTTTTTTTCTTTTGACCACTGGCCAACTTTTATTTAAATCTGAACCCACATTGCCCTGCTTCTGATAACATGGCCCTTTTTCATTAGGGCTAGAAGGGCCTCTAAAATGTTCAAAAAAATAGAAAAATAGCTCTCCTCCCAAGATTATATGTTATAATGACATGTATGTAATCAAGTTGAAAAGATGTTGAATCTTGTATTAGCCACTGCAATTTTAAACAAAATCTACTATCGGGAAGTATTTTTCCTGTAATAAGTCTTTTTCTGTCTTGCTACAGACTTCTTTTTTTTTTTTAACCAGTGATAGACTCTTGTGACTTCCAGAAGGAATAGATACATGCCTCAAATTTCTCATGTTCTTTTAACTTCTTGCTTTAAAATGGTTTTTTTTTAATATTTTGGAGGCAAGTGCCAAACTTCTTGAAACAGGCAGTGTATTCAACCATTCCTCCTACCCCCATTCTGTGCTGTCAGTTACTTCAGCAAATAGCTGAATAGTCCTATGCTCATAAGCTTTTATCACTGCTGTTCAAGTTCTGTTTCTTAAATAAACCTTTGAGTGACTGTCTAGAAACATCCTCACAGTTGTCACATGCAGCTTCCCACGACTCAATCCTTTGGCTGGGTGGCAGCTTGGAGATGGCACCAGGTTCATGGCTTACCTGGCAGCTGAGGGGTCAGTCACTGCGTTTGAAGTATTTGGAAAGCAGGACTTGGCAATAAGATGCTGTACTTGCTGTTCAGATTGTGGCAGTAGAAACAGGTGGAAAAGCAGTCTTGATTACTGAAGGAAAATCCCAGATTGTTACTTCTGTGGAAGTGCAGAGGTAGCAGAATTACCAGGCAGTCAGTAACAGTTGCATACAAAGAGACATTGTCAAGGTTGAGTTATGAGGAGGTTTTCTATTTTTTAGTGTGCTGATTTGACAAGTGAACTGGAGAAATTCTTGCCTTAGCACTATGTAAAAGCAATGCAGGGTTAACTTGTATCTAATACAGGAAAGGTATTTTCAAACGGTCTGTCATTCTTCAGTTCATTGAATCTCTTCTGTCTCAATATCCACTTACATGAGCTTTCCTGGAACTTTCAATCAAGCTATTTTTATTATACTGCCTTGTGTTTCCTGTTTTTGGAATAATGTTAGCAGTTGAGATAATTTTCTGCCTTTTGGGGGAGAAGTGTCTGTAGAGCACAGCTGTTGAAGGAAATGCCTGAAGAAAGCATTATGCATCAGACCATAATGCCCAACATTGTCTGGCAAGACTTTCAGAAATAGCTTCTGCTTAGTGAAGAGCTTTTAAAGGTGTACTTATCCCAATATTTCTGCTTTCCATAAAGAAACAAAAGCATTATTTCTAATGCAGTATGTGTGTAATAATAACCCTACGACGTTAGTAAAGTGGAAAAAAGCTTGCATGCTCAGAGAAAGCCAGGAAGTCCCGGGTGACATCTATTTCCCTTAAGAAAAAAAACTCCCAAACACTGGTCACCTAATTTTCAGAGAATGAATATTCTTCAATGTTAATATGATAAGGAGTGATTTTTTTAATGGATCATTTCCCGTTTGATTACTCTGTGTTCTCATTTGTGAGAGAAATAGTTAAATGTAATAAGTAACTTAAACAACTCTGTTAAGCAGTGTGTGAGGGATGTCTAAACGGGTGTGAATTTTGAGTTGCTGACTTGGATAGTACTGCTCTGTCATCTGCTCTATTCATAACCTCAACAGGGCAGTTTGATACAAGAGAATCAAATGGAGAAGAGATTTCATTAAACAGTAATCAGTGAGTGGTATTATGAGCTTGTGGTCTTGTCATATCTGATTTAATACTAATTTGTTAGTTAATTGTAATGATTAATGGTATATCTGTACCAGATAAGGATTTAGTCTCACTGATTGCAATATAACAGTGGGTCAGGAAAATGAGGTCAGTGAGGGCAAACCTTGTTCAGCAGGAGGATTTAGTGGTGGTTATTTAAAAGAATCATAGTTGGTAAAAGGGGAGCGTGTAACCATTTGTGTGTGTGAACTCTCCCTTCTGGCATAGGAGGGGGAAAACTGAAGGGAAATTTCCTGTTGTCTTAGTGTGTATTAAATTGGAGAAAGACTTTTTTTGTTCAACTTATCTTTACTAACTCAGACAAATAACTTACTCCCTAACCTGTTCATTTTTCAAGAACAGTAAAACAGCAAAAGAGTTCCCAAATGATCTTTAGTGAAGCTGCTTTTATGTGCTTTGTGTTGCTTCTATCTTAATGTAAAGTGAGATAGTAATATATGGTCGCATGAAAAGGAGAAGCTATTTGAGGCCCAACCCTGTATCATCCAGCAGAGAATGGAAGAAAGTAACTGGGATGGCTGCAGGAGTTGGGTTTGGGGATTTCCAAATACAAAGATAGTAATTTTGGAGAGAGAGTTTGGAAGCTGGAGAGCTTGCAGCGTTTCAGTGGGTGGAGATACCAATAAATGAAAATCCAAACAATTCTCTCTTCAGTTTGGAATCCCTTGTATGAGGGTTTTGGTTATCCATTTCATACTGCTATATCCTTAGAAAATGCTAAGAAAATCACAAGGATTAAATTCAAGCTATCGTCTGCCCTGGATCAGGTAAACTTTCAGAACTGCAGAATATCCAAGTGGGGTAGCAGTCTGTTGTTTTTTACATAGCTGCTCCTAGTCTCAGCAATTTGCTCTGCTTTAATTCTTTTTAGACCTTACTTGCAAGTTGGGGAATTAATAGTATTGCTTTGATTTTTATCTGTGACATGTAGGCACGTGATGAAAGCTTGCCTGATATCTGTCTGTATAGACTGTCAGGAATCACTGTGCAATGCTTTGGTCTCTAGCCCTATTCACTATAACTCTTACAAGCAAGTGCACTGTAAACAGTGTGTTTGATGCTTTTTAAGTGATAGACAGAAGAGGCATGTCCTTGGGCAGTTCAGTTTTATAGCTGTTGAGGTTTTCTGATTGTCCTCTGTGCTTTCCAGTAACCTGGAAAATGCAATTAGGATTTCTGAATCATTCTTGCTTCTTGTTTTGCTGGCAGACAAAGATAGACTGATGTATGTGAGCAGTGTGAGAAGAAACCTCAGCATAAATTACTGGGTAATGCGCTGAAAGGATAATGAATGTAACTTGGAGCCTTGTGATTTCTATATAAGCCTTTTACCTACCTTTGTAATGAATACTTTCTTCATAACCTTGCTCAGGAGGTAAACATCCTTTGGCCCATGGAGCTGGCACTCGCCTGCTTTCTCTCAAGTGAGGGGGGAAAAAAAAAAAGCTTTTTCAGTTTTCTGATTGCAACAGAAGGGAAGTGGAGACTTGTCTAGGAAACCTGAATGCCGTGATCGACAAGGCAAATGTAATTGTTAATAACAGCCCTTTTCCTTGGTCTGGTCCATGTTTTGGCAGTACTGACTGTCTCTGTACAAGTTACTGTCTGCTTAAAAAGAACTTCAAAAAGATGCATCTTGTTTCTGATTGTGTTACGTGACTGAGTTGAGCCAGTTGAGTTTTCTGAACTTCCCTGCAGTTGCTGAAACTTACCTATGTTGGACTCCAGACTTCAGTCAGAGCTCCCTTTACAGAAGATACGTAGGAGGAAGAGATCTAATGGTAGAGCTGTATGTTTCCTGGCAATTGAGTGGCAGCCTGTATTTGGATACCAGCCTTCACTTACAAACTCCAGAGGCTTGGTTTCTTTGTTAATTGATGGCACATCATGAAATTTTTCTTTTCTGCAAAATCTGTCGAGTCTCATCCTTCATCAGTGGGTTAGCACTGTATGATTGACTGCTACTGAGAGGATGGCAGTTTCGTGTCAGTAGCCTCAATGCACAAGGTCTGGGCAATGTAATCTGCTGGTCCTTACAGCATGAGATTTGTTACTGGCACATTTCCAGGTCTATTAGGTGTGTTACATTCTTTCAAGTTTTCCACAACTGCAAATGCAGTCAGACAGACAGGTCTGTCATCTAGCAAGCTAGTAGGAGCTTTTGCCTTTTTGAAGGCCTCTGCTTTTTGTCTTTAGCTTTGTTAATAGAAGTATA
This sequence comes from Lagopus leucura, assembly GCF_019238085.1. Classification (NCBI taxonomy): domain Eukaryota; kingdom Metazoa; phylum Chordata; class Aves; order Galliformes; family Phasianidae; genus Lagopus; species Lagopus leucura. The sequence continues at coordinate 11,422,020 of NW_024962265.1, read as the reverse complement.
TTTTACGGAAGTACTGTGATGGGTTTCTTTGAATAGGTTCAGTTCTACAAGGTATTGGAATACAAAAGGAAACCTAAGGTCTAGCAGTAACCTTTCAAGAGAAAAGAAAGTTCTGTGATTACCTTGTCTGCAAGAGAAGGTTCTAGGCCTCCTGCTGCAGAGCTGGGTTTGGGTGATTTATAGTTATCCCAAAAAACTTAAGATGTATGGGGTTTAGTTGGTTGTTGCTTTACTCAAGGTTACCCTGATACTGGGACCACCTGAACCAGTCAGTAAAGACTCTGGGAACAACCTGTCTAGCTGGCTGGGAGCATCTGTCTTCTACTGATCACTGTCCTGGACATTGTGCTGGCTTGTGTCTCTGCACAAGTGAAATACTTTCTCATGAAGATGAATGACTTTGCCAGCATCAGGCCAGTTCCTCAGTCTCAGCATATGGCCAAATTGAAGTCCTTTGCAAACCTTAGTTCATCTTGTTTTGATTATATCTACTGGATCGAAGCCGTTGTTTCTTTAAAGTACTTAATTGTTTTTCTGTTCTTTTCTCTCAGTTGCTTTGCTTACGTGATGGAAGGAAATATTTTTAAAGGCTCTGAAATGAAAATGATTCCTATTTGTAGACAGGATCTTAGTTGTGCAAAATATTTGATAGTAAATATTCTTTATATAATGTGAAAGTCAATTGACTGTATGCCTGTAGAGCTCCTCCTTTGAAAAAGCTGAAAATGAGCTGCAGTAATTGCCAATAATCTTGATAATATGCACTATAATTTGAATGGTGCTCTACTGTGAATGTTTTTATACTGCTTCCCTCATGTCAGTTAAATTTGATCTGCGCTGTTAGCCTTGCATCTATGAAACAATTAAATACACAAACATAGTGAAATCCTTCTGGACGTATGAAGTAAAATAAAGATGTTTGGTATTAGACAAGCTGTATTCTAGCTCATATAAGGTCTTTTAAAGATTTTTTTTCCTAGCTTTATTGAAAATTATATTCCCTATGCTGAATTCTGTTGAGCTACTTCTTAAATAAGAAGAAAGCCAAGAGTAGTGGAATGCTGCCGCAAGAGGGCCTGGCAGACACATCTCTGAAAGCATGCTTCTGGGAAAGGATGTGAGCAATCTTTAAAGCATCAGTGAGGATTAGCTTTGGCCTGAATTTATACCCTGTTATACTGAAAAACTTTTAGTGTGTGTTGACATAATTCTTGCCTGTTCCATGAGTCATATTTTATGAACGTCATTTGTGTGCAGTGAAAGTGCTTCTTGGAGTTCAGTATTGGTATCAAAGCATTACTATGGCAGTCAGATAGATGGTTATCTAAAATGTTACCAAAATACAGGAAACTTACATCATTGTTTCTTGCAGTTGCCTTGTAGAAGGAGATGCTAAAGAAGAAATATTGCAGCCTCCGGAGCCTCAGCCGGTACCACCTATCTTAACACCATCTCCTCCATCAGCCTATCCGACAGTTACTACGGTGTGGCAGGACAATGACAGATACCATCCAAAGCCAGTTTTGCACATGGTCTCATCAGAGCATTCAACAGACCTCAATGAGAATTATAATAAAACCACAGAACTTTCAGGAAAGAGTGAACCCAGTGAACGTATGGAGAAAAGGCTGGAGCGCAACTTGAGCTTTGAAATCAGGAAAGTACCTCTTCAGGAGGGCCCACGAAGCTTTGATGGGAACTCCCTGTTGAACAGGGGACATGCAATTAAAGCTAAGCCCGCATCATCCTCTGTAATTGATAAGAACTTGAAGTCACAGGAGCAGGTTTCAGGGGATTCATTTGTGGATGCTTCTAAAAACTCATGTATGGAATGCAGCGTGCCACAGTCTAACACAGCCTTAATACCTTCACCAGAAAGTCTGCAGGGCCAGCAGGTGTCTGATGCTCCACCAAGACCAGATCGCCTGCCTCTAACAGAAAAGGGACACGCCAGGTGGTCGCTGCATGGGCCTGAGAATGCACTGCGTACATCAGTGTCTGAAGACGTGTCTTCAGATGGCTTATGTCACGGGGTTAATGCTCTCTCTCTAGTATCGAACACCACGGTTGAACTTCCTTCCAGTGGTAAAGGTGATCATACTGCTGTTTCTCTTCGAGCGCCCCTCTGTTTTACTAATCCCCTTCATTCAGATGATTCTGACACAGATGAAATGAACTTTGATGGAGCCATGAGCAGAAGTGCATCTAATATTTCAACCGCAAGTGCCACTGTTTCTGCTGCCACTACTACCGAAAACATTTCTGCCAGAAAAATATTGCCAATGTCAATTGCTAGGCAAGACTTAGCTGCTGTAATGTGTTCTGAAGATGGCAAAGGTATGTGTTGCTGTGTTTTGGAAGTGCTAGTCTTTATCCTGGTTACATCTGTAGAACGGGGCTCGTTTCTTTACAGTGCAGATTTTCAAATGGGAATTTAAATGGCGTCGTGTGGCAGCTTTGCAAAGGATGTAACTCTTCCTCAGTTCTTCATGAGAGCTGTGTCTGTTAGATTATAGGAACTACAGACCTCACTAATCTGCTTCAAAAGCATTATTGCATAGTTAATTGCTGGTTTCTGTGTTACTGGTTGCCACATTTTTCCCTCGTGTTAGAATTTTACTTTCTGATTTTTTGCTGCTTTGGTTTTAGTGGAAGTATCTATAACAGTGCCAGCTTTGGGTAGCTGAAGTATGCTGTATGTGAAATTCCTGTAGAAATTCATGCTTATTGGTGGAAGTGCTGATCTTAAAAATGTAGGTGCATTTTCTTTCACTGTAGCAGTCTTGGAAGTTGCTCCAGATTAGACTGTTGTGTTTTCATAGCACTGTAAATATTTAGCCCTACTTTCCTCCTCTTCTGTCTGTGGCCAGAAAGACACAAAGTAACAATCCTGTTCATGTGAAATTAATCCAAATTCTGCTTCAATAATTATTTTAACCAATGAACTCAGCTATGCTTTGAAAATCTTACTGCTTTTTGGAAATTATTTGAGCAAGGGAAGTTTGCACAAAATGAGGCAAGAACAGTTCTGCAGAGTGCCAGCATGCTTCATTAAAGGTAAAAGGGTCCTAAAATGTCCAACTTTGGTTTTCAGTCAGGCTGGCGCACTTAAATCACATGGAGGACAGAACTGGGAAGAAAATTAGGCCTCAGAATCTAACAGTGCAAAGTCCAAGAAAGGAAGTGGTGAGGCAGTGCAGCTGGAAGGTGACTGTGCTTCTCTGTGTAGATCAGACTTTTGCACTAGGCAGTCCTTAAGTGATGCCCTTGCTTCAGGACTGTGTACACCTTGTGCCTTTTTCTCTGGCAAGAATGAGTTCAGTTGATGATGCATAGTGCGGCCAGCTGCTTCAAAGCTCACATATTCAGAAAGCTGAATTATTTCCAACTTTAAAAACACTATAGACTCTGTAATTGTTATTTATGCACACAAAACAATACAAGCATATAAACATACCTGCAGTTCTTAACCCTGGGGCACATTAAAAGTGTTCTGTAGAGCAAAGGCAGAGAACTTTGTCATAGTTTCTTTAACATTTAAGTAAGCAGTCCTTCTCAAATAGCAGGCAGGTCCTCCAAAACCAAGTTATTGTGGCAGTACTGACTTTTTTTCCTTATTGCCCAAGGCAGTCACTATTTATCACTGTTTGAACACTGTTACTTCCATACATATCTCTTCATGTAGATGCTCTAAGAACACAACACGCAAATGTAAAATAAGAAGTCAGAAGTAGGATAAAGAATGGGAGAAACATCACACAGCATCTTTTTCTGTGTAACTGCACGTGGCAGTTATTCTGAAATAACAGTACAGCCTTGGTGCTGGCATGTTGCTGAATTCACAAGAATGGCATAATTTTATTTTATTCAATTTTTACAGTTCGTTACTTGTTTTTCAGGGTCAGTCCGGTTTGTTTGTGTTACATGGAACTATTATTGAGCACTTCTCATTTTAGCTTAGGATCATCTCTCATATCAAAAGATTGACTTCAGAAATGTGTTCTTTAACTGAACTAAATGTCTTAACTAAATTTCATTTAGATGCTGATAATAGTGAAGACTCTTCTCCCCCACTCCCAGAAAGAACACCGGAATCATTTGTATTAGCGAGTGAACCAAGTGAGTTTTTTATGCTCTGTGACAGTTGTGGAGAAAGTGTGGAATTCCTTTCAGTGTTGTATTTGGATGCTGCTGCTTTTTGGTTAGTTTTGAGGTGTTAGAGCAAATTGTAAAATGGAATGAAATGTAGCAAATTTAGTTGATTATTTTGAGCTTGCTTGATAACTTCCACAAGCACTTGAACGCAGTCAAATTACTTCTCAACTTCAGACCAAGAGTGCTATGGTGTGGTACTTCATTATGCTGGAGATGTCAGCGTTGGTTCTAGTGGAGCTGGTTTTCAGTCTGAACTGTATGGAAATAAAGTAATTTTTCCATTTGGGGAATTCCTTTGATATTTTATGTGGCATTGCTACTGCAGGTAGGGAACAGGAAAACACAGGACTTCCTTTGCCCAGAATCAGATTAGCAGCAGAAAGTGAAGAGGAAAGATCAAAAGATAATGACATACCATAATGCAGTGCTTGTGGTGAACAAGTCCTGTTATGCTAAATACAGTTTGCTATTTGCCTGAAGCTGCAAGAGAAAAGTGATACTTACAAACTTGCTGATATCTTTGCTTTTCACTCATCGAACTAGCAGCTGTAGAGAATTCAAAAGATAAATGAAAATTAAGTCACAAAACAGAATGATGTTTGGTATCTTACAAACAAGCAAGAGGAAAAACATAAAACACAAAAATACTCCTGGGGTGGAGTAGTTTTTTACTCGGGTTTTGGTCTGTTATCACTGTGCAGAACTTCCAGAAACATGTCTGAAGAAGGGAATGCAGGTATTTTCAGCCTAAACATATTAGTGCAGTAAGCGTGTAACAGCGTACAGTAAGTAAAGCTGAGTCACAGGGATCCTTTTGTTCGATATGCTGTGGTAGGAAAATACATAATTTTAGGACTTCTGTAAGAACACAAGCAATACTTATCTCTTCAGGCCTGAAGCCACTAAAAGTACTTCAGTTTTGATTGTGTTTTTTCATTATTTCAGCAAAAGCTGGTAAGGCTGTCCTTTCTTGTGGGGGCTTTTTTCTGCTAACTGTGCCTTTTTCAGATCTATTATTGTTAAGTTCAATTTTAAAAACACTACTGAAAAATTCTTGTATTGGGTAGGAACCCCTAAAGATACAAAGTGTGAATAGAAAATGCACAACTGTGTTTGACTTCTGCTGTCAAGCCTTCCTGAAACTTGAAAACCCTTCATGAAGAGAGTTTCAGGTTGTACAAGCTTTTGATTAGAATAAGTTGCTTTATATCATGTTGCTAATGCTGTGTTCTAATGCCCCGTCATGCAGAGGATTCAAGTATGAAGATTTTCATGTAATTCTTCCTAGGCACACCCTTACCGAAGTCAGCTATGATTGCACAGTCTGAGTGGAGCATACTGCGTGATCAGCATCTCCCTGAACAAACAATCTATACGGTAAGCAAAGGAAACTGTACTAATTATTCATTTTTAGTTTCATTTGGAGCTACTGAAAAAAGCTCATTTGGAGCTAATGAAAAGGCAAAATACATACAAAAAAAAAAAACTAGGGCTGTTGAGCATCTGCAAGCCAGCTGATTGTTGCCCTGCTGTAGCTGCTGAATTGATGTGTGAAGAGCAAGCTTCCAAAAAAACTGTTTTTAAAGTCCAGCAATGTCATCATTAATATCCCTTAAACTGCACCTTCTAGAATGTAAATAAACTGCTTTTACAGGGCTTGCCCCTGCCCTTAATCAATCATAGCACAATTTGAGCTGGAAGGGAATTGCTGTTTCTAATTGGATTACCTGCGCAGTGTGTGTCAGAGCAGGGCTTTATCCAGTTGAGTCTTGAAAACTTCCAAAGACAGAGAGCTCATAAAATGTGGACAATCCGCTTCACTGCCTGAAGGTTTTATTGTATCTATATTGATTTTTAAGCCATCCCTTCTCTAACCATTGAATTTCAGTATTCACATCAATCTGCTAATTGCTCAAAGTCAGTCAGTGTAAACTCTTGGTAAAAATTCTCAAATTTACACAAATTCTCTTTGCATTTCTGCCTTTTTCTACGCCTCCCCCAATGATGATTTACTGCTGCCTTTGCACACTATTTAAAAGATTGCCAAAAAGGCGGGTGTGAATTTCCAGGAACTTTAGTTTGAGAGAGAAACCATTCAAGTTTGCAAACAGTCTGTGATGTGATCCCTTCAAATTTTTTGAAATTTTAAGTGCAGTCCTGATAGTAAAGTGTTAATTAGCTACTGTAACATTTTGTTTGTGTTATAGCGAGTCTTTAGTGCAGGAACAAGCAGGTATTCTCACAGATGTTACACATTCTTTGAGGATATTTTTATCTTTAACTTCTTTTGTCTTCAAACTAATGAAAAGCATTTAGTAAAACTATTGTAAATATTTCTCATCCACAGGGTTTGAAAACAACTTCACCTGTAATACCTGGTAAGTGATGGAAAAGGTTGTGGCGGTTATCATTGTTTTTTGTTTTTCCAATATGAGAAAGAATGCTTCTTCCACTTAGCAATTTGTCTAGCAACCCTGTAAGAGGAAACAGTTCAAGTAATTCTAGCACTTGAACTGATAGAGTGCATTGGGTGTATTTTTATTAGAAGATCAGAAAGTAACATTTTTTTTTTTCTGGAGATGCAAATATTTCACACTCTAACTTTGGAAAAGAAATGTGATTGCTTCAAAAGCCATTTCCAGCCCGCACTGCTTCTGTTTCCTCAGCACGTCTCTAGAAATGATGGTAGGCCTGCCACAAATGAATCTCTCACTTCAAAAAACATATTTCCTACCCCCAAAAATGTTTAGGCCTTGACTTGGCTCACCAAGTATTTTAGGTATATTTTCAAAACATTGGCATTTCTGAAAAGGCTGTCTGTTCCTTAAACTACTACCTGCTTTCTCAGGAAACGCTGTAAGTCACATTGAAAAATTAATATGCTTTTGGTACACTAAAATAATTAAGACCAAAATAACTGAATTTTCATCTTTGTTAAAATAAAAATATCTTTATTCAGCTAAACTAAAACCTTCCTGTGTTACTGCAGTAGTAATTGTGGAAGCTTGTAAATTTATTTCATGTTACTAAATTACAGAGAAGCAGGTGTTTCTGTATGCATTGCATAATTAGCAAAGCATTGCAGTTTTGAGCTTCTGAAAAGGTTTCAGTAAGCAGAGCAGTCCATTGGCTGTTCAGTAGTGCAGCAACCTGATCAAACAAACGGCTTCAGCTGCGATCTTGGTTGATCTGCCACGCACCTTCTGTGCATGCTGGAATGGGCTGTTGCAGTCTATTTGGGCTTGTGTTAAGTGCTTGGTAGAGCTAATTTTAAACAGTGAAATAGTGTTCCAAAATATTACAGATTTGCTAGTAGGTGATTATATAAATAATGGAATACATAGTTACTTAATGTGTCCTTAAGCACCTTCCATTTAGAAATGACGTGGACAGATGAGTTTGTATTGATGTACTAAATGGTACATTGTGACCTCTGCGGGTTTTAGACATCCTTTCAAACTTCCTTAAAAGGACATTTTGTATTTGGTAAGCAGGGAAGTGTCTCTGGAATTGCTGAGCATCTGCATGTGAACGATTTTGAAGTGTTTTTAAGAAAAATGTGCTGTTCAATCTTTTTTTGTAAACAGTATTTGATGCACTTAATGTTCCAAACTGAGCTGTAGTTAAAAATAGCACCAAGTTCTGCCTGAATGAGCACTGCATTCAAGGAGTGTCTTTGTTTTCCAGGTCGTCCTGAAATAAGCAACAAAACACCAACGGATGTTTTACCTCAGATTGCTTTTTCTGGTTCCAGTGATCCGAGAGGTCAAATTTCAGATCTTCCCGCAGAAATAACAGATATTGGTAATTGCAGTTCATTCAAAGCTAACTGCTTGATATTTGAAACAGGAGATTTCATTAACAGTACTGGTTTGGATAGCTGCTGCTACCTTCCTCCGATTTACCAGTGGGCAAAACCTGACCAAGTAAGCTGGTCCTGTCTCATCAGTGTCACTTTTACCCAGAATGAGAAACATGGGTGTTCTTGGGCATTAATCACTTCTAAAGTTGTTTTAATGAGGGTTAGGTTGTAGTTGGACTTGATGATCTTTAAGGTCTTTTCTAACCTGAGCAATTCTATGATTCTATGATATAACCTCTGTAGAACATTGGAAGCTTTCAGAAATAACATTTGGAAAAACTGCTTTGGTACTCAGGAGGAAAAGTATCAGTAAATAATAACAAAGGCTGGAATACTGTATGTACTGATACGTACCTTCCAAAAGAGGGTTAAATAGCGACACACAGACATGGGCAATTTGTATATAGTTGCATTTTCTATGGCTTTAGTACCTTTAGAGTTTTTGATACCAGAAAGCAGCCTTTTTAGCCCTGAGAATATAGCTGTTATGTAGGAGCTGGAGCACATCTTACAGTGGTCCTTCTGACTGCTGCCAACATTGGTGAGGTGGTGTTGTCCAAGTGCACAGCAGTATTAAACATGTGTGTTTCTTTAGGTTTTGGTAACCGCTGCGGAAAGCCCAGAGGACCGAGAGAGCCACCTTCAGAATGGACATGATCCAAGACTTATGGACATACTATCAATAAATTATACTGGAAAACTCAAGTGCCACTGAACTAGAAAAATAGTATTCCACTCTTCTGGGGGGCAACTAACACAGAGCAGTGTAGATCTAACTACCAGATGGTACACCTTTACAGTACATCCCACGCAAAACCTTAAACATTGTTCACAACAGTGGATTCCAGTATTACAACTTAACTTTTTGCTGGGGCCATCTACCTGCCTTATTACACTTAGGAGAAAGTATTACATATGATTTATTTTGTAACTTCAAGTATTATTGCCTTAATGTCTTTTAACCCTGTTACACGCTGCTTGTAGACATATGTTAATATAGTAATACTTCGGACAGATTGTGTTTATGGACTACTTTTTGCTAACGTTTGATTACCGTGTATGCATTATTTTGTATATGTACAGGGCAAGTATATAATTTGATAAAGTTGCAATCATAAAATATTAACAGAAGATGTAAGAAATCTCTGCATGATCTAAATTTTTGTGTACCTTATTTGTAAATTATTTGCCCTGAAGTTTTAGAAAATAGTTTCTGGGGTTTTTTGTTTTTTTATGTTTTTTTTTTTTTTTACAGAATTGCTGGACACACACAGCCAGAATTGCAGGTTAGCAGAGATAAAGATTGTAATACATTTTGTAAATTGTAAGCAAAAGGTTATTTTTATATTATATACTGTTTAATTGTCAGACCTGATTTGTTCTGGTTTTCATCTAGTCACAGAGATTCAGTAAGTGCCTTGGAACAATATTGAATTCTCTTAGCCTGTGTATGTTACTTCAGTGTTTTGAGTTCATCTGGAATTAGATGATTGAAAATATTTGTATGTTTCTAGTATATTTGACCTGCCAGTAAAAGAGAAACCGTTCTACATCTTCAACACTCCTTAGTTTTCATTTTGATGTTTCATCAGTTGCAATTTGTAGAAAATTCATCCCTGTCAACTTTCTGTAGAATAGTTTTACAATTTGAATGTGGCATGTTTCTAATTTGGGGAAAACCAGAACACTGGTGAAAGGACTGTTAAATACCACTGTCTTCTCTCTCAATGGTAAGTACCATTTTTGTTGTTGGGAAACTCTGTATGTAAGAAAACAACTTATATGAAGGTTCAAGTAGAGCCCTTGCAGCTACACTGTATCTTGGCAGTATGTTACATCGAGAGTTAATCCTTATAAGGATTCCTTACTTAAACTTTTCTGTAATAGAATCTTTAAATTAAAGAAAGTAAAAATTGCAGTATGGGTGTTTTTACTCTTAGGAAAACAAGTGTATTCAGAAGCAGTCTAAAACAGGTGGGAGGGTGGCAGCCTGGCTTAGTTTATAGCTTTTGTACATGAATACAAATAGTGATCCTCAGGTCTTCATCTCTGTTAATGACTTAAAGCTGTGGCTAGCAGTAGTGCCTGACATGTTCAGGGTAAAAAAAGCTTATTTTAGGTAGAGGAACTGTCTATTAGTCTGAATTTTAGCTGTGGAAATGTGTCAAATTGTGTATTTGTACCTTTAGGGCCTCTCTGCTAAAGGAGACCTAATGCCCAGGTGGCAGCCCTGCAAACAATTTGCAAAAGATACATAACTTGCAACAACTGTTTTGGACTGTGGAGAAATCCCAGTGTGTTTGGTACAAACCACAGCGTGCCTGCCTGCCTGGGGAGTGCTTTCAAAGAACTGAATGTGCTTGAAGTACTTCACCTTAGCTCCCCCTAGGTATGATTTTGCAATTACTCATTAACAAAAACTCACTCACAGATGCCATTTGGGCTGACCTGTATCAATGGCTGCCTGCTTTGTAGCAGCTGGCACAGCTGGACTGTCCTGCAGCCTGCAGAATGAAGGTGGTCCAGTTACACTCCTTGCAGAGAAGATGAGCTTTGCCTCCCTCTCACAGACGTCCCGCAGTTCTGCGGTGGGCTGTTGTTACCTCTGGGCAGTCCAAAGCACAGACTTCTTGAAGCAGCTGCTCCATAAGAAGACTTCCAAATGTCTGTTAGGTGTATACTTTCAGGGTCATTTCTATTTCTCTGTACCAGGAATGTATAAAATTACACAGATTGTGGATAGTCCACTTTTCACATTTGACTCTTGCTCATGGCTGTCAGAAATCATGTGTACTGTGCAGAACTTCTAGGCTCATATTTTTCCCCTTAAATTTGCATGAGTTTTATGGTATTCCAGGCTGAGTTTGTCATAGCAGATCCTCAGCCTTGCTGTAGCAAATATGAGACTGAAACCATCCTGCACTGATTTTTTTTTTTTTTTTTTTTTTTTTGGTACTGATTTTTGCAGTCTTTGGCAGATCTGTTTTACAGCTCATGGTCGCGTGCTTACGTTCGTCTGAATTTAATATTTTCCTTATTTCATTTCAGGAAAACTGACAGCTTTAAGTGCAAGGCCAAAGCTGCCCACGTCGCTGTGTCTGTGGGTGGTAAGAGATGAGCACAGTGTAACTTCAAACTGTAGCTCAGTCTAACACAAAAAAACGCATGTCAAAAACTTAGAAAAAGTTCACAAAAATTATCACTGGATCTGAACTAGGCCAAATAATTAGACCCTGTGTATTGAAATCAGCCTGATACGTTCTTTCCCAGAGGGTAGCTCCAGTGTTGGTTGTTTCTCCACTGCTTCCCAAGGCTCTTCAGCCTCAGCCTTCAAAGTGCAGCATGAATCAGGTGTGCAGTTGGCTCAGTGTGACAAAGGGCCACGCACTGCTCAGCCCAGTTTCATTTCTCGCTGTCTGTTAAGAAAGCTGGCTGCATTTGCATGTCATTTTCCTTAAAGAAGTTTCTCACTCACACCTGTGAAAGCAAGGAGAAGTCTGAAAGGATCACCTCTGGGCTTCTGTGTATTGCCAGCAGGGCTTGGTTTTCTTGGCAAGTGGGCTTTTATAAGGATGGATGTAGATGAAGGGCAATACCACAAGCAGGTTCCCAAACTCTGTGCTGTCATGATGGCTGCTTTTAGTCCTTAGTTGTACTGCCTTGGAGCAGTGTTCTGCTGTACAAGTGTCAAACCGTGCTCTAGGTGGTAGTTCCCAGTGGGCAGAAAGCTGCATCACTTTCCGAGGGCAGTTCTCTTTGGTTTAAACACATTGGGTAGGACATGACCGTGGGCTGATCTAACTTCAGTTTGGGGACTGTGTGCTCTCAGCTGCTGTGTGACATTGTGCACATCCAGGAAAATACTTTTTGTTTGAGCTACAGTTGGGGGCTGCCCTTACCAACAACTCTGTGATGCAGTGGGGCCAGAAAGATCAGGTGAGAGCAAGTGGGGATATGGGAGGGATGCTCGATGTGTAAAAGTCAGGGGTTTTGCAGCAGAGGAGGATATTTACAGTCTGCAGTTAGAATGGGGTATCTTAATGTCAGTCATTTTCGTCAGGTGGTGGTCCAGTGAAGGGCCACTAAGGTGATGACAGGGACTGGAGCACCTCTGAGGGGCTGAGGGATCCACGCCTGCACAGCCTGGGGAAGAGGAGGCTCAGCAGTACCTCATCTGTGTTCCTAAGTACCTGAAGGGAGGGTACAAAGGGGCTGGAGCTGGGCTCTTGTCAGTGGTGCCCAGTGCTGGGACACAAGGCAGTGGGCATAAATTGAAATACAGGAGGTACCCTCTGAACCCCAGGCAGCACTGCTGTGCTGTGCAGAGGGCTGAGCACTGGCACAGCCGTACAGAGGCTACGGATCTCCTCCTTGAAGATGTCCAGAAGGTGCCTGGCTGTGGCCCTGTGCACTCTGCTCTGGGTGAGAATTCAGGAAAAGGAATAAGGCGTTCAGGGGAGTGAGGAGGCATCTGAAACCACAGTGATTTAAAAACTGGTACCAAAGAGTCCCGGAAGGCAGCCGGGCTGACCATAATGCAAAATGAAATTTCAGGAGACCAAGTGAAGAAAAAGGCATGGAGGTGAAAAAGAAAAGAAATACTAAATGTTTTGAGAGGCAAAAAGCTCAAGTATTACATACACACGCCCCCATGGGCACTGCAGTGTCTCTGAAGCTCTGGTGGGGCTGTGTCCATTAAGGTATGTGTGTAGAAGCAGTGGGCCTCTCAAATGTTTATTGTAAACTTCAGTGACATCATGCTAGCAATGTGTGGATGTGTTCATTGCAGCCATTAGCTCTCCTGATGCCTGTGAAACAGGAGAATGGCATTAACCCAGTTATCTGCCCGGAATGAAGAGTAACGTGGATGATGCTGGTGTATGCAAGCTCAAAAGCAAGGGGATTTACTATCTGAGAACTTCTAGGAATGCAAACCATTTTATAGTGGTCTAAGTAGATAAAGTGTGAGTTGAAGCTTTCTACTGAGCCATATAGAATTCACTTCCCTCTGTCACAGGGTTTGCAGGGCAGCATGGCTCTTCTGAAAGTCACATACTGAGCACTGCCAGGGTCCTGCTTTTTTAGCAGTGTTGTAATTCAGTCTAAAAGCCTTTAAAGCCGCATGGGATTCCATGCTGCTGCCACAGGTGTGTTGTGATGGGATGTTGCAGGCAAAGGGCCTTTCACGTGGCATCGCTGCTCTCCAGACACCACCTGAGGATGGAAATCACTCCAGGGAGGGTTTTGCTGCGTGGGCTGAAAGCTGAGCTAAGTGCAAGGAGCGTGTGAAATTAGGGCACAGTGCAGCTTGGGCAAGCCAGTGCAGTGCCCTCCTGAACCCTCAGCGTGTTCTGGGCCTGCTAGGCAGCACGAGGCCTGCACGGAGATAGAAACAAGCAGCAGCAGCAGCCACCAGATGCCAGGCTCTATTGGCGGGACTTTTTTCTGACCTTTTCAACGCAAGCACTTGATCAAAATATGCATTTGAGTGTTGGGCTGTCAGTAAATCTAGAATTCCCCGCTTGCCCTGAGGCAATGCTGGGCTGTCCCCCCATCACCCTCCAGCTCTGTACCAAACGCTGAACTTCCCTTGTCCTGAAGGCTGTGTGGCAAAGCTCAGAGCTCTCTTGATGCAGACCATGAGTGAAGAAAGCCTCGTTGGCCTGGTGCTCCCATCCAGCGAAGGGAACTCCTGGAGGGCTGGTGTCTCTGCAGGCTTAGCTGGGAACAAGTCTTGATCTGTTGTGCAGCTGTATATCTTGGCTCTCTCCTCCACAGACCACTGCAACGTCGTGCACCCTGTGAAGTACTTACTGTGGTGATGCCAAGTCAAGAAATCAGGTTTTGTGTTTTGGCTTAAATCCTGCGCAAGCAGTTGTGTGAGTAACTTGGGCATGTAGGCAGCCACAGGGAGCTCAGTGCAGGGCTGTTGAGCAGAGTGTGCAGGCTCACGTTTGTGCTCTGGGGCTCTGCTAAGGGCAGCAGGCAGTGCTGTGCTGGGGATTTCAGCTGAGGAGGGGGACATTTCCTACACTTCCCACTCTGAGCGACAGAGATACTGGTCCTCTGGATGGACCTGTTGGAATGTGCTCAGAGGAGGGCTGCGAAAATGATCCAAAGGATGGAACGCCTCCCCTACGAGGGCAGTCTGAGAGAGCTGGGGCTGTTCGGCCTGGAGAAGAGAAGGTTCCGGGGAGACCTGAGAGCAGTCTTTCAGTATCTGGAGGGGAGCCATAAGGAGGAAGGGGACAGATGCTTCAGCAGGGTCTGTTGTGATAGGACAAGGGGAAATGGTTTCAAACTAAAACGGGAAATTCAGACTGGATGTAAGGAAGCAGCTTTTTTACAGTAAGGGTGGTGGATGCCCCATCCCCGGAGATACTCAAAGCCAGGCTAGATGGGGCTCTGAGCACCTGCTCTAGCTGTACGTGTCCCTGCTCACTGCAGGGGGGTGGACTGGATGACCATGACTGGGATCTCTTGGAAAGAGTCCAGCGGAGGGCCACGAAGATGGTGAAGGGCCTGGAGCATCTCTCCTATGAAGAAAGGCTGAGTGAACTGGGTCTGTTCAGCCTTGAGAAAAGAAGACTGAGAGGGGACCTGATCCAGGTCTATAAATATCTGAGGTGTGGGGGGCAGAGTGGCGAGGCCGGACTCTTTTCAGTGGTGAGTGGAGACAGGACAAGGGGAAATGGCCAGAAACTGCAGCATAGGAAGTTCTGCACAAATGTGCGCAAGAACTTCTTTACAGTGAGGTGACGGAGCACTGGAACAGGCTGCCCAGGGAGGTGGTGGAGTCTCCTTCTGTGGAGATGTTCAAGACCTGCCTGGATGCCGACCTGTGCGACCTGCTATAGGGAACCTGCTTTGGCAGGGGGGTTGGACTCGATGATCTCTGGAGGTCCCTTCCAACCCCTACAATTCTGTGATTCTGTGTGACTCTGTGACCTTCCAGCTCAGGTGATTATATGATTCTAAGCAGATCACAGCTGAGATCACACAGAGGACTGGGCTTTCCAGTCAAGTGAAGGAAGAGCTGCACTGTTCTGAGAGCAGGCCGTGGTTATAACACAGAGCACCAAGGGCTGCCCCAAGTGGCTCAGTGTGCTGGATGTGCCATGGGCCAGCAGAGGAGAGCTGTGCTGCAGGACTGTGCCTGCCTGCATGTGTTCTATCTCCAGCCTAGTGGCAAAAGGAAAAAATCACCTTTGTTAATCCAAAATTAAATCACAGAATCACAGAATGGCCAACGTTGGAAGGGACCTCAAGGATCATGAATCTCCAACCCCCCTGCCACATGCAGGGCCACCAACCTTCACGTTTAATGCTAAACCAGGCTGCCCAGGGCCCCATCCAACCTGGCCTTGAACACCTCCAAGGACGGGGCATCCACAATCTCTCTGGGCAGCCTGTTCAGTACCTCACCAGGTACCTCACCAATCTTCAGCTACATTTATTTAATTTTTTTTTTTTTTTTTTTTTATCAGCTCTTTCTCTGTTGCTGTTCCTTTTTTTTTTTTTTTTTTCTTTCTTGCTGATCACTGCCTTGCTGCATCTCTGGAATAGTTTTGTGGTTTGCTGAGAATGCTGTGTGCTGAATGCAACCAACTGGTATCACTTAGATGGTGTGATACCAGTGCTGCCAGCACTCTTCTCTTTGGGATTTCTCCCCTACTAAAGGTCTGTCTTCATGCCCTGACTGCTGTTAGGAGAGAGAAGGTTGGAGCTGGTAGAGCCGATTCTATATGCTGCTGTGATATCTGAATACCACTGAACCCACCAGTTGAAGGCTGGGAATTAGACGTAAAATTGAAATAAAATAGCTCAGTATGTTACACAACACAGTTCAGAAACTGCAATAGCCTGTGAGCTTTGCTAAGGAACGTGGGGTTACATTCCAGTTCGTGTTAACAGCTCGCACCACAGGTGTGGTTTTGGGGAAGCACATGTACTGTGATTCAGGAACAAGTTAATCAGGTGGTGACTCATAGCCCAGTCCTGGGGTGAGCAGAGAGCAATCTGAGCCCTGCAGGAGTGATGCACCACTGCCTGGTGGGAGAACCTCGTCCAAAAGATGGAGGTAACGCATCCCGGTCTCTGCCTGGTGCAGAGTGAGGTGGGTGCAGCAGGAGGAACAGGGAGCTGGTGGTGGCTCAGGAGGGAGGTGGTGGTGGCTGAGTGGCAGCGGGCACGGGGAGGGAGCTGCCTGTGCCTGCGGGTGGTGGAAAGCCCAAATGAACTTGCTGAGCAGGTTCCCAGCTCGGAGAGCTCCTCGGAGGGCAGGAGGGGTGTGGTTATGCAGCAGGGGTGCAGCACGGGGAAGTCTCTGCTGTTAAACAAATTGCTGGGGTTTGAGTTTTTATAAAATCCACGTGCGGGGATGGGCGTATCTGTGTCTGAACAGGTTCTGGAGAGATCACTGCCCGGGTGGGAGAGAAACTGGTGGTGGCAGCCAGCAAGGATGGTGCTTTGGGACGTCCTGAGGAGGTGGGGAGACCAGGGATGAGCTCAGAAGCAGTGATTGGCACAGTTTAGATTTTCAGACCTTTAAGTGTCACCTGAACAGTGGCTATTTGAAGTCGTTTCTGTGCAATGAATGTATATTTATCTGAACGTCTGCAAATGTGCACTGCTCTGATAAGAAGAAAGCAGTACAAGTAATGATTTTGATCGTGTAAATCAGCTGTTATTGTACTGAGACTAGTGCAACAGCTAGCAGATCTCAGCAGTGCTGCTGGCTGGCTCTTTCCTCTTCTGTGTCCTTAGACAGCAAATAAATACAAGTTTAAAGAGGCTGAAAAGAACACTGAAGTGGTAGATTTTTTTATTGTTTTTAATCTACCCCACAGAACTGTAGGTAAATGAGGACTTTACATTGTGCATAATGCATGGTATCCAAGCTGGCCTTGAGTTTAACCCTGTTACTCATTAATTTCTCCTGTTCAGTTTTTCTGTTTAGGGGAACTGAGTCCCACTTGGTTTGGGGCTCCCTTGGTGCGCAAAATAGGTGGGTTTTTGTTTGTTTGTTTGTTCGTTTTTTAACTTTTCTAATTAAAAATCAGCGAAGGAATAAGGCCTTTGTTGGAGCTCAAGCAGTGCTGGCCTTCTCTTGGTTGCACCAAGCGTGGGGCTCTTCTCCAGCTCTGCCTGGTAGGTGGGCTTGCAGCAGGCTTTGCCTCCTGCAGGGAATGCTGCTGAGAAGCAGTTCTCTTCCTGAGCTTGTCAGAGCACCCAGGCTGTGCGAAGTGTTGTTGCACATCTCCGTGCTTTGTGTTCTAACTCAGGGCTCCTCTGCATCACTTGTGGCAGTGGGACAGCCCTGGAGCACCATCTGTCCCCACCCATAAAACCCACCAGGAGTTCTTGCAGAACAGCTCATTGCGTTGCTGTGCCTACCTCAGTATTTAAAGCAATGAAACACATCCCCGTTCTGCTAGAGAGCAGAACATGCGAAACAGTAACCCTAGAGAACAGCACTCCGCGTGGCTCCATGGCATCTCGCAGTGAACCTCAGTTACGATATTCAGAGGGTGAGCTGGGGCCAATTTTTAGCTCCATGATACTCATTTATCAAGTGAGGCCTTCCCAGTATCTCTTCTTCCTGTGATGAAGCTCCATTTGCTCCGTGAAGGATGGTCTGGCTGCTTTCTGGCCCAGCAGCCCTGCTGACTCTTGCCCCAGCGCTCGCTGCAGGCCGGGGCTGCCCATGGTGTGTGCAGCATTCCTGCCTCCAAGCAGGGCAGGGCTGTGCATGTCTCAGCACACTCGGCCACTGCAACGTGACGTCAGCAAGGTGGGGAGGAGTCGGGTTATTGCCTGTGTTCAGGATCCAGGTGCGGTCGGTCTGTGTTAGGCTCGCTTTAACATCGTTCATTCCATCATGACTGGATCCCAAAGCCCTTCCATGCCACCCAAGATATACATTTAAATGCTTTAGGTGTCCTTATTTCATGTAAGTATATTCTAATGAGATGTAAGTGCAGTATCTTCCCCTCAGCCAGCCCTCATGTGAGGACTTTTCTACTTGCATGGTCTAGAAATTTCAGGCACAACAATCCGGTTACATCAGTACAACAGAGACAACCCAAGGATTCTCAAGAATTCCAAGAAAACAATGCTTTTCTGGTCTTCTAAAATTAATGACACTGTGACATGATGGAAGCACGTTCTCTACACACAAGAAGGCTCATTTTCCCCTCGATTTTCCAAGGTGAATAGATTGGCTTTTAATGAACTGCAAGGAAAAAAAAAAAATAAAGAAAGAAAGAAAAAAAGTAATAGCAGCAATAATTGCATTTTGCTTATTTTGTAGACAAAAAAAAAAACAGTATGAAGATGCCTAAGTGTTATCAAATGTTTTCAATTTACTCTTGGCACATTTATTTCCACGCTTGAGCTAGAAACTGAATGGATGCCAAACCAAGAGAATGGGTGCCTGGAAACCAAGCTGTCAAGAATTGAAATAACGTTTCAGAAAGCCGTACTTTTATTTGGAGACATCAGCAAGGTTCTGTTGCATTGCTCTGGTAAGCGGCAAAGAGCATAAAGCCAAAGGCATTTGATCGGTCTGTGTGCAGCACTTAGGTGCAACAAGACAATGTATTTAAACAAATGTTTTGATTAATAATCCATTGCATTTGCTTTTGATACTTCATAATTATTTTCATTAAAGTGGCAATATGTTTGTAGTAAGCAGTACTCTGCCAAGCTTATCCTTAATGTGTGTTGGACACTGAACTGATACATGTCTGGCATTTTTACTGTTATGGTTTTGCCTCTTTTGTTTTTTACGGTCTTGACAATGATCGCAGATGTCCCTAAGTGCACACGGAATGATAGAGAGAAGCACGTTGATCTAGTTTCCACAATCCATTTAAAGTCTTCTGGAAAAACTCAGCTCCTATTGTCTGTGCACTGTGGGTTCCGTATCCCGCTGCAGCCACGCAGATGAGTGATTCCCACAGAGGCTCTCGAGCTCATAAATCGCAGAGCAGCCACTGCAGGGTGAGGGCTGCCACACAGCCACTGCTGTACCGCTCTGTTACAGTCTGGTTTAGGGCAACTTTTTTTACAGAATCATAGGGGTTGGGATGGAGTTCTGCAGATCTTCTAGTCCAGCTCCTGCTACAGCAGGCTGCCTACAGCAGGTTACACAGAAAAGCAGTTGGGCGGGTTTTGAGTATCTCCAGAAGAGGAGCGTCCTCAACCTCTCTGGGCAGCTCCCAGCATCCTGTCCTCCACACAGTAAAGTTCTTCCTCATGTTTGTATGGAACTTCCTACGTTCCAGTTTGTGTCCACCGAAAAGAGTCTGGCCCATCCACTTGCTCCCACCCTTTAGATATCTATAAGCAGTGATGAAATCACCAGCCTTCTCTTTTCTGGGCTGAACAGCCCCAGGTCTCTCAGCCTTTCTTCACACAGGCGGTGCTCCAGGCCCCCAGCCATCTTTGCAGCCCCGTGCTGGACTCTCTCTAGCAGCTCCCTGTCTTCCTTAAACTGAGGAGCCCAGAACCAGACAGTGCTTGATGTTTTACTATAAGCATTTTTATTCTGCTGTTTCTTTTTTACATTGGAATGAATCCGTGATTCTAAACAGGTACTTCTGCAAGATGCGCGCTTTCATTGCTTTGTACAGATTTTGCCTTCCCACTGTTATAAAAATGTAGTAAAATATTGCGTGCAGTACTGAAGGTAGGCCTGCCTTTTTATTGTAACACTGAAGACAACCTATTCCCAAACGGCCTGTATTTACAAAGAAAGACACATGGATATTTGATTTCAATATTTTGGGATGGATGCTCACCGTGAGAGCAGCACAGCAATTTAATGCACTCTGTCACTCTGCAAGGGCTGAAGAAGGGCTGAGGACAACACTTATTTCACATGTGCCACACTGCAGGAGGATCGGGAGAACTTAAACACAGAGCTGGCACTGGAATTTCAGGCATTGTATAATTTTCCTTGCTGACAAACGGATAGGAGATAGCAGCAGAAAGCCTCCAAACATTAGCCACACTGCACTCCAGCAAGCAACAGTTACACACAATTGGGTACTATGTCACCTTGCTCCGCCATGGAAATTTCAGAAGAACGAACCAATGAAAACTTGGCGTTGTGTTTACAAGCAGAACGTGCTACCCGGGAAAGCAAAGGGAACATCCTCGTGCTGCTGGCCGCGCTGCCTCTGGGCCGCGGGCGTGGGGCCGGGCTTCGCAGGGAGGCTCCGGGGGCCGTGCCAGTTTCCTCTGGGCGAAAGCACGAGGGATTCCTCCTGCTGAAGATCGAAGCCCTTAGAAGCGCCGTTCTTTTGTTTCTCAACGTTCCCAAAGCTGAGAGCTTGAGCGTACAGCGATATCTTACCCAAAGCACAAGCGTACCGAATGGGCTTGACGTAGTGCTGACGTGCTGCTGATAGCAGCAGGGACTCAGGGCTTTACAGCCTGCAGAGTTGCCACGAGGCGCATAAACTCCTCATTTGCAGAGGTACCAGAAGGCAGGGGCTGTTCGTCCTGCCTCGGGCAGGCGATACATTCCTGCGAGGGCCACGTCTGGATGTCAGCAGTGAGGTTATCGTACAGCCCGGCAGCAGCAGCTCAAAAGGAAACAAGGCGCGAAGCAGGAAAGACCAGCACAACCAATCCCAAAGCCCAACTCCGGGCTTTATTCATCTTCTTACGCAGCGAACGCAAAACTCAACAAAGCGCTCCGCTCAGCAGCGGCCCGACAGACAAAGCCCGCAGCGGGAGCTGCCCTGCTCTTCCCACTGCGCCGGGAAGGAACGTTCCCAAGGAAACTCGCCGCCACGCGCGGTCAGTTCACGCGTAGCACTCCTCCGCCCGACCGCGCCGGCTCCGAGGAGCGCCTCCCCGTGACGCAGCCCCACGCGCCGGCCACCACCTCGCCGCCCCGCGCCACAGCCGCCGGCCTGGGCTTCGGGTTGGGGTTATGGCTGGAGCCGGGCCCCGCCCCACCGAGCGCCGCCCACCCCCGAGCTGCAGCGCCCGCAGCCCCCACTCCCCAACTATACGCACTCGGCCGAGCTCGCCGCCCCCAATCCCCTCAGAGCCCGCCCCTTCCCCGCCACGCCATTGGCCGATCGCGCCGTCTCTCCGGCGCCGCCTCCGCCGATTGGGCGAGGAGGGGGCGCCCCCTCGTCCCTCCCGGTTCTGTCGGTTGAGGCGAGCCGAGAGTAAATAGAAGCAGGAGCGCAAAATGGCGGAGCCGCCGAGCTCCGGTCGTGGCGCGGCGTCGCCGGAGCGAGAGTCGTTCTGCGTCAGGCCGGGCCCGGACGCGAAGGCCTCCCGCGGGTCGCAGCCAGCCTCCAAGAAGCTGAAGGGAGCCGACGAGAGGGGCCCGAAGGGCACCAAGCGCGTCAACGGCGAAGGGGGCGGCGGCGGGAGCGGGAGCGGCAAGCAGCAGCAGCAGCAGCCGCTGCAGCAGCCGCTGCCCGCGGCGGTGCCGAGCTACAGCAACCCCGCGGCGTGGGGCTTCGCCGCGCTGCCGCCAGGGCCCTCTGTCAGCGCGGCCGGCTTCGCCTTCCCCTCGCCGCTGCCCCGGAAGCTGCTGCCGCCCGCCCTGCTGCTGCCGTCCGCCGCCTCTCCCTCCCCGTCCTGCCCGCAGCACCGCCACCATCGGCACCGCCCGGCTCCGGCCGGAGAGGCCGCCAAGCCCAAGAGGCCGAAGGAGAAGCGAGACAAGGAGAGGAGGAAGCACGGAGCGCTGCCCGCGCTCGGAGATGGCGGCGGGGCCCTGAGCGCGGCGGGCCGGGAAGAGAACGGCGAGGTGAAGCTGCTGCTGCAGAAAGGTGGGCGCCGCGCCGGGAGCGGCGGCGGGGCGGGGCGCCGGGGGCAGCACCGTGCGGGGCGGGAAGCCGTGTGGTGCGGGGCGCAGCGGGACGGCCGTGCCGAGCAGGGGAGGGGAAGCGCGCGTCGGCTCCGCGGGAGCGCGGTATCGTAACGTAACGAGCGGTAAGTGCGCGGGAAGGCGGCGGCGGCCCGACCGCCTTCAACGCTGTCAAAAAAGGGGGTGTGGAATTAGCTATGGCGTCAGGCAGAAGCTGCCAGAGGCCTGAGGTTTTCTTACCTATTAGGGAAGTCAGGGTGTCTGGTGATTGCCTGGAGATCTGCGAGCAGAACTGAGTTTCTGCCGTTGCTACGGAGAAGACCGTATGTTTACGCAAAACATATTTGTGAAGAATTAAAAGCCATCTCATTGATTGGGCCGTTAATTTGACGGGCGAAGTCGTGCCCTTTGCGTTGAGGCGTGCTGACCTGCGCGGCTCCTGCAGCTGCTCCCGGGGCTCCTGGCTGGAAGCTGCTGAGCGATGCTGCGGAGCGCTGCCTTGGCTCCTTCCTGGGAAGGACTAAAATTGCCGTTGCCGCTGGATAAGGCGTTAGGCCGAACTTGGTGCTGGCAGAGACCGACGGTGGGTGCTTAGAAAGTGCAAGGCGGTGCACGAATCTGTTTTTTATTTCCAATATATCCTCTCCTGGTCTTTGGTGACCTTAAAGCAGATGTTGGTGCGATTGCATTTATGTTAAAAAAGAAAGAGCTTGAAACGTTTGCTCTGATGAAGTTTCTTTCAAAGGAAAGATAAATTCTAGCATTTACGTAGGCCGAGCTTGCTTCAGTTTTGGCTTCTACATTGTGCTTCCAAGGTGAAGATGAATTCTCAGTGTGCCACTTTTTGTCCAGCTGCATTTTCTGCTGGTTTCCACTAGTATCTGAGTCTCTGGTTCAGCTTTAGATATTCAGGTTACATTTGAGATTTGGGTTTTTTTCTTTTTTTGAATTGTGTGTGTTCCTTTGGTTCAGCACATTGTATGCATCTTCCTATTGGGGTCTTGATCACTACTGTGCAAGCAGGCTCAAAGTGCATCGCTGTAATGCTTTCAAATATTTCAGTTCTGATGAGCTTCCTTTTCTTCATTCTTGTTTGAAAGATGAATTGTGAAAAATCTTTAGAAACGATTTTCATTACAAACTTAGTTTTGGTGAAACCTTTTTGTTGTGCTCAATAGCTGCTGAGAAACTCCCACTGTATCTTCCTTGCCAAAATGTGGAAGTAATAACCATATTCACTTGGATTGCCATGATGTCCTACGCCACTGTGCTAATAAATCTGTAAGAACAGTATTACAGTAATGGGATGAAATATTCTTGCAAGTTGGTGAGAGAAATGATGACAGTGATGGTGTCAATGGAGTCATTATTTACCCTGGTAAAAGCCTGATAGAGAACATCCTGTAGCAGGGAAGGATGCTTTTTGTGACGAGCACAAAGTTTTAACTGCTGTTTGCTCAGAACAGGTGTTTTTAGCTTTAATTTGTTTTTGAAAGCTTGAATACAGGCAACAAACAACATTTTCCAAGGCAAACGATCCCTTTATGGTGTCAGGGTCTCAAGATTTGTTTAGAGGAAGCGGTTTCTGTAACTATAAGTTGGTGACAGTTTTGTGCAGGGTTGGAAAACTTTGTGTTCACTGAACTGTGTATTTTTTTTTTTTTTTCAGAATTGTGGGGTGCACTGCATTCTCTGCCGTGAGCATCCTGCCTTTTAGAAGTGGCTCCATATTGGATATGGATATATCCATATTGGATATGGATATATCTATTTATGTAGATTAAAGATCAGGTTTGTGCTGTTGATAGTGTGAATAATTTACTTGGAAGGAGGAAGGCAATTATGATGCAGGGACTAAAAGAATGACCCAGGAGAATGAGGGAGGGCATTCAGAATGCTCACTGCAGAGGAAGATGAAGAGTGGTATGGTAAGGCAGGGGGAGGGTGGTGTGTTCTGGAAGAGGATACCAGAGGATTTCAGGGTCCAGGGTATTTTGGAGTGTGTGAATTTAAGATCCTTCCATGAAGGAGGGAGGAATTAGCATTCAGAAGTTGTTCAGGAGGGAGGTGATCTTGGTATGGGGTGAAAAGCTCATAGTTAGATGCTGTGGAAAAGGAAGGAAAGATAGAGGAAGAGGAAGATGGGAGAGAGAAGTGTAGGCAGCCTGCAGGTGTGATGATGGTCAGCTTAAAGGATTTCATATAATTAAAAAACAAAACACCCACAAAACCAAAAAATCTGAGAGGCATGCTTGCACAAATTATATAGGGAGAAGGTAGGGATTAAATGTGTCCCTCCTAAATGAATGAGTTTGTAAAAGCTGTCATATGTACAGCTGGTAATGCTTTCTGAAAATCAGCCTAATGCAGGCAAATGCAGTCTGCTTTTTCTGCAGTCTGTGGTTAGGCAGCCTTCTTTGCTTGCAGTGCTGTGGAAAATGAGCAGCAACATGGGATTGGCAGTACTGTTCTTAGCATTCACAACTGATAGATATGTCAGTTTCTTGCCTGCCAGAAGGAAAATGGTGCAGCTTAGGAGGCTGTGATCTAAAAGAAATGACAGTGATTGAAAAGTAAGCAGGTGGGACAGGTGAGACTTCCATGGTTGTTATGAGGTTCTGAAGGTGCAAAAACTCCACTGTCTCCTTTGCAACTGAAGTGCATGTGAATTGCATGTAGGTACAAGAGGTGCAGTGAGCTTGGTGCTGAGGAGGCTGCTGGGAGTTGGGCTTCTGATCTGTGTTGAGCTGTGTGCGTACCCTTCTGTGTGGAGCAGTTTCTGAGCTGAGAGAAAAAGCTGGTAAAGGAGGAAGGGCCTGTGTGAGCTTAGAGCAGGGAAAATGAGGAGTGAAGTTAGGGGGAGGAATGGCCAGATGTGTGCCACGAGGCTGCTGGGACTGCGGGGCAACAGGAGGCATCACGGTGCACAGTGATGGGGAGTGAAGGAACATGAGGGCTGGATTTGGAAAATGGTCATCACAGGGCTTGCAAATGGAGTGGTACCCATAGCATTCTCCTAACTGTAGTGCTGATAGCATGGTGTGTTGACACAGAGGAGGAAATGGTGAGGAGTTTGCACCTACCATCTTCTTTTGCACCTACTGTCTCTAGAAGAGCTGAATATGAGAGCTGATGTCCTTGGCCTGCAGTGCGGTTCTGAGGCTGCAGAGCCTGGCTGTGAGGTGCCCAAGGTGTTGAGCTTGGTTACGGCGCAGATGGATGATGACTTTGAGAGGTGTTTTCGTATCTCCTTCCTTGAACAAATGTTCACTCTATGATTTTTCTGATCTTTTCCTTCACTGGAAGGACCTTGAACTTGCAGAGTCATAGCCAGGCCTGCCAGCCTGTGGCTGGAGGAGGTGAATGGAGCAGAGTGAGTCTCGGGGTAATAGTCTGGCATGCAGAGAGCTGGGAAGAGCACTTTGCCACCTGTGTAACTTATCCTGCAAATGAGGGATCGAGTCTGTTTAAAATAAGCTTAAATTTTACTTGACAAGTCTATTTTGGGTAATGGAATTAAAAGTTATGTAACTAGTTTTGTTTTAAAAACATGGTGTGAATCTGATGGAAATGTCTGCCTTACCAGTTTATGACTCTACCAGTTCAGTTAGTTATTTAACTGATAGCCTGCTCGAGCAGTTCATAGTTGAAATAGTTTTGTTAGCAGTGCAAAGCTCAGATGAGCCACTCCCCACTTCATCAGCCTAGGGCGGCTTGTTTTTGTGTTTTGTTTTGTTCCAGGCTTACTGCAGGGCCTGAGCCAAATTCATCAAACATCTTCTGTGTTTCCTTGCCATTTCTGTGTACAGCTTCCCTCTCTCTCCTTCCCTCCTTCAGTTTTTTTTTTTTTTCCTCAATGATGTCTTTGCTGATAAGGCTGCCTCAGTATGCAAGCAATTACAAAACGAGATTGGTATTTTTAACTTGCTGATGGGGTTTTCCCATGTGAGCAAGAAAGCAAAGCTGAGTATGGTTCTGTAGCTCTTAGGTCTTTTTTTCTGCCTCCTGCTGCCTTTGAAACATAGATTAAATAGTGTTTTAGAACAGTTGCCAGCGACTCTTCGGATACCTTTGTGGCTTTGACTTGCGTGGCACTTCTGGTTTGTAAACCTGTAAAACATAGCACTTTTCAGACTTTCTGAGTTCAGCTTGCATCTGGCAGAGGCTCATTTCATGGTCTAAATTGGGTTGGAGAAAGCTTTGGACATAATTCTGTTTCCCTGCTTTAGATCTGGGGCCACCATCTGATGAAATAGATTGTCTTTTTCCTTCTGCTAAACGTTACCTTTTTCTGATATCTTCTCCTTCCTTTTCCCTGTTTTTTGGTACTGTCTTGTTTAACTCAAACACCATCTTTGCCCCCAGCTGCTCTCGGTTCAGCAGTCACATCCACACTTGTGAGGCCTCTCCTCTGAATTCTTTGTTCCTGTCTGGAAGCACCACGTCCTTTGGTTGTAGAATCGCAGGTCGTTTTTCTCACTTGAGGGAAGTGCACTGAGTGGTCAGACCTGAAACCTCTTTGCAGGCTGTTTTTGCAGCTGCCACGTTCTCTGCTGCTGATTTCTGATGCAATTCTCCAGTGCTCGTGCTTCACATTGGCTCATGTGCCGCTGCATGTGGAAGGTCTCCTTTCAAACTGCAAAGATCAGAGGAATGGCGGAGATGAAGTTGAAAGTAATTGCAGGTTTTCTGTTTCTGAAAAAGATCTTCCTTCCCTCTCGTTTGTGGAGGGGTTGGGGGAATGCACTCAGCTGGCAAGGGGATTTCTGTAGTCATATTGTGCATTTTAAACTTGAGTTACTGAGTGGGTTGTCTATCAAATATTCCTTTTTTTTCAATAAAAAACTGCTGGGACTTCTTTTGTCTCACAAGTATTTTAAGGGTTTCTTTTTGTACGACAAGTCAGGAATGTGCTCAACAACAGTACAGGGGTTGTCTGACAGGATACAAATGCAGGTGACAGAACCGTTAACGTGGTTACATTAAATGCACATAACATGTCTGTGTACCACACTGAGGTGAGTTTTTTGGGTTTTATTTCATGGATATTTGCATTGAGAGTAGGAGAAACCAATGGAAAGATGACCGCAGGGCCGCCCTCCTCATCCCCTTTACCTTCGGTTCTGGTACTGCTGATGTTCACCATACTGATGGTGTCCATTAGAAGTAGTTTGTAAATATGTTGCCTGATGTGCAGTGACAGCCCTTAAATCAAAGGGAGGAGGGAGAGGCAGGATACTTTGAACATAATCTCTGGCTGACTACTAATGTGGGTTACCATCTGGAAAGCTGATGCGAAGCAGCTGCAGCTTTTGGCTCCTGACAAGGTTCTGAAGCTTGTCTCGTAACGCGCAGACGTCCAAGCTGCAGTGTAGGCCTGAAGGTGCAAACTTCACAACGTGACAGCTGCTACTTTGTGCATAATCCAGTGCAGAGCATTTTTCACTTATTCAGTATGTTCTTGATTTTCCTTTTTCCTCTTGAAAGCTTGCAGTAAAGAACTGATCACATCTCTGAAATCTCAGTGGTACGGTCTGTCAACTTGTGTCAGTATTTGTTGTTCATGAAGGCGTTACAATCACTGTGAGAAGATATCTAGTTAGGAAGTGGAAAACTCCTTCTACAGCCTGAATTAATTCAGTTAGCTGTGTGCATTCATTTAGAATAGGAGGTGCAAAATGTCTTCACAGTGGATTGTTTTCTGCCTGTATGTAGCACAAGGCACACTGCTGTTGCTGTATTTTCATAGAAAATCATAGAATCATAGAATCACCAAGGTTGGAAAAGACCTAAAAGATCATCCAGTCCAACCGTTCACCCATTCCCAGTAGCTCCTACTAAACCATGTCCCTCAACATGACATCCAGCCTTTCCTTGAACACCCCCAGGCGCGGTGACTCCACCACCTCCCTGGGCAGTCCATTCCAGTGCCTGACCACCCTTTCTGAAAAGTAATACTTCCTCATGTCCAGCCTGAATCTCCCCTGCTGTAGCTTGAAGCCATTCTCTCTGGTCCTATCACTAATGACACGAGAGGAGAGGCCGACCCCCAGCTCACTACAACCTCCCTTCAGGAAGTTATAGAGAGCAATGAGGTCTGCCCTGAGCATCCTCTTCTCCAGGCTGAACATTCCCAGCTCCTTCAGCCGCTCCTCATATGGCCTGTGTTCCAGACCCCTCACCGGCTTAGTTGCCCTCCTTTGAACACGTTCCAGGGCCTCAGTATCTTTCTTGCAGTGAGGGGCCCAAAACTGGAGGTCATGGATGTGCTGTTTCTATACCACAACCGTTCTGTGGTTGTTAGAAGTGGCAAAAGTTGCTGCTATGGCATAATGCGAGCAGGATCACCTGCTCCTTGGAGGCAGTCCCTGAAGCGGCAGTGAGTCGTAAGTCAGGCTTTTGTGGACTGCTGGCTTCCTTGAGTGCCGTATGTCACAAGAAGGTTATTGTAGCAGAAGTAGGCATTGGGCTGATGGGAAATCGCTGTCGGCTGTTCCCTGTGTCAGGACCCAGTGGTGAGCAGCATGAGGCATTGATCATCCAGCTGGGTTCTCACCGTGTGCATTGTGTGGGTTTCTGGTTGATGTTAAGGTCAAGGACTGTGCTATGAGTGATGTGCTGATAAAGCTGGAGGTGTTAGCTCAGATGTCCAACAGAAGGATTGGTATTTTCCCAGGGGCTCGTTTCGTTGCTTTTTCTTTTTTAAATTGGAATCATATATGGTTTATCTTTTTCCTGTCACTTCCACGGTGATGGATGGCATCGTGATTGTCGTCTTCCCCTCAAAGCCCTGCAATGGTAACATTTAAGATTGGTATATTTTCCATTTTCTGAGCAGACAGAGCAGACTTGGGAGGACATTTAAAAAAATTTTAAAATCATTTCGATCCATGGAACAAAAAAAAAAAAAATCCTCATATTCAGTACTTGAATAATCTTTTGGTTATCCCTTACCAGAGCAACTTTGTTAAAAGAGAGAAAGAGCACATAAATCAGCTTAAATAAAACTGAGCTTTGTATTGTGAAAATGCCTGCTGGAATGGGAAAGCAGTGATTAATATGTAGATATGCTCAGGTGGCTTCACTTAAAGGTAATCTACAATTTTGATGATGTTTTGGCAAGGGGGTCATAAACCTTTCTGTGAACCTATACTGTATCAAAGGACTTAGTTTCATCTTTTATTTAGACTTGAGCATCTTTTTGTTCATTAGTTTTTTAAAATACTTTTTAATCAGCTTTTAGGAAAGTGCTTCCACCCCCCCCAAAACAGCAACCCTATGGCAGATAGTTCCACAGCTGTTTGGTGACTTGTTCTGGTGACTAACTTGTGCCTTTGTGTACTTTATTTAATTTTGTTATCTTAACTGAAAAAAGTGAATGCAGTGGGATGGTTTTTGGAGTAGGAGTGTTGAATCCAGCTTCCAGTCACTGGTACCTCTGTGTCTGCTGTTTTTTCTCTTGTAGTGCAAGACTTTTCTGTTAAAACTGGACTTCTCTCTGTGAGTCGAATGATCCCGTCACCTTCCTTTGGACTCAGATGATTGATCTCCTCATTAGTATATGAAAGTTCTTAATTCATTGATTGCTTTTCTGAGTGTTCAGTACTCCATCATAGTGAAGGCAAACCGTTCTCCTGGCAGTGCTGTGACATACCAAGGTAGTAGCTGTTGGTACTTGATGTTCTCTTGTCCCAAGTTGCTGCTGTCTGTATTACATTCTCACCTGGAGGACTCTCTTATCCTGCTAACTGCTGCAGCTCCAGCCTTTTCTTTCTTCCCCTTACATCTGTATTACAAGTGGTATTGGTGGAAGATCACTGCAAAGTATCTTATGGACACAGCAGGGTTACTCCAGTCACCTCTACCTTTTTGCGGTTGGGGGGTGGAGCTGCTCTACACATGAAGCAGGGACCAAGCAAGGTTTGGTATCAGTAGCAGCTGTTCAGAGATCTAGCAGCTATATGAGAAGTTCCAAGCGCTGTTAACTTGCTCAGTGAAACAAGTTTTGTCCTATTAGTCATTAATTGTACAACACGTAGGTTGTTAATTGCCTAATAGAGGGTGCATTTGTCTTAAAATGGGCTTTTCTTTTCGTGTTGTGAAGAGGTTTCTTGTTTCTTGGTTGAGGAAGTGAGATTTGGATTACGTGGTGTACAGCTGCAGGGGATTGATCCTTTCTATTGGAGAAGCCGCTCAAAGGGATGTTGTTCTGGGGCTTTTTGGAAACTCGTAGGAAGCTCCAGCCTGCACTGAACTGTAGCAGATGTTCTGGGCAGCACCGTATGTTGGCAGGAGTTTGTGTGGAGACTGTTTGGAGAGCTGAGCTTGTCTGTCCTGGTTAGATGCCAGATGTGTATCTTAACCATGTGTATGGACTGTACGCTCTGTTGGGTGCTTTACAAGTTACTGACTGCAGTTTCCTTTGTGGTAAACTGAATCTTATGGGAATTTGGTTGCGTTTTATCTCTGTGTCCCATTGGAAGCTGTGAAGTGGGCCATCTGTCACTGCAGAACTTGAGAGCTCTGTGTGAGTTCTGCCGGCCAGACTAGAAAACATTTATTTTCCTCTGAAGATGTTTGACCTGAAAATTCAGCTCAGAGGGAGGCAACCTGACAATTTATACTTGTCAGCTGGGACTCTCAATTGTTTTTACTCTCTTCAGTCTGTGCCCTGGTCCTGTGGTAGCTTGGTCCTGTCATTCTGCAGTGGAATTAGTTGTTCCAATCCTTCCTTGGATGCATCTACGGTATCTTCAGGTACCGTTTGCTTGTGGCTGTTGCTGGAGGAGGTCACAGGACACTTCCATTGTTTCTTTTGGCTGGAACTTGCTGCCATCATCCCTGCTAATAGCTTTCTAGATCTGAAAATAAAGTGGAGGTTCTTATAGACTTTTGGTTCATTCTCTGTTCTTACACACTGCTTCTATCAGAACTGCAGGATTCCTCAGCCTGGGTTGCTTGTCTCATGCCTACAATAAAGGATTCTTTCAGTCTGTTTTTCATCCTCTTTCAACCAGGCTCAGCATTTGTATGTGCTCTTCAATCTCTCTTTGATTTCTAAGTGATAGAAGTCAAGTGTACCTCTTAACAGTATGCAAATGCTGGGAGAAAATCTCATTTTTTTTTCCATGATAATGGTAATCCTGGCAGAGCTGAGCACTGATGCATGCTTCAAGTCAAGCCTGCTGTTACTGCCTCCTTGCAGAGTGAATGTCTGTGTATAATCAATGAATATTAAGATGTTATAATTACAAAATAAACAAGAGAGTTTAGCAAAGCAGATAATGATAACAAAAAGAGAACAGATAGAAAGCTTACCTCTATCCTGGGCTTACTTACAAAACTCCAGAAGAGATCCTTCCCCCCTGGTAGCAGCTCTTAATTAGGTCTAGGTGAATTGCCTTCAGCTGTGCTCCTCTGGCTGACTCACTGCTCGCCTCAGGTGATCAGTCAGAGGTTCAGGCCGTGACTCAGCAGTTCCCATACAGTCTGCTTTCAGAGTGGTCAAATCTGTTGTATAATTTATTGCCTACTTCATACTTCTGTGTTGCTGGGATCTACAATTTGGGGGTTTGTCTGTGTGAGGGGAGCCAATTGGAGAGGAAGATTAACATCTGGTTCATCTGCTGTTAGGAAATACAGATTTGTGCTGCTGAGAAAAACGTCTGGGTGCTGTAGTCTGCTGCACAGATCTGTCTGATCTGGAATCCTCTGTCACAGAATCATTGGAGGCCTGGTCTTGGGCATGGTTGTTTCATTTGCTTGGAACTAAGACTTCTGACAGTGTGAAGCACAGCTACCTTATTCCTTGTTTTTTTGTTTTTTTTGTTTTGGGTGCCATCAGAGGTTTTTCTCTCTCTCCACTGCTTGCACTGATCTGTGCATAGGCAGCAGATATGTGTCACTTGCCATCTCTCATCATTTTTTTATTTTCTTTTGTTTTGACTTTACCCAAAATGCATTCTTCCTGGCTGCTGGGCACGTGAGTTCCATGGCTTTGTTAGAAAACTTTAGAATGAAAGGTAGGAATGCTGCACAGTTGTTACAGCATTTGTTTATGTAGATGACTGTCAGACCCTTGCAATTTTTAACTATTGACATGCTTCAGAAATAGTTTGGTCATATATTGCATTAC
Source organism: Lagopus leucura (assembly GCF_019238085.1). Taxonomy (NCBI): domain Eukaryota; kingdom Metazoa; phylum Chordata; class Aves; order Galliformes; family Phasianidae; genus Lagopus; species Lagopus leucura. Next base: position 11,390,025 of record NW_024962265.1, on the reverse strand, counting down.
AGAACTGAAGGCTTTTGTTTGGTTTCAATAAATATTTCCAGTTTGTTAGTATTGAAGATACCTGTGTTTATTTTCTGTGAATGCGTGGGGTAAAGTAAATAGGTTTCTCCTTATGTCCATGTGGGGTTAAGAATACAAGCACCATAAATGGCACATCAGTGTTGCCTCTCAGCTGTGTTACTGACAAAGTGTTCTGAGACATGGCATCGTGTAGAAGCCTGAAAAAAGTGGGGTGTTCTTTTCCCTGAGGAGGTTAAAAAGCCCAGTAAATCTATAGAGGAGGTCTGAGAAATGAGACCTGCAGTGTTGATTGTGAGGCTTAAATGCTTCATCTCCAAGGTGATTCTAAAGTCTGCTTGAAAAGATAAGTCCTAGAAATTTAATGACGAAGACATGACAAAGGCATGACAATGTGGAGTGACTGTCAATAAAGTAAATGAATAAATAACTGCTTGAATTAGATCTTCTATGAAAATACAGATTTTTCCAACAAATAGTAAACTGGCATTCCTTTCCATCTCACACTGATTCTCTTAGTCACACCTTACAGCTGTTAGCACAGTATGGGTGTGGTTGGTGAACTGGACAAAGATTTGTTTTGTTAGTTGAAAACCTTTCATCTTTCCAGCCATCTGTGGAAGCCTTAAGTCAGGTGAGATTTCTAGTGCAGATGCACATTCAGGAAAATAGAAACCCCTCAGTTCTCCTGTTCCTAATCGAATGTGTGGAGCTTGAGTTTCTAGAAATAAGAGCTGCATCCGAATGAAAAATAAGGACAGAGGTTTGTATGAGTAAATAAAAATGGTTGTTAACTGTGTAGAGCTAACAGGCTGAGTTGTTGGATACAGTTCTGGTGTAATACGAACAAAACTGGTCTAGGTTCTATAAGCTTATGTTGAATTATACAACAGATAAATATTAGCTTTCCATATTGTAGGTCCTGGGTTTTCCTTGTAACACCTTTTATCCTCTTAATAGGGCTTGCATAATACTAATGCAAAATGTGCACGCGACAAAGCTTGCTGTTCCCACTTAATCATAAAATATTTGCATTTCAGCTCAAATCAAAGAGAAGATGAAAGAAAGGGAAAAGAAGCAAAAAGAGAAGAAGAAGCACAAAATAATGAATGAAATAAAGAAAGAAAATGGAGAAATCAAGTTACTGCAGAAAGGTAGGTTAAACTGCATAGTGTTTTTCTTAGCGGTATTTAAAACCTTTGTAATTGGATTGAGTGCTGAATCTTAATACTGAGTTTTTTATTTTAACTTGAATACCATTTTCTCAGCATAGCTGCTATAATGCTTGTAATTTAAAACTTTAATTATAAACTTGTCAACTGTGTTAGGTACTGCGATTAAAAATAGAACTCTTGCCACAGTGCTTCTTGCGCAGAGTTCCTGAAAGGCAGCTGAAGGGCAGTATGGTTCTTGGTCTCAGCCACCATGGGTTCATGAGTGAAAGGTCCTGCTTAACTAACTTAATTTCCTTTTATGACAAAGTCACCCATTTAGTTGGCCAGGAGGGGCCAGCTGATGTTATCTTTTTTGATTTCAGTAAAGCTTTTATACTGTTTCTCATACTGTCCTTCTGGACCAAATGCCCTCTCTGCAGCTAGATAAAAACGTAATGTGAGCAACTGGCTGACAGATAGTGTCAAAGGGTTATAATAAATGGGGTTACATCAAACTGCTGGCCAGGCACTAGTGGGGTACCCCTGGGCACTGTTGTAGGGCCATTTCACTTTAATGCTTTCAATAAATGACTTGGATGTAGAACTGTAGGGTGTTTTGAGCAGGTTTCCTGACAATATTAAATTGGGAGTAGCTGTTGATTCTGTCAAGGGTGGAGAGCCCTTGCAGGGAGAAATCCTGCTTCTCTCAGCCTCTCTTTCTGTGAGTGATGCTGTGCTCCCACAGCCATTTTCCTGGCCCATTGCTGGACTTACTCCAGTATGCCCATGTCTGTCTTGGGCTGCTGACCCCGAGTTCTGTGTAACACTCCAGATGTGTTACACCAGTGCTTAGTCAAGTGGAAGAAAAGTTGTCACCATCAGCCTGCTGGCAGAGCTCTTCCTAATTCTGTCCAGGAGGCTGTTAATGATGGCTTATGGTCAGTTTGTCATTTGTGAGGACCACAAACTCCTTTCCATCTAGGCTACTTTCCAGCCAGTTTTGTCTTCAGCCTGGATGGGGGCATGGCTTTATTATTCAGTGCAGTACTCTGTGCTTCCCCATGTTGACTGTGTGAGACTTTTATTGGCTCAATTCTCTGCAGCCTATTGGGGTCCTTCTGGCTTGGCAGTACAACCTTCTTGTGCATCAACTGCTCCCTCCTTCCAGGTTTACACTGTCTGCAGACCTGCTGAAGAGAGTGCGTTGCCTCACCATCCCCATCATCAATAAAAATGTTGTGTAGCGTTGTCCCAAGGTATCAGCACCTGGGATTCTCTGGTAGTGGCTGTCCTACTGGGCTCTGTGCTGCAAATCACAGCCCTTTGAGCATAATAGTAAAGTCTGTTCTTGATCCCTCTGCGTTTGTTGAGGCTGTTTGAGTAGATCCAATATTTTTTATTTTCAGACTCTGCTTTCATAGTTCAAGAACAAATTTCTGATAGATTTTTCTGCTACTATATCTGATGTAGGATTTCATTTACAACAAGAAATAAAACCCCCATATCAAAACACTGTCTTCAGTGCATTCATATAAGGTCATGGACAAGCGATCGTGTAATTACTGTGTCACAGTTCAGAGTATAAATGCAGCTCCAGGTAATTGCATTAGCAACTGGCAGCTGGTCACCTGTGCTGATCAGTCTCAGTATCAGCTTAGACACTGTGGAATGTTCAAGCTGATGACTTCCTGTGAAAAGATGCAACTTGTTTTTGTGTAAAAGGAAGTTGGCGGTTGAGATACTGAGCAACGCATAACTGCCTTAACAGTGAGAATGTTCAGGTTGTGTTTCTGTGCTGTTCTTTCCTATCTTGTGTGCTGAATGGCAATAGAGATGGGCCGCAGGGTAAGAACTTGCAAAGACAGCAACTCTTGTTACACAGATCTAATGAGAGACACCTAATGAGGATATTGCACCTGAAATGGTGCTCCATTGTTTAAAGTGGGTGTTTAATAAAAAAAAAAAAAAAAGGCATGTGCCACGGGTTGTGTAAGATTACCTCTGCTTGTTAGAGCTAGTTGAATAACAGAGTGTGTTGTCCTCACACAGAACAGTGCTGTAAGTGGGTTAAATGCCTGGTCTGTGTTTCACAGTCTCATTATCAGACAAGAATCATATTTTGGGTTTCCTTTAGAAATTGTGCAGCAATGTTTTGTAGAGGCAGTGCTGGGTTTTGCTGTGTCTGCAGTGTCCTGCAGAAATGGCTCCTGTTTCAGGGAAAGAAAGGGAAGTCATTAGGAAAGCAGGCAGATTCCCTCCGCTGGGTTTACATCCTGTTCAGAACAGCAGTTCTGGATGTGTCTGTGGGCCTCCTGAGATCTGGCAGGGTGTGCTTAAGTGTTCTGTGATGATTGTACAGCATTTCCTGATTACTTCTGCTGATGTAGCTTTAAGTGCTGAGCTGAGGGCCGGAGAGCGAAGGCTGATGTGCTTGTAGGTGCAGCTTGTATGTGTCTGTGGTCAGCATCTCTGTGACCTTCTGAAAGGTTGGTAACTCTTTGTCTAAGGATATCTTCTTCCTGGAACAAAATTAAGCTCTAAGCCCTCTTATTCTCAGCTCAGAATTCACTGTGTGGACTTGAGAGCAGAGAGACTTCAGTGCCTGTCTGTGAAGACCACTCACTTCCTCTTAGGTGTCAGGTCCAGATCCTGTTCTAAAAATGTCACTGACTGTCTGCTGAATGCTTTTATTCTTAAGTTGTGAAGGTGATGTTAGTGTTTTGATTTGTCTTTTTTCCTTTTTTTGCCATTTGTTTGAGACTTTCTTTAAGGTGATGGTGGTGATAGGCTGTTTAGCTTCAGACAGTTAAACCAGTGTCCAAGATAAGGGTGGCTAGCTTGGGGAGAGGAAGTCAGTACTGAAGCTTTGGTGCTCTTTTAGGGAGTTGCTGTCCAAGCCTGATTTTAGTGCTTCAAGCTGCATGCTGGCAGAGTTTGCTACTACTGTTTGAGAAGCTTAAGGATGTGGGCTGTTCATCTGCCTGAATTTGTGTTGCTGTTTCTGTTGAAAGCAACTTGCCCTAGTTTGGAGGACAACTCTGAAAGGGCTTTTTTTTTTTTTTTTTTCCAGCTCCTGACTTTCTAAAGGAAACATTTTCTCTTTCAGTGAGCCTGGTGGCTTTTGTATGCATCTGGGGCTAAATGCTTTTTTTTTTTCTGTCATCGTTTTCACTAGCAGGTGTGTTTTCTGCAGAACAAGACCATGTAGTTGCTGCTGCTGCTTCTCTCTAGTTTTCTATTCGGAAGAAAGACCTGTGTTTTTTGGAAAAGAAGAAAACCTAGCAAAAGCATATTGTTTAATGTTAAAGAAATATGAGCAATTTAATTGTGCACTTCCAAAAATCTGCATGGTTGGGAAAAAAAAAAAAAAAAGAAAGAAAATTGAAATATTTTTGTAAGGAATTTTTACATTGCTGTGATGACCTGGTTAAAGGCTACTGGAGGACCTGCGAGAAAAAGAGGGGGAAAAGAAAAAGGCTCATTTGTAAACAGTATCATCTTTTTTTCCTTTTAAAGCAAAACAAAAAGTCAGCCCTATTTTCCTGATATTTTTTATTTCTAAAAATGCAGTAGGAGAAATTGTCAGTGTGTGTCTACAAGGTTAAATGTGTTGGCTCACGGAATGACAGAATACAGGGAAGAGCTGAGAATAAACATCTTACTGGTATTGAAGTCTGTATGTACAAATTATTTTCGAAAGCTTTTTTTTGTTTTGGAATTACATTTAATTGTACTTTCTCATGAACCTTCTAGATTTTTTTTTTTTATAGATGGGTTCTGCACAGAAGTGATTATAAAATCCGTATGCATGCAACCTCCATCTGAGTCATACTGCATGCTTTTTCCCCACTTGCTATATTTGGTCTTTGTGTTCCTCTACAAATCCTCGAGTGTTTTCCTTATTTAATACACTTGAGCGGATGGGGATGGAAGATGCTGAGGTAAGAGCACAGGAGGTGCAGCCCCCCACAGACTGTGTGCAGCAAGTTGCCAACTTCTACCTGTAAAATAGATGCATGCAGAGTAAGACACTTAAAATAACAGGTATGGTACCTGTGATGAGATCATCTGAGAGCAGAGCTTTCATTCCTGTGGGCCTCAGACATTTTTCAGAGATAACACATGTGCTTACCTTGCGTTTCCAGTAGATTGCTGTTACGAAGTTTTATGCAGACATCTTCATTTCCACTTGCTCTTTGTTCCTCCCCTCCTCTTTACCTGACTGCCTTGTTTCTACTGCTGAAGTTGTTGCTGCCTGTGCTACTCCTGCTTAGCTAATGCCTTCAGTTGGCATGGATTGCTGAGACCCTGAGTGGATCCAATAGTGCTGGACTTGGGTGAGCCTTGCTGTGGTACAGTTGACATCATGGCAGCAGCTGCCAGCAGGAGGAAGAGGAAAGCTGCACTGGCACTGAAGGAGGGGAGAAAAAATCCACCAGAAAAAAACAACCCAAACCCCACACTGCTGCCTGTGAAACCTGTGCAAGCTGACAAGTTCTTTGTGTAATTTCTTTGAAAAATATCCAAATAATTTGTCTGAAGGACGTAAGTACGAATCATAGGCATATGATGGTAGGCTGTGGGTATAATGTGCACATGTATCGCTGTGAAGTAATCTGAATGTTTTCAATGATTCTATTTCAAATACAAGGAACTCAGAGGCAAGATTTGCAAGAGAATTGCAGCGCTGTCATACCTATGGAAAGCTCTTCCTTTGAGATCAGTGCTTCTGCCCTCAGGCTGTTATTGCTAGTAAATTGTTTTGGTTAACTTGCTAGGTGATTCCAGGCAGAGTGGATGCACACAATACAATCACAGGGCAAAAGATAAACATTTGGTATGTGTGAAGTTGGCTTCCTTTCTGGAGCTACTGGAGAGAACCCAATGTAGGGCTATAAAGACTAAGGGGACTGGAGCACCTCTGAGGAGGGGCTGAGGGATCTTGGCCTGCACAGCCAGGGGTGGAGGAGGCTCAGGGGGACCCATAAGTACCTGAAGGGAGGGTACAAAGGGGCTGGAGCTGGGCTCTTGTCAGTGGTGCCCAGTGCTGGCACACGAGGCAGTGGGCACAAATTGAAATACAGGAGGTGCCCTCTGAACCCCAGGCATCACTGCTGTGCTGTGCAGAGGGCTGAGCACTGGCACAGCCGTACAGAGGCTACGGATCTCCTCCTTGAAGATGTCCAGAAGGTGCCTGGCTGTGGCCCTGTGCACTCTGCTCTGTGTGTCCCTGCTGGGACAGGGGTTGGGCAGAAGGGCACAGAGCTTCCTGTCAACCTCAGCCACTCTGTGATTATAATTTTTATGTCATAGATTAATTAAAATATTTTTTTCTCTGGACTGACCAAAGTCTTCAAGAGGTTTGGTATGGTTTACTCTGCCTGCTTTGAAAGTGTGCTTTTTCCAGCAGGGTGAAGGAGGCCTGTATGCTTCCTGTGCTTCTTGAAATAGAAGGCTTCATTGGCTGAAGATAATGAAATCAACACTTCCCACTCCATAATGGATTTTTAAAATCCAGATGTGAAGTTGTACAGAACTGTATCATTATTGGCAGCGGTGATTTTTGTTCTCATTTTTCTATTTTAAGTGGCAGTACTTCCTATAACACTCTTGCTCTCTAGGACTGCGTGTTTTATTTATTTATGGGTTAGTGAAAGGGGTCTTGGCTACTCCTGTTCTGTGCTATTTTTTTGTTGCCTGTGGCTATGAAGCTTAAACTCTCTGGAACACAAGGGGTAATTCATCTTTCTGGCTCAAAGTGGAGTTTCTGTGCTTATTCTTTGAAGACACAGTCTGAAGAAGTGGAGCGGAACTGAATCTTGATTCCTGTATGTCAGTACCTTCAGTTTGAGTTGCAGTGAGAATGGCATAATGTGCTTGAGCCGTATGCCTGACTAGCCACATGGGACTGTGGGAGGAAAGGAAAGACCATTAATGAGTGTATTTCTTACCTGTCCCCCTACTGGAGAGTAGAAGGCGGAATTTCTTGATGATGCTGCAGTAAGAGATGGTTGGTACAGCACCAAAGACTTCAGTAATGTTTTGCAGCTGCTGACAGGAGTACCCAGGCTAATGTTAAGCTGCAGAACAAGTACTATACCAGCAGCTGATTCATACTTTTTGTGCCTCCTAAAATGAGGAGTAAAAAGATTCAGTGTTTCTGTCTTTGAGTTGAATTGGAAAAAAATACGGAAAAAATGGTCCCTTTTGAGACTCTTTGCTGATGTTTTTTTCCTTTGTGTGGCCTCCCACCAAATGCTCTGTAGTTTTGGTGACTGAGTTCTCCCAAAGCAGGGAAGTGAGAACTGACTTCAGTGGCTGCCTGCAGTTACAATTCCTTGCTGACTGCTGCTGGCAGTCAGGAAGGCTGTGGGGTTAAAGGAGTGACTTAGCATTATTATTGATGTCTTCTGAAACTTCTGAAGTGCTCCCTACTCTGCCAATAATTTTGAGGGCTGTAACCTCAGAGTTGAAACAATTGGATGAAATAAGAACTCTGTGGCTTCTGCGAACGTGTAGTGTTCAATGAAGTAAGTCTGCGGACAAAGCAAAGTACTGTAGGTAACTGTGGAGTTCTTTTTACTTACACAAGTAAGTGCATTTGGAAGGAACTAATCTGCAGTTACCAAAGTTGAGGCTGTTTGTTGTCATTTTAAACAACAACATAGTACTATGTAATAATAATGGTGCACTGGAATATTTGTAGAATTCCAAAGTTTTGGATCTCAGTCCAGCCAGTAGATCTTGCTCTGCGTGTGCCAGGGATAATGTGGCACTGCAGTAAATAAGTTTTTAACCAACCTCGAGGGAGAAACTTCCATGCAGGTATTTGTGGTGGATTCATAGGATCACAAGGTTGGAAAGGACCTACAAGATCATCTAGTTGAACTGTCCTCCCATCACCACAAACTGAGCCATCATCCAGCTCTAGCTCCTCATCCAGGTGCCTCTTGAACACTGCCAGGGACAACGACTCTACCACCTCCCTGGGCAGCCATTCCAGTGCCTGACCACCCTCTGAGAGAAAAAGTTCTTCCTTATATCCAACGTAAACCTCCTCTGGTGCAACTTGCAGCCATTTCCTCATGTCCTGTTTGTTGCCTTGGGGAAGGGGCCAAACCCCTCCTCACCACAGCCTCCCTTCAGGAAGTTGTAGTCTCCCCTGAGGTCTCCCCTGCGCCTCCTCTTCTCCAGACTGAACAGTCGCAGCTCCCTCAGCTGCTCCTCACAAGACTTGTGCTCCAGACCCCTCACCAGTTTCGTTGCCCTCCTCTGGGTTAGTGCTCATTGTCTGATGTTTGTGGTGTATTAGGCCTGATTTGCATAGAAGATGGTTAAAAATCGTCCAGAGGGAGTTGTGTTGTTGCTGAGTATATGCATGCATGAGCAGCATGTGAAGAATGGAAATCTGTATTCATTCCTTGACAAATACAGTTCAAGTTCTATAACTCTAGTCATGAGGCTATTGTTAGCCAAGCAGTAACACGGCATTAAAATGTATTTTTCTTTGGTCTTTTGTACCCCAGGGAAGTATGAGCTCAGTCTGCTTCTTAACACCAGCTCAGGGGGAAGGGTTCTCTAAACACTGAGGGACGCTGAGTTTTTCTTCCCTGTTGTTGTTTGTTCCTGGAGTCCTACAGGAGTTCTGACTCACCTTAAGAAAGAAGCTTTTTTAAGAAAGAAGTCACAATCTTCATCTGTGTTTATGTTTCTGAATCATGCAGTGGAAAAAATGCCTTGTTCACAGGTGCTTGTTAATGCATCTCGGAGTACAGGGACAGGATGTTGTCATGCAATTCAAAATGTCTCATAGCTTGGTTGATGCTGGACTCCTGCAGTTCTACGTATACGTGTTATGTACATGTATGTTGTGATTGCTAGAGAGGACTGAAACAGGTGTTTTGAAAGCTTACTGCCTCAGTAGTAATTAGCTGAGAAGTGAAATAAATGAGCTTGCATCAAGGGCTGCATTCATACTGCTTAAACCAAAGCTAGTTTGGATATGTCAGCGTTAGTGTTGAGATCTTTATTTTGCCTTTTGGATGACTTTCTTACATTTTCACCAAATTCTAGACTGTCTGCTATGAGACGACTTCCCTGGCATCCTAGGAAAGAGACGCTGCGTGTATGTAGCTCTTCTTTTCTTTATGGCAACCTTTCTCCGAGTGTCAAAGCAGCACTGTAGGTTTTGGAAAAGGCAGTGCATTTTGCTTTACAGCACTTGTATATATGCAGCAGTGAAGTGACTGAATGGGTGTGGTTCTGCTCCTCTCTACAGATAATACAGAAGAAGAAGATGGAAGCACTGTATTGGGCATTGCTGATAGGAATTGTATTTCAGCAAACTGATTCCTCTCATTGTTCAAGTCTTGGCAACTTCTGAGCAGCTATAAACACCTACTTCAGACTGTGTGTTTAAGTTCAGCAGAGCAGAAGCCTGAGGCTAAAAGAATGCCACTTTCTTCTTTGGAGTTCTGTTCAGGTTTTGCTGAAGAATACTACTACTAGAAGTCATTGCTTTCCATTTGGTGTTTGTATTCCTCAGGAAAATGTCAGCTGTGTGCTATAATAACTGAATGCAAGTACTCTAAAGTTGGGTCTAAGTGGATGTCAAGGCAGTTTGAAGGATATGCACAGTTCAGTGGATGTGTGTGCTGTAGTAGCTGAAGGAATTTTCAACTAAGATATTACACTTTCATGTGCAACTAAAAAAAAAAAAAGGAAGACTTAAAAATCTGAGTCTTTGCAGTGAGGTTTGCTGGGAACTTGTTCTTTGTGTGTGTGTGTGTGTGTGTGTGTGTTAAGGCAGTATTGTGTGTACAGGGTTTCTTCCACTTAAGAAGTCAGCCTCTTTTGGGGCCTGGAGTGGGCAGGTGAAGGCAAGGTGGGGGGTGGGCAGCCTACCTCAGCAGATCAGACTGCTACTGGCAGGAGCTGGTTCTGCTGCTCCTTTCCTCTGCACGCTGTCACTTTTTTTTCGGTGCTTTAGCTCCTGTCAGGCAATGCCAGGAAGCAGTTCTGTTCACTGATGTAGCAGCAGACAAGCAAATAGTTTTCTGCTGAACCGTTAAGTCAGTTTGTTTTGCAATCAGATGAGCATCAGTCAGTACAAGGAGGAGGTGCTGTGGAATTGTGTGCCAGGAGCTGTGGGAGAGAGATGAGTGGGAATTGGGCTCCGCTTATCCATGGCCATGAGCCATGCTCAGCTGTGTCGTGCATCCATATTTGAAGGCTGAACAAATAACTGAGAATCTGACATTTTTCTCATCTGCCAGTATTGTGTTTATAATACAAAAATCTTTCTCTGAGAAATATGACATCCGGAGTATCAGACTGGTGCATACTCTAAAAATAATGTTTCCTGAGTACATCATTGCTGCCAGTATGAAAATAGAGCTCTTAGCAGAATTGCAGTCTTGTGTAGGCAGTAGCTTAAGCCTGTGTGAATTTGAGGGAGGCTCAAAATGACAAACCAGCTTTTCAAGTAAGGCTGTCTTTCATTTTCTGCTTGAAGTGCCTTTAGAGATGTTGGTATGTAATTTTTTCAGTTGTGTTTCATTCTGCTATTATTTAGAGTCCTACCTGAAGTCCTTTCTTGTGACTTTTGTGTCTCAAGGTCTTTTTCCTGTCCATTGGCATTGTTAATCTTGAAGAGAGCGTTCATACATTGTCTCCCAAGGGTGGAGACGGCCATTTTCGTTTCTCTCTCTCCATAGCTCAAGCAGCAGTTCAGGCAGCTCTGTTACTTCCCATCATAGTTGTTCTGGTGGGCTTTTATTACAGCTGTTTGATCTTTCTGTGGCTGTTGCTCTCTTGGTTTTCAGTTATCTTGGAGTTGAAAGTGGCTTCAGTAAAAGATCTGTGGGAGAGAGGTGTTTGGAGATGAGGGGTTGCCAGCAAGTATTTATTTGGCTGGGTATTTTTGTACAATCGTGTTACCTGGGTAAGCGTGTACAGATGAACTTTCAGTACTTGATATGTATAAGAAAAACTCTTGCAATCTGTGAGCAAAAGTAAAACAAATGAACAACGCCAACAAGCAACCAACTAAAAAACTTGCAAAAAAAAATCAAAAAAACCCCCAAACCCTAGCCCAAAAAACTACCTCTCCCCCCCCCCCCCCCCCCCCCCAAAACAAAACAAAACAAAACCAAACAAAACCAAACCCCACAGCCCAGTCTATACTGTGCTTGTACTCCAAGTGAACAGAAAATCTCCCTGATGCTGGAAGGGCAGTTGTGTTGGTTACCAGGTTTAAAAGAAAAGTTCTGTGGTTAGCTGTTTTCTTTCCTTCTGAAAGCTTCATGGAGATGGTATGAAAACAAACCCAGGAAATGATAGATGTTCTTTGTGTCAAAAATGCCTTAATCCCTCTTAAGAAGGTTTAGAGTACTTAAGTAGGTGTAAACCAAGTTAACTAAACTTGTTTTTACATCTGGGTTGACTGCAGACCTTTTTGGATACATTCAGACCAAGTTCTTAAGTTTGGTAGTTTATTAATGTACTGGATTACATTCAAGCTATTCTAATTGTGTATTGTTAAATCAGTGTTTGCTTTTAGTGTGTTTTAAAAGCACCACTGCTGTTAAGACCTTACTTACCTAATTAAGTGCTGTTTTGTAACCTGAAAAGTTTCTATTTTGTCACTCATTCATTGAGCTGCCTCTGAAATGTATTTGGTGATGTGTTCAAAAAGAAAAAAAGTCAACCATGGCACTTTGCAGAAGGCATTGAATTAAATTGGTTGCTACTTGAAAAGGCTTCTCAGGAGATGCAGCCAAAGACAGAGAATGGGACAGAGTGAAGATCGGGTAGTCTTTCTTCTTCTGTCTGTATGCTGTAGAAATTGAAGTTGGCAATTTTTGAGATAGTTTTGTGCAAATACAGGTTCACAAGCTGTACAAATAGCATATATTGCAATTAGTAGTAATTTAAAGTCATCTAATTGCTCATGTTCAGCTAGGACATATAAGTACTAATCTTTGGTCTGAGGGGTTCGTTTAATGACTGTAGATGTATTAAAATATAAGAGAACACATAGCAAGTGGCTTCTTGCTTTAACTTCAGATTATGTTGTGTTTGGTTGCCAGTGATTGTAACCCTGATGAGCATAACTCCCATCCCTTTCCTGGCCTACATCAAGTTCTGGATCTGAGTTGCTGGTCCCTGGAAAGATGTGGGCTCTGCCTGAAAGCAAGAGAAACAGGTTGGCAGGTAGCCCCTGCTATCTCTAGAGCTATCTCTAGCTCTACCTTGCTACTGCATTCAGCACTCAAATTCCATATGTTATATATGCAGATGGCCATACTGTTTGGAAGTGTTGGACTTCAAGTATCCTTCAGTATAGCAATGAATGTTCAGGTTTAGAGTGGTGCAATTTTTTGGATACTGCAGTTTTTTGGATACTCTCTTCTGGTGCGTTGACAATCAGGAGGGAGAATGCCTAATTCTGTAGTCTGTGTTCTGAGGTTTGGGTTGAGATTTTATGGTCTGTAATATGGAACTGTTCTTTTGTCATAAGCCACCGAGTTATTTTTATTTTCCTCACATGAAACTAGTGCCATAATGACACCAGTCCAGTACCATAATGTGGGTGGCAGTTGATTTTTGTCAGGTGATGATGTTTCCCTCAGGTACCTTGGCATCCTTGATGAGTTATTGCTTACTCCTGTAAGGATTAGGTAGCTGCTTGCACGTGTATCTTTCCTTCCTGGTCTTCCCATGCTAAAAGATTTTAGAAGTGCTGTGGCAGAAAATGTTAACAAAGAAATAGTGACTTGTATCTACCAGATGAAGCAGTACTATTACAAAGGTCTGTGCTGTTTTTACATTAAGTTTAGCCTAATGGAAGGACAGATTTTCATGAGGATCCTGTGCCTTCTGACAATTGAATGTGGTTAGCTAAAAATGAGATTGTGCTCGTAGTTTGCTACATTAAATCAGATTTAGATGGGAGTCTTTGTAGCTCTTAACTGTGTGGATTAAGTTAAGAAATCCCGGAGCCCACTTCCTTGTTTAGGCTAAGTAAGCAGCAAGTGACCTCAGGGCACTTCTTCCCACTACAAGATGAGAAAATAGAAGATAGGGAGATAACGAGCTTGCTGCCTGCGCTTCAGAAGTCCCGGAGGCATTTGTAACTGCTGTTGCAAACCTCAAGAAACTCAGAGGCAAGTGGCTTAATTGCTGCTGCTTCTTTCCAATATCTGCATAAATTCCAGTTCCAAACCTTTTAATTACCAGCAAGAATGTGTGATTCTATTCACCAGAAGTTGTGATCTTTTTACTTCTGTAAGGACTGCTTTGTGAATTACTTGAACTGAGGATTGCAAAATTAAATTAGTCTGCTGAAACACAGCAGTAGAGGCTGCCTTGAAAATTAGTATGCTACCAAACATTTGTAAATTTGAGGTTACTTAGAAATTGTGCATTTCATTGCAAGATTTCTCTAAACTTCTGTGTCTGAACATGCTTATTTGGAGTCGCTGATTGTGAGTGTGACGTGGTTAGTAATTTGATTCTATGAAATCATGATATGAGATTGTATCAACTGCTTTGTTAGACTGCCCTGAAGTCTAGAAGTCTTTGGCTTATCTCATTTATTCCAGCCCTTGGCACCTCTCCCCCAAGCACTGGAAGAACAATGCTTACAGAGGAGGCATTTATCTTCAATATTGCTTGAACACAGTGTCTACTAATGACTACTTACATGCACAGATGTGCCCTTACATCTTATTTTCAATTTAGCTTGCATATTATGTAAGGTTATGAGGTCTCTTTTTAAAAACAAAACAAAAAAGCGTATGGTCAGGTTTTTGGTGTTTCCACATGTATTTCAACAACGTTCTATTTTGTTTCTGGAAGAATGCCATGTAAAGCCATCTGACAAGGTAGGTCATAGCAACATTTGTAAGCAGCTTGCTGATGGTTGATATTCATTGACTGTAAATGTCTTGTTTGGCAACGTTTATGGACAGCTGTTGTGTAATTGATCTGAACTTTCTGGTGTAGAAGTTGATGAAGAGCACTTAGACAGTGTGGCTGTGGTCTGTGACCAGTTACGAGAGTAGCCCTGGAAATCTTTTTTCTTTTTTGCTGTAAGTTGTTTTTGTTCTCCTTTATGTTAATCAACAGTTGTAGCCTGATCCTTGTGCCTGTCCCTAATAGTCATTTTCATTAAGATACACATTTTGGGATGTGTGCCTTGTTGAATGCTTTGATAACTTAATCCTGATCTCTGGATAAGTGTTCTCTATCTGAATGTGCTTACAAAGTCTTTTTTTCTTTTGACAGCTGGGAAGGAGAAACCAAAAATGAACGCAGAAGAGCTACAGATAAAAAAGGTTAAGAAGAAAAAGAAAAAGAAACATAAAGAGAATGAGAAGAGGAAGCGTCCAAAAATGTACAGCAAATCCATTCAGACTATCTGCTCAGGACTGGTTTCTGATGTTGAGGATCAGGAAGCCAAAGGCATCATAGATGATCATCTTAAGGATTTCAATGGGAAAAATATGGATCCCAAGAAGGACTGTGAGTCCAAGATACCAGAGAACAGTGAGTTTCCATTTGTCTCGTTAAAGGAGCCACGGGTTCAAAATAAACTCAAAAGGTTGGACACATTGGAGTTCAAACAGCTGATTCATATTGAGCACCAGCCTAACGGAGGTGCATCAGTTATCCATGCCTACAGTAATGAACTCTCCCACTTATCTCCTGTGGAGATGGAGAGATTTGCAGAAGAGTTTGTGGGTCTGGTTTTTAGTGAAAATGAAAACTGTGCAGCTTACTATGTAATGGGTATTGTTCATGGGGCAGCTACATATTTACCTGACTTTTTAGACTACTTTTCATTTAATTTTCCCAATTCACCAGTGAAAATGGAGATTTTGGGAAAGAAAGATATAGAGACAACGACTATGTCAAATTTTCATGCTCAGGTAAGAGGTTATATATTTTACTTTCTAAAGTCATGTAATGGTTTCAAACAACTGTGAAATGGATTTTCTTAGAATACAGTCACCATTTAGCTGTGCTGAGTGGATGAAACAAGACTGGAAGCAAGGTTGTTCTTTGTTAGTTCTGCAGTGCTAAGGAGCTTATTAACTGAGGAAAAGTTGCATTTTGTGTGGGAGGGGAAATGTTTGCATGCACGTGGTCATAGGTTTCTTTGGATTTGTCACTGTCTGAAGCCTGAGTTTCTGAGGGCTAAAATGACTTAGCTGCAGCTCTCTGGGCATCTAAACTGTAGCTTTTCTATATGAGCTTCTTCATAAAAACTGAAGTACTTTAATACATCAGAAAAACGTTACACATAAAACCTTTGTAGGGAACAGTTAAGGAACTTCATATGTAGTTTGAGACTTCTAAATCTGTTCATAAAGGAGAACTTGACAGTGGTTCATAGAGCTATTAATTTGATCCTTCCTGGTTGCGTTTGCCCTCAGTTAGTTGTATTCCCTTGAAAGCAGTTAAGCTGTGCGGCAAAATGGCAGGCATCTTCTGAATCAATTTCTTTCTGTTTTCATTTTCAGGGAGAGATGACTGTATAGTCTCATAGCAGTCACTACAGGTTAAACACCACCTTGCTATTTATAAACTTGCTGTAAATGATATGAATAGTCTGTATGCAACAGTAATGTATTTCAGGTCCTGTAAGTTTAGGAAAAGTGCTTTCCTAGATTGCAACCTTGGTAATGACAGTATTGTGTAAAGCTGTTAGAGATAACCTGATACTATTATGAGGACACTTAGTCCAATTTTTCTGTCTGTATTGACTTTAGTTCACAGTTAACTGTTTAAGTTGCTTAGAAATAGATTCCTATTTGTGAATATTAAATGTTATTTGGGACACCTATTAACTATGTTAGCCTTATTTAGACTGTTATGAGGAGTTCAAATGTGAGTCACGCTGTTTGATTTAAAAAGATACGCTTTTGTTTCTACTACATAAATATTTGTGTGGAGCACTGCTGAAAAAAGTCATGCAGGTCACCTGCAAGTGTGTATAGAACTGAATTGTTGCTGCAAGGGAATGCTTGCAGCCCTGGTTTAAAGAAAAGAAACAAACGAAAAACCCATCCACTGCCACACAATGTGAATGTTCTGTAAATCCACTAAAATGTTCTGAGTTTCACCAACAATGCAATGATTCTGTGTACACGATACCTTATGGGAGCTCCCCAGAGCTGTTCTGTCTGATGCCATTTCACATGAGGAAGCTGGATCTGTGTATGTATTCTCTTGGGCAGCATTAATGGAAACATAACTGTGTGCTAATATCCATCTTAAAGACATACTTAAGAAATGCCTGGACTTGATTTCTGTGAATTGCAATGGAACTGTTACTGGTTAATTTGATGTGACAACAGTAATATCCAATATCCGCAGCTGAATCACTTCTGTGGTCACTGCTTTTGAGATCGTTTCCCTACTCTACTGTAAGTGAAGGAAGAACAGAAAACGTAGTAGATGAAAGAAGCTGAACTTTACATTGCAGCGTTTAAATCATTCATTGACTTTGTAGTCATCAAATCTACATTTCACTTGTCTAGAGTCTTAGTTCTGCTGTCTTCCTTTTGTTTTCTCTATTTTTCAGCAAGCTTTTGTAGCTTTTTATCACTTGTCAGGATTTGGTTGCGTGACAGACTGCTGGGCTCCTATTACAGTTTTGCTCGCATAAGAGGTGCCATGTGTATAAATGATGTGTATACGTGTACGCCAGACTTCTTCATGTGGTCTTTTACACAGCATTACTCGTATCTGGAATACAGTGGTCAATACCTTGGTTGACTAGCTATTGATTCTATTTTTCCTTACTGCTGTTATTTTAAAATCTTCTTCTGTCTGCATACGTTCTCCATGTTACCAGGTGACTTGCTGCAGCTTAGGTTTCCTAGCTCAGTGTTTCCTTTTCTGACTGGAGCCAGTATCAAAGGTTTTTGGGAAGGAGTTTGAGGGCATAGCAGTTATAGTGGTACTGTGCCACAGGGCTCACCTTCCACAGGTGTCAGAGGGCCTTTTCAGATCTGAGGGCTGTGAGTTGTGGTTTTTGACCTCTAGCTGTACTTCTGTTGCATGAATCTCACTTGTTAGTGTCCACCTCTTTTTTTCTTTTTGGTTTTCTGTGTCTTAATTTAAAAAAAAGTACTGAATGATTACATAACCTGTTACTTTTTTGGGTGCAGTTCGACACTATTTTCCCTTTGTGCTGAATTTTTTGTTGAACTTGAAGAGGTTGTTGTTGTTCTGTATTGCCTTGAAATTTTAAATGTAGTTTCTCTTCCTGCATTGCAAAAGCTCTGTACTCGTGTGTTATGCGGTGCTCTGAGCTGCTTGTGCAAAGGTGAGTGCGTTTCTGATGCCCAGGTAGGAGCTCAGTGTGTCTGGTTTGCTTTGAATATCTGTCTTAACCTTCTTTAGTATTAAAAGTGTTCAGTATTAAACTCATCTGTTGCACTGTTTAAACTAAAACACTGAAATGAGGCCAACATCAGTAGGTGAAGTTCTTTGGTTGTTTTTGAGACCTCTTTGTGATGTGTGTAACCATTCTGACAAACCTGACATTTATTTAGCAAATATATTTCGTACCACCAAAGTGGTATGAAAAGAATGGTCCAGAGAAGGAGGAATGAGTTAAGCCTGGAGCAGAAGTATTGGAGTGTTGTATCGGAGGTGACTTTAATTTTTTCTTCCTCTGCTGGATTCTTTCAGTACCACTCAGTGAGCTTCAACCCTGTTTTATCAATTCCTTTTTCCCCTGTGTCAGATAGAAGTGATGTATTTTCTCTTGTTGGGAGATGAGAAATGGGGTGAAGCTTGTGAGACAGCTGCAGTAGGTTTGAGTTGGGATTGGTTCTGTTTCATCAGAGTGAGCTGTTAAATTTTGGAGAGAAAGAAACTGGAGAGTTGTACGTCACCCATCTCAGGTCTGTACTTAAGCACTGCTAAGTAAATTTTTTTTGTTGTTAATATAACAGTTCTTTTGTGAATCATTTCTTGATTGAGGCTTGATGACTATAACTAGACAAAATGGAATTAGCTTGGATGTCCATCCCTGGATTCCTTCATCCCTGTAGACTGATAGCTGCATCGTTTACCTGATAGCTTTGAATCTTGTCAAGTTCTTAGGAGCATTATTAAGAATGCTCCTGAACGATCAGCTTTTGCCACCTGCTTGGAGCTCATGTCACTTGAGATCAGCTTGTTAGTGCTGTCGAGGCACATTGCTTAACATTTTGAAGCTGTGATTGTGTCCTTGTGCTGGGCAGGTGCAGACTTTGTATCCTGCTAGAATCTCAGAGCTCAGGCTTCATGTTCAATTGTAGCAGTGCTTACTGGGTTGATTTTTTTTTTTTTTTTTTTTTTCTCCCCGCTCTTCAGCCTGGTTGGAGAAAAAGCATAATTTGTGCGGGTAGAAGAAACCCTGAGCAATACAAAACAGTTTCTGTGCTTCAAGGCAAGGCTTGACTGTGTTTGAAGCCTTATCTGACACGTCCTTATCTGATGTGCTTGCTGAGATCTCCAGGTGATTCCACACTTCCCAAGGGAATCTGGTGAACAATCTTCTTTTCTTGTTTGTCCTCTTACCTTAATCCTCTCTCTATTGCTTTTATTCTTATCAGTAGCAGACAAGACAAGCACCACATGCCTCTCTTTTAGTGTTTTCCAAGTTTGACACCTTATATCCTTAACTGATACATGCTTCCTGAGCCCTCTTTACGCTGCTCTCTGCAGTCAATCCTTCTTGTTGATGTTGAATTTAAAAAGAAGACCAGTGTCTGGTATGTTGCTATTGTAAAGGAGTATGAGAGGATTGCTTCAGGTGGCTCATAAATGATTGCTCTTGGTTGCTTACTCCTGCCTTTCAGAGCAATTTATGATCTGTTGTAGCAGCAGCTCTTGCAAAGTGAGTCAATTCTCTTTTCATTTTTATGTGCAATCAATTATGTGTAGATACAGCTGAGTATAGTTTTTGCTTTCATGCAACTTGAATTACATCCTGTGCATTTAGAGCCCTTTCGGAGATGTTGTTTTGAACCTTTCCTGTAGCAGGCTTGGAGCTTTGTGTTACCTGCAGCTTTGGTAAGCACATGCTATTCAAAGGAAAGATCCTTGGTGAGTATCACAGTGCAGGGCCTTTCATATTGATATTGTTGTGATGAAATGGTTCCACTGTTTGCAGTTGCTAGATTCTATTTCTGTCCTTTGAGAATGCCTATACTATCATTGAAGGAAAGGTTTGTTTGTTTTTGTTTGGCTTCATTGTTCTTTGGCTTATCCATACTTTCAGTTTTTGCCATTTTATTTTTTAGGCTGAAACACTTAGCTTATTTCCCCCCTGCCCCCAGGTGCTTCTAGGATAAGTGTTTTTGTCCTGCTTCTCTCACCACCTGTTTGTATAAGGTTGTGTGTTTATCTTACACCTTGAAGAATGTGTTTTGACTTCTCACTGAATTGCTGCAGCTTGCTTTCTGCGTTGGCTACCTGCTTTGTTACTGTAGGGGAGGTGAGGATGATCATCCTGAAGCCCATCTGATTTGGGACAAGCACTGTATGTTTTGCACCATTTGAAGTGTGGTTGTATAAGTTGTCAGAGCTTGCCTAGTACCTCTTGCTGCTAAAAGAGGATGTGCTTGTTCTTGCTTCCAGCTGTGTGTCCTTGTGCCAAGCTGTGGCGTTTCTCAGAGCTCATGGTGAGCCAATTTGGTTTGTTAATCCAGCTGAAAATTTTGTCTGCTCCCATATGATTGGTTTTAGTTCATGGTACCAGAGGGACAAGTGCAGGACTACACAGTCAATCCCATTCTGTGACAGCAAGCGATTTACTGCTTCAGAGATGGAACTTGACCCCTTGCACCTTCGGAAGTCTCATATTCCTGTGTTAATTGGAGTAGATGTGGGGTATTTGGGTCGTGTAAAGAACAGTAAGTGTGCAAGAGGAAGGAATGCAATGGTGATGACGCTGATGTTCATGTAGTCACTTCTCAGGTCAGTGGTCATCCTTTCTTTCTGACAGTTCTGGGAATCTTTATCTTTTATTTTTCTTTCCCATCCTCCTCTTTCAGCAGGTTTATCTTTGGAGAGATTTTCCTGATGTTCACTCTTTCTGATTTGTCAAATCCTGCTTGCTTGAACATACTTTTTGTCTGTTCTCCTACTTGAGGGGACTTGCTGAAAACATTTTTTTTTTTCCACAAAAATCTGAAGTGTTTGCATGCTATTTTGTTTTCTTATCACTAAAGATTTGTCTGTTTTCATATATTGTGTTGTTTGCCTTGATTCAGTGGTCAGAGGAATTCTTTATATTATACGTTATATGCATCGCATCAGTTGTTTCAGCTTTCACTTTAGGTAGAATTCACCTTGCTTTTAAGCTTTCTGAATGTTTGTTTGGTTGAAGCTGTAAAGGTTATGAGTAGATGCTTGCTGTTACACAAGTTTCCCCATAATAAGGTATTTTTTCGTCTTAGATGATGACAAAATAGAATTTTTAGCTTGTTAAAACACATTGTACCATTGTGTGTTTATCTCATAATGTGTAGGATTCTGCAAGAGACTTTTTTGATGGATGGTGGCAGCTTACTGTCTTCAAAGCAGAACTGTTCTTGTTTATTAAATGGTGTTGAACAGAGAATCAGTTCACATGGAATGACATCAGAAGCCTGCGTTATTTGTTTTGCATGTATAAGTTTGTAAAAGTTTGCTTGTGAACAGTGTTACCAACAGATACCAAATGAGTTGTATGTTGCTTGTTCTCATTGGGGTATTTTGTATTGAGGGAAAAACAAACTAAACAAAACTGTCAAGGTATGCATTGGAAACATGGAGAGAATCTGAGACTGAATGTTGTCAAAGCTCTTCTTGAGTTAGAGTTGTGTAATAGCTACTTTGGCTTGGCAAGATTGTTTTATGTGAAGGTTGGAATTCTTTGTCAACTATTGCACTGGTTTTTGTGTCAGTGGAATACAGAATATTAGGTTATCTTGCTTCTAAATAGTTGGATTATCTGTCCTTTGTTGTTTGAGGATTTCAGCTGTGATGTGAATGAAGTATGTGAAGTGATAGTATTGACTGCAGTCATAAAAGGACACTGGTGGAACTGTACTGTGATAAAAATGCTGGGATGTGTCTCCTGAAACTTCTGTTCAGAAAGAGGCATACCGTGTGTGCGGTGTGAGGACGAGGATGATCATCTCTGTCTGTGGCACAGCTAAAGGAGGAGGTTGAAGGATTAGGGAGCATGATGGAGTGAGACAGAGATAATGAGTGGAGCTGCTTCCTGCTATTCCTGAAAGAAAAGCACTGGGGGATGCTCTGCAAGTAGTGGTGGATTTCCTACTCTCTTGTCATCGGACAGGAGCAGGGGACTTAAGAGATGGGGAGGAGTGGAAACGGGTCTCTGCTTGGGGTGGCAGGGAAGCCCTCTCCCTGCCTGGCTTGCCTTCCCAGGTGCCCTTACACAGTAGGTCTGAGGCTGTGCAATGTGAAGGACAGCTCAGTGAGGATGTTGAAGAAGATCCATCCAGAGAGTTGTCTGGGACTTGTCAGCAGGACTGCCAGTGCCTGGAACGAAAGAAGGGTGGTTGTCATACATGGCTCCCTCTGAAGGGAACGGAGCTCCAAATAAGCTAACCAGACCCACAGGGAAAGTCTGGGTCTGGGTCAGGGACATTGCTAGGAAGCTCCCTGGTCTGGCATGGCCCTCTGGTTATTACCCATTTCTGGTAGTTGGCAGAAGTGAAGTCATGTGGAGAAGCCTGAGGGCTCTTAACAGGGTCCTTAGAGCTGAGACTCTAGTGGAAAAAAGAGTGTTTACCATATTTGGAAGGAAGGCTAGCCAACTCAGGAAGAGTACAAAGATGTTGCTAGGGTATGCAGAAGGGATATTAGAAAAACAGTCATAAAATGAATTATAGAATCATAGAATGGCCTGGGTTGAAAAGGACCTCGAAGTTCATATAATTTCAACCCCCTGCTGTGTGCAGGGTCACCAACCAGCAGACCAGGCTGCCCAGAGCCATGTCCAGCCTGGCCTTGAATGCCTCCAGGGATGGGGCATCCACAACCTCCTTGGGCAACCTGTTCCAGAAGTTCAACAAAGACTTATCTGGCTACCACTGTTAAAGATAATTGAAAATGTTTTTACAAGTACATTAGCAACAGGAAGAGGACCAAGGAGAATCTCCATCATTTGTCGGCTGTAACAAGGGACATTACCACTAAGGCTGAGGTTCTCAATGCCTTCTTTAATAGTTAGACCAGTTATCTTCAGAGTACTCAGCCCATGCCCTTACTCTAGAGTTCAGGATGCTATAGTCCTGCACTTTGGCTAAATGGTCTTCAAAGGTCTTTGAACTTTTCTGTTCTAATCCAGTCATGGGAAAGAGATGAGATAGCAGATTCTCAAGAGCAGCTGAAAGTCTTTGTGTGCTTGCTTGCAGCTCTGAACCACGGAGCATGTGTGCTGCTGCAGGAAGATGTGGAAGAGAGTGAAGAGCTAGAGCTACTTCAGAAGACAGTGCTTACTGCCAGCTTCTGTCTCCAGTGGCAGAATTTGTGTTCTTTCTGGCCAGGCATTCATTGTTATGGCCTACCTCTTAAATCTCTTTCTTAAGATAAAAATAAATAGAATTCAAGGATGTTAATGCAAGTGCCAGCTCAGTGTCCTGACCTAGAGTGGCAGAATGCTAAGCTACTTATACCAGTGGAAGACCCATCCACTTGCATGTTAGGTTTATCAGTAAACTGTGATTGATTCATTTATGGTTGTCTGTACTTTCAGGAAGTGTTGTTTGGGTGCTGCAGAATGGATCTGTCCAGTAAGCCATGAATGAAAAGCGTGTATGCCTTACCTATCCAAGTGCCTTCATCCCGTGAGTCCTGCCACTTAGTGTCAGTGCAGACAGCTGAGGACTGACTGATGGAGATTCAACAGAAATGAGAATTTGCTATTGTTTTGTAACAAAATCAGCTGTGTCAGTGCAAGAGAGCTGCAGGAATGTATAGTTAAGGATTTGGGGAATAGGGGAATGCTGCTCTTCTCAATACAGCTGTCATGGTTTGCCGTCACATTAACTCAGACATTCTGTAGAGTCGTACTGTTTGTCAGTCCTCTGTGGCCTGGGTGTGTGTGACGTAGTTGATTGGAAGAGGGTTTGGCTCTCGGTTTCTGAAAGGCATCTTGTTACATCAGTGTAGCTTCTAAGGAGGACACAATATTGTTCTGCGTTGTATGCTTAATCTTTTCTGGAGTTGCTGCTAATTATCCTCTGCCCTACTGTAATTAATAGGAATTGTAATAGTCTGTTTTGGGTGAGGACTATAATTAAGCTGTGCTTCATTGTTTTCGCTGCACTTTTTTTGCTTTGTTGCTTTGGATGCAGAATGTGTAGAGATGCAGTGCAAAAGAAATGCTGTACTTGTTTGTGCAGTAATCCATCTGCTCTTCCCTCTGTTTTGATCTTGGTCATATTTCATCTGATAATACTGCTGTGTTGTTTAGCCTGTTAAATAGGAAACCAGAAGGGGAAGTGATCCTGATCAGTCTTGTGCTTAAGTGTTTTATTCATGTAACAAGGCAGATAAGATTACTTAAAAACAGAACAACCTAACAACCTTCATGCTGTGTTTCTGTTTGAGTTTTAAAAAGTTGTTTTTTGTTTTTTTTTTTGCAAGGGGTGAATGCTGTGGCCTTTAGAGTGGGAGGAGAGTGGAAGAAGTCTTAGCGTACGAAAAATAAAGGAGTGGTTGTCATTCTCTCTTTTCCTGTACCAGCCCTTTGTGGGCCTTCACTTCACTGTGGAGTTAGTCCAGTTAATGGACTCACAGAGTGGCTGTGTGGGAGAGGATGGTTAGCTGAGGAACTACACAGAATGTAATGATCTGTAACTCAGGATGCTGCATAACTTATAGAAAAAGTAAAAATTTGGTTAGACTTAAGTATGCAGATCAGGTAATCAAGGTAAGAACATTTAGTTATTACTTAACTGGTTAGGTTGTACTTGAATAGTCTTTCACAGTTACTGCTTTCAGAATATAATTTTCTTGAAAGACAACATTCACTCAATCTTGCATTCAGGCTTGAATTATAGGAAGTACAATTGTTATACATCTTTAATGGGATCTTCTGTCTTTGCTGACTTTGTAGTAATTGAATTCTTAATAATCTTAGGTATAATGAGGGTTTATGTAGGACTTGCTATCAATCAGAAAATGTAAACACATTAAAAGTGTTTATTGAATGCGGACTTGGAGTGACAGCGACCTCAGTGTAACTTTAACTGTCATATTCTACTTATAGGTAAAAAGAACATACTCTCATGGTACGTATAGAGCTGGCCCAATGAGACAGATCAGCCTGGTTGGAGCAGTTGATGAGGAAGTGGGGGATTACTTTCCTGAATTCCTTGATATGTTGGAAGAATCACCCTTCTTAAAAGTAAGGACAGAAGGGAATAGGGTGGGTGAAGGGGGATGGTGCTCTGGTAGTGTAAAATCAAGTGACTGTGCTATGATGTTCACTTAGATAATTGAGTTGCTTAATAAACATGCTCACTCTGACAGATAAAGACTGCTTTAAGTAATATATATAAATTCACTTCAAAATTGTGCCTTGTATTTCCCATTAGTGTACGCTGCCATGGGGAACACTTTCTAGTTTAAAATTAGAGAGTCGTAAAGACAGCGATGATGGTCCCATTATGTGGGTACGTCCAGGAGAGCAGATGATCCCTGTGGCTGACATGCCAAAGTCACCTTTCAAAAGGAAGAGGTATGTTGATGCATTTTGCTTGATAAGTGTTTGGTTAGTATTCATTCTTTGAAAATTCATTTTAATTCATTTTACTTCTAACATTTTGCTGGCTTATATGTTACTTTAATGTAAATTGTTGAAAGTGTTCATCTCAAAAGATACAATTTTAAGTTGCTTTGCCTTACAAGAGTAGTTTTGATTGGTGATAATGTGTTTTTTGTTTATTTTAAAAATATTTTTATTGTTTACTGTCTGGCCAAGGGCACTGCTGGTTCTCTCAAGAGTTTTAAGAAGAATTTAAGGTTACCATCTGAATATTCCTCATGCAATGAATTTACAATATAGCGAGGTGAAAACTGCAGGGAAATGTAAATAGGCATACAGCTATTGATATATGCCTGGAGACTGGTGGTGACATTCCTCTTCTTAAGTGTGATTGAATTTTTAAAGACCTCAAAGGACAGGGGCTTCTCTCTCATCTGAAAGATGACGTGCCCAGCCTTAAATCCTGTTTCTAAGTTTTCTTGTAGTACTGGGTATAAGCACTAGCTTGAGAGTGAGAATATCTGCTGCAGAAATTGAAAATTATACTGTGCCTTTGGAGCACTCTTCTTCAGGATTCAGGTACATAAAGGAAGCAGACAAGGAATGGACGCAGGGTCACATGCCTCAGGAATGTACTGTGAAGGGGATACAGGTAAAGTCTGAGTCTATCTGGAGATGAATTTGGTAAGGTGTAAAGAATGTGAAGGGCAACAAGAGGGACTTCTGAAGGTGTATGTGCAGCAAGAGAAATGGATAGGGAAAATTTAGATAATCTGCTGAATGGGGCAGAGGTCATAGAGAAGCGAAGAGCAAGTTACTCACTGCTCCCTTTGTGCTGCTCTTCACTGGTAGGTTTAGTCTCCAGTATTTCCAGGTCTAGAAGACAATTGGAGGGCTGGAATGAGGACTGTTTGCCTTCAGTGGAGGTGGATTGGATTAAGGAATTTTTTAAACAGATGAAATATGCAGAAGCACCTGGGGCCTGGCAAGATGCACCCAGAAGTGCTGCAGGAATTGGTCATATTGCAAGGCTGCTCTTGATTGTCTTTGAAAGGTCGTGGCGATTGGCCAATGTTCTTGAGAACTGGAAGAAAGCAGATAGCACTCTAATGTTTCAGAAGAGCAAGGAGCTGGACCTGGGGAGCTACAGGCCAGTCAACCTTGCCTTGACCCTGGGAAGAATGTGACTTTGAAACATGAGGGACAATAATAGATATTGGGTGTAGCTGGCATCAGTTGGTAAATGGGAAATGGTGCCTTATCAACCTGATGGTCTTCCTGATGACAGGGCGTAGAGAGGCAGGTGCTGATCTCTTTGGAGATACCAGTGAGAATCTAAGGAGTGGCATGGTGTTGTGTCAGAGGGTCAAACTGGGGAGTAGGAAAAGGTTCTTCACAGGAAGGTGGTCAGGCCCTGGCATGGATTCTGTAGGGCTGGAGTCGTGGTACCAAATTGCCAGGGATCAGGAAGCATTTGAACTATGCTCTCAGACACAGGGTTTGAATTTAGACTTGATTCTTACAGGTCTCTTCCAACTCCATTTATTCTGTGAATCCATTCTAATCTACAACTAAATGATTGGCATAATGGATGAGGGTGTTGCTAGGGTTGTTGTTTATCTTGGCTTTAGGAAGATTGGACACCTGTCTGCCTAACCTAACTTCCTAACGTTCAAATTAATGAAGGACAAGCTAGACAGATGAAGAATGAAATGAATCAAGAATTGGCTTAATTTCTGTGCTCAAAGGGTTGTGATCAGCAGCTTGAAGTCTAGTTGGAAGGTAGTCTCTGTTCAATATTCCCATTAATGATGGGACATCAGCAAGTCTGCAGACAGTATAGAATTGGGAAGGAGTGATTGATGCACGAGAGGGTTGTGCTGCTAAGCCAGAGGACTTGACAGGCCAGGTCTTATGAGGTCAGCAGAGAGAAGTTTGGGATCTTGCACCTATGAGGAAGTGTGCATCAGTTCAGGCTGGAGACTGGCTGAAAAGCAGCCTGATAGATGAATACTTGCCAGTCTTCATGAATGACAAATTGTAAGCTGTCACTGTGCCTCTGTAACAAAGCAGGTCAGCAGCTGTTTGGACGGGATTATGAAGAGTACTGTCAGCATGCTGATGGAGATCATTCTTCTCCCTTACTGGTGTAACACATCCAGAGTGTTGTGCCCTTCTCTGGGCTCACCAGTCCAAGGCAGACCTGGGCATACTGAAGCAGATCTGGTGATATGCAAGTTGGTTACTGGAAGAGGTGGGATTTAGCCTTGTGAAGGGAAGGCTCAGCAGTGTTGCAGAAGCATTTGATAGGAGAGAGAAAAAGAGGAGAATCACGCTTTTTCAGCAGTGCCTGGTGACATGAGGGAATGGGCACAAGCTACATTACAAGAAATTTCATTTAAAACAATAGCAACAGAACCAAACCCCCTTTACTGCATGGGCAGTTGATCCCTAGAAGAGGTTCTTCAGAGCTTGTGCAGTCTCTGCCTTCAGAGATGCTCAGAACTTGACAGGTGACAGCCCTGAGCAACCTGCTGTGGTTGTGCATGGGAAGGTAGACCACATGCTCTCTAGATGTCATGTGCAACCTGGCATTCTAAGTAGCTCTTGAAAAAATGTTTTGTGGCACGCAGCACAGGCATAGGCTGGATACAGGAAAAGGTCTTGTGTCTCTGTTCACCACTGTGTTGTGTCCTCCATGCTCACTAAACTCTGAAGAAATCTTTCTGCTTCTCATTCTTAGTTTTGTAGTGTGGAATTAAATATGCATGCATGTTTTCTGACAGTTCAGTGGAAACACAAATGGTAAAAACTGCTTGAAGAATGGTTGTGGTGTTTATCAAACTGTTGCACACACTGTGAGCTGGTAGAAGATGAATGCTCTTATAGCATGGCTCAGGCAAGGTTGAAGCCCAGGCTTAACCTTAAATATGAAACTCCTGGGTGCTTTGTCAGGGTGTGTAGATGAGAGAGGCTGAGTCATCAAGGCCTTTTAATGTACTTAGGAACCTGACAAATTTTTTTGTTTGCATCAGTATTCTGATTTTTTGCTTAGCTCGTTACGTATTTTGTTTGCTGTAAGGGTTACTGTCCTTCTCATTGGACTGTATAGTCTCACCATCCTGTTGGCTGTGGATAGAAATCAGACAATTAAGGGAAATTTCTGTATCACCAGTACTGTTTTTGTTCTACAGAACTACCAATGAAATAAAAAACTTGCAGTACCTACCTCGAACCAGTGAACCACGTGAAATGCTATTTGAAGACCGGACACGAGCCCATGCAGATCACATAGGACAAGGTTTTGAACGACAGACTACAGCTGCTGTGGGAGTGTTGAAGGCTGTGCACTGTGGAGAGTGGTATGTGTTGACTGACTTACTCAGCTGGGCGTCTGGAAAATATTTACCTCAATTTCCATTTATTATCAAAAGACAGAGCACTCAATAGGCTAATCTAGCATTGGAGGTATTTAAATAATACTTTGTAGATAACTGGATTTTTTTCTATCTCTCCTTGCACCAGCTGTGCTTGTCTGCCCTTTTAAAGACTGCATACAGCTTGCAGCGTGGCTGAAACTGGAAAGGTGCCCTGCAGCAGCAGTTTAGTAGCTGTGATTGAATTGCTGTAATGAAGTTAGTGTTGGATGTAAAAAATTCTTCACACTTTTGTTTTAGTTTAAATAACACATGCATATTGAGCTGAATTTCTGCTTCAGAGGTGCAGGTGAAGGCGTTTTGGCAATTCTGTGTGTTGTCTGGATATGAGCAAAATTTTTGTTTTTGCTTTAAAGTCATGGCTGCTGTAACTCTGACTTACTAATGGTAGATTGCATAAGAAGAATCTTCTTGGAGTCTGTGTGATGGTCTTGAGTGTCTGTCTGAAATTCCCACGTGTCATTCAGGAAATGAATTTATCTTGTTAGAAGCTATTTACATTTTGACTGAATAAAGAAACCCCTAAAGCACGTGGGCTTTGTCACCCAGAGCAAAGAATCTTTGTTTCAGGAACTTCTGACCTTGGTTTGGGGGAATGACCTTAGTTTTGGAGGTTACCTTTTGTATACTTAAATAGAACCACCTTTTGCTCTTTCTATCTTCCTGCCCAGAATTCCCTTTGGATGAGATAATGCAAATTTATGTTACAGTGCAAGAGTTAATTGAGATAGGAAATAATTGCCCCTGGGAGAGAACTAGATTGCTTAGAAGTGAACGTGTTCTTATTTCTGGCTCTGAGATTTTATGATTTACTTCTCATCAGGCTCATGACAGCTGGAGCTTCAAAATCCCAGCTTGTTTTGGTCGTGTGAAGCTGGAGTGAATTAAGATTGAGGAGTGGTAGTAGAGCAAGAGTTGAGCTACCGCGTAAATCTGAGGGAGGTGTGATTGAGGAAGGGGGGAGAGAGCATTGTCAAAGCTTTATCAAGGAAAATGTGAGAAAACAAACTCGTCCCTAGAAACTGGGAAGAGTTTAATGTGATTTAAACTTATCCAGGAACTTCCTATCCTCACCCTGTCCCTCCATAATAAGATCATCCCCTCCTGGATATCATTACGTTTTCGTTTACATTCTACAAGTAAGTTTTCCCACCTTTTATGCTTTTCAGAATGAAACCACCATCTTCTCTTCTAGGTTGGAGCTTGTGGAAAAGCGAATCTGTCCAACCTCCATTAAAATTCCTTTTAAACTTATTTATGTGTAAATTGAGAAGTGATCTGGAGATAGCCAGATCTACCAGACAGACTTCAGCCTAAGGGAGAGGAAGAAAGAATGAGCATTTCACTTCAGCAATAGAGACTGAAAATGTATCTTTTAGTGCGGGGAAAAAAACTGGAATTGATATATGTAATAAATTGCCTCTCACTGCAAGAATGATATTGAGGCCCTGGAGGTGGAGGGCAATGAAGTTGTGAGGGGTCTGCAGCACTGGTCTTGTCAGGAGCAACTGAGGGAACTGGGATTGTTCATTATGGAGGAGGCTCAGGGGTGTCCTTATTACTCTCTACAACTGCCTGAAAGGAGATTGTGATGGGGTGGAGCTCGGCTGCTTCTCCCACATAACTATCGATAGGACGAGAGGGAATGGCCTCAAGTTGTACCAGGGAAGATTCAAATTGGATATTGGGAAATTCCTCTTCTCTGACAGAGTGGTGAGGCAGGGGCACAGACTGCCCAGGGAGGTGGTGGAGTCACCGTCCCTGGAGGTGTTGGAGAAACGTTGAGATGTGGCACTGAGGGCCATGGGTTGGTGGGAAATGTTGGTGATAGGTGGATGGTTGGACTGGATGATCTCTGGGGTCTTTTCCAGCCTTGGTGATTCCGTGATTCTCTGTAGAGGAGAGAAAAATATAACACAATTGATGGAATAAAAATGATGTATTTCAAGCTACATTTGACCTCTGTGATAACTTCTTTCCCTTTCTACCTGTCAGTACAGTTTTGAGAAGGTACCATGCTGTATTTATAAGCCCTGTTTAGTTTCTTTCGTATAATGAGACATTACTGCAACACATTAAAGTAATTTCAGCTATTATCTTTACCATGGCTCTTAAACTGTGAGGGGTTTTATACTAAACAAAGCAATATGTGTGGAAATCTTGAAAACTGTATTTGACAACAGAAGTAGAACTTGGAGCTGTGCCAGGAGTGAGGAGGGCACAGTGGAAATAAAAGCACACGTTGTAACAAGAAGATACCATATATTAAAATATTTTCTTTCTCCTGAGGGGAAAATAAAGTAATTCTTAGACTTGCTGAACTGAGTGGTTAGTTTGTATTCAGTGTAAGAGTGAATAGAGCACGGAAAGATAGCTGCTTGGTGCTTGTAGGGCAACATGCCTAGAAAAGCACTTAAAAGATAAGAAATTGCTTTCCTCAGCTGCTGAATTGTTTGGGAAGTGCTGGCTGTGGTTGTGATGCTAATCTTGGGTTTTGTGGTCAGAGGGTACTGAAGAAGAATCATGCTTTATGTGCAGCAAACTAGTAGGGGTGGTGTGCAGGCTTGTTGGTACTTCTTGGGTTCTTGGGCGAAATGTATCTGTGTTAGTATTGAAGGGACTCCTCTATACCTACAGCTGAATGTTTATATGGACAGCTTATCTTACCTTGAAGAATTTTGTTTGTGACTGTGCTTGCCAACAACTTGGAGAAACAAAATAAGCTTAATGTATCCGTATCAGCTTTATGAAGGGATTGTGCTGTTAGGAGATTGAAATTTTTTCTTTCTTTGTGGGGCAGCAACATCGTTTCCTCCTGCAAATCATTAGGGCTGTAAATCTGTTGTTACTGCTCAAGTGATAGAAGTGGTAATTACATGTCTGGCCTACTTGGATATTTTTAAAGGATTTAAGCAGGAAGTCTTACAATCCTTTGTGCTCCTGGTCTAACTATAGAAGTAGTAGTGTGGTAGCTGACACAGTGGCCAGGGCATCTCATAGTTTGGATTGAAAATCTCTTTGGACATCTAAGTGAACTGTTTCCTGAGCATTTCACTTGCTTCAGATTGTACAAAATAGAATATCCGAGTTGTTTTGCTAATAATCATGTTTGCAAATGCAGAATTAAAAATTCCCTGGCAATTTTCTGTGTTTACAGGAAGAATGCCATGTTCTGTGGTATGATTGCAGTACAGAGTTGGTAATCATTTTGTTGCTTGTGTGTAGAGGTAGGGAGAAAAGTCATGACTAAAAAAACCACTTACTGTCCTGTGTCCTGACATAATGCTTAAAGCACTGAGCGAACACTGCTGTGAGAACTTGGCTTTGGGCTGAAATCCTTTTTATTCTCCGTATATTCCCTGATTAATCTCTGCATGTATGTCTGAGTTAAGAGTTACTTACTTTACAAATGACATTAGCTCCAAATGCAGATACGTGTCTTCCCTGATGTAAACTGTACTAAATGTCTTTAAAAGATAAAAACGTAACTGTATATCTGACATAAAAAGTAGATTCACGCAGCAGGTATTTTCATGCTGTTGATTAGAGCTGGTTCTTCTAAGCTTTTTGCTTTCAGTGCTGAAAACCTCTTCAGGAGGATATAGAAATGGAGGATATAGAAACAAACGGAGGGAGGTGTTTCTATCTTCATAAAATTGGGAGTACAATATGTGACGTAAAAATTGCCCTGTAGTTAAACCAGGCTTTTTTTTTCCTCTCTGTAAACAGCTTAAACTGTTTTTTTTTCTTTTTTTTTTTTTTTTCTCCTTTGTTGAGGTCATGACCTGAATCAAATGAATGCATCTCTTCAGTTTGAGAAGCCCAACAAACTTTGCATCACTGCCTGCTTCTTAGGACAAAACCAATACCATATGTATGCAAAAACCACAAATAATTATCTTCATGTGCTTTGAAAACATGGTCAGCAATCTATGTGGTGTGCTCAGAAATGCATGGATCTGTTCTGCCTGTGGGAGCAGGTCCCACCTGTGGCCCAGCTGGGAGGAGGAGGGCACCCAGCTCCCCAGGGACATGCGGCCGCTGTGCTGACCCTGCATGGCAGCCAGATGCAAAGGGCATCTCATCAACAGATGTTTCTTTTTTGGGGGGAGGAGGGGGAAAAAAATCCCTCAAAATCACATGCAAATCTTAGCTTTATGTAGAAGAACTGAATTTTATTTTTAGATTGGGAAGTGGTAAGGATTGTAGCTGTCGTGGCATTTGTTAATTAATTCTAGATAATTCCTTTGGAGACATTATTATATAAATGGTGCTTCTTTCAGAGAAGTGCTGTGGGACAAGAGGTGATTTCCTGTAACAGTTTGAATACTCAGGGAAGCCATAATTCAGATCTTGCTCCTCTGTAGCTGTCTAGTTAGTACAAGCACCAGTGTATTTTTCAGGGGATGCTGTGAAGGATGCTGGTGCTTGCTGCTCACTGGTGTTGTGGCAGATGAATTAGAACCAGCTTTATTCTCAAGTCTGAACAGGGTCTGTGAGGCTCAGATACCGAGCAGTGCTTGCAGCAGTCTCACTAGTGTTACGGTGTGCTTTGAGGTACCTGATGGGTGTAACGCACTAAAAAGTGTTGGCAGAGTAACCCTGACATCTCTGGGCCACCTGTCTTTGCGAGGCAGATGGAGGTCAGTAAAAGTATGGAGCTTTGATTTTTTTTCATTGCTTCTTATGTTAGCACTTGTTTAAAAAATGAAAAACTAAGATAATTCATTTAATCAGCATCATGAATTGAACTCATGATTGAGAACAAGCCATTGTAGTCAGCTTGTATTCTCTGAAATGTGGTCTGTGTTAGAATTGCTGAGTTTGTGTTTAGATGATTTCCTTTATCCTTTGTTTGCAGATTTCCTGTATTATTCTCTTTACCATATTAGTTTCAGCCTCTGACCATGCAATTCTTGCCTTCCTGTAGGTCTGAGCAGCCTCGTATAACCAAAGATGTAATTTGTTTTCATGCTGAGGATTTCTTAGAGGTAGTTCAGCGCATGCAGTTGGACTTGCATGAGCCTCCACTCTCACAGGTAAGCACACTGTGAACCATTCATTAATTGTCCTCTGCAAGTGCTCGAAGTTTTCACCCTTAATTTTTTTTCCTTTTTTCCTTCCAGTGTGTCCAGTGGGTTGACGATGCAAAACTGAATCAGCTGCGAAGGGAAGGCATTCGATATGCCAGAATTCAGTTATTTGATAATGACATCTATTTTATCCCGAGGAATGTTGTGCACCAGTTCAAAACAGTTTCAGCGGTGTGCAGCTTGGCGTGGCACATCCGGCTCAAGCTGTATCATTCCGAAGAAGAAGCTTCTCAAAACGCAAGCACTCTCGAAGCAGGGACCTCTGCAGACCCCAAGTCTTCGGTTATGGGACTTCAGACTGACAGCAGGATTTGTACAATAAGCAGAAATACCTCCGAAGACGCCAAACTTTCAGACGTTCTGCAGCAGGAATTTGTGCCGATAAAACACGAACCTATTGCATCTCACCGAATTAAAGAAGAACCCATGAATGTTGATCTTGCTGAAAAGACTGTGGCGCCCCATGACAGCAGGGGCCAGAATGTTCAGACTAGATTGGATCAGGTTGAGTTGACGGCGTTTAAGTTGGAAATGGGTTCCAAATTTGAACCTGGCAGCAAGGACTTACAAGGCAAGTTGTGCCCCGGCAGTCACGTACATCCGGATGATACGAGACAACATAGTTCATATCCAAAACTGCATGGACAAAGAGAGGATGATTTTTTGTGCTAAATTTGTATATATTGTTTTAAATTCCTTTTTAAACTTAATGATGTAATAATGTAAAGATTCATAAGTTCTGTGAGGCAAGTTTGTGACTTGCCTTCGCATCTGTTACAGAAGATAGTTATGTAGCTTTGTAACATTCCTCAGTGCCTGTCCATAACTGTGAAGTATCAAAGCACTTAGGGCCAGATGCACTGTAAACACTGCAGGTTTAACATAAAGAAGTCTTTAAATAATTTTGAGTTGTAGGTTTTAGAG
Source organism: Lagopus leucura (assembly GCF_019238085.1). Taxonomy (NCBI): domain Eukaryota; kingdom Metazoa; phylum Chordata; class Aves; order Galliformes; family Phasianidae; genus Lagopus; species Lagopus leucura. The sequence goes on along the minus strand of NW_024962265.1, from coordinate 11,355,605 downwards.
TAGAGCTGACATTTAACATATATATTTTTTGTAAGATGAGCCAGAATTCTTTTTGACAATTCCAGGCTTTTCCATAGAGCTTATTTATACCAATTTTTTCATTTTAAATGTGTCAGCACTGTAGTGTAAATATCTTTTTTAAAAATCTTTTTAGTGTGATTTATACTGAAACGTGAGCCACTTAATAAAGGTTCATAATAACAGATTGGTTTTATTTTTGGGTCTGCAAAAAATAATTCAGTTAAACTGCCTCTGTCAATGGTTCTGTTTCTACCTGCACTAAGGCATAGGATGCTCTCACTCCGTTGCGGAGCGAGGAGCTGCAGCAAACTGAGGTAGAGCGGAGGCATTCTTTGTCAGCCAAGACTAAGTCAGAATGCAAAATCAGCCCTCCCTGCACAGCTGCTCATTAAAGGCGCTCTCCGAATCCTGTCATCACTTGTTGATGTGGAACAGAGACAAACGTTACCCGCAGCCTTTCTGTGTCAGGAGGTTGGACACCAGTGGGCTCCAGGAGTGCTGCCGGCGTCTGTGTAGCTGGGCTGGGCAGGGTGGCAAACTCCTTTTGTGCTCATCTTCTACCCCTGCGCAGCCACAATTCATATATTGCTTTCCACGTTTTAAAAACAAAGCTCATATCAGTTATCTGACTAAATTAGAACAAAGAATGTTTTTAAATGGTTACTCAAACTGAAGCCAATATAGCTTGAGCGGCGGCCTGACGCTCACTGAGGCAAATTTGGATTAAGATTGCTCCACGTGCTGATAGTGCAAGGCAGTACAGATAGACTGGCCAGTGTGTCTGGTAGGAAGATTCCTCGAGTCCCAGGTTAGAAGTAACAATTTCTTCATCAGGAAAATGATAGCGGTTTCCAAGTTTGACTGTTCACCTCTTTCTACTCTGTGGAACTCCGTAGTTTTCCCAACCTGTGTTCTGAGAGAAGAGGTTACAAGGCTAGCTAGCGTCTGATGTGGTAATGGCAAACACTGTAATTTAACTTATTTGTGTGTAACGTGTTGCTGTGTAGTACAAACACATCTGAACGCTGTTTCTTTTTCAGGTAGCTACAAACAGCAGTAACCTGCCCTGCAGCCTGTCCTTCAACTAAATATTTAAAACTTGAGATTCTAGGCCTGTTGTTATTTTTGAAGCCCTAAAGTCTCCAGGTTCTGGGGGGCAATTTTTTTCCCCAGGGCTTCTTGAAAATTACACATCCTTACAGGCACAAATCAAGACCTTTGATATGCTTAGTGATCCACTTTGGCTTCAATTGTAGCAATAGAACAATGTGTTGTTTTCTTTCCCAGGTGTTGTCTAGTTCAACTACCCGAGGGCCTTTTGGTGCAAATATTTCTTGCTCCTAGGTTGTTAAAATTGTTACTTTGTACTTATGCCTGGCACTGAAATCAGCCATTTACCTGTCGTGTGCCCTAATGTGTTTAAATCTACAATAGGTCTGTTGAGGAATTATTAATTAAATCAGCATTTGAATTGCTAAATGTTACTCTTACGTAGCCATAATTATGTATTAGAGAAGCAATAGAATCATGAATCTCTTGGATGTGGCGAAATCTAATTGCTGTTTTCATGACTTCTGGTTAAGAGATGACTACCAGTTTTGCAGCCTCAGGGATCTCGCTTCCCCCCACTCCATAAGCAAATGGCTCACGTGTGCCGCGGTAAGTTACCACTCCAGCATACTCGGATTTGAGGTGTTGATTGGTTCATGTAAGGATTTGAGCCTTTGCGATAGAAACGTGCTCTCAGCTCCCATTGGACAATCTGGAATTTTCCACCCATAATCTCCTGGCCTTGCAAACACGCCGTTCTGTAGCCTTCCATTCCTTTTCTTTGTGCCAGCCATCAGACAGCAGGGAGGAGCTGCAGGTCGTAGCTTCTACCCAGCACGCAGCTTTTCAAATCCATTAGTAGACAGCTCCAGCTTTATGAGAACCAGCCAGCCTTGACAGATGCAGCTTTTTTTAATTTTTTTCCCCTTTGAATCTCATTTGTGTTCTGTTGATCCGTATGCTGAGCATTCAATTTTTTTCCTGTTGGATTTCAGTGAAATTTATACATCCCTTCCCCCTTTCCCTCTTCCCCCCCCCCCCCCGATGGCAGACTTTTCTGTACTGTGGGTCCTCTCCAGACTGAAGAAATCAATATTTGAAAATAGTGTAGCAGATACGACTTTATGCTTACAGTAGAACATTTTTCCATTTGAAAACCTGCTCAGTGGTCCTGGCTGGTGTGCTCTCAAACTTCTGCTCAGGTATGTCTTCATTCTGACATTTTGCTTCTTCACTGCCCACGTTTTAAATCCATTTTTTTGTCATTTTCAGAATTTTGAGAGAGAAGTAGCAGCAGTTCTTACGATTTTTATGCACTGTTTGTTTTTGAGACAAATTAGATTGTGACTGTTAGGCAGAGCTTGAAGAGAGGACATGAACAGGACACAACCAATGGCTGTCAGAAGTGCCATTGTACACAAATGTGCACAGGGTTTGCATTGACCAGCTGCAGTGGGATACACTTGGCTAGCTTTGAAAACCAAACTTTGTCCTCTACCTGTGGTGTATTCATCTTGATATGGTTGCTTTTCAAGGAGGACGATTTCTGAGAATTTCAGCTCCCAAGTTGTTCATTAGTCTGATAAAAATCTTGGTGTCAAGTGGTCCTATGCGATATCCTCTGCTCCTGTTGCATACATCAGCTTCACATCCAGACTTTTGCTCCAGCAATAAATCTTTCCTGCGCTGCGATGGACTGACACCAGTCTTTGCTTGTTGCTTTTTTCTTCCCCCTGGATTTCAGTTTTTTATGACTCTGTTACTTTGGCTGAAATCTCTGGTGTTCTCTTTTGGCCCATGTTCTTCTGCAGATGGAAAAAATCCACGTGAGGCACAGTGCCTGTACTGCAGTGGTGGTCACATCCGTGTGTTTGCCGTGCTGTCCCAGCTAGTGACACATGTGCAGAACCTTAGAGATGTTTCCATAGATCCTGTACTGTTTTTGTGAGTAGCAAAGAGCTGCGTTGTTACTGACCTTACCAATAGCTCTCAAGATGGTAGTTACTGTTTTTGTTACGATTACTGGAGCTTTTGCATCTCACTGGCAGCTGGCTTCATGTGTTACGTACAGGTGTTGCTGGTGTTGTGTCACCCCCAGCCCTCTGATGCCTGCAAATTGACTCCAAAACAGCCTTTTCATTACAGGTACTGCTGGCATGCAGATTTCCCCTTCCTTGTTACTATAGTGAATATTTCAATACTTTAATGGAAATATTAATTCTATCTAGTATTAGAAATAAAGTATTATTTCAGAGGGTGATGATTTAAGTATTCATCTGTGAAGGAATTCCTTGGTGATGAATAAAATTGATTTTTAAGTAAAAATGCACGTGCGCAGTAAATATATTGGCATTGCAAATAACGTAGGGAATGGACACGTGAAATGGTTGACTGCTGTGGAAACAGATTGGCAGAATGTTACGAACTTGGAACATTGAAGAAGTCTTCCAGGAAACATAAGGAAAATATTCTTTGTTTAAAAATGACCATTTTCTAATATGTGCATGTGAATCAGAATGCTGAATTGATGAAAAAAAACCCATGTTTTCTTTATGCTCACAGGAAAAAGACCCATTGTGAGAGGGGTTACCAACTGACCCTACTGATGAAAGCTGTACTAATTCTGATCAAATGGTATCAGACATCTTTGCAGGCTTCTCAGCTGTAATTGCATTCATTTTTGTGACGGTCAGACGAAGCTGAGTTCACTTAGGCAGCCAGCGCCTTTGACCTGACTGTGAATGTGTACGAGTCAGAAATGGGAAGGATGACTTCTGACTGCTGTGTGAGATGCTGTTAAAAATGCTTTCCTGGGTTGTGAGTCCCTGCTACTACTTGTTTGGTACCTTACTGGGTGGATGAAACGCACTTTAAAAACTGTGTAATAGGTAATGCTGATGTTCTGTGCCGTCCTGCTGAGTTTCCTGCACACGTGAACACCTGGAAACCTTTTACTCCCATTGGTCACTCATTTCATTTTCCTTAAAAAATAGAAACAATTCTGCTGTGTGTGCAGCTTCTCACCCAGAAGCAGTGATTAACTTCGTGGTATCTAGGTTGCTAGTTCTGTTAGAGTCATCGGATGTGGACTTTCCCAATCTCCTGTATCAGATTCGGGCCGCTGTGTTCCTTTGTACTGTGATGCTGTTATTGCTTCTGCTTTAGAGCTGTTCTGTACTGAAGTGCCAGGGAACCACTGGCTGCCTTGTGTTCTGGCCACACTGATAGACAGCTTTCTGATGAGGTCATTAGTCCTAAATAGTCCTTCAACATTTGGTGTATGGATGTGATATTCTGATGCGGTGATTAAAGGAGAAGATTAAAGTTCTATTTTTATCAAGTTTTATTTCTCAGTAACTATTTCAATGTTTCCTTCTACCGACTGATTTCCACTTCACTTGAATGAGACTGTGGTGTGTGGCAGAGGTTAGGCTTGTGTTTTAAGGGCTCATTTCCATGGAATTTTTGTTTTTTAAATCTGGTTGCGTTGTAGGGCAGTTAGCTGAGAAAGGTGCTCCATAGAGTTCCAAGGAGAAAACCTTGCCAATTAGACCACTTTTCTATTGGGCAAATGCGAAAATTTCCCCGAGATAAAGATTTTGCTTCTGTACTACTGTGTGTATTTGTCAGAAATAGTACTGCTTTCATCTCTTAAGTCATCCTGTAACTCAGTCCTGTGCTATCTTATTTTGAATGTTGTCATCCGTGCCAAGCAGTACATTTGGATTGCATGTATGCACATTCTTAAAGTGTTCAGGTTCAAGTTTGGGATGTATGTTGCACAACTGTATCTTCCAAGAACAGAGAACTTCATGCTGTTCTACGATGCTGACAGATCAAGAAAAGCAATAGAAATAAGTAATGGAAAAATTTAGTCTCATGGTCTTTTACACATGTGCATTGAATATTTATTTTCCTGAATCTGACAAAAGTAGATACTCATCTATAATGCATGCTGAAGTGTTCAATCTTGTATGAATGATTTGAATAGAAATAAATGATGTAGAATATTTATCACCATATATATGCTATCAATATATATATTATCTACATATCAGTCATCAGGATATGATCAACAGTGTTTCATTTCAGAAGAGAAAACCTTTCAGTCGCATTCTGAAGCAGATTTCTCCCCATGCTCCGTGTCACAGCTGCGCCATGCAACTGGGACAGGCGTTCTCTGCTGTACCACCACGTCACTGGGTGTGACTTCTGGCAATTCAGGATGAGCCATCTCAGCATCAGCTTTCTGCATCCCCTGGTGCTTTATCAAATCTGCCTTTTTTTTCACTCATCTTGGTTCAGTGCTGTAACCAATGCCTTTGAGAATATGGTAGTTTTAAACAGCTGTAATTCCTGCATCAGCTTCTGGAGAGTCACAGCGAAATTTGGATTGGATTTTTCTGAATGAAGTTATGATAGCGGAAAAAGGCAGAAGAGTGCAAAGGTATCGCAGCTGCAGCTCTAAGTCAGCGTTAGAACCGATGCGAAGTAGTGAATCAAAAGGGATATTTTTATCATCAAAGACCAAGAAAAAAATTGCAAAACTCAGTGTTTCCAGGTGGCTGCATCCTACAAATGTCTCTTGATGAGTGAAACTGTGCATGACCTATGCAGGACACCAGGAAGAAACTGCTGCTTCAGCACTTCCAATCAGAGATTCATTTCCAGGTTTTTAAGTAGACCCTTAAAAGTGGATGAAGAACAAAATCTCCCCACAACAACAACAACAAAACCTGAGAGTAGGCAGCAATTGTGAGGAGATTAGAATCATAGATTTGCTCAGTTTGGAAAAGACCTTAAAGATCATCGAGTCCAACCACAACCTAACCATACTACCTGAACTCTAACAACCCTCCGCTACATCATGTCCCTGAGCACCACATCCAAACAGTTTTTAAACACATCCAGGGATGGTGACTCAACCACCTCCCTGGGGAGCCTATTCAGTGCTTAACAACCTTTCTGTAAAGAAGTTCTTCCTGATATCCAACCTAAACTTACCCTGGTGCAACTTGAGGCCATTTCCCATCATCCTGTCACTAGTGAGAACAATTTGAAATAACTGTGCTCAGTCCTAGTAAACTGGAGATGCCAAACTTCCAGATAGTAAGAGCGTCTGTGAACTAGAGGGATTTGTGAAGGAGGCACAGTCATTTCTGCAGTTCATCTTGTAATACAGCAGGTCCTAATGAGGCTGGTTGCTATTCTTCCATCAGTTACTGCCATCTGTTAACATCAGCTTCAGTGAGGAAATCTGCACTGCTCTTCTGAGCAGGAGGGGTTTTGGCTTTTTTGCTGCTGCTTCTACCTTCTTTGCCTCTTCCAAATGAAGATCTTTTTTGTGTTTTCTTTCCCATGAGAAAAACTTTCATTGTGCAAAATGTCGACCGCTTGGATTTCTCCTCCCAGTGAGCCACAGTGCTCCACGAGGACGGGTTTTTGGAAAGCTAAAAACCACAGGCTGGTGCCATGGGCACACGTGTCCTTCTGTCCCCTGGGAGCACACATGTCCTCACCACAGTCCTGCAGCCAGGCTGGAGGAAAGCCCAAAGGTATTTGGTCACTAGCGTCATGAGTTCCCACCCGTTCTCAGCCCTGCCAAGCAGCTGCAGAAAGGCCAGGGATGCTCACTCTTACGCTTGGTGCCCTAAGATACCGCATCAAGGTAAGTGGGCCCGGTGAGTCTGTCATATTCTCCATCAGGCCTTATTCAGGACTGAGACCCCCTCACCTAAGTTCAGGTGCTGGTTATGTGTTTGCAGCAGGTGGCTCACAGAAGTTTACCATGATTCGGAGGTCGGTGGGTCTTTGCATAATCTTCACCTTCATCATTTTTTCATCATTTTTCATCCAATAAACATTTTACATGAAGCCTGGCTTGCCAGCTGTAGAACATTACAGAGAACGCATCTCAGCCATGGGAGCCAGAGAAGGTGCACTGACTGTTCCTTACGTCATGTATGTATGTGCACTCATTTCCCATGGCAGGCAGGCTGGGGAGCTGAATGCCCTTCCTCCTGCCCCCAGCATCCTGCTACACCCAGCTGCAGTGCTGTTTTCACTTCAGGTTCACAAAGATGCTGAAGCCTGTCCTTCAGGAGTGAGCAAGAGTCTGACTTGAACACATAGGCATTGCTGAAGGCTTTTCCAGAGCTAAGCAGGATACAGGGATGCCTCCCAAAGAGGAATGCTGCTACCGAAGGAAAGAAAATGTGTTGTGCCATGGTTTTTTTTTTTCCTTCTGGAGGGAAGAAAAGTTCTTATTTCAGCTTCCCATAAATCGTGATGCTTGTGAACTGGGATGGAGTACACAAATGTGCTTAGCAAAAGCTGATGTGTTATGACATTCTTTACAACAGCTAAAGAATAGAAAGATTTGTCGTTCCCTGGTTTCCCCATTTATAGGGGAGATAGGGCAGCCAACCACACAGAAGCAGCCTGAATGGATGCTGAGAAATCCTTTGTTAGCCCATGTTCCAAGCCATGATCCAGTGCTTCAGGCTGCAACGGGTCCTGGTTGCTATGTATTTATTCTATGTCTGTACGATTGAAGAGCAAGCAAAAAATCTAGGGACAGAGGATGAGCTTCCCTTTTAAGAGGACATGCAGTTGAATGCAACTAGTTAATATTTTTCCCATGAGGCATTTTAATCTAATCAATTGCTGTTACCTCAGAAGTCTTTCCCTGGCTCTTTTCACTCACTGAAAATTTTTCTTGTACCCAGAAAACGTAAATGGATCAGCATATTCATAATTTTGTCTTAAGAAACCCAGACTTGAATTTGATGTTATCCTGGCTCCTGGAAGAGGACTTCCAACCCACACAATAGGATTCTTGTTCACATCTTCCCAGAAGTCCCATTCATTGTATTTGGCATATGAAGAAGTACTTTTGCTCACATCTGTGTTTGCTGATGCTCCGAAAAGCCAAAGCTTCACCTCCATGGATTTAATACACCATAGCATTAAAAACTATTTTTTTCCTTAAAATACCACTTCCTGCAGGTACAAATGCATTACAGCAGCTGCAGTCTCTTAAAGCACAAGTGACTTCTTACTGGGATCATAATTATTGTTTTCTTCCTCTCTTCTGAATGTTAGGCTGCTGCCATAGTTCAGCTACTCACTTTTCCCTAGGTGAACATACTGTTTATGTTTCAGCACTTAAGAACTCAGTTTAGTTTCAGTTTTTCATACCAAAAGAGGATTCTTATGTCAAAAAGATGTCGCTGAGTTACTTTTTTGCTCTTTTTAGTGGCTTCCATTTGTTACTGATTCTTAAATTTGAGTGACAGTATAAGACATAAATAACTTTCTTACAAGGATCCCCTAAGTGCTGAATTCAGTGGATAGAACATCTGTGGTTCCTTCCAGTATCTATCTGCACGGGAAAAGGCTTACCTTTACTCCATGTAACGAACAACCATATTAAAACACCTTATGTGGAACAAATACTTTTATTTACAAGAGAAAGTACGACCATTTGAAAATAAAAAATGGTACAAGTCTACTTCTGGTCTTCAGCCTGGCATAGGTCACATCTCCAGCATGTTTCCTTGGGCGGCATTCTGGCTTAGGGATCACATTTGTGGCAGAACTAATAATCCAGCAAATCGGTACCAAATCTCCAACTGGAGAGCCACACGCAGCTTAGTCTCTTCTTACATAAAAAATATTGTATCCAAGTTCAATCATACCCCCAATAAGCAAGGCCCACAGTGGGATAAATACATAGGCTAGTTTCATCGTGGTGAACTGCTGCAGCTTAGCACAGAGGGCAAGGCAGAAGGCCAATTTGAGCAGCATTGCAATGAGATACCAGGTTTTCTTCTTGATGTTCTGGGAGCCGTTGCGAGGGTCAAAGCCAGACTTGCAACGTCCAGCCATCTTTACAATTAACATAACTAAAAGAATAGTATCAAATATCCAGACTGGAATGAAAATGAGGAACCAGTTCCATGGTGCTTTCTCATCCAACTTCAGCACCAGCATGATGAGGAAGAGTAATGTAAAAAGCCATGTCAGTAGTACTCTTTGTGCCAGGGACATTCTCATTTAAACAGCTTGGAGAGGAAGTCTGGCAAGTGGTCAGCAACCTAACGAAACAAAACACACAGGAGGGCCATCAGAAGCTGTCATTATACAACCACCAGGCATGTTCTGTGCACATTAATAGCACCTCTTTCTGTCAAACAGCAATCTTAAAATACTGAAGCTTATGGATAATGCTTGCATTGCGGCAAGTATCTAAAGTATGCAGGCACTGGCTGCTAGTAGTACATCTATTTACTGGCCTGGTAGTACGTTTAAATCGCAGTATAGTCATGATGAAAGAAAAACAGGAACAAATTATCAGTCATTGTACTCATAAAGGTTTCTATATTCCTAAATGAGACTTTTAACCACTACAGCTACCAGAAGACTTTCACTACAAGTCTAAAGTACCAACTGTAAAGCAGGAACAGGAAGAACTACGATCCTCCTTAGTCGTCCAAGCTACAACAATGAATAATTACATACCAGTGAAAAATAGGTTTCATAAGCAACTATTTTCAATATTTGAGATTTAGATATGTCATAACAATTAATTCTGTAAAACAAATATTGTTTTGCTTGAAACAAACTGAACTTTGCTCTGTTCCAGCTGACAGAACCTAGCATCTGACCTTTCCTGCCTGCTCCCAGAGGGGCAGGACGAGCCCCTTTCCCCCGCAGGCACTGCTGGCTCCTGCTGTGGCTGCTGTTCTTACTGATGCTTACCAGATCCACTAAGTCTATTCAACTCCCTGAACAGGCAGAAAACTATTAGCAACATTTCCCTTCTAATTTTTTTTTTTCCCCCCACATTAGAACACTAAACTGGACTAGGGGACAGGCATTCTGTATGCCACTAAAATCATCCCTCTGTCATCTGATTTGTAATTCAACCAACTTTCATTTTTGCTAAGTCTTTGAGGGCAAAAGTGGGAACTGTTTTAAGGAACAGATCTGGCCAAGCCTAAAATAATCCAAGTTGGAGTTACTGTCAGTGCAGCTCTTCCCTCTGGCCCTTGAGTGACCCCCAGGCCAGTTTCTTGAGCTGAACAAGTGAAAATAAAGTTTTAAATACTATTTCTGTAGCTTGCTCAGACTTTCTAAGGGTGTGATGAAAGCCCATTACTGAAGGGCAAAACTGGGACCCATCCTTGAGGATGGGGCAGAGCTCAGCAGCAACATATACATGGGATTTAAATTGCTAGGCAGGCTGAAAAAAAAAAACAGATGGAAGTTCAGCTAGCATTGCTCTGTCTGTAGGAACACACATAAACCAGCTGTCAGACAGGACTACAGAACAATTATTATAATCCACCTTAAGTATTTCCCGCTCTTTGAAAGTATTTCCAGGATCCTCAAGTACAAGTTGATGGCTACGGTGAAGAATGCAGCGATCTGAAACTTTCAACATTCCCTTCATGAAAACATTCCAGAGAACTCGTTCTGGAAATCATCACGACAGGCACTACAGGGAGGAGAACCTCTTATGTACAAACTGAAGGAAGGAGAAACCAAAGAAGCAGACTGGAAACTTGTGCCTGAAAGGCAAAAGGAAATTCAACACTCTTAGAAGTATCGGGTTATTGGATACTCGACGAAGGCGCTATCAACTGTCTCTAGAGAAAACAGAATCAGAATCATTTGAATGGGAAGGGACCCTTTAAATTCATCTAGTCCAACTCCCCTGCAATAAACAAAGCCATCTACAATTAGATTGGGTTGCTCACAGCCACATCCAGCCTGACCTTGAAATGTCTCCAGGGATGGGGCATCTGCCACCTCTCTGGGCAGCCTGTTCCAGTGCCTCACCACCCTTATTGTAAAAAAGACAAAAAAGAAAGCTACAGAAGAGGTGTTAGATGGAGCTTCTTAGTTAGAAAGTTGCTCATTTCACGAGGTTCAGAACCACCTCATGATTTAAACAATTTAAACAAGCAGACAAAAACCTATGCAAGGGACGTGACGCTGCCTTTCATTTCCGTAGTTAAGGGATGTACCTGCATGACTGGACAAGAACTGCAGGGCTCCACTCAGTTCTATAGGTTTTTTTGGGGTGAAAATTCAAAAAATCCAAGGGTACTTCTGAGATCTTACAGTCCTGTAGTACAAGCACGGGATGCTAAAAAAAAATCTAAAACCTGGCAGCTGGGGATACAGATGGCAGTGATGGAGGGATTGATGACAAGGAGAACGTGACCATATTTTGTAAAGAAAGAAAGAACAGTATCTGCAAGCAGTTGGAAGCGAGCTGTCACAAGCTGGCTAACCTTGGGAAAGGGATGCAAATCTGGTACGCACCTGAACCAGTTCTCTGAAAGCACTGAAGTAATGTCAGTGGCAGAGTATAAAAATAAAAATGCTGTTAGCTCCTAATAGGACTCCTGTAATTAGCAGGAAGTGAAAATTATCAGTGACGAGAGACTATGCAAGTAGTATTACTGACCTCAGTGGATGAGCACAATAATTAGAACACTGTGCTAGCTAGCTATGTCCTGTTTAGAAGGAAAACATAGAAAGTTAAACACAGCACTCAGCTCTGCATTAACAACAACAGAGCTACAAGTGTACACGTAAAGCCCAGAAGTTACTTACAAGTTGTAGGAACTGAAGCCCAACTAAATATAAATCTAAGGACTAAGTGACGTCTTAAGGGTGACTCAGTGGGTACCCGACCAACGGGACGCATTCCCGTAGGCCCGCGGTAAGTACTTTCACTCGCTCTTTGCTGGGCGCTCCTTTCCCTGCCGTACTGCGGGGACAGCAGGGCCTGCAGGCGATGGGCGGAACGAAGCGCAAAAGCACGGGGTTGCCCAGCTGGAAGGGGCCGACAAGGAGCACCAGAGCCGGGCTCCCCACAGGAACGCTCCCAACTCAAACCTTACAGCGGTCTGTTTGTGTACAGTCTGACAGCGGGGACTCCGGCAGCCCGGAGCCGTGACCGCCCCTGCAGCCCGCGCAGCTCCGTGCCGACCGCCCACAGCTTTGGAGCCTTTCTTCCCAACCCCCGGCACTCGGCACCCGAGCCCTTCCCTCAGGGCCGCGCTGAAGCATCCCGCCCGGCCCGGCCTCAATCGGGCTTCCCGCGAGCCGAGCCGCCCACCGGACGGACCCCGACCCCAGACGGACCCCGGAGCCCTTCGCCCCCTACGTACCGCCCGGCCCGGGGCCTCCCCGCGCAAAGTCCCGGCACATCCCCAGCCTGCCCGGCTCCGCGCAGGCAGCGCGGCTCCGCCCGCCCCGCTTTGCCACAGGAAGCTCCGCCCCTTTTCCTCTCCATTGGCCAGCGGGGAAGCCTCTCTTACCGCGCTCCCGCTCTCATTGGGCCGGCGAGACGCCCGTCAAAACGAGGCCGCCCTCCTCCCTGCCGGCGGTTGGTGGAGGTTCGTCCTTCTGCCCGCCTGCCTCTCTTCTCCCCGTCGCCAATTCGCTCAGAGCGCCGTCAATCGCCCCGTCTCCGCCCACCCGCAAAGGAGCCCCACGCCCTCACGGGCGCGCGCTCGGTGGTTGCGGCTCGGGCGCGCGCCGGCTCCTCCTCCTCGTTTCCCTCTCCGCTCCCCCCGCCCTCAGCTGTTGCCTCGCGCGCCGCCGCTCCTCGCAGTCTCGCGCTCCCCTCGCTGCCCGTTGTTTGCGGCGCGCGGAGCGGTAAGGTCGGGGCGCGCGGGGGGAGCGGGCGCCAACTTCACCTCAGGGCTCGGGGAGGGGGGGGCGGGGGGCCGCGGCGGGTCTGGCAGGGCGGCGGGGTGCGGCAGCCTCGGCCCCTCCGATCGGAGCCTCGCGGGGGAGCGAGGCCCTCGGCCTCCGCGGCGCGGAGACCCCCGGCGCGGGGCGGCCGCGGCCTCGGGGCAGGGCGGGAGCGGCGCGGTGCGGCGCGGGGTCTGCGGGCGGCCGCAGCGTCGGGCCCTTCCCCGCCCGGAGCCGCGCGGGGCCGGTGCCGGGTGCCCGGGCTCTCGGTGTTCCCCGCCCTTACAAACGCCGGATTTCAGCACCCCCATCCCCGAGCTCGCCTCGCTCCGCGCGCCTTGCACACCCGCCCCTTTGCCCTCCCTCGCCCCGTTTCTCCCCTTCCCGCGCCGACCCGCGGAGTGCCGGCCGCGTCCCGCCGCTCGAACCCTCGTGCCGCCCCCCTGCCGGCGCATCGGCGCGCGGAGCGTTGCTGGAAGCGGCCGCGCGGTGCCGGAGCTGTCCCGGCGCGGCTCAGGTGTCCTAAGCGCCCCGCGCCTTTCGCGGCGCTCCCGCATGTTGCCTGTCACCCGGCGAGCAGCGCCACTGCCCTGCCTCTCGTTCTGCCCGTGTCTTAATTAACCCGAGAAAGTAATTAATTGGAAAACTTGTTGAGAGTGCTTAAATTAACGCTCCGAGATGTTTTTTTTCTCTTCTTTTTTTTTTCTTTCTGATGAAGATTCCCCTTCCCGCATGTTTAACACTTCTGGCGCTCTGCTTCTCTGACAGGGATGATATGTGTCATCAGCACCTCGCCTGCTTCCATCTTCCTGTTGATGCTGGCGGTGTCCGTTGCAGCAGGGCCTCCCTTCAGGCATCCTGTAGCATCCCCCCCTGGATGCCCTCACCGTAGTGGTGGTTGCTAAGGGCTGAAATCCCATGTTGGGGTGTTTTTGTTTTGCTGGGTTGGAGGCTAAAAGCGTTCCTCGATCAAATCTCAGGGTTATAAATAGCCCTGTGTATTTGGCTATTTCTGTGGCTCTGACGGTTTTAGTGATCTTCTTTGATTTGCCTCTTTCTTTGTGACTCCCTGGAAAGGATAATCCTGATAAGGGATAATTCCTGAGGAGCCTTACTCCTGTCCTGGTGAGGTGTTTACAGACTGATGGACTTACGCACATCACACTTCTGTCAGTTCTTTTTCCTTCTTTCTTTCTTTCTTTTTTTTTTTTTTTTTTCCCCCAGAGATCTCCCTTACAGTATTTGTAAACAGTTCTGAAAGCAAAGATTGAGAGCAGTATTCAGAACTCAGCCATTTAAGCTCTTGATCCCCTTTTAAAGTGGAGTATTGGTGCAGCTGAATTTTCAGTTGCTATGTTTTAGTGTCAATGTATGTTTGTATTCTGGATGTAAATATTATAGAGGCTAAAACACTCTGAGTCATCTGAAAAAGAATTTGGAAACCTGGTTTGTTTAATTCAGTGTTTGCAGAAGGGTTTTTTCCTCTTGCATTATGTGGAATGTGCCGTACAAATAAATTGCCAGCGTGTCTGAGCCCCATGGAACGTTTGGAGCATTCCAGCGGTGCTGGCCTTCTCCCAGAGCAGACTCAGCTCGCCTCGCCCTGAAAGTTTGTCCCGGTGGCACCCAGTGCTGCACAGTGCTGCCTCTGGGAGAGCTGGGAGGGCTGTGAGCTGTGGAGTGGGGTGTGAGCTATCGGGCTGGCGGTGCTGCAATAGAAAGGACACGTGGCTGCATTTGGGTTTCCACTGGGCTTTGCTTCAGCTCCTCAGGCTGAGCTGTGTGGTTTCTCTTTGAGTTGGCAGGGGTCACTGAGAAGCAGGGGATGTGATTTCATTCCCAGTTCTCTAAAGCTGTGTATATTGCTCCCCTTACTTTGTCTAAATACTGTGTCTTACTCTTTGTTTATAGTAGAACTTGGGAAGGAAACAGTAATTTCATTTATTATCCTTTTCTCAGGACTCTTGTGAGTGAGAATTCCAAAACAGTCTCTGTTTCTGTGAGAATGCTGGAACAGTTTTTCTGGGTCTGTGCGGAAGATCTTAACATGATTGATGCGCTACAGATTCATGACCTAACAGTTTCTGTGAACTTTGTGCTGGGCTTTCCAAGAGCACAAGACCTGTGCAATTGCTTGACCAGCTTTTTAAATGGTCTGATAGTGGTGGAACAAAGGGGAATGGTTTTAAACTGAAAGGAGAGATTTAGGTTGGATGTTAGGAGGAAATTCTTTACTCAGAGGGTGGTGAGGCCCTGGCACAGCTGCCCATAGAGCTGTGGGTGCCCCATCCCTGCAGGCGCTCAGGGCCAGGTTGGATGGGGCCCTGGGCAGCTGAGCTGCTGGGGGGCAGCCAGCCCATGGCAGGGGGTGGGGATGGGTGGGCATTAAGGTCCCTTCCAACCCAGACCTTTCTGTTATACTTAAATCTTTGTCAGTCTTCTCCCATTTGAGTGACTTCTTCAGTCAGTCAGATGACACAGCCAGGTCTCACGATGATGAAAGATGTTACCTGCATGGTGACAAATTTTTGTGAAATTTTTGGCAGGTGGTGGCCCACAGCGATATTCCCAGCAGAAGGGCAGCTAGAATAGAGCCCTGTATTGCTTCAGGAGAGCAGCAGCTGGCAGTGCTGTGTGTTGAGCTGTGAGCCATGGTGGTGCGCTGCTTGCTCAGCCCAGTTGTTTGTGCAGCTGGTAGTGCAGGTGAGATGGGGCTGGTAGGACACCGGATGGAAAAATGGCAACAGGCTTAAATTAATTCTGCCCACAGGGCAGCATAGGCCTGTGTTGTTTTTTTCTTTTTCTTTTTCTGTCTTTCTTCCTTTCTTTTCTTTCTTTCTTTCTTTCTTTTTTTTTTTTTAAATATTGTTTTCTGTTTTGTGAAGAAAACAAAATAAAACTTTTGGGCTGCTGTTCAATGACAGCTGACCACTGCTTACTCTAAGATATGGAGCAGCATGATAAAGAAGAGGCTTTGAATGCTTTAAATGTTGTGTTTTCTTGTTTGAGTTTCCAGCGCTGCTGTTCCTAAAGGTCTGACTGATTACAAAGCTTGACTACTTAAAGAAGTCAAGCTCAGATGTTTGAAAGAAATACAAAGAGGTTAATAAATAGCCTATGGAGGAATCCTAATTCCAGTCCCTGATTGTAATTAGGGTTATAATGCATTGCAGTGTAATTTTTGGGAATACTTTCTATGTAATCATAGAATAACATAAGTTGAAAGGGATATCTGGAAGTCACTTAGCTCATCTGAGCTTGGAAGCAGGGCCAGCTTCCAAGTCAGAGCACACATTTGTACATATGTACAGATACCCATTGTGTTATCAGTAAATTTGGAAATGTATATATGATTTTTTTTAATTTTCAGTTGAAGGGGGATATGAAGAGTTTATAGAACTGTTCTCTTTTTTTCTTAATTTGTGTAAAAAGGGGATTTTTTCAAACTCACTTTTAGTGGGGCTACTGCTTAAATGAAACATGTGGTGTTCAGTTGTGACTATTCTTGTGTCATTTGAGGTGGGCTTGATAGGTGGATTCCAGAAGGTCTGGGTGATGCACTTGCTGGACTGACTCCAAGCATTGCATTGACTTCTGTTTGCAAATAAATTTGTGGTTCTCGCTCTTAAATACTAAAATTGCAAGGTGGGAGAAGAAATTAAAACCACTTAGCATCGACTATGAAGTCATGCACACCTTGTGTTCAGAAATTGGCCAAGACCAACTGCTTTTTGGGGCTAGATGGTTAGCCGATGCCAGCCTTAAGACAGCTGAGCAGTGCTCTGAGTTCAGCTGCCTTAAGGGACAGTGTGTTCTCTGCATGCCATGTTGTACTCATGTACTCTTTCCTTGGCATTTGCTGCTGGGCACTGTGGGCTCAGCTACATAAAGAGTTTATATGGCTGGATGGATGGATCTTGGTGATCTGTCTGGATGTTGTCTGACATTCTGGGCTGTGAGGCTTTAGATTCCTTCAGCTGTGTGTCTATATTTGTTCTTAGTGTTATTATGTGTTTGAATAGCTGTTTTCTTCTGGAATCTGAGTGAAGTCCTTGGCTTCAGTGACTTCCTGTGGCACTGGGTTTGTCAGTTGCATTGTGTTGCAATATAACATTTCTCTGTTCAGAGTTTGGCTTTGCTTTAAGCTCAGAGAGAAGTTCCCTTTATTACTAGCTGCTATTTTCTTTACCATGCTTTCCGTGTATTTCTTAAAATCTCACTTAATTTATAATTACTTCTCTGTTCATTCTTGCTGATCTCAACAGGAGAGATTTTGAATTGTTTAATAATTCACAGCCCTTCTCAGGGCGCCTTCCTTCTTTTCCCCAGTATTTCAGTATTTGTCCTTAAACAAAATACATGCATTTCTGGCCAGGTTGCTTAACAGCAGTACTGGAGTGTTTTCATTCTTCGGGGGACTCCGTGCTCTTTTGGCTGTAGAATATTGAATGGCAGAGCACACAGAGCTACCTAATTTCCTTTCCAGATTTGAGATGCCTGATTTTAAAGTGTAGTGTAAGCAGATCACTTTACCCACCCTATAATATGCATTACTGATATTAGATTTTCTTTATATTGCCTATTTATTGTTAAATTTAATCTATTTTCTTTAGTGTTGGTAATATAATTGTAACAACCGTTTGGAAATATTACTATTTCACTTTTCCTTTTCTCAAGTGCGTAACAAATGAATACAGTGAGCATTGCTGGACCTATTTACAGCAGCTTGAGGCCTGCAGTAATAAGGCAGATCTCAGTTCTTTCAATTTGAGGGTCTAGAATTTCACAAAAATTCTCACTGCTGGAGGGAGGAGGAGAGGGGAAATCATGTGAATGGGTTCAAATGATCTGCTAATGACAGGCAGTTGATACTTGGGGAGAATGCAGGGCGAGAACGGGTGGAGTTTGCTGCAGTCAGGGCTGCCTCACTCTGAGAAGTGATGTTGGCCATGGCTTTTCCGGAGTCAGAAGGTCTGTGGAGCTGAATTGGGTGAAAATTAGGCTTTTATTGAGTCGTGGCAGTGAGTTCCTTGATGCTGTTTGCTGTGCAATGGGCTCCAGTGCTGGTAAAAAGAGCAATGGAAGTGACTGGGCAGAAAGGTGGGCTATGGCAACTGCTTCAGGATGGTTTAAAAAGTGGCAAGACTCACTAGGCTGCAGTGACTTTATTCATCTGCCCTGGGAGTGCCTTCAGTGTCTTCAGGGAGTGATATCTGCTCCAAGTTCCCTTGTCAGAGCTCAGGGAGCCAGCAGGAATGTGGGGCATCTCCATTTAGTCAAGCCGCTGCCAACACCTGCTGGAGCAGCTCTGTGATGGATGTCTGTGGGTCTTCCTCACAGACGTGTAATGGTCAAATTATCTGGGAGGTGCTGGTTTCTGAGTGCTCTCATCCCCAGTGCCTTTAACTCAGTGTCTCCAGAACGAACTCATAGCCAGGACAGATTTGTACTGGACAAGGCACCTCTGTCACTGCAGCCTGACAGAAATGAGGAGGCTGGGGAAGCATCAAGAAAGCAGATTAGGAAGATTGAATGTAGTTTTGGGGTTGGGGTGCTGCTATGTGAATGAGAACTTCTGTTTCCAAGCTAGCAGCCTTGAATTTGTATGCACTTTGCACTGGAGCTGAACAGGAGGGCTAGCAAGTGAGCTCTGTGGGATTTAAGTAGCTTCTAGGCACCTGAATAGGCAATAAATGGGCCGTTTTATTCAGACTGGATGCTGCTAATTAATCTTTATTATCCAATTAGTCTATTGCAGTGAAGAATATTGACCTCAAAAATTTGTTCGACTTCCTGGCTGTTTTTCAGTTCTTAACAATGTTTGCTTCTCACAAACAGCAATCTCCTTAGAAGTCTGTGATGTTCTTGCAAAGGCTCTTTGATAGTCCATGTGTGATTTATCACTTGCTCTTGTTTATCACTTAGATGTCCAAAAGCACTAATAGTCTTAAGACATAATCTACATTTGCAGAAACAGGATGGATGGCTGCCCCTATCAGGTAGTCTTTCAGGTACAGTGGTGTTCCATTTTTAATGATGGCACCGAGGCGCTTGCCAGATACACGTGTAAGGCTCGTTGCTCTGCCATTTCTTGCTCAGATCACTCAGGCTTATTAAAAAATACAGGCTCAGCATTCCCTGCTGTATTCCTGGGGAAGGGTGGCTGTTGCAGGAGCCTGCAGCTTTCTGACAGCTCAGCCGCTTCGTGCCTGAGCTGCTTCAGAAACTTGCTGGGTAGCTATTTGTGGAACATGATGCAAAGATGGTCACTGAGGGGTGGTTTTTCACTTCCTGACTGCACTCATCGAGAAGCCACAACTCTGCTTTGCATTGCCTGATGACAGAAAAACACTCCTTACTAACCAGCGAGTAAATACTTCCAGTGGGTAAGATTTATTGCAGGAAATCACCGGTGTATTTGGAGACACGAGGAGGAGAACAACAGTGCTGCATTTAACTTCAAGGCAGCCATTGTATTTTGGAATTGTTTTTGAGTGTTTCTTAAAAAGAATGCAGGTATTAATGAAATGATAATGTGGGTAGAAATCATATTTCTTAATGAAGTTGTTATAGTTCTAAGAGCAGATGTATCCTTGCAGTATTTTGGGTATTTCTTATTGTAAGACTACAGATAATTTTAATGGGGTGTGTATGTGTTTGTTCAGTATTCAGCACAAAAAAAACCAGGAATTAAAAAAGAGCAAAGCTTGACATCAACCATATAGAGTTCTGTTCTTTTTTAAAGTCTTTTTAGAGTTGTCTTGTAGATCTAGCATTCTGACAGCTATTACTACATTCAGACTGCAATTTTATAGCTGACATCTCCCATAAGAGGCAAAATTGTCTTGATTATAATCCCCTTTAAGGGCTAGAATTTTCACCACTGTATTGAACAATAGAATATGTTGAAGTTTTAGAAATGTTTTGCTATTTAAAATGCATTGCAGCAGGCTCAGGAGTTACTGTGGGAGGTGTAGAATCCCAGATGTCTCAGTTCAGAGTCCTTCTCCCTCCGTGTTGTCAGTGGGGCAGCTGTGAAATAGCATCACGTTGTTTCCAGTGGAGCCATGGAAAGAAGCCATTATGGAACAAAACTAGGAATCTTACACAGACCTTAAGGCTGAGGACAGAGATTCCAGAAATGGCTACAGCAGTTGCAACAACTGAACTCAATGTTCTTTTCCCAGAACCTGAAATAAATGTCAGAAATCCTGATACTCAATATTTTGCTGTTATTTCACACAGTTTTGCAATTCCCTGGTAAAACAAGCATTCTCTGGGAGGCAGTTATTCTGTTATTCTGCTGCTGCTTTGCCCTTCAAGTGCTGGAGATTTTTAATTGTGGAAGTGACGATGCAAAGGCCAAGCCTCCTTTCCATCAAAATTCTTTCTCACTGCTTGCTCTGTGCTACTTGGTTATAGAATCATAGAACGGCCTGAGCTGGAAAGGACCTTAGAGGTCATCTAGTTTCAACTGACTGTGTTAGTTCCAGGCTGCAAGCACACACTGCTGGCTTGTGTCCAGCTTCTTGTCCAAGTCCTTCTTTGCAGGGCTGCTCTCAAGGAGAGCTTCCCCCAGTCTGTATAAACACCTGGGATTGCCCCGACCCAAGTACAGCACCCTGCATTTGGCCTTATTGAACCTCATTAGGTTCACATGGGCCCACTTCTCCAGCCTCTCCAGGTCCCTCTGGATGGCTTCCCTTCCCTCCAGTGTGTCAACTGCACCGCTCAGCTTGGTGGCATCTGCAAACTTGCTGAGGGTGCACTCGATGCCACTGTCTGTGTCATTGATGAAGATGCTGAAGAGCTCTGGTCCCCAGACTGACCCTTGAGGGGCTCCACGTAAGATTGGCCTCCACCCTGACACAGAACCATTAATCACAACCCTTTGGCTGCGTCCAGCCAGCCAATTCCTAATCCATCAAACAGTCCATCCTTCAAATCCACACCTCTCCAATTTGAAGAGAAGGATGTGGTGAGGGACCATGTCAAAGGCCTTGCAGAAGTCCAGGTAGATGACATCCAACACTTTTCCCCTGTCCACCAATGCCATCACTCCATCATAGAAGGCCACCAGATTGGTCAGGCACGATCTGCCCTTGGTGAAGCCATGCTGGCTGTCTCAGCTCACCTCTTTATCTCATATGTGCCTTAGCATGGCAACTGGAAGGATCTGCTCCATGATCTTCCCAGGCACAGAGGTGAGGCTCATCGGCCTGTAGTTCCCAGGGTCTTCCTTTCTCCCTTTCTTAAACTTTCTATAACTGCATTAACTTTCTGTTATGGATGGTGATAAGGGGTGTGAGCTTCTAGGAAAGAATAAGCATGCAGCAATGGAAATGGGATCAAATACCTGGCTGTGGGCAAAATAGAGAGGCCTGAGGGATTATTTCTCTTTTTAAAACTGACGCCTTACCTGAGGCACAGGGAGGTGTGGCTGTGCTGCCAGATGCCTGGTGTGGTGGTAAATAATGTTTGTTCAGCCTGTGTTCATCAAGGGCAGGGCTTGATATGCAGCCACAAGCATGGAGCCCGATTCACATCTGAATGTTGCTGTTGCTGGCCTCGTTCACCCCTCAACAAAACAAGTAGCTTGGGATGTTCAGTGCTTTTTTCCCAGGTTATTTTTTTGGTTGGTATATATGTATTTTTAAGTTCTGTTATAGATGGAGTGAGAAACAAGGCTTGAGAATTCCGTTCATGAACAATATCTCAAGAATGCTGGTATCCAAATTTAGCAGACTTGATGTTCTGTTGGGAGAGCAAGTATGTTAATTCCCTTTTGTTTACAAACTAGCCTGACCTTGGATTACAAGGCAGCGACTTAAGGGGCCTAAGCTGGCATGGCAGCAAGAGTCCTTGTTGTGCTGGCTGCTAGATGGAATCCTTAGGTTAGCAGTGCCTTTGTTTTTTGTTTTAATTTAAATTCTTTTTTTTTTTTTCTTTCCTCTGCCCTTTAGCTGGTTGGGATTCTGTTAAGGCTAGCTGAAAGCAATGTGAGAACATTTCCCCTGAAAGGTGTGACAAGATTCTCATTTGTTTGTATGCAATTTGCAATTCTGAAATGCTGTTTGGAGGACAATACTGCATAGATAAAGTACTTTGACAGAACACTGTGTGCATTATATGGTATTTGATATTCCTTTTAAAAGGGGAAATGTGGGCCTAATGGTTTATTTGTAGTGCACATGTAAAGAATGTCATTTGAAACGCTGCTTCAAGGATGTGATGGTGGCACAACCCCATGGATGTGTGCAGAGGAAGGATGTCTCTTGGTGAGTGCTGGTGGTGCAGCTGCATTACACTGATATTGCTGTTGGTTTGTTCCCTCCTGACATAAGAGCCTTCAGAGTCAACAGGGGATGTGTGATGTGAATAAGCTGTTTATTGGACTTACTTAAAATAAAGTATCAAATAATGACAACAGTATGATGGTAATGGTAACTTCTATTTTTATGTTGCTCTTGGGAAGTAAAGAAAGATAAAAGGTTTTTCCTCTTCTTTTTTTTTTTTTTTTTTTTGAGTACCTGATACAAATGTTGCTTCAGTGGTAGCTAAGGAAAGCAGTGCAAACCAAGTTCTGCTGTTCTCACGGTTTTATACAGTGGGTTTTTTTTTTCCTTTTAACCACCTTCAGCAGCTTGCTGCGTAGGAATGTTATTCCAATGAAAGAGGAAAAATTCATAGCGTTTTAAAAACCTTGTAGGACAAATTGCACAGCTGTGTGGTTGTACTGCTGCTGATGCTTAGTGATGGTGAGGACTTCATTCCTATTCATAGTGAGCTGAGATGGGCCTTCAGGCTCCGAGGCTGGGTTGTATGCTGACCATCCACCTTAGCATTGTTATAAAAGGAAGACATTCCTTGAGACATTTCCAGTATCTGGAAGGGAGCTACAGGAAAGAAGGGGACGACTCTTTGGCACAGTCTGTGGCAATAGGGCAAGAAGAAATGGTCTTTAACGTGGAGGGTGGTGAGGCAGTGGAACAGGTCACCCAGAGAGGTGGTGGGTGCTCCCTCCTTGGATACTGTCAAGGCCGGCTAGGAGCAGGCTCTGGGCACCCTGATCTGGCTGTGGTGTCCCTGCTCATTGCAGAGAGTTGGACTAGGTGGCCTTCAGAAGTCCCTTCCAGCTCCAAGGATTCTAGGATTCTATTCTATGATTTAGAATAAATCATAAATATGAATTTAGTGATTCACAGCGTTTACTGACAAGAAAAGCAACCATTTGCTACTACTTCCATGCCTGTGTTGTATTTTCAGTGATGGTTTTGTGCTCACTGACATTGCTTATTTAGTCTTCCAATATTTCTAAGTCTTTATTTTGGCCTCTCCCTTGGTATGAGGAGCACAGCTTTATTCGGAACTTCTGAGTTCAGAATAGAATTCAGTTGTTCAAAATAGAATTTGTTGTCTATAGGCTGTCATTTAGGAAGGTTTGCATTTGTGTCTGACTGGGGACTCCAAAACATTTCGGTTATGAGTAAAATATCTGGTATCTAATCCTGTGTTATACAATAAGCACTATGTGCTGCTTGACTGAGCGTTTAAATTGCTGGAAACATCTAAATATACACTTTAGTGGCTTTTGAAAAAGTGCTTGTTTGATTGCAGGGTGTAGTGTGCATTTATTTAAAACGGAATATGATTATGCTCTGAAATGGAAAAGAAACAGCTACAAAACCCCACGTCTGAATACGGATCAATGTAGTCATTTGCTTTTAGTTTCAAGCAAGTAATGAATTTCATCCAGAACTGTTGCTTGTTATTAATTTTAACGGTGGGTTTGATGAAGTGGTAATAAATGGCTCAGGTAAGTGCTGCAGAAATGTGACTGAGCTTATGTATTTCAGTGTTCCATCTGAGTTACAGTTTGTCTTTAATATTGCCCTTAAGTCTCCAGCTAGTTCAGATGAAGCTAATCTTGCCGTAGTGTCTTTGCACAAGGTGTACAAGTGAATGTGGTGCAGCTGAGTGTAAAAGCAGGTCCTTGTCAAGCACACGTGTGTGTGTTTGATGTGCAACATGAAACAGATTCAGAGAGAATCAGATGGAGGACAAGTTAGAATAGGTGATGCCCTGCTGTGCCTGTGTTGTGCCTGTGTTATGTGTCAGCTGCTTTGATGTGCTCATTTTGCAGATTTGGTGGATCTTAGAGCCCAGCACGTACAGCCTGACTTCAGGATTGATAGCAATACAAATTGTCAGCTGAATAAAATGTGAACATACATGCATATAACATGCAGAGTTCTGAGCTTGTTGCAGTCTCTTGTCAGAGAGCTTTTTTAAAGGTCCCTTCCAACTCTGAAGATTGTGATACATTTTACCTGCAGGCCATATATTAAACTCATTTTGCTGCCTTCAAAAAGGGCAGACAAATCACAGCCCTTTCAAGCAGAAACATGGTCTGGAAATAATTGAATGCATTTTTTCACCTTTTATTTCAGTGTTGCATCAGAAAGTGCTGTGTATCTGTTGAAGAAAGTGTGTGATATCTCCTGGTGGAGGTATTTCCACACAAATGTTTAGCTGAGGTTGGTGAGCTGGGACATCATTCCTGTGGCTTTGTGTTACCTCATGTATCTTTGTGGTTGTGTGTGGTGGAATTCACTAGTGCTTTAATTAACATTGGAGTGGGCTACTTTTGAAGAAACGAGAAGGAATTTAAGACGTGCCCACACTGTATTCACAAGGCAGGGGAAGGCAAGGGATACAAGTGTGATCAAATCCTGTATGTGCTGGTGGTACGTAGATTCTTCCTTGAGCAGAGGGGCTGCCTTCGTTGAGACTGAGCAAACATAGGTCACGTTGTGTGTGAGGGCTGTACGTGTCAAAGGAGGTGGCACAGGTTTGTCTGTGGTTATGTAGCCAAGTATTTTAAACTGAAGTTTATGGGAGTGTTTGCAAACGAAAACAAATCCTGTTTTAAGCTTTGTGTGGGTGAGAAGGAAGGGTAAGCAATCTTGTGATATGCCAAGGTATAGCCTGGTCTGTTAGATAGAAGTCTGTGATGGAAGTCTTTATTGTACTGATAAATTCTTAGTTGCTGATAGTCACTCTTAGTTAAACTTCCACTGCTATTAGAAACCCAATTACAGTTCTTGATACAAGTGATGGCTTTGCGTTTTAACTGACTTGATGTGGCTTCTGTGCTGATGTTAACAACAGTTGAAGAATGACAGTGTTCTGCTCTAAAAGCACTGTTGTGATAACTCTGAAATGAAGCTCTGAGCTCCTTTGTGTTGTGTTGTAATCTTCTTTAACATTGCATGAAGGATAATGAAGTTTTACTGTTAAAAATCATAAATAAAATGCTCAAAAGATGCTGTATTTATTAAAAAAAAACAAACAAACATGGAACTTGGTGAAA
The DNA here is from genome assembly GCF_019238085.1 of Lagopus leucura. Taxonomy (NCBI): domain Eukaryota; kingdom Metazoa; phylum Chordata; class Aves; order Galliformes; family Phasianidae; genus Lagopus; species Lagopus leucura. Next base: position 11,330,443 of record NW_024962265.1, on the reverse strand, counting down.
GATGAAGATATGTTGCATTATGCTCCTTAGAGATTCACAAAAGCTGCTATACAATGAGTCTGTTTGTTGAAGATCTGTACTATAGTGTTTGTAATGCATATGCCAAATTAAAAATACAGCATCTCTAAAGTAGCACAAGAGGTGTGCAACAAGAGGCAGGGCGGAATGAATGAGTACATGTCAGTGCAGCATGGAGTTTTGCCATGCGTCTGCCTTCTTGTTCCAGGAGTCTCTGGGAGATGGGAGCATGGATGGCCTTGTAGCAGTGTTACCTGCTGTGTTCTTACACAGAAATGCATGATCAGGAAAATTCATTGCTACTTTTTTCTTTCCCCAAAACCATGTCGAGTTCTTGGTGATGAAAAATGTACCATACCGTGTCACAACTTACCCCAGTGCTTTGGCATTTCAGAAAGATCTGATTTCAATCTATTGCATAATTTGTTTCCACCTGTAGAGTGAGGGACTTCAGTACGCCCCATGGGCTCTTTTTGAACTGGGCTTCAGTTTGGAATACTTGTTAATACATATAGAGAGATTGAAAAGGAATCAGTGAATTGAATGGTTGTTAAACACAAGTACTGAGATGTACTGATTGGAAAATATTTGTTTCCAGTTCTTTCTTTCTTTTGCTTCACTGGCTGCTTCCTGCTTTAATTAACAGCGTGAAATGCGAGCACTACGTACACCTCACTGTCATTAATCTGTTCTTAAGCAGTCTGTGAAGTATTTGGTTTTGGTTTTAGTTATAATACATTCATCTATAAAAGAACTTGCATATTATTATAAAACATCTGGAAAGGACTCTGTAATTCTCAAGTGTGCTTTCAGTTAATTTTACAGAATGTCTGCTGTGAGAGAAAATGGGCAATTTGTTCTCTTACTCTTCCACGTAGAAGTAAAAGCAGAGTGTGGCCAAACCATGACAGGAGTGGAAGAGTGATTTGTAGGAATGTGATCATTTTAATTCTGCAGCTTTGTAATGTTTATTTTCTTCATACTTTTTTTGTTCAGTGCTAACTCTGACTGCACAAAACAATACTTCGTAGTCATTTTCAAGGGAGAAAGTTTTACATAGGCTGAGTTCCTCCTTCTCATATCACTGTCATTTGGTTCAATGCTTAAAAAACCCCAAAGCCTCTTCCTGTTTGTTACCATTAAAACAAGTGTGTGACTCTTCTGTAGCTCCTTCTGCCTGAGCTTTGGTCTCTCTTCCTGAGTGGATTAATTTTGTAATCACAACAGATATTTTTTTTGTGATCAGTGCTGTTTTTGTTCTTCCCCAAATACCTACTAGTTTGTATGAGCTTTTCTTAACACTTTATAACGCTTTGATCTCTTGGCATCAGAATCCTTACGTGGCCTTCTGCATTTAATGAAACTTCCCCGAGGTTCTCCTGAGATAATACAGCACCGTCTGTGTGCCACTTGTGTTACACTGGAAAGTGGAAGTAAAGTTCTGTTTCTTTCTGTTAACAGCCTAAAATGACTGGGTGAATTCAGTGGAATAAATGGCGTCCAAAGTAACTGATGCTATAGTTTGGTACCAGAAAAAGGTAAGCTTTCTGTTTGTTTTTATGGTGACTTCAGGGAAAAAAAAAAAAAAAAAAGTTGGCTTATTGCATTGTATGTGTAAAGTATAATAAATGTAAGTAGTGCTGTGTTGCTGGTTGGTGTTCTGTGAAAGGGAGTAGCTTGGAAGTCTGCCTCTGATAGTAAATAAATGCCTGATGACAATACCTTGCAGGATAGAACTGCTTTTGGTCTGGCTATTGATTTCAATGTAATGTTGATTAATGTACTCATGTGCAGGAGAATGCTGCTTCTATAGTACATAAAAGAATCACTGTATCTAAGTAGAAAGTAAGAATTCAAACATTCTCTGTTAGTAGCAAGGATTGATGTATTCCAGAGCCAAAGGAGGTTTCTGTAGAAGTCAATTAAAAAAACTGAGAATGGAGAGAAGCCATAAAGAGAAAAAAGATCTTGCTGGAAGATGTGCAGTTACAGTTTCTCCTGATAGTGTGTATATTTTGTTTCGTATCTGCACAGAGAAATATTGATGTCTGACTAACTTATTATTTTGTCAATTTCAAGTTATTGCATCCTCTTGACATTCGTGTGCTGGTTGACTTACTCAGCTAAATTGTTTTTAAAAGCATGGCGAATTTTGCTGAGTTTGGATGTAGAATTTAAGGTGTGATGCATTTGTTCTATTTTTCCTTATCTCTCCGTGCTTCAGTAGGTTCCTGTTTTCCTTGGTCCAGTGGCTTTCCTTTGGTAGTACATGTACTGCTCTTAGAGGGAATAATGGCAATGGTCTTCAAAATAGAAACTGTGGTTAACTTTTACTTTTAAGCACTTGTAGCTTGTGGAAATCTGACAGAACTGACAACCTGACAATGTCATCTTCTCTGCTGTGAATTAAAGGTGCAGCTGGAAAAGCAGAAAAATGAATTCTGCTTACTTAATTTATGCCCTGTATTCAATTATGTATTAAAAATTTGGGAATCATTCAGAACTTAATGAGAATTTTTTTGTGCTTTATACTGTCTCTCCCTTCCCTCATTCAAGCTTCAGAAAAACTATTTTTGTCACAGAGAAGATTATATGGGCAGATTAAAGCACAACCGACCCTTGGGTGCCCACGAGAAGCTTGCATCTCTTCAGCTCTTTGTAGAGTTGTAGATGGCAACTTTCTTATTTGTACATTGAAAAAAAAAAGTCAAAAAACATCTTGCTGAATTTCTTCAGTAACAAAGTTTGGAATTGTTGTTACATGGCATTACTTCTCAGATCCACTTGCTCTTTCCTGTCTGTACACACATAGCTGTAAATCCTCGATAGTGTCCTGGTTTTTCCTGTGGTAGCATGGATGAGGTACATAAAGGCAGCCATGTGCAGTGGAATTGCGTGATGTTTTCAAACCATTTCTTGATTGTGGGTCCTTTCAGTTGTTACAGAGATTTGTAGGGTGATTTGGAGGAAGATTTAATGTAACGAAATTCAGTGGAGGATCTCATGGAAGGGAGAAGTGATGCTTATTGTAAAAATCTTAGATTAAGCTGATTTTACCCGCTTCTCAGGTCTCTGAGGTTTTGTGGATGGTGATGGTGAACAATCATGGACAGATTTATCTTTATGTACAAAATGGTCATTTGATGTGAGCAAGAGTCTCAAGTCTCCAGAACTCTTAATCAAAGGTCCTGCTCTTTTTTTTTCTATTGTCTTTTTTCTTTTTTTCTCCTAGTTTGAGGTACATCTGTGGTCCTGTTGGATGCTTAGGAAAAGAAATGCTGTTTGTGATTACCACAACTTTCCCTCCTCTTGGTGCTAGGAACGCAGGGTCTTCTGATGAGTCCCTGTGCTGTGATGGTACAAGGAGCAGAGCAGACCTTCTGCTTTGGATGCCAACAACTCTTTCCTCAGTTTTACTGTTCCCAGGAGACTGCTTCTGACAGGACACCTCACTGTCAGAACAGGTCGTTCTTTTAAGCCTCGTTCTGTTGCTTTTTTCCAGTGATTGCACACACATGGTTCTGCTTAGAGCATCCAGATCAACAGCAGTATTTCTGCTGCAAGTCTGCAGGTTTTCACAAAGGTCTGCTCAGGCAGAAAGTACAAACTGTCTTTGAGGCAAAGGATTGTGATATGTGACCACCATTACTTCATGAAAGACTGGGCTGTCTTCAGGAGAGGTGCGATGTTGCATTGACCTGATGTCAGTGTTTTCCATGGTGTGAACAAAGATGAATTGCATTCAGTTACAATCAAGAAGCTTTCAGAACTTCTTTCTGAATGAGAGAGTGGAGTCTTACTTTGGGACAAATTCAGAGATGTTGCATTTCATGTAAGTGTTCATGATAATTAGATGGTGACCTCAGGGTCCCAATTTAGTGAGAGTTAGCCTGGATCAGGCTGGTAACTCCTGGGAATTGTTAACTTTGTAGTGCTGTGTATGATCCTTTCCTAAGAAGATCTTGAACTTTCCACCCATGTCCCTGTTTTTTTTCCACCATCATTTACATGGCACAGTATTTTTTCTCCATGGATTCATTGTACTTAAATTTCGAACTGGGAAATGGAAGAACTGTGCTAGAGATGAGTGGATAGCAGGCATGTTTCTTGTTCCTCCTGAGATGTTTCTATTATGTGATTGCTTATGATGGCAAAATGCTGAACTTGGCTTTCAATTCTAAGCGCGTCACATTTGTCCCTCTTGCCTTGCTTTTCAAGTTTGTTGAATCCTCACTGTTGTAGCTGAAATTGAAAGTGGGGAGAAATTGATACTTAGCAGTAAAACATTGTTCCTGGGTCAAAAGAGAACTAGGGTTGCAGTAATTATTGCTCAGACTAATGGCTTGCCTATATGATAAAATGAGGAAAAAGAACTATTATTTTGGAAAGAGTTTTTTTCGCATAAATGAGTTGATATATGAAGATCCTAACAAAGAACATGAAGAGCTTAGACTATCTCTAGAATACAAAGAAACTGTACTTGAATAGGCCCTTATATGTACTCGAATAGGACGCTTGTGAAAGAGGTATTAAATAGATAACTTACTCCATGTGGTTTGGTTTTCAATGTTGGTATATTTTTAAACTTGCCTTTATTTTGCACTAGATTCCCCTCTGTTGAATTTCAAAGGTCTGCTGTCTCCTCAAAAGTCAGGCACTTCTGGACTTCTGTGGTAGAGTTACGCAGTTGAGCTCTTCCAGCTGCGCTGGCATAGAACTGCAAGTTCTCCAAGGAGCAGCACCCAGGGCTCATTGCTCGTGTGACTCATTCTATTGTCTGCAGTGGAGCTTCTCAGGGGAGGATGATTTAGTAATGTGCTTTATCGTTTAAAGGTCAGACTTTTCATTGTGTAAACTTGTGTATTGTTGTTGCAATAGATGCGGTGTGCTTGTAGTGCAGAGGAGCTCTTTATGACCGCCTTATAAAAGTGCTTTATTAGTTCTTAATTACTTTTATTTGGATTGCAGGGTTTGTTTTAACACAGGTTTGTTATCTGAGATCAGGGCCGCACAGGCGTCGCTTTCCTGGTACGTGGTCGTAGGAGCTCCCCTGCTGCTGCACGAAGCGATGGCGCAGGGCGTGCAGTGTGGGCATGCTGGCTGTGTAGGAAGGTGTATAAATGAGCTGCTGCGGAGCTCCTGGGCGTGCGGAGGAGTGCCCTGCTGAGATGTTTGCGTGTCTCAGGGAGGTCAGACAGGCGAGTGCCGGCTTGCTGTCAGCACGTGGCTGCGCGGCTCTTGCAGCAGCGGGTGTGGTGGGGCTGTCTGCGCTCCCTGTGTCAGTCCCTGGCAGCTGCCGAGCTCAGAGGCGCCTGTCTGTGCTTTGTTAATAAATAGCCTTAGGATTATGTGTGCGTATTCGAAGTGCTGTGTCAATAGCAGCACCTGAGGTTAAAAAGAATGAAATCAGTTGTAACCTGAAATACTGCTTCGAACTTAAAATCTTCGTGTTCATTTATTGTAATACTTTTAAGGTTTACAGATAGTAATAGGTGTGCAACTTCCGCTCTGATTTCCAATTTTACAACTATATGTTAAAACCCAGGGTATACCAAGGAATAACTAATGGTAAACCAAGGAATTTACCATAACAGCTTTTTGGTTTTTAATGCTTGCAGGAGTTCTGCTGCAAAGATGGAGGGCTTTGCACACATTTGTTAACAATATTGCAGGAGAGAATTAAGTTTTTCCAACTCTTGGGGGTGGTTGTCGGTGAAGGCAGAATGGAACTTAATGAACCTGAATCGTGCATCTAATTGCTTATCATTTAACTTTGCCAGCACAGCTTTATGCTGCTTTGGGTGTCTTTTGGGTACTGCTGTTAAAGGGCGCAATAAAACAAATGAGATGTTTTATTTGCCATGGTTTTAGAGGGCAAAATTAGAGTTGTAATTGCATTAAGGTCTGTAATGTTTAGTGTTTTATAGCTCATTATCCTAAGATTATACTTTCCAGCAATATAAAGAGAGCAACAGTAATTATATCATACCCTGAAACTACTTTATTTCCCTCTTGGTATTGAATTAATGTGATGCGTTGGTGACCCTGGCACACAAAACAGTTTTTGCACAGGGGTCTGGGTGTGTGGCTGTATTACTGAGAACTTGGGATGCTAAAACTCTCAAAAAGTTCAGTCTTCAAGTGTCAAAACTTGACAATAATCGGAGCTGACTATTTTTGAAAATGATGTTCCCCAGGGTTCAGTTTGGGACGAGGTTTGTTTATGTGTCAATGATGTTGATGAGGGGACGGAGGATCGAGTGAACCCTCAATTAAGGTTTGCAGATGACACCAAGTTGGATGGGTGTGTTGATCTGCCAGAGGAAAGGAAGGCTCTGCAGAAGGATCTAAGAAGGCTACACTGATGGGCAGAGTCCAACTGTATGGCATTCAGCAGAGCTACTTGCTGGATGCTTCACTTGGGTCATGACAATCTCAGACAGCAGTATAAGCGTGGGGAAGGGTGGAGAAGGTTGCCTGACAGGAAAGGATCTGAGGGTGTTGGCTTAAAGCCAGCTGAATGTGATCCAGCAGTGTGCCCAGGCACTCAAGAAGGCCAACGGTGTCCTGTCTTGCATCAGAAGTAGTGTGGCTGGCAGAACTGGGGAAGTGACCAGTCCCTCTGTGCTTGGCACTGGTGAGGCCACATCTCAACTGCTGGGTCTGGTTTGGACCCCTCACTACTGAGTTGCTGGGATGTGTTTAGAGAAGAGCAATGAAGCTGTTGAATGTGCTAGAAAGCAAGTGTTGTGAGGAGTGGCTGAGGGAACTTTTTGGATTGAGGAAGAGGAGGCTCAGGGGAGATAACAGAATCATGATTCCATTATTCTGTGAAAGCACCGAGAGGACAAATATGTATTTAACAAAGCTGCTTTTCTATGTAGTACTGAAATCGTCAGGTTGTCAGCTGACCAGTAATGGGGATTACCTTCAGCACTTTGTTTCAGTGAGTCAAAATTCAAGTCTTACGCAATTGATCAGAGTCGCTCAAACCCACAGCGTGGCTGAACAAAGCAGCTGTATGCTGTGCCTGGCTGCTGACATTCATGCACTTACTGAGTGAATTTGTCAGGGTGCAAATGCAGTTTAAACTGTAAGAAGCTGAATGTATCTGTGAGAGAGCGAGTGAGCTGCAATTCCCTCTGTAAGAGTGATTCTTGAACTGTGTTTGTTATGCCTGGTGAAGTTATAATTTAGTATTTCTTTTCCCAAGAGAACTGATTTATCTCTCAGTCACATAGCAGGATGTTGCTGGCACAAGGAATGGATGCTGTGGGAAGTGGAAGTAATCAGGAGTAAGGGCAGTGCTGTTTCAAAATTAAAGTGGCAGTGATGGTGAGCTTGCTGGATTTTTGGTTGTCTTCAGGGAACAATACTAAATAATGAGGCTGTCTGGTTTTCTTTGTCCAGTTATTTCTTGAGACTGCTTCGTTTTGTGCAAACGCATAATTGTAAGAAAAAAAAAATGTTGCTGAGGGCTTAAACCTTGAAGAACGACTGGGTTGTAGCCATTGTGTAGGCAGTGGGTCAAGGGAAGGGATTGTCTCTCTCTGTTCAGGTTGTGATATGGCATGTAAGGTGCGGTGCCCAGTTTGAGGCTGTCCAGTAGAGGAAAAGGCATTGATGTTCTTTGTCAGGCCCAGCGGAGGGCCATGAAGATTGTTCTGGGGCTGAAGCGTGTGATGGGCAATGAGTCTGAGAGACCATGGTTTGTTCTGTCTGGAGAGGGCAAAGGGAAGAGCTCACTGTTTTCGCAGCTGCCATCTGGGTGGCCATGAAGGGACAGAACCACGTCTTCTCAGAGGCGAGCAGGGATTGCAAGAGAGGCAATAAACACACATTGAAATAGGGGAAATTCAGGTATAGGAAAAAAATGTTTCCTGTGAGAGTTGCCGAGCACTGAGTTACGGTCCCAGAGAGGCTGTAAAATCCCCAAACTTTCGACACGTTTAGAACTTTCTTGGCTAAGTCCTTGAGAAACCTCCTGTAATTGGAGCTGCTCCACACAGGAGCTGAGTGTCCTCCAGAGGTTCCAACCTGCGCAGTTCTTTGATATGTTTAGTCTGAGATTTGGAGATGAGTGAACTTCATAATGGATTGCTCTGTACTTTGGTGACAAATGGAATCTTGTGCAGTTTGTGCTTTTTTCTTTTCTTTTTTTACTGATTAGTTCTTTTAATGCACAGAAATGGTAACCTAAAGAAAGTTAATTCTAGTGTTCGGCATATGTCACTAGGAAGTGGCTTAGGGTGGGTCTTGGTAATTCCTTTACTGTATATTCTGAATATACACTGTTTGTGTCTGTATTTATTTCTGAATATTCTTATGCATAAAATTTTTGTTTAATTGTGAGATGAAAAATAAGGTCTTTCATGTTTTTAGCAGATCTGCTAAAATCTCCAAACTGTTACTCAATAGACAGTAAGGAAGGCTGGCTGATGTTAAGAAGAGTTAATATGACATTATTGACCGATACAGAGAAAGTATTTTTACATAGATGATAAATGTTTAATTATCCATTATTTTACTCTGGAAATAGTATCTTTGAAGGAAGCTTTAGTAAAATTATTGTTCAGTGGAATGGCTCTTAGTTCACTGCAGTTATTGCCTGTTGTTGGGCAATAACTTATTATTATTAGTTGGTAATTTACACAATTAATAATAAACAATTCTTCATTTTCAAGCTGAAAGAAGGTAGATTTAGGTTAGATATAAGGAAAAGGTTTTTTACGTTGAGGATGGTGAGGCACTGGAACAGGTTGCCCAGAGGTGCCCCATCCCTGGAGACTTTCAAGGTGAGGCTGGACCAGGCCCTGGGCCTGGCTGCATGTCCCTATTCATTGCAGAGGGGTTGGACTACATGGCCTTTAAAGGTCTCTTCCAGCTCTAAGCATTCTGTGATTCTATGATTTTACTCTGCACAGTTGGTTTTGCTTCTCCTTCTGGGAGTAAGGGAGAAGGAAGGGAATCCCAGAATCTATTAGTAACTGTTCAGCAGTCCTACATTCCAAGATTTGCACTTGAGGTTATACAGCTTTTATCTCTTCATTTTACTTCTGTGTTTGAGTAAAAGTTTCTAAACTCGTCCCTATTGGCAGACGCTAATAGCTGAAGCTATTATATTATACATCTCTGGCTACAAACTGGGTTTGTCTTAGCTTAGCCTGTCTTGTCAGTGTATCAATGATAAAAGAAATGGGGGAGGGTCAGAAGTGCAACAAACACCTTGAAAATGGAAAAGCATCCTGAAAAAAAAGAAGTCTTAGTAGTAACAGATCAAGAAAGATAACGACACTGCTGAACTACGAAATTATTGCCTTTACTGCAATGTGGATCAGTTAGGTAGAAATAAAAGAGGGTTTAGAGTAACTTCTAATAAATTTGTGCATTGAGAAAATAAAAAATGTTTTGTCTGATATCCATAAATGTATACTTGAACATACACTTAATATGAGGCTGTGTTTTTTTAAATGAATAATATTACATGTGTATAAATTATTTATACATCAGTCTCAATACTAAAAAACATTCTGTTGTAGGTTTGTACAGTTTTTGAAAAATGTTGGACTTCAAAAATTAATAAAGTGTAGTAGCTAATGTGTTAATACTAAATATTTTAATAAGATGTTAAAAACTTAATTTCCTTGGTAGACAGCCTAAGGAAGCAACTTCACTTTTTATTCGCCAAACTCTGTAGCTTGTGTCCTTTGGATTTGAAGTAGTGTTTTGATGTTGCTTGTAACAATGTGTAGCAGCTTTAATGGACAAAGCTTAGCATGCAGATTTCATTATGGATAAACATTAAACTTTTAAGATCCAGCAAGAAATGCGATGTGTTCTTAGGATTATAATCTTCATTAGCCTTCTTTGTCATAAATTATAAATGCCTCTTGAAATATTGATCGATTCCATTAGAATCCGAAGGCTCTGTGAGTATTGGGCTACACGTTGATACCATCGCTGCATTAGCTTAAAGTGAATATCAATGTCATTCACAAAGCTCAAATTCAGTCTTGATGCACACGTGGCCTATTGATCTGTTTATGAGAATGACGCTGGGAAGCAGTAATTTGCAGTGCAGAAACCCTTAGCACTGGGCTTTATTTGAAACCAGAATGAGCTGTTTCCAATAGCTTAACGTTTAGTTGTTCACATCTAGTTGTTATAAAAACTAGCTGTAAAAGTGTCAAACACGTTTTAAATAGACAAGGAAATGTGCTCATGTGCTTTCGGAGCTATTTGGTTGGGAAGAAAGAAGCAAAAGTGTTGCTAACCTCCTGAGTTTATTGCTGCTTTTTAAGCAACGTGACCTTCCTCTGCTCGCTTGAAGTAGTGCAATTTATGGGATCAAAGTTGAGCTCATCTTGTCATCTCTTGTTTCTGAGAAAGATTTGAAGTATATTTACATGCATAGTGTTTGAATGAATCCAGTGGCTTCTGATGCTTTCAGTAAGTTTTCAATTTGAGACAATTTTTGGAAGTTGCAATAATGGGTTACAGTTTGTTTTCACCTTGAAATAAGTCTAAAAATGAGGTTAAAAATTTCTAAAAAAAAATATAAGTTTAAAATGTTGCAACACCTTCTAGGTGGAACTTGCTGTCATGCCACCCACATCTTTTTCTGTCCTTGATGTCTCCCTGGCTACACCTGAAGCAACATTTTCCATTGTGAAAGAACATTGGCAGGGTTTTCAATCTTCACTAATCCTGCATGTGCTGAAACTTGTAACAGCTGCATGGTGAATAGTTGGTAATTCTACAAATACGTAACAGAGCAGGGTTCCTTAATCTACTCATTGGGGCATTTATTGAAGCAAGCTGACTTGACTGAATATTTTAGAGGTAACTGGTTTGGATAGACTGGATAGAGTCTTGTTATTGAGGAAGCCTGTGGTGCATGATTTAATCTAAATTAATACAAAATATCTGCTCCAAAATATCTACAACAAACAACAGGTTTGTTGTACCACAATTTGTTCCATCTGTAGCATGCCATTGACATATTTCCTACTAGGGGGATGTGTTGTTGCTCATGCTTGGTGATGGAATCATGGAATCACCACGTTGAGAACAGACCTACGAGATCATCCAGTCCACTTACCACCAGTATTTCCCCACTAAGCCACGTCCCTTAGTGCCACATCTAAATGTTTCTTGAACACCTTCAGAGACAGTGAATCAAATACCTTCCTGGGTAGCCCATTCCATTTCCAGCCATTCAAGAGCAACAATTAAAGATAGGCTTATCACATTACTTGAATTAACATATTGTTAAGAAAGAAAGAAAGGAAGTTTTTTTTTTAAGGTTAATTTATTTTTTTCTGAATCCTTAAACAAACAAAAAAGCTGTAGAGTACAGCCTGTCATCCACTTTTGATTAGCTGTTTTGTAAATGAGGATAAATTCTTTGATAAATTAGGTAAAAATTGGGATAGTGTTGTGTACTTCCTTAATTTCCTTCTGATAGGTTTGCAAGAGAAGTATAGATGGATGCTTGTGCTGTTTGAGAGAAGGGAAATTGAAGATCAGGTGCAGATTTGATGGCTGAACTTGCATGTGCATTCCCAAAAGTGCCTCAAAAGGTTTCCTAAAGCACAAAATGCAAAACTGAGTGGATTAAAAAAAGTAATAATAATTTGCAAGAGATTGTAGTGATAATTGCTCTCTGTAGCTGTCCCTAGAACTCTTTTCTGTTTGCAACAGTATGCCTTTATTTAACAGCCCTCTACTCAGATTTTGATAATTGACCATGATCAGAAAAGATTGGCCAGGCCAGTACATATTGTAAAAGACCATCTTCCTGTCCTCTTCTCTTATTTTACCTACTGCTGCAATAATTACGTTATGGAGTAATGTTAAAAGAAAAATATCAATGCCAAAATCCCTGCTTGTGTGTTTTGGAGGCTGAGGCTGCTGCCTAGTATGTTGGTGGGAGAAGATGAGTAAGCCCAAATGAAATTTGGTCGACTGACTTGCTTCAGATGTCTTCTGGGATCTGTTTCCCAGAATTCCTATAACAAGTGATCTATTGTTTGTTTATGTGAAGAACTCTCTTAAAGACTCTTTCAACTCTAAAACAGTATGGGTCATGAATGGGATTAGAAATACAGAGTTTGCTTTGCAATTTTCTTGGCACAAAGGCCTCCACTTTTGTTTCTTGCCCAATGAAGTGGGAGGCAGACTCTTCTGTCTTTGTAGAAAGAAAGCTTGTTGGGAAGCGAGGGGGGAAAGACCCAATATTGAGCCATACAAAAAACTCACTTAGGACTCTAAGAAATGAAATGTAAATGTCATGAAAAACAGGAAGATCTGAAATGTCATTTAAAACGTATTTAGGAAGAAGCCAAAGCAATTTGATACAAACATCTGGGTGGAGTGCTTATTCATGTTGACTTTTTAATTGCTGGCGGTTATCCAGATGGAGCCAGCTTTAAACTGGCTTTATTTTAATTAGTTTAATTAGAGCAAGTGCTTAATCTGCTCAGTACAGTGCCTGACTTGTCCATTATTTTCCATGGTATAAGTGCTTTTTCTAAGTGCAAGGTGCTAAGCATGTCTTATTATTACTAGAAAATCGGTAGGTTTTTCTTTTGGTATTTTAGGATAGTGAGCTAGAAATTGTTTGGATGCTTGTATCTTGTGAATAGGAAGTACTAAGCAGATATAAAAATAAGCCATGGAGTAATCAAGCAGTGAGGTTTTTTCCTTCCCATCAGGTGTTTGGACCAAGCTGGTTGTATCAGCTTTCTTTACAGTCAATAAGGAGACTTAGAGTAAGTTTCCTTCCATACATCTGCCTTGCTATTGTGACTCAAAATCAATGTAACACTTCACTGGTCAGAGCTTGGTAACAGGAACCAAGGTTCAGGTATGAGGCAGTAAGTGTGGGTGCGCGTGTGTGTCTGTATGAATGTCTAAGGAGAAAACTAAAAATGTTTGGTGAGGGCACTGGCTGCTCAGAGAGGCTGTGGGTGCCCCATCCCTGGAGGTGCTCAAGGCTGGATGGGGCCCCAGGCAGCCTGAGCTGGTGGAGGTTGGGGCTGGGTGGCATTTGAGGTCCCTTCCAACTTAAGCTGTTTCTTGGTTCTACACTTAAAACAGATCATTGCTGAGAAATGTCTAGAAGCTCTGTGCGCTATTCAAAGCAAGCTGGTTCTCTTTGGTAACTTCTTAGAAAGATGCATTGTCTCACATATTGACTTATTCTTGTCACTTTATCTTACCCTTAGTCTTATAAATACCTGAAGTTTTCTACAAAACTGTGATGAGAGTAGAGCCTGGAGAAAACCAGTTGCTTTTCACTATAATTTTTTAACTAGAAGCTTGTTCACATTCAGACAAAACTAAGATCTTTAGAAGAGCTTTGGGAATAAATAGACTGGCAGCTTAATGAGAGTCTTGGAAACCTTAGAACTGACAATCTTCAAATAATGCTTGTTCTCTGGAAAAGAAAACAGTACACTATGGTATAAGGAAAAGATTAGTTGAATTTCAAAATAGGTCTACTAGGAGTGTTATTTCATCAGTGATTCATTGGGGAAAAGGGCAGTTTCCTGATATTCTTTCTGCATTTTGAGTTTTCCCTGACCTGGAATCTAGCTGCCTCCCAGCCTGTTGGTAACGTCTGCTGCCGTGCAATCTGAAGAGATGGAAATCAAGACAATGGAGCTGTAAAAGTGGGTGGTGAGGAGCAGGAAATGTAGAGGCAGCCATTCTAAAATAACAAGTGGAAGATCTGGCTTCAACTAACTGTGAATTGTATTTTCTTTCAAGTTAGCTGGCAGCAGCTGCACTGATGCCGGGCAGCCCCGCAGTGAGGTTCTGGGCTGGCTGGCCTCAGCCTGTCAGGCTCAGCAGAGTTCTGGGTCAGCCAGGTCCTGCCCAGTAGAGATGGAGCATGGAAGATGATGACTGCTTTGACAATAAGTCTCCTTGAGGAGATAACCTGCCGTCTTCATGTTTGTCTGAAAGATAGGTTGATTTTGTACTGTCAATTTATTTGAAAACCTAATTTAGATTCTATTTTTTGTTCTTTTTAGATTGGGGCATATGATCAACAAATATGGGAAAAATCAGTAGAACAAAGAGAAATCAAGGTAATACAGTATATCAAGTCTTTTTTTTTCTTTTGCCAGTTATCGGTAATGCTGTAATTGTATATGCTGATGTAATTTACAATGTATGGGATATTCTTTAATGCTGGTGAAGCAAAAATAGACTTCTGGAGTGTAACCAAATGAAACTGGCATAGTATACTCTATTTATATGACTGCTAAATCCACAGCATTTAAAAGTTCTACATCAGTCTGTACTTCGGTGCTTTTTTATTATTGTCTTAAGCCAGAGCTTAGTTTATGAGTGCCTCTCTTTCACTCTGTGATGAATTCTAACGTCAGTTATCTGAGCTCTCCTTATTTCAGTTAGTTACCTTATCCCTCCAGTTCACTTTTCCTCCTTTATGATGCTGTCATTGTTTTGTACAGTTTATTAGACTGGTAAGTACTTCAGGCTTTGTGTCCTGAGAAAGCAGTTAACAGCAGTTTTTTGCATTTTGGTTTAACTAACAGTGCCATCAATGTCTGCCGCATTGCTACAGCGTTCTGGGGAAAATAGTCAATCCTGTGTGTAGTACTTCTGCTGATTGTAGATTGTGTCATACTCTGTAATGTTAAAATTAGTTTCACTGGTGTTTTCTTGCAATTAACCTTTTCTCTTCAAGTACTGCATACAAGAAATACGCTATTACTGCATGAGCTTAAAGGCTGTGTTAATTCTTAGCATTAGTAAAATACACATTTATTCAGCATTCCTGTGGGTTTTTGATTGTTCTTCTCCACTACTTCAATAGCTAAATAGCATATGTTAGGGAGATCATTACACAGGAGCTCTCACCAACCTGATCTCTCTATAAAATCTACAGATTAGCTTTTAAATCAGAGATGATATTTTCAGAAGTGCTTCCGAGCCTGATAAGGAATCTTTGTGACACCACAGTTGTACAACATGCCCCGTTAGGCAGCATGAGGAACCTGAGCTGCTGCTGGTGCTGAGCTGGCTGAGTGCAGCTGCAGGGACACCTGGGGACTGTGCAGCTCAGGTGCTGGGAGCTGCCAGGCAGCCCTCCCTGGCACAGTACTGCTGTGTGCCGCATGAGGTGCAGCTTTGATTGCGGCCATACGCTGATGTGATCAGAAGGCTATTGCACGACAGTTGCATCTTGTGGTACCCGCTGTCTGAAGCATGCAGAGAGGTGGTGCAGAAATGCTCTTGATATCAGCACAGCTAATTTCAAACAAAGGTGTTGGCGTTATTTTCAGTGTCTTTTCAGTGACTGTGAAAACCAGTTGCCATTACAACAGAAGTTCTTGTAGCTGCCGTGTAATAGGGCAACATTCAAATAATTTATTGCAAATATAGTCTTGAGCCTGTGGGAAATTCAGCTTGTTTGGTTTATAGGCTGATAATTAACAAATAAACAATGGGAAAAATGATAGCGCCCAGAAGAGTTAGCAGTGATGGGGAGGCTTTCAAGGGGAGACTGGACGGAGACCTGGACAACCTGCTCTAGTTGTGGTGTCCCTGTCCATTGCGGAGGAGCTGGTCTAGATGCCTTCAGAGGTCTCTTCCAACCCTGAGGAGTCCATGACGTAGCATAATGAAGGGAGCAGTGAAAGAGGTTGTTACCTTTAGGTGTCATACATTAAAGCTTCTATCTCAAGGCCATTATAATGCTGTTTATAAATGAACTTAACTAAAGAAGTTAATAAAGAACTTAACCAAGAAGTTTTTTTTAGTAAAAAACAGTAGTATAAACTAATATTAATAGGGTAGTTTTAACTGAACTATTAATTTTAAACTTTGCGCAGTGGAGTTTTTACAACAGTAACTATTTTTAAGAGCTTTTATTTAAACTTTGTGGTTTTTATATTAGGTAGCAGAAATGTGTTAATTACTGAATAGAAATTATGTGAGTTAATGGGATGGATCTGAATAGTATGGAACATAATTATTTCTTAATTAACCTTATGTTGGAACACTACTGTTTTCCGCATACATCACACAAATTCGTGACACATGAATAGAGAAATTGCATCTTAATAAAAGGAATTCTTTCACTGTGTGTGGCAAAAAGTAGAGCTACCAGTTCACTATAGTTCATGGACACTGAAAGCACTTGAGATTTGACCAGTGACATTTTTTAAGAATGTCACCACTGCTCTCCCTATGAAAGATGCATTGAGTTCCATTGTTGACTTTTTTTTTTTTTGAAAAGTTCTTTGTGCAGAATGGAAATGGGCACAGGGGTAAATTGTTCATAGGACTGTCTGTATTTCCAGTGGGTTATTTCTTCTAAGATGCACATATCTGTTTATTTAGACTTCTGAGGAAAAAATCATGAGGCCCATAAGCAGCAGTACAGTTGAAATGTATCATACAGTATCTTCTATTTTTAATCTTTAGAACCTTTTATGAAATAGAGTGGCTTGCTTATGCAAGAATTCCCAGGAATATATAGCTATTTATGGAGTTACAGTAAATTCAATTTCTAAGTATGGGCTTCCACATAAAATTACTGCAGTTTTAAGACTGCTGACCTATGAAAATCTTGTACATTAAGCAGTGCTAAGTCTGCAGTAAAACAGCATTTGTCATCTTAAGAACACATTTTGTCCTAACCACCCATCAGTTCCATGTATTAACTTTGTTTAATTTCAAGCAAACTCTCTTCTTTCTAATGGGCCTACCATTAGACTATACAGCTAGTTCCCTGCCAACAGTGATTTGTTTTTGTTGGTTTTGGTTTTTATATTATAGTGTTATTTTAAAAATAAGTACAGCTGAATTTAAGTGCAAGAAATATTTTGAGCTGTGCTATTTGAAAACATGCTTTATGTAGTTGCTATGAAGATTCACACGGCTAGATGTCATTGATCTTTCATTTTTATTAATTTAATTTGTATAATTTTATCTAAATTTAATGCTTATACTGAAGTAATACATTTTTTTTAACATGAATGTAGTATTACTGTGTTCGAAATCTGCAGTTCACCAGCAAATGGAACTGCTATTTGAATGAGCACAGTTAAATCACTTCCATTATAATTCCATTTGTATCCTCAATATTTTTTTGAATTACTGTAGTTTACTATGTCTGAATTGTACATGGAATCATTATTAGCTAATGTGACCAGGAGCTGATCTGAAGGCATCAAAATAAACTCACAAACATCTGTCTCTAAGCATCACATCTTAACATAAAGAATAAACTTGACAGTTTTGTGAGGAAGTTTGGCTCTTCTATAAGGAAAGGTGCTGTTTCTAAAAGAAAGAATAAATAGAAGCTTTTTCTTTTTCCCTGCTGCTTCCCCATGTTGTTTACTTTTTCTTTTCAATAGGCTGTTCTATATTCAGTATTGGGAATACCAGTAGTTTTCTAGAATTTGGACTTCTGACAGCAGAACTTGCTGTTGGTTAGTGGCTTTTGATTTGCTGTTGATTAGTGGCACACATTACGGTGTGATTTGCTGTTTAGTTTTAGAATTGAGGAGTTCTAATATGAGCATTTGATGAAGTTTAATTAGATATCAAAGGAGAAAAGATTCAGGAAAGTAATTTTTTAAAAAAAAAGCTCTGGAAACCTAATACGAATGTACTACTAATTGTTGCAAGTGTGTGCAGATTTTGTCTGTATAACCCGAAGCCATGGGGAGTGTGTGCTCAGTGCTTAACAACATTTTGGATCTACGTAGTTGGATCAGTAATTGTTCAGGTTTTGTTTAGATTGTCAAGTGTGAAAAAGGCATTGAATGGTGCCGTGTACCTCAGAATGTTTTGTAGTACTTTAAATCTCTGAAGTTGACTTTTGTCTGAGAACAGTATAGGTTAAACACAATTACTGACCATATCATTATTATCACATCACATTATTTCTGTATTCTGCTGATGTTCAATATTTGCATATTTCAGGGTTTGAGAAACAAACCAAAGAAAACAGGACACGTAAAACCAGACCTCATAGATGTTGACCTTGTACGAGGTAAGTCTTGAGCTAGAAGAAGCCAGATTTCTCAGAATTAAATGAACTACCAGTCTGTCTTGTCATAAGCTGAAGGCTCAAAAAACTGGATTTAAGTTTTTTGAATAGACCTAGGTTTTGAGAAAAAGAAATCAGTGGATTTCTATGGATGATAGTTTGAGCATTATCAGTTCAGCAGTCTCCTATTTTCATACTTCCACACTTCTTTCAAATCTTCTGATGGTTTGGGGAAAGATTATGTTAAAATTTTGGAAGAGTAACAGTTATATAGGCATTAAATATTTCTTACACATTTTCAAGAGCAAAGCAACAAGAGAAGGTCAAAGTGATGTAAGACTTCTCAAGAAGTATTTAATCTTTATTTGATCTTTATTTAATTTTCCTCATACCTCACGAAGCCTGGGGAAAATGTTATCTAGATTATTTTTCCATGATCCCAGCAGCCAGCTTGTTCTCGAAAATACATTCCTGTAGTGCTTGTTGAATTCAGATCTAGAATTGGCAGAATCCTTGGTCTTTGCTAGCAGTCGTGGAGTTGCTTATGCACATGTGCACGCTCCAGTTGTGGGTGACATGGATACACAGACTCTCTTAGAGCCATAGCTCTAAGCAAATACTAGAGTTTTCTAGGTGCCAGAGAAAAGGGAATTTGCAGGAAGCAAGAAGGGAAAGTAATGGAAGGATGTGAAGAAAGAGTGTGTGAACGAGTGAGATGAAAAATGGTATAGAAGAAGAGACAGATGAATTAGTCTTTACGTAGCTTTCCTTCTCCTAGAGCTAGTCATCAGTTTGACTGATACCGCTGCACGTTTCTCAACTGTATTCCACTTTCCTGGCTACAGCAGTGCTCTATGTTGATTACCATCAACGTAGATGCATTTAGAACTATGCATAATTACATTTAATTACTGATCTTCTGTCTATAGCTACTTAGCATCTCAATTTATTATTAGTCATAAAATGAAATACATTCTTTTTCTCTCTTTTTTTTTTTCTTTTTTTAAGGATCTGCTTTTGCTAAAGCAAAACCCGAAAGTCCTTGGACATCTCTGACCCGCAAAGGAATCGTGAGAGTTGTTTTCTTTCCATTCTTCTACAGGTGGTGGCTACAAGTGACATCGAGAGTCATCTTTTTTTTGGCTGCTTGTTCTTTACCTTCTTCAAGGTAGAATTGGATTATAGGATCAGCTTCGACTGAATGCCTTAATTTAACCATTACTACTTCAATATGTTGCTTTGTTCACTTAATACTGTTAAAACTCTTTCTAATGTATGCTGGAATAGATTGCAAAAGTGTCTTATGATTAGTTCCTCTTTTACAATTGTATAAAGGGGACATTTGGAAAATTTGAGGATTTCCTTGCAGGTTTTCTTCAGCACTTAGCACTCTTGTTACTTTGGCATCTCTGTGTATGATTTAGGTTTCTAGGACTAATTGATTTCAAGACTGAGAGTCACCTGAGAAACCTTTGATTTTCTGAATTAGGATTAGTCCTGTTATTTGTGCTTCTTGATAAGAGCTCTTGGTCTGCGAAGGATGCTGAACCTGCCATTATGCATCTTGCACAGCCCACTGGATGATGTGTGATCAATTTTCAGTTCTTCCATGGGTTATCTTGTCACATCAGAGGCAGTAAACTTTAAGCTCATATTTCAGTCATACCTCAGCCATGCTTCTGGATGACTGACAAATCTATTACTTACTGTCCTATATGCTTCTGCTAACTTTTCCATTGTATATGAAGGGAGTATGCATCTTAATTTTACACTTCCTAGATTAACAGTTGTGCAAAGTCATTTTATAATAAACAGAAGGAAATTCTCAGCTTTTAAAAAGGATGATGAATCACCAGTTCCAGTAATCGAAGCCTTTGCTCCTCTTAATTATATGTAGTATAAAAGAGGAAAATTAGAGAAGAAAGAATGTAATGTAATGAGTCAGTATCTAACAGTGTGAAAGTCAGTAAGAAAATAAGTGTATTGGAAGCACGCACAACAAAAAACAAATCAGAAGCTTAATGCATGTTGGGAGCAGTTTAAGCACTCTGAAAAACTAAATGACTGATAAGTTATCTACTGAAACCAATTAAAATATGATGATTACCTTTTCAGTTACCTGTGCAGTCCTCACAGTTATGAATTTCTGTATCATTTGGAAATTGTATCTAAAATTAGAAAATAAAAATATATTACCTCTTGTTTGATGTTAGCAGCTATAGAATTTGTTCCACAGTGATGATGCCCCCAAACTTGAAATATGTTGACATTCACAGAATCACAGAATCACAGAATGGCCAGGGTTGGAAGAGACCTCAAGGATCATGAATCTCCAACCCCCCTGCCACGTGCAAGGCCACCAACCTCCACATTAAATGCTAAACCAGGCTGCCCAGGGCCCCATCCAATCTGGCTTTGAACACCTCCAGGGACAGGGCACCCTCAACCCCTCTGGGCAGCCTGTTCCAGCACCTCACCACTCTCTCTGTAAAGAATTTCCCCCTGACATCCAACCTAAAACTCCCCTCTCTCAACTTAAAACCATTTCCCCTCATTCTGCAGTTATCAACCCTTTCAAAGAGTTGATAACATTCATGTAGGCTGTCAAAAATTTTCCCTATCCCAAATTCTTAGGTACGTGCTTAAGAATTATTATTGCATATATTAGCCTGTGAGTATACTATGCTAAATAGTAACAGTAAAGGAAAGAATTTTTTTCCCTGACTGTAGATTAAAACTCCAGATTTTATTTACATTTGTTTACTTCATAATAAATTATGATTAGAAAACTGTGATAAGAGAAGGAGAAACAGGGAAATGTTTCTGTTCAAGGTCATTGAACAGGCTGGTAAGTTAAGGTAGAAGTAAAAATTTTTTTCTTCTGATTCCATATCCATTTAGGTTATACCACTACCTCATTTTTACTTTTAAAATGTTTCTATATTCTAGTATCAAAACTGATTTGTGAAATCAGTGTGTATCTCATACTGTGCATTTTAGTATGAAACAAGAAATGTGAATATTCATAGCAGTTAAAAGTTTATTTTGGCGAGATACATATATATGTATGTATGCATTTTTAAAATTCTTGGTGATACAACTATTTCAAAGCTTTTAGTGCTAAAAAATAAATGGTTTGGTCTTTGAAATGTAGTTGCCTGCTTTGAGACAGCTTTTTTGGCTCTACATGAAATCATTCTATTTTTTTCACAAAATACAGCACTGTCATTTAGGAAAATACCAGTCCAGATGTAATAAATGAGGAAAGAAATAATTGAATCTGGTAGGAGAAATTTTGTTTGAAGCCTAAGCTGTTGGTAGGAGCAGTTCTGTGGTAGTTTGAACTACAGCATGTTGGCATGTTGTGCAGAAATTTGTGTATTTCCTTCCTGTGTTACTGAAAGGATTGGGAGGTAGGTAATGTTTTGTTAATCTCTGTCATGGTAGGTGTGTGCAGTCTATAGACTCATGTTTTCTGAAATCTATAGTGAAGTTTGAAATGATTTTGTGGAGACGTGTCCTGAAAATCATTTCAAGTGGGTCTGTGAAGCTTGTTGTACTCAGATCAGTATACTTACACAAACTGCATAGTAGGAATCAAAGCTGGCTATTTGTTTATACTTTATACCATATGAATCTGTGTGTTTGAGAAACTCAGATGAACTCATTTAGAAAAAGATGTTGTTGTTACTGACCTAAAGCTTCTAAAAGCTTTTCTAAGTTGTAGAAGTGATTGGGCTGTTCTAACAGGAGTAGGAAGAGCTCTGTAGTTGTTGTCTGTGTATGAGAAGCAGGTTATAGGGTTTATAAGATTAACAAGTAATGATGGGTTGATGGTTGGACTTGATGATCCCAGAGGTCTTTTCCAACCGTACTGATTCTAAGTTTCTGTGAAGAGGAAGCTGCCACTTTCCCAAGCACAAATGCTAGTTGGAGTCCTGGTCACTTCAGCTGGACTACCCTGTAATGTACATAGTTTGTCTTTGAGTTTTTCTTGTTATTAGAAAATCTATACACAAGTGTATGGGAAATTTTGTCTTTTGAATGGAATATGAAGTTCAAAATTCTTTCAGCTAGAGTATTAAGAGTTTCTCGTCACTAGTCTGCTTTGAAATAGATGTTTGATTTCACAGTCGCAAGTTAGCTGAGCTTGGCAGGCACCTCCAGGGGTCACTCAGGCCACCTCTGCTCGGAGCATCATTAGCTGCCATGGGCTGCTCAGGGCAATGTCCAGCAGGGTGTTAAGCATCTCCAAAGTGGAGGGATACAGCCCGTCAGGGAAACCAGCTCCTTGTGTGCTGTCTCCTATGCTCACCTGACTTGTTGGATTGTGCTGTGTTGGTTTCAAGTGATACAGGACTAAATTTATCTCGATTGATTGAAGCATAGCATTTGTTGCTTGATTTTGTTTTTTTTTTCTCCTACTAAATTGTCATCTTAATATGAATTTACTTCCTGTCATACCTAGCTTTGCAAATGCCTTCCCCTCCGCCCTTCATTCTGCTACCATTTTTTGAGCAATATTTATAATATCACAAGAAGACATGAGCGTGAAGATAAGTCAAGTATTCAAATCCTGATTACTGTCTTTCATTTTATTGTAATTGTCATTCCATGCTCTGAATTTCAGGCTTGGTTTAAAATGCTGGTAAAGAACTACATGTAACTGCTTCTCATTTTAAGATAAGTCATATAATAAGTTGGCCATCCCAGACATTTCAAGTATTGGACTCAACTTCATCTTCCTTCTTTTCCAGTTGCTGCTGTAGTGTTATTCTGTACAGCCCAGAGCCCACATAATATACCTCTGACTGAAGTAATTGGGCCAATATGGCTCATGTTGCTACTTGGAACTGTACACTGTCAGATTGTTTCAACACGAACCCCTAAGCCTCCTCCCAGCACAGGGGTTAAAAGAAGAAGGTATAGTCTGTATTAAAGTACTTATCATTTAGGTTTGTTGAACTATTCTGAAGAATGTGCATAAAGTTGTAGGGATTTACAGTCTCTGCTTCACAAGGGATGAGAAATTGAAGCTCCATTTTTATCTGAAACTTTAAAATGGGTGCTTGGTTAGTGCTCTAACATTTGTGCATTTACTAATTTGTGCACTGTTTTTTTTAATACATTAAATCTGATGTTTTTGCCTCAAAAGAGCTTGTGACTGAATACTGATGGAGTGACATATTACTGCAAGTTTTGCTTTAGAACTCTGTGCAGTACTGACCAGCAATCTGTGAGAAGTGTGTTAAAGGAGGTACTGGAAGCATAGACCTGAAAGTCTTCCAGCACTTCAGTGTATATGGTTTGCTACAGTGAACTGTCCCATTATAGTGGGAAGACCTGCAATAGAGAAATTTTGCAGTTTTTAGCCTCAGAGATGAAATTTATCTTATCTTGTGTTTAATGTTAAGATGATGAGTAACTGTTATCTTAGTGTTTGTAAATGGAGTTTGTTAAATCAACACGATAAACCTTAAGCAACGTCTTGAAATTTTGCTTGTTTTTGCATGTCTAAAACTGCTGAACACGTTATAGAAGTAGTAGATTGCACTTATAAAGCTACCTTCCAATTTTAATCTCTTCTGATGAAGGAAATTAAGGAAAGCAGCACATTTGGAAGTACATAGGGAAGGAGATGGCTCTAGTACCACAGATAACACACAGGAGGGAACAGTGCAGAGCTACGGTACAAGCACCTCTTACAGTATTGGCGCTGTCTTCAGAGATATCTGGCATGCCGCTTTCTTTTTATCAGGGTTTGTATTTATTCAAGGCTACATATGTGTGAGATATGCACTATCCCTTTTCCAGAGAAGTAAACATTAATCTGCTGATTAGATAAGAACAAAAAATAAATTGACAAAAACTTAATAGTAAACTCAGCTCAGTGTTTGAACATGCATTAACCTCTTGTTTTTTGACTTCTGAAATTGCTGATGAAATTGCTGATGAAATAACTGTAGAAATGCAAAGTAACTTTGGCTGATTTTATGATAATTGTAGGACTGCACTTTGTGATGTATCAGGAATAAACTAGCTTGGTTTTTCAATTTTAATCCAACGAGAAAATTTTACTCTTACATTTTAGTTGATTGCATTACTTGATAATTACGTGGAGAGAATGCACATAGATGGCCATCACTGTCATCAAATTACACATTTTTCTGAAGGAAAAACCTTCAGGACTCAAGCATGGCATTTAATCTGTCAGTGAGCTATGAAGATACATTTTCTAATGACTGGAAGAAGCATTTAAGCTTGTTATATTTCAGAGTGCTACACATCAGCATTTATTAGTAAAGTTGAATACATGCATATGAACTGGTACAAAATGAAGAAAAGGGATACTGCAAGTTACTACATTGTTTTGTTCTGCATGCTGCATCTTAAATATTGCAACACTAATGTGTCTGTTGTATTCGTGATTTGTGCACTTAACCTCTGGTAAAGCTTTACCTTGTGTTACATTACATTCTGGAAATAAAAATCTGGAAAAATTTTAAAAATATCTAAGAATGCTGCAGAAGTTAATTTGGTCTTTCTGTGTGTAGTTTAAGCTGGTTTTAACAAACTGTGAGCAATAGTAATAGACACCACAGCTGTTCTTTGTGTAACACCACATCTAAATCGGTCTCTGTGTATTTCTTTCTGGTACATTTGGAGTGTGATCTTGTAAACTTTTGAACATTATCTGCTCAGTGAAGATACTGATTTTCAATCAGTATTGTTGGACTGTTGAGGACTGTGAGAAGACTCACTTTCTTCCTTGCCTTCTTCACTTCCTTGGGGTGACTGAGAATGCTATAAGCAGCCTTTAGTCACTCTTCAGCTGCAGAGGTTTGTACGTCTGAGAATGAACCATGGCAGCTTATCCAGATGAAAAATAACCTTTTTTTTTTTTTCCTCACAGCAGTTTCATCATGTAATTTTTCTTTTCCAAAGTCATGCAGATATTTTTATTTGCAAAGTGGGACTGGGAATGAGGAAGCAGGAATGCAACATGGAGAGCATGGGCTAACTGGCTTGAGATTGTGATGTTGCTGAAGATGTTCTTGTGAAACCCCAGTGCCAGGAATTTGTCCTTACTTCAGTTGTGGAAATCTTTAACTTCTAAAAAGCTTTGCAGCTTAGATGAGTTAGGAGAGTTTTTTGATAGTAGTTTGAGCTGATTGCCCAAAGCCTCAGTACTGTCTTAAATTGTCATCTTTATGGATTTTGAAAATAAAAACTGTGTTTGTATGCAAGCTGGCGCATTGCTAATCTGCAGACAGGAAGAGGCTTGCAATCTGCTCCACAGAGCCCATGATAAAGTATCTTGCTGTCTCTTCTTTATAAGCTTATAATAAAATCTGATCCATGCAAATATGTAAAAACTGCCAAAAGTATTTCAGCTGATTTTAGAATCATAGAATGGAATCATAGAATCATAGAACGGCCCAGGTTGAAAAGAACCACAATGATCATCTAGTTTCAATTCCCATGCTATGTGCAGGGTCACCAACCACCAGACCAGGCTGCCCAGAGTCACATCCAGCCTG
Source organism: Lagopus leucura (assembly GCF_019238085.1). Classification (NCBI taxonomy): domain Eukaryota; kingdom Metazoa; phylum Chordata; class Aves; order Galliformes; family Phasianidae; genus Lagopus; species Lagopus leucura. The sequence goes on along the minus strand of NW_024962265.1, from coordinate 11,304,850 downwards.
GCCTTGAATGTCTCCAGGGATGGGGCATCCACAACCTCCTTGGGCAGCCTGTTCCAGTGCATCACCACCCTCTGTGTGAAAAACTTCCTCTTAAAAAAAAAAAGTACTACTCACTTATTTAGAAATGAAATCAATAAAGAATTTTGGAACTAGATAAGGGAAAGTTCTATAGCTTTCTACAAGGGAAGCGGAGTAGCAGTTGCTGCTTTTTAAAAAAATAATAATTAAAAAATGCCATTTAATGTTTCTCCTGGAATGCTTGAAGGTGGAAGGTGGAATGAGACTAAAGAAGATAAAGAGGGATGAAAAGTGTCTGTAACTGCCTTTTCTGCTTGTTACTTAGTCCATTGTCTTGCAGATTAATTGCTCCTTTTTGGATTTTCTTCCCTAGCTGGTGGGTCTTCCCTGTGTATATGGAATACCTTATCTTAGGAACAATGTAAGCCACCTGTCCCAGTTCATACGATGTACATATTAGGGAGGAATTTAATCTGCTGTGTAATTCAAGTTCCTACAGAGCTTCCTGAAGAAGGGCAATGCTTGTTTCCCTACAGAAGCAAAAGAGTAGATTAGATTCTTGATAGTTTTATCAAGTCTATGTTTAGTGGTTCTGTGGTTCTTTTGTTTTATAAATGTAAAGAATAAAGTCTTCATTTATAATACTACTACTTTTTTTTCTTTTTTCTTTTTTTTTTCCCCAGAAGTGTTCTGGGAATTACTGAACACACAAGATTTTATTGCTTTCTGGGTAAAGATTTTCCTTGTTATTTATTTCGAAATACAGAAGCCAAAGTGAAATTCTGCTTTAATGTGATCTGTGTCAGTAAGGCAGAAAGCTGCTATTCCATTTTCATTCCTTCATCAACAATACTTTCTAATTTAGAAATGCAATCATCCTATCATCCTAACTTCTGCTTTTGAAAGGCTTTTTTTTTTTTTTTTTGTGGCATTAGATATTCTTACTACTACATCTACTGATTAGATAGTGGCCTTGACTTTTAGACAGTGTTATGGAAGATGATAGATTGGTATTAGACTTCTCATAAGAATAATAATACTTAAGCATAATTGATAGGTTTGTTATTTAAAAACAAGCTTAATTACTGTGTTTGTTAGATACTATTCAATTATGTCACTGGGGTGTTACTGCATATATGGGAAAGGATAACTCACATTCTGGCTAGCAGACTTGTCAGTGTGCAGAGTGAATTTAAACAAACACGCTCAGAAAGTACTAACAGAGCACGCTCACAGCTGTAAGAAATGAATGGCACATTTGCTTTGAGTTAATAACATTTTAACTTTTTTTTTTTTTTTTAAGAATAAAACAAACAACCCTCATTTGTATTTGGGCTTCTGGTTCTTCTGTTGCCAAAGATACTGTGATGTTTAGTTGCAAAACATCGGTTTCCTTTTCTCTCTGTACCTAATAATATAGTTTTCTTTTGGACACTGTTTCTTTTATAATGTTTATAGGAAAGAATAGTGAGTATTAATTAGAAGATTAAAAATAAGCTTACAAACATTTCATCAGCTGTTAATATCTTTTTACTTGTTTGTGTTCATCTTAATAAAACTAAAACATGGGTTGAAAAGGGTGAACAGGACTTAGTCTGGAAAAAAATCATTAAAATAATGCTTACATTTGTTTCAAATATAGATCTAAGAAAGCAAAAAACTCAATAGATAAATCCACTGAGACTGATAATGGCTACGTGTCCCTTGATGGGAAAAAGACAGGTAAAAGCAGTGAAGAATGTGCACAGGCCCAGGAGCGTCTCTGTGAGGTGATTAGGCCAGAGGAGTTGGGCTGGAGCACCACAACCATGAGAGAGACCTTCAGCACCCCCAGCCATCACAAGGTAAGTGTGCCATGTTGCTTTCAGAGCAGGACAGTTTGTTTGGTGATATGCAGCCTGTATTTGTGTGATGCTGTTGGTGTATTCTCATTTATGTTATTCTTAAAAGTATTTTAAATGAAATTAAGCTTAGAGTGCTGTGGCCAAAATCATGTTAAGTCTTCTGATGTCATTCCTTTTATATGTAGCCTTTCCTTTTTCTTGTCAGAGGCCCCTTACTGGCTGACATCTAAACGTGCTTTGCTCTTCAGTAATTCAGTGCACAATTTCATATGCTGTCACTTGTATCTTTTTTTCAGTCCAGCTGAACAGCACACTTTACTCTTTATTGCCTCTTTGATGCTCTTGGTGTACGTAGGCCCGTCTTTGTGCCAGAATCGAACAGATTTCATATAATTGCAATTTGTAATTTTGAGTTTATTCTGAGCGTTTACCTATGAATCAGGAATCATCTTTTCTTTCGGTTTGTCCTCATAGAAGAGAAGGAAAGGACAATTTTCCTCTCAGTAAAATAGACATAGCTTCCTGAAGCAAGAAATAAGGGTGAGATGGAAGCAGAATAAATGGTTATGAAGGAAAGGAGAACTTTTCTTTCTGGACTTGTTTATCTCCTGGATATACTGTTTTCATCTTGCGGTTCTATAGAATAGATTTTCCAAAGTTTTTTTTCCTGGCTCCATTATCATTTGCCTTCTAATGACTGCCATTACTGCTCTCTTACTTGACTTTGGCTCAGTAGTATATATAATGATTGACCAATCATTGCAATATTGTTTTTCATGATAAAATCAAAGGGAAAGGTTATTCTGCTGGAAGTATATGCCTATACATCTTTATAAAGGAAAGACATTCTGTGGGGGGATTTCATAGCCAATGTATTTAACAACCCCAATAAATATCTGTATGATTAAGTCAGAATGGGTGTGATGAAGTTCATCTCAGGGCAGTAACCTCAGTCTTTTGGTCTGCTCAGCAGCAACAGTTGAAACTGTGATTCAGTTACTGTGATTCAGTTGTCTTCATTGAAGACATTCATTCCAAGCATTTTGCGTTCTTGATGAAATTCAACAAATGATGATTTTTTTTTAAGGGTTTTAGTGATGAGTTTTCTACATGCTTAGCATCACATTGTATACATGTTTGCATTGAAGAGAAGCTGTCAGAGGCTAGAATAGACTCCTCATCTCTGATTCCAAAGCATAATATATACATTTTGTTGCCACCTTGAAAAATAGTAGATAAGCCACCACAGGCTGTATTTTGCATGTCCCTCCCTCTATGCAGCTCATCTGTTAAGAAAGTGAGATGAGTTGACACTGAAGCATCTCAGAAGCCAGAGCTCATTATGGAAGAAAAATAGATGCCTGAATCGCAGGGGTGAAGAGATCGTCTGTCATTTCACTGATGACTGTGCAACTCTGAAGGAAATTTTACAGGGTTCTATGCAGTGGTGTCATAATAAATGAGAGTATACAGAAAGTTTCTGACAGCTGACCAATCTTCTGTGTGCTCTCTTCTTCCTTTTACTGTCAGGTCTGGTTTCACTTCAATTTAAAATCAGGGAAAAGTGTGATAAATTTGTTATCTGGGTCTTCCTTTCACAAACAAACCTTGTGATGTTTTGTAACTGAAAGAAGTAAATGCTGACTTTATACTATATGTGTTGATAATTAAGCGTGACTGCTATCACAAATTTATTTTCTCAAGCTTTTTGGATATCCTGCATTTAGGCCTTCAAAATGTGAATGCCAGCGCTCATGAGCTAAATGTGAACTAGCTATTCATTGTCTGAGAACTGTTTGATACTACAGTTTTATTTTGTAATATCTGCTATATCAATTCTTACAACTGAAAATGCAATATTTACTTTAACGAGGCATACATAACATTGCAGAAAGGAATTGGATTGTAATAGTTTATAATCGGTAAGTATGAGTGTAAGTCTTACTGATACTCTACTTCTTGCACTAGGAGACTCACAGGACTGTGACCAATTTATCAGATGAAGTTTCTAGTGAGGAGGGGCCTGAAACCGGGTACTCTTTACGCCGCAATGTAGAACGCACTTCTAGTGATGGCGCTCTTCGAAACAGAAAATCTCACCATTACAAGAAACACTATCCTTTGGAGGTATCTATTCTTCTGTTGCCTCTTTTATGTAATTTGACTGAAGCTCTAGGCTTCTTGTTGAGTATTTTTTTTTTTTTCTCCGATACTGTGTTTTAGGATTATGTTAAATTGAAGCCATGTTAGTGAAGGAGAGGGATTCCTTTTTGTATAACAGAGTTTGAACTGTGAGGTTTTTATTCAGCTGAGCTTTGTCAATTTTTTCAATTTGTTGTTAAGATCCTTTGATATATCCTATACATCTTGCAACAGATTTCAGTTAGCTCTATTGCTATCTTTTGATAGCAAGTATCTCTTTTGAAAATGTGATTCGTTACAGAAACAGCACTAGTTGGCAGTAGTAGCATTTTCATCATACTAGTGCTGCTGCTTTTCTCCATTTACATCGTATTTTCGATTCATCAACCTTCTTGTGAAGTCATCTGATAGTTTGCCTGTTTCATTCCATCCAAACATTCCATCATGTTTGTTGAAAGCCATTAAGATATTGTCATGAAATCTCAACAAAATTGTTAGTGTTACATTGCAACAAAAACACACAAAAACCTGAAATTTTAAGAGATTTACTAACATCAGAGCTAAGAGGAGGAAGGCAGCAATTCCGTATTAGTAGAGTCATTAGTTGTAAGGGTTCAGATACTGAAAGATAGAAGTGAGGGAGGGCTTTTTTTTTTTCTCTTCATTCTAAAGGATTTCCGCTCTTTTTGCTGATGGTATGCAACTTAACAGACAAACAAAACTTTGAGGTTTTTACAGTGTTTTTTCTTTTTAACAACTGTACTTGCCCCTCCCCCCCCCCCCCCCTTTTTTTTTCCCCAACTAGGACTATGAGAAAAGAATGTGCAGAGTAATTTTGGTTCTGACAGGAGTGTGCTTGTGGGTGGCTGTAACAGGCAGAGCATCATAAGCAAGCCTTCCACTTGATATAAATAATGCCTTCTTAGAAGGGTTCATATAATGCTGCTTTCTCTGATAATAACTACAAAGTCTTGAGGTCTTTATTTTGCATAAAAGCATTCACTAATTTTCTATAATTTGCTTATCACAAACTTCAGATTGAGAGATCTAGAAGACTGATTCATTTTTAACTGTGTGATGTCCTATGTATGTTTAGTTTAGACTTTCTGAACATGGTAATACTTGGAAATGTTTCATATTGCAGAAAATGTCTCTTGACTGCATGCTAGTGCAGCTGGACAGATGTGATTGCAGATGATTTTTTTTTTCCATCTTAAATTTGTTTTCTTTTCCAAAAGGTGCCTCAGAGCTGTAAAATTCTAAAATGTTGTTTTGGGAGGACTGTGTGTAGATACCTTCGGAAATTCAAAAAACATGAATTTATTCTGTGTGTAGTAATAATTCACACTTTTTCTCCCTATCTTTGTGATTGATGCCATGGAACAGGAAGCTTTTCTGTGTTGTTAGCAGCTCTTTTCCCTCAACGTGATTACAAAAGAAATGAAACAGTAGTTTTGAAAACTGAAAGCTTTCTTTGTATTTTAAAAAATAAGTGTGTATATATATATATGTATGTATATGTATATATATACGTGTAAGTGTATGTGTGTATATGCATATATATATAAATATATATAAATAAGACAGTGCTTTCAGCTTCTGTCCTGTTTTCCCTTATTTTGATGTTTGCTTGTCAGTTATTGTTTGAGGTATCGCTTTTTAATCTTCTTGCTTCATTCAGTTCGAGACTTAGCACCCTGTACTGACCATGTTCTATAAAGAATCAATGTTTTGGATATTGTCTTTGGTATTGGAGTTCTATCATCTCACTAAAAAGAGCTTGGAGCAGACTTCTGCTATGTATTTCTTTACAAAATTGATTGCATAAAGTATATGAAGCATGGTTTCCAGGAAGAACAAGTAACTTCTTCAGCTGGTAATGCATTGCAAGTCATATTAAATTAATAGGCCTGCTGCAGTATTTCTTAATTGTGTTTTTCAGTGAAGAAAATTGGGCATAATCTTGAGATAAATTGTAGTAGAAAAAAAGGAATTTTGCTCTAAGAAAGGATGGAAATTGGCAGATGATAGTGATGAGTAGGATGGTACTGCATTTAAAACCTGTCTTGCAGGAAATTGGTTCGTCTAACCATTGAAAGGAGCTTAGAGGTCTTCTTTTCTTCTGAAGAAAACATTAGATTGCAGTATGTGTATGCACTGGGGTATTTAAGTCTCTCAAGAGTAATGTTTTTCTATGTTATTATGTAAGCAGTGCAGTGCATTATTTAAAAATAATGAGGCATGCTTGCTTCTCAACTGCACTTTCTTTAAAATAATTAGTTTTTTATGCATGACTGTGTAAATCACACATCTACCCAGTACTGGTATGGATACTCTCAGTTATTCTTTCTCTCTACACCTATTGCCTGTCTTCAAAGAAGCTCACACACTGTCTTTGGGAAGGTACATGAAGCCTAACAGTGGACACTGAGAATCAAATTGGTGTTTTTATAGATTATTATAGGCAAATAATTTTAAAATGTACTTCTGGGGCATACCAGCATTTCTTTTAGAACTAGGAAAATGATGTCCACATTGCTATTGGGCGCCTTGGATCTTGGATAGCTAGGATTATCTGTCTCTTCTTCCTCCAGGACCTTCTTTTTTCTTGCCCATTTTTTGAAAGAATCCCTCACTGTACGGTGAGTAGAATCTGCCAGTGCAATTCTGAGTCTGCACCTGAAGGAGACACAATCTGCAAATGCCTATCTGGTGTGTCACTGTACTTCAGGCTTATTTTTTTATTCCACATATACCCAGTTTCTGTGGGTGAAGCTAAAGAGGAAGTCTTTGTCCTTTAAATCCCTTAGTCTTGCTTTAATCTGATTTATCCTTTTGTGAATTTTTTTAAAAGCTATACTAACAGGTTGGGGAGGGACAGATATGATAATAACTAGGTAAAGTAGATCAAACCAAACAACATGGGATAGAAGGACAAAGTGGCAAATCAGTTTAAAATATTTAGTGAATTAGGCTTTTCTCGCTCTACTTTTCTATACTAAGTGCAGGTCAGTGTATATGCCTTTAAGCCTTACTTAATATCTTCGATATTAATTCGATATTAATTTGATATTTAATATCTTCGATATTTTCACTAAAATAATGAAGCTGTAATGTGTTTTAGGAGACTTAATTTATCACTCATTAAATCAGAAGTTGGAGACAGGCTTGATGATTGCTCTAAATTAATGAATTTTAAAAATCTGTAGAACAGTTACTTCTTCCTAATGTGTGTGAATTGAGTCTTCATTGTGTGACCAATCCCCCATGAATACAAGGACCACGAACTATTACTTGTGTGGTGTCTAACTGTGCAGTAAACATATAATACTTTCTGATTTGAAATGTAATGGGTGGAACATAAAAAACTGATACACGTGGACTTGCTGCATTTGAACTTACTAACTCTTCTGTTAAGGAAATAGAGTACAAAAACAGCATTAATTCCAATGAGTATTTTAATTTCAGGATACCCCTAAATCAGGTACTAGCTGCAGTTCTCGGTGTTCAAGCTCCAGGCAGGATTCTGAGAGTGCAAGGCCAGAATCAGAAACTGAAGATGTGTGGGAGGACCTCCTACACTGTGCAGAGTGCCACTCTTCCTGTACTAGTGAGACGGATGTAGAAAGTCCTCAGATGAATCCATGTGTGAAGAAAGAATATAGAGATGACCCATTTCATCAGGTTGGTCATATCTGCTGATTTTGACTTTACAGCACGTACATCTTCAGTCTCATCAGCTTTCTCATGTGCTCAGGAAGCCTGGGAGAAAGAACTCTCTATTAAATGGAATAACAGAGCCAAAGTGATTTGGTAGAATTAAAACAAGGAAAATTGAATTTCTGCTACTCAGTAATTAATTTGTCAGATGGAGAGGATATGACAACATATTGTAATAGCCTGCAGAATAGTTTTGTGTTAGGATTGTAGTTCAGGACAAGTATTGATTGATTGAAGGTTCCTGTTGTAGAATCATGTATATATCTGAGGGAATATTTTTGTTTGTATATGCATGTATATATATATATATATATGAAACCACACAGCAAGATAACATATGTAATATCATGTTACGTGTGTATTCTTTATGTTCTTCATACATTTATATCTGTATTCTTTTTAGATAAAATATTTTTTTTTAATTTTATTTTTACCTTAAAGCTGATCATTTATTTTTCTTAATACTGTTCTATAGAAACATCTGGGCAGTAATTTCGGAAAATGTTAGTGTTTGTTGGGCAACTCTTTAGTTGCAGCCTGCCTTGGGTTAATTGGACAGAATCCATTGTCCATACTTATTAGCTAATGATCATGTGTTAGTCTTCATTTGATAAAAAAACATTCAGATGTCAGTACCAGTTATGTTTATATTACAGGGTTTTCCACTAAATTGCATACTACCTGCTGTGAAATATTTTTCTTGTTAAATATGCAATGTATGTTGGCACTGCTTACATCAGTGCTAAGGAATTTAATACAGGAGGTGATGTTACTGATAGCTGAGAAAAAGTCTCAAAAGATAGGCTTGTTCACTCATAACTGAAACTGAAAATGATGGATTTGTTGGTATCCCCCCCTCAAAAAAACCCAACCAACCAATAAAATCCACCCCCAAAGCAACAGGAACAGCAGTTTGAATTTCTGCACTCTTTGCTTTTAAAATTTATTTTAGTTCTTGCTCGTATTCCATGTTTTTTTGAAGTTTAATGTTTTGGTTGGTTTGTTTCATTATAGACTGTGAAATTTTTGAATTTCAGCTCCTGGTGTAGATACTCCCTCTAGAGGAAAATAGTGGAAATCTATGTTTAAGAAAGTCTTTCTGCAGCTATAATTTATGTTAACAATATAGATGTTTTTTTTTTTCCCCTCTAATGGAAAAGAAAGGAAACAATTGAGTACTTAGCAGCACAGAAAGGTTTCGGATAAATACTGATAAATCAAGTTATAACCCCCCCCCTCCCCATACACACACACATACTTTTATTAAATGATAGGATAAATATTTGATAATATGCCCCCCATTCCAGCCTTTCTATTTGATTCAAACAGTGCTGGTTAACCTGGCAAGCTGAGATCAGTTTTGATTGCCTGTAATTGAAAGGGGTGAGACAGGACTGAGGGAAATCGAGAAGTGGCTGCAGCAGCACTTGTTACCTCAGCATTTTCAGGGTCTTTCAGTTCTCAGTTCTTCTCTGATTAGAGTAAATAAATATGTGCATTCATTACTTTAGATTGAAATTACTTGGCTGTTGGGGCAGCATACACTGAATAGAGTCCTAGAGACAACGGCTATTTATTGGGAAAGAAGTGAATGACTTTGAGTATTTAACATACAGTAATGCAGGAGAAGTAAATGCTGTGTAACAACATTTGTGTCAGTCTAAGCACTTTTTTTTTTTTTTTGTTAGTGTATTCCTGACAAAGAAACATTGACATAACAATAGGTTGATATTACTGATGGAATATATTGTTTGTCTTCCCCAGAGTCACTTGCCTTGGATCCATAGTTTGAATCCAGGACTAGAAAAAATAAGTGCAATTGTATGGGAGGGGAACGACTGCAAGAAAGCAGATATGTCTGTGCTTGAAATCAGTGGTATGATAATGAACAGAGTGAGTATTCTTTTTACAGATATTGTGTCTAGGTTCAAAAATAAGTACTGCCTGTACTGTCACACAACCAACATCTGCCTCTGATGTCATGGACCAACAAAATAACATAGGAGACATTACTTTTGGAGTGGCCCTCGTACTTACAGCTCTTGTAACTATCAGTAATAAGAGTGGTGTGATAATAAAATACATTTGCATTGCTGGGTGCTTAGAACATAGCCTCTGTTTTATTGTTCCAGCATATGCTGTGAATATTTATCTCCTTGATTCTTATGGACAACTAATATATTGGGTTAGATGTACATATATCTGAGTATTTGGACACTGAAGTTCAGATTAGAGAAGAAAGCTTTTCTGTTTTAGGAAACAAAAGTGTAAAGAGGATGAATGGGATGTCTTCTGATTCCTGGCATTCCTTATGATTGATGTCATACTGTTTTTCAGCATAGATGATTCATATATTTAGTAGGGTTACATGTAAAATCTTAGCATAGTTTATGGCAATTATCAGTAATTCTGACAAGTTGATATGGACATTTCCAACTTGTCAGAAAGCACTGCATTCACAAACTAAGTTCAGATCTCTGTACCTGCCTCAGAAGCAATATAGTTTTGGATGCAGTCACAGTAGAAGTGAACCTTGATAAAGCCATAACAGCACAACAGAATTCCAATCCTACTGCACTGTGAATGCTTTGATTCTTTTAAAAAACCACATAACCTAGAAGCAGAATGCAATTAGACTATTAGATTAAGATGCAACATGTAAACAACAAAGTCTGATTGGTTGAATTTTGCTAATTCAGTGTTGAATTAATTTTTACTGCAAGGATGTACACTGAAGTGTTTCAATGTTTTGTTGCTGGTGTTTATTCGTGATTGTTGCTGTGCATTAAATGCTCCTGGAGCACTTTCCTTTTATTAGTAGTGAACTACAAAGATGCTTGGTTGTAGGATTCATGTTGTGTAACACATTGTAAAGTGTCTGTTGCAGTAGTGAAACGGTTGCATTAATAAGGACAAGATAAGTTCCAAACTTTACAATGTGCTTTTTTTCTTTTGCTTTTAGGTGAACAGCTATATACCAGGAATCGGTTATCAGATTTTTGGAAACATCATATCTTTAGTCTTAGGTTTAATGCCATTTGTATTTCGACTTTCCCAAGCTAAAGATTTGGAACAGCTAGCTGCACATTCTGCCACTGAACTCTGCATTACAGCATTTGGATCAAATGGAGACATACTGGTTCTCTCAATGGTTGTTATAAGTTTTGTGGTCCGTGTGTCTCTAGTGTGGATTTTCTTTTTCCTGCTGTGTGTAGCAGAGAGAACTTACAAACAGGTACATAAAATAAACCAAGAGGTTTAGTCCAAAAAAACCCAAATAATTTGTTTTGGGGTTTCTTTTATTTATTTATTTATTTATTTTATGTTTTATTTGGTTTTGTGGATATTTTCATCTTGTGTTCATAGTTGCCCCAAGGTTTTGTAGATCGACAGTTCCATATACTTCAGTGAGATTACAGATTAGGAGATGACCCAGATACAAAGGATTTAAGTGTCCTTCAAGCTTGTAGCTAAGCTTTTTTCTTGCATAAGAGCATTTTGGAGGTAAAGCCATTTATTTCATAGTTCTGACTCAGCTCATTGGCCTGTTCTTAGTCATGACCCGGTTTGTTTCAGTGTTCCTCAAGAAGAAAGAAATTTGGTAAAAGAGCTCTTTGAATTTCTAGATTGTTTCACCAGCGTGTTTCATTCAAAACATTTTTGAGAGTAATTGGAAACGGTCTGGTCCAGACCCCTGCCCTGTCTGCTTTGCTGACACCTCTGTCCCAGAGACTGGCAATGTTGCTGTCTGATACTCTCTTACTAGCTCCCTCGTGTAGTTACTTTCTAGCCTGGAAAAGAAAAAAGATAAATAGTTTTCTTACATTGTAGCCAAAAGAAGGGCTTCAGTACAATAGAGAAGCATTGAACTGCTTTAGTTGCCATTTCTGTTGGAAAAAAGTTCTGGGTTAAGCACTCTTTAATGCAAGTGATGGACTTGTTTGATTATCTCCCAAATGTTAATAGCATTGTAGATCTGTTGTCTGAAACTTGAAAAGGGGAATTGCAGTTCTATTTTGGTTTTCATTAAATTAATGTGACTTTTAAAACTGGTCAGTGTATCTCTTCTTTTTAGGACTCTTATTTCTGTGTTGTAATTAACATGTTTTACTTTACCTCGATACATTGTACATTGGTATATTAAGTGAGGCTTTTTCTCCATTTTCTTTTTAGCGCCCTCAAAAATGACTTAACAGCTTCATTATTTTTTCCTTCCCTGCAGAGGTTACTTTTTGCTAAACTTTTTGGTCATCTAACATCTGCCAGAAGGGCAAGAAAATCAGAGGTTCCTCACTTCCGTTTGAAGAAAGTACAGAATATAAAAATGTGGCTTTCTCTCAGGTCCTATCTAAAGGTAAGTAATGCAAATTTTTGCTACCACTTAAGTAGAAACAGTCCCGTGTGCTGTTGATGAAAAGTAGGTATTTGAGTTGTCCTCTGTGTGCCCAGTCCTCTTTATTTTGGCGACTCCTGGCCAGCAGCATCAGCAAGCAGCCAGATGAGAGTGTTTTCCACCTTGGTATGAGGTATGACCGTGTTCAGAGTAGAAGTCTTCTGTTAAGTGATTAGAGCAGGGATGTGTCTCAGGTGAGTATAGTGTGGTAGAACACAGACAATAAATCACTGTAAGAGCTCCACCTGTGTCCTTAACATACAAGGAATTTATGAAGCAAGGGAGCTTGTGTGCATATTTATACTGTGAGTGCATGCATATCACATGAAGCTAGAAATTGTGCCCATGACTTGTAAGACATTCTGATCTCTTTACTGTTTGTTCAACTGAAATAATGAGATGTCTCAAGTGATAGCTCTCTAATGCTCTTTTCATCCCAGAGCATTTTGATGATCCTAGCTCATTTTTTGAGCTTGCAAGTTTTTTTTTTTTTCTATTTTTCTCTCTGCATTAGGTAATGAAACTTTGGTTTCATTAACCTACATCATAGCAGGCTTTTTTCTGTCTAGTCTGTAATGTGTTGCTGCGTAGGAAGAAAGAAGGAGAACAGCATTTGTGCAGTAGAATGTAGCTCTCGTGCTTTAAAAGCTATGTATGTTGACATTGATGTGGAGACTGTCTTGCCTTCTTTCCTCACAGCTGTCACCTATGTATTCCACCTCTTCATATGCCATAAGAAACTATTCTATAATTCGGTTGTTGCAAACAGAAGTGCAGACACACAGTGGTCAGAAGCAGGTGCAGAACAAACTGAAAAATAACCAGTGAAGGGCAGTCATTTTCATCTCCATCTGCTGATATATGTGGTTCACTGGGCAGCTCCATAAGGTCTGCACTTGCATAAGTAAAGGAGTGGAGACAAGCAGCTAAGGAACTTAGCCTTCTCATAATAGTGCTACTGGCAGATACTGGCATAGCATTTGTCCAAATTACACCTGCATATTACCTGGTTGTTTGTCCATCTGTAAGTAAATGAGTTAAAATATGTGCACATCTTGAGTTTCATGCAGGCAAAATGCTGTGTGTATAAGAGCATTTACTGCTGCAGTACCAACTTGTACTTGATTTTTTTCCCCTGTAATTAACCTTCTATCTCTTTTTCCAAGTTCCAAGATTATACCTTGCATATACGCACCTCCTGCTTTTCTCCAAACGCACTGCTAATTACATAAATACAAGAATGAAGTTGTGAAATAGATGCGTGTTGTGACTTGGATGTGTTTTATTGCAACAGGGGGTACTTAAGTATTTAATTAGAAAGAACACGGAAAATGTTCAGTGGATGGAAACATTTTGTTATACCAGTAAGAAATTAAGAACAAAAAAATTACTGGGTACAGTGACATTGGATCTTTCATCACATTGTATTTGTTTCCCAAGTTTTCCTTCTTGCTCTCTTGGAATTGTCACGTGAGAGAATTGTACCTTGATGAGAGTGATGTAGGACTATGATTTTTATATGTTAGAAAGATGCAAGTAGTGAAAACAAAGAGCTATGTGAAATTAAGTCTTGATATTCCATTGCAATCTGATGTCCAGAGTGTTGTTAGCACTGGTTTGATACTGGGAATTAAAGCCCAGTGCTGTAGTGAATTCACTGCTTCTCATCATGAATGAGCTAACTAAACAAGTGGTGTATATATTCTTTTATCATAGCTGTCCTTAATTGTCTGCATCTGAACTACCTCAAATGCCTTTGGGGGTATTTGTTAGGAGCTGTACTTTTAATTGCTATATGTTGTGTGGTACTCAGATTACCAAATTGCAAGCTATGAGCAAACTATGTTCTAAAAGTAAATATAACTGGCTGCACTGAACGTCATTGGTTCAGTGGTTAGGTGGATTTTCACTCACATATGCATCTCTGTTATTTTCAGCGTCGAGGTCCTCAGCGCTCAGTTGATGTAATAGTTTCATCTGCCTTCCTCCTGACTATCTCAGTTGTATTTATCTGTTGTGCACAGGTGAGGAAATCACACATGACTTAAGTAGTTTTTTAAAAAATAGACTGCCTTTTGTGTGATGGTTCCTATTAAGATAAGAGACTCCACTGAAAAATCAGTAACGGCTATTAGAGCTTTTCAGAAGATTAAGCTCCATTCATTGTATTCATTTATTTACTTTAGAATATTATCAGTATGCCACTCTGTAATAGCCAAAGAAACTCACAGTAATTACTGGCATGGTGTTATTACTCTTTTGTTTCTTATCTGTCCTCTTTCATTGTTCATTTTGTAATTGAAACAAGAGTTTTTTCTAACATAGTGCATCAAGATGTGCTTCATAAGGATATAACAACAATTACGATTTGAAGATGCTGATGAATTTGTTGGCTGTATTAGCCTGCCCTCTAGTGGAATATCTTTTTGAAAGCACATCTATGCTTAAATCAGATTTCTTGTTAATAAGAAGTCAGTGCTCCACCTTCTGTTTCAGCGTACAGTTAAGCTTCTGAATGACTTCTGGTTGTATTTTCCACTTCCTTCCCTAGTTAATGCAAATGTGTTTTCACAGTAGTGAGCTATAAATACATTAATAAGAATGTAATTCAGCAGTCATGCTACTTCAATCAAATTTTCTATGTAATTCAGTATACTTGAAGGCATGTTTTGGTTTTCATCCCACATGGTGTCTTTGAAATCGCAAAACAGAGTGTAAAATCATCATGGAATGTAATACATTTTTCTGTTACTTTAGAAATATGAAAAAAATGTTTAAATTCTGATTGAGGCTTTGAATTCACTTTCCTTCAACTTTTTCACTTTTCAACCTTTTCTCAGTTCTAATATCATTTAAAGAATTTTGATTTTAAATTATGATTAAAGATATTTGATACCTGAAAACAACCCTCATACTTATTACTGGGAAATTATTTTTTGGTGTTGGGAAGATACATAACTCTTTTCTTATATTGCAGTATAAATATTAATCTGCACTCAATTTTAATTTTTCCCTTTTGCTTACAGCTGCTTCACATGCATGAGATCTTCCTTGATTGTCACTACAATTGGGAACTAGTAATTTGGTGCATTTCACTAACGCTTTTTCTATTGAGATTTGTTACTCTTGGATCTGAAACCAGTAAAAAATACAGCAATACCTCAATATTACTTACTGAGCAGGTGAGAATTTGTGCAGATATACGTTTTTCTATCTAAATAAATCATTTGTCTGTTAGCTCTTAGGCATGCATTCTAGCTGACTTAAAATGGTTTGAATGTAATAGTTAATTGTGGTGTAGTGGAACAAGTTATTCCAGATCCTTACAACTTGAAGTTCTATTTCTGTAGATACTGAAAAAACTGCAAAGAGCAAGGCAAATGAGAGACAGAGAAACTCTACATATTATTTTGCTTTCATAGGTTTTTAAACTACATTCTTTCTGAGAGTCAGGCCTTGAACATTTTAGCCAGTTCAAAACCTGAAGTTGAAGGCAACAGTCTTAAGTTCCCTGAACTTTAAATAAATAAAAGTTTAACAAGTGTTATCACTTAGCTTTGTACTTGAATCCAGCTTATCCTATTATAATTAATTTCCCTGAAATAAAAAGGAAAATGTAATTCAATATGAGACCCTTGCTTTCATATTTAAGGTCTGGTATCCCTTTGTCTCTAAAATCATAACTTACTTTGGAAGGAAATAGATTGGGAGCTTAATTTGCCTTGCAATGTGTTAGTGGTCATTTTGATTTTAACTTAATTGTACAAGCTTGCAGTGAACTTGCCAGGGAGACACAATAATATTCAGTTATTCTTGCTTACATGATGAGGTCCTTACTTCCTTAACCACCCTACAACAAACCCCTGTAACAGCGCTTCCTTTCTGCAACTTTGCTGCTGTAGCTTGGTAGAAGTTTGTCATTTGAAGGACTACTTGAACATAATGCTGATTTTTAATGTATTGTCAATGGCTGTCATACTGAAATGAAAAGTCAGATTTTTTTTCCAATTTTTTATTTTGCAATTAAATAAAAAGCAAAACACTGAACTTTGCCAGGTCTGGCATGTATATCAGACCAATGAGAATGAAAGCAGGAGTTTCAGGATTTCCAAGGGAGAGCTAGTATTCATAACTAACTTTCTCAGAAGGAGTGTTCTGAAGAAGTCTGGATTCCAGAAGCATTGAAATGATTGATACACTGTTCTTCTACAGCAAAGGAGTTTAATTCAATAATATTTCATATTTTTCAAGGCAGTAGCAGGATTTTCTGCACTGAAGGTGTTCATGAAGTATTCAGTGACACAAATCTTTTTGAAAGAAATTACAGTTCAGCAGAATTATGTTTTATCATTTCAGTCGATGCAAGAATTTCTGGGAATGTTAGGCCTATAAGGTGTGCACACTAAAGAATAACATCTGAAAATGAACTGGCAAACCTCAAACAATTATCAAAGAAAGAAAGAAAATATGTAGACATTGCATAGGTGGTGCTTTTTGACTGATTTGTAGATGACATTAAGCTTTAAAATTGTTCCTGTAATAGTATCAAATGTTGTATCACAAAACATTGTCTTTTTGTACAGAGCTGGGGCAGTATTTGTCCTTAAAAATTAAGAACAAAGCAAAGAAAATCCTGTGCTTGCAGAAATGTCATTGCTGTTCTATCATGTATACTGAATAATCACTTCAGTTTATTATTAAATGCTTTTGAATGAATTCCTTTAGATTCTGCATACATGTTGATACTTGTGTTCTGTTTAAATCAGATAAATCTGTACTTGAAAATGGAGAAAAAGCCTAATAAGAAGGAGGAACTGACACTAGTGAACAACGTTTTAAAACTTGCCACTAAGTTATTGAAGGTAGGAATTAAAATAGATTTACTGTATTATTTATAGCTTAGAAGCAGAATGGACGACTTAATGAATCATTTGTGTTATTTCTGCAGTATCCTTTGGTTTAAACCTGCTCATAACTCGCAGTGATGCTACGTGTTCATACTTCTTCAGTCTCTTATGTTGCTATTGTTGTGAATTACCAATAATCATTACATGCAGTAAGTTCTGTTCTCTAATGTAGAGTGAGAGAAGGTGCTTTAGGATGTGCAGGATGAGGAACCCTCATGAAATGACGCAATTTGATTTTCAAACTTGGTATCTATTTCTAGTAATAAGCTACTAAATTATTTGTATTCTTCCTCAAAAATAATTCCTTTTAAAACTTGATACTGATTAGCATTTCAAACTACAACTTCATTACACTCGATGTTGTCTTTACTTACTGTCACAGAATCACTTCTGCTGTTATGTGCAAGTTTTAAATTAAATTTGTCTAGCTTCAACTTTCAGTATTCAGATCTTGTCATGCATTCTGCTGTTACACTGAAGATCTTAAAATACTGCCACTGATTCATTTATTCTTGGGTTAAGAGGGAATGTAACAACTGCATTTTGATTTCACCTCTTTCATCAACTCTTTCATTCAGTCAAAGATGTGAAGGTGATGTGAAACAGTTCTTCAGAAATGATTTGCAAATACAAAGGTCTTTCCCCTTAAATTCTTTTCAAAGCTGTGCTACAAACACCTCCTGCCATGTTTGAGTATAGCACAGTTGATGCTTATTCCACATGTAGAGTAGAGATAATGGTTGGATTATCATTCAGTAAATCTAAGGCAAAATGTTCAGTGCATGTACCTTTGCTCTGCAGTCAGAATAATTCAAGAACATTAAGATTTTTTTCTTTTTAAATTTTATTACTTATTATGCATATAGTGCTACTTTAAGACCTTACTGCCTGGTTCTTCCACACATTGAACTCCAGTCACTTACCCCTTTGATTCCCATGTAGTTAGCTAATAGCTGAAATGATGGAATGTTTCCTCCAGTCAGCTAACTCCCCACCACCTCAGCTTCAACAGTGTTTGTGGTTCCTTTGTCTCAAAAAAGTAGTGGAACTTTCCATGTGAGAACTGACTGAGCAGCCTGGGACTCAGGATTGACAAAGCAATTGTCTGAGTTGAGAGCTGTGGACCAGAGTCATGGGGTGCTTGGATGAATCAAATACTGAGGGTATCTCTGTAGTGAGGGACCATAGAGCTGTTTGTCAAGAGCTGTTTTTGGAACAAGCAGAAAAAAGGAGGCTTGTGGAAGTGTTTTGTCAAAAATGCTGTGGATGCAGAAAGATTATGTGGATTCAAGGGGAGCCTGGACAAGTAGACAAAATGCATCACATTTGGATATCTGATGAGCTGAAATGTTGGTGTTCTGTGAGAAAACAGGGTGAAAAGTAGTTGACAGGATGCTGAATTCTTGGTGTGATTTGCTCCAGAGTTTTCCCTGCAATTCATGCTGTTTTCAAACCACTTTTCATGTTTTACTCTTTACAGAAATGTGTCAGCATCATGATCTTTCCAACAGAGGGGTGGATTTCATGACACAAATCCCACACCACCCCTTAGTTTCTATGAGAATGTGCCCAAAAGTGAGGTGGGATTTCCAAATCTCCCAAACGGGAGCATTAGATATCCTTAGAATAGAATGGATAGAATCCTTAGTAGTTAGTGATCAACAGAATTATTTCATGTTCAGCACTTAAGTGGACTGGATTGCTAAGAGCTTTTATTGTCAATTTAATAATAATAATGAATTATATAATATTGACTATGCTTACTTTTTTTATTTTACTCCCGAAGTTGATGAGATGAAACCCACAAGCTGAAAGTGTTTCCTTAAAGAGAAATTCTCTGCTGCTCTCCTTGGAATCTTGCTTTTTTTGTATTTGCAGCAAATTTTAGTACTACATTGCATTTGAATGGAATGGTTGTTCATTCTCATTTTACCTTGTTTCGGGGAAGATTCAGAGCTGTGAAATACTTTTTTATTAAAACAGGAGTGATAAAACCTTGTTCCAGACCCAGGATGTAAGGCAGGAGAAAGATTAAGAATTGAAAGTGCTGATGGTTGTTATACTTCACGTAATCCATTTTTATATTTAAAACATATTTTCTTCTTTCTCACGTGTTTCAAGGCCAGGAAAGTTTGGATGACTTTGATCACTCACTAAGAATTGCAAAATTGGTGCAAAAAGGTCTTTGTTCAAGTTCACTACAGATTAATTTTGGCTAATGTTTTGATCATTCTAATGAAAGTGCAAAACATCTGCAGTTAAATAATCGTTAGTATTTTTTTTAATCCTTTATGTTCATTTTCTATCTATGTTCATTACTAGTTATTCTCTAAATTAATAGAGAAGAAAGGGAATTGTATTAGAATAGACACTGTTCATTTTTCATAGCAGTGAAGCAGTCTTGTGGCACTGTGGAATATCTTCCTTTCCTTTTGCCTACCTATTTATTTCTTCAGTTAAACACTGAAGGTGATTTTTAGGAAACTATGAGGAATTGTAAAAAGCTGGCAGACAAAGTAGCTCTGCTTTGCTGGCTCCACAAGCAAACTGACAGATGTTCTACATGGGTAGCCTCTAATTTTTTGAAGGGTTATTCAGACGCCATCGATCAACAGTCAGTGAACACAATAGCTATTTTCTTTCATGCTTTCGTAAGCAGAAGAACGGGGAAATGTTTTACTCCACTGTTAATTGGAGACTGCCTGAGCTATCTAATAACAGTATGTGTATGAACACAAATAAGGTGTACAATTCAATACAGTTTTTTATGCCAATTTGTCTGTTCCATAGAAATCACTGGCATGAATTCTTCCATGTATTGTGCATGTAACATTGGTGAGTCAGTGTGGAGTCCACAACACATTATTTTTCATAACAAAAATATGAAATTATGGGTCATTAATGTGAATGTTGCTTGTTAACTGGATGTAATGATGCTACCTAAATAGACATGAGTCAGTCATATCATTAATGGCATGACAGTCTATAAATAAATGATAGTTTATAAAGTACCCTGACTCTAAAATCTGACTCTAAAAATGTGCTGCATAAGGCAGAATTTCTTGTAGCCTGCTCATTATGACTGAAACATTATGACTGATTTCTCAGAGTTCAGTATATGTTGATGTTTTAAAGTAAATAGTGGCAAGAGAATAAGCAGTTTTAAATGGAGGAAATACCCCTTTGGATACTTAAACCAAAAACCAAACTGTATAATTTCTGCTTTTTAAATGATATAATTGTTTCATGTTACTAGGAACTGGACAGTCCGTTTAGGTTATATGGGCTTACAATGAATCCACTCCTTTATAATATCACCCAAGTTGTCATCCTGTCTGCTGTCTCTGGTGTCATCAGTGACCTGCTTGGATTTAATCTAAAGGTAACTATTTCCCAGCCATTTTTTTTCTCTTTATTATGGTGTTCAGAATCTTACAATAGTTGAATCTTATATTGTAAAATAATTAACTCTTATCTGTGTGAGTGAGCAGATTTGTTATTTGAAAGTGCTTATGAAATTTAAGCTGTATAGAAGAATAGCAACGCAGTTGTCAAAGGAGCCCTCTTAAAATTTTCTGCAGTTTTGTGGTGTTTTGACTTTGTTTAGGACACATAATCACTAAGAATTCCTAGACATGAATAAAGAGACACTTACATGGCCAGGTAGAAGATCTTATTTAACTTCTTGTATTCCAGTTCTGATTTCTCTCTCGAGTTCCTCAATGTTTTTGTATCTTTGTCTTGTGTTGCAGTGAAGTACTACAGTAGATGCAGTATTACTGTGTCTAACATTACAGTCTTGCTTTTATGGCTTGAGAACTGTCTTATTAGGTCATACCTTCCAAACCTCTTTGAACTCTATAAACTCTGGAAATTATTCAAAGATTTGGGGTATGGGACACCTTAGTTTCCATAAACTTGTAGCATAAAGCCTTCAGTTACCCACTGAGTTTGCTTACATCTACTCTTTTTCATATTACAAGTAAATTAATGTAAAATTTATCTTTTGTATTAAATTTTGCATGCAGCACATATGATAAGAAACAGACACGGTATTGCAGCTTTGCTAAATAGAAACTGAACTGGAAATACTGCTTATTTAACATTTTTCTAACTTTTTCAGCTCTGGAAGATCAAATCTTGATAATATGCTAAGAAGATGAGATAACAGTGTTATAGAAGAGCTCATTCATTGACAGAACTGCCTCAAAGCAGCCACTGAATCTGTATTTCAGAAGCTACAACCTCTTAAAGGATGCTGTTTGGAAAACTGATGTGTTTACATCTGACTGTCTTGTGCAATCTTAGTATTTATTTCATCTTCTCACTATTTTATTTTCATTTTAGTTGACATTTTTATTTTCAAAAATATTTGTTTAGATTTGGAAAGGATCAGAGTTGGGAAGGTCAAAAACTGAGTGTCTGACAACTTGAAATCTTAGCAACTGAATACACTATATTACTGTATTTGTTGTTAAAGCTGAAGCCAATGTTGAACGTTTTTAGTTGCGGTAGTGCTGTATGGAAGTCATTTGAGTTAAGTGTGGTAACATGGCTTAGGATTTTTTATTTGCACCGATCGTTTATGAGGATGGAACATGAGAACATCAATAGATGTTTGGTTGCAATAAAGAGGACATAAAAAGTAAAGTACTGACAATACAGTATGACAGATAGCAGAAATATTTTATATTACTATAAGAAACAAGTGGGAGTTTTAATATTTTGAATAATTCCAGGATCGAAACTGATTTAGGCTGCAGTTTGAATATCCTGGGATAGTAATAAGGTATTACATAACAGGTCAACAAGTGCTCTTTGTTAACACTTTTATTAGAGCAATAATTGTAAATGGTTACCATACTGTATAATATTTTGATAAAAATTAAATATTGTATTTATTTGAAATACTGGGCTGTTCTGCGCAGCTCTGACTGTGCATGCTCAATATCTGCACTTTTTATTGTTACTTTTAATGAGAAACTTTATATATATACATATAAATGTATATTAATTGGAATATATTATGGTGAACGATGGAGCAGTATATATTATATGTTAAAGCTAAATATTTAAATAGGCAAAAGACATACTGGTGGAAGGAATGCTATAAGTGACTGAGCGTAAGATAGATGCTCTCCTGATGTACACTATAGTATATGCCATTCATACCACATGGAAGTTTAAGAACAGCTAAATAGCAAACGAGTCTTTCTGGTGGACAGCAGAATGAATGAAGCCTCTCTTCAGATTAATCTCCTTTGCCCTACGCCTCCCCAGCATGGGGTATTCCCTCATGCTTTCCCAGTGAGCGTGAGCCTCTCCCCTTCCTTCTGACACTGCCTCTCACACGGCCCGCTCATACTGACTCATTGTGAATGTTCACCTCATGTAATTGATTTGGAAGTGCAAATGTTGTTTCAGGTAACTTATGTGAGGAGGATTAATGCCACCAGGCTCAAGTGTTCTTGTACTTTTTGTTTCTAAAATAATGGCTTCATGCTGAAAAATGATGAATAATTGTAAGAGGTGGGGCATTACACTATATTTGCTGATCTTCAGAACCTTTAAGCATTTACAGTAATGCATCTTAAACTTCTGTGGTATAAAACTATTTTTATATATAAAGCAACACAAACAAGCATTTTGTATTTTATTTGCCTCTGTACTAATGTTTATTAATGACCAAAGTGCATTCTGGCTTTTGAAAGAATGTATTACTGGAGCTTTAAGAACATACTATCTTTAGTTTCTCATGTGGAAACTTCGGCTGCATCCGATCTGTTTCTTCTTTTTCTGTTGTCTGATGCTGGGATTCTTTTAAAAAAATTAAGTACATTTTATATACAGGTTTTTCCAAATTATGGTACAGAGCTACACAGAACTTAATTTTGCACAAAATATGTTTTAAGAAAAAAGCGCAGCTGGAGTTCTCTAGGGGATAGAAGATGAGGCTGTTGCTTTTACAGCTTGTCACTATTTCAAAGCCACTCTTCAATTTAGAATGGAATTATTTGAAAAAAAAAATCTTGAACAGTGAATATACTGCTTTCAGTACCTTAAGGAAAAAAGAAGGTGGGAATGCGTTGCAGTTTCGGTTGAATGGGAAATTAGTTTAACCACATATACCTCAGCAACTATCACTGTGCTGGATTGTTGCACTAACAATGGTTACTTGGGAAAAGTAAAGTATGTGTGAAATGAAATTAAAAATAATAAAAACCTTTTATTTGCTACCATTAGATATATTCATTATCTCAAAAATGGGAGAGGTTTATCGCATCCCTCAATATGAAAATCCAGTATGAAAATGGAGGCAAGTAGAAATATGGCAGATCTTGCATGCTAATGGTTACTTTTGCCACGTGTTTTGTAACTGCGAGTGTGATCAGGCGTGGAATAAAGCTTTCTATGGTTGATGGTGAAAAAGGAGAAAAAAAGTGCAGCGAGCTGTATCTTTTAGTAATACCCAGCACATTTCTGAGTCTTCTGTTTTGATTGAAGTCCGCGCTTACGAATATGCGTTCTGTTTGATTTAAAACACTTGGGAGGGAAATGTTGCACATGGAGGGCAAGTGGTGGCTGTCAAAATTGAACTTCATTGCAAGAGCAGAAGCTTTCCCACACGTTAGTTATACAAAGTAATTTTTTAATAGGACTGGAGATGCAGATCCCAAATAAACATTTCCATCTGAAAAATACTGCAGCAGATTCAGCCCTATTTCACAGTTGTTTAAGGGATTAATTTTAATCCCCATTTTGACTGTTTAATGTAGTATAATATATGTATATATTTTTCTTTCCAGAAGCTTATTCTTTGGACATGTTTCACTTGTGGCATCTCCCTGGCCACTGAGAATTTGGCACCAGATTGCACCACGCTCTTGTGTTTGTTTGCTCACTTTCTAAATTTGCTCCAAATGTAGGTGGTTTACAAATAAAATTTTCTTTTGAGGGTAATGAAGGATGGTGTTATACAGTAAGAAGCTAACATCTTCTGAGAGCCATTCTTTTAAACATTCATCTCTGGATGGCACCTTAATGTGACAGAGTTCTTGAGTGTGTGTTAAAAATGTTGCCAGGAAGTATCTTAGACATAATGCGTGTTTACTTAGTACCTTCCAAAATGCTCGTGGAACTTGAAGAGGATAGAATATGACTGATGCATCACTGCTTACTGCCTTATTTCAAGTTCTGCTCTATTTTTATCAGTTCTGACTTCCTTAAAGCTGTCTCCTTCAATAAAAAGTTCTGTGTGGAATCCAAGCATCTATCAGTGTTCAGGCAGAAGTGCGACATGAGATGCTGACACACCAGGAGGCTGTGCTGGCCAGGTCTCACTGAATGATGGCCTGGAGAGCTGGGTGGAGAGGAACTTCAGCAAGGGTCAGTGCAGAGTCCTGTGCCTGGGGAAGAGTAACTGCATGCATCAGTACAGGTTAGGGGATGGCCTGCTGGAGGGGAGCTCCGCAGAGAAGGACACGTGAGTCCTGCTGGACAACGGGCTGCCCATGAGCCAGCAGTGTGCCTTTGTGGCCAAGAAGGGATCCTGGGGTGCATTCAAAAAGAGCAGGGGCAGCAGGTCAAGGGAGGTGATCCTGCCCCTCTGCTCTGCCCTGGTGAGGCCACATCTGGAGTACTGTGACCTGTCTTTTGCTCCTCTGTTTAAAAAAAAAATATATATATATATATAAAATTTATATATATATTATTATTTATATTTTATATTTTATTATTTAAATTTTATATATAATTTAATATACATATATTCAGGGATCTCTT
This sequence comes from Lagopus leucura, assembly GCF_019238085.1. Lineage (NCBI taxonomy): Eukaryota > Metazoa > Chordata > Aves > Galliformes > Phasianidae > Lagopus > Lagopus leucura. The sequence goes on along the minus strand of NW_024962265.1, from coordinate 11,280,044 downwards.
AGAGTTCAGCAGAAGGCCGCAAAGATGGCTGGGGGCCTGGAGCATCTCCTGTATGAGGGAAGATTGAGAGACCTGGAACTGCTCAACATGGAGAAGGCTGAGGGGGATCTCCTTAATGTTTATATAAATATCTGAAGGGTGGGAGTTGAGTGGATGGGACCAAGTTATTTTCAGTGGTGCTCAGTGACAGAAGGAGCAATGGGCACTAACTGGAATACAGAAAGTTCCATATGAACATGAGGAAAGAGCTGTGTTCTGCAAAGCAGAAAAGGGATCTGGCTGTCAGCAAGTTGAGTGAGGAAGCAGCCGAGGTCAACCGTACCCTGCGGTGCAGCAGCCCAGCACTGCCAGCGGGCGAGCGGAGGGCTGGCCTTGTCCTGCTCTGCTCTGTGCTGTGCAGCCTCACCTCCTGCACTGGGTGCAGTGTGGGTGCCACAACACCAGGGGGGCATAAAGCTATTAGCATCCAAAGGAGGGACGTGAAGATGGGAAGGCTGAGCCTGATGGCGGCTGCAGCTCCACTCAGGGGCAGCGCTGAGCTCTGTTCTGTGTGACAGCGACAGGGCCTGAGGGAACAGCATGGAGCAGCGTCAGGGGAGGGCTTAGGGAAGGGGTCTGCACTAGAGGGCGGTGGTGGGCACGGAACGGGCTGCCCAGGGCCTTAGTTTAGCAGTTATTTGCAAACAGCTCCTGCCTGCTGTGCATAATCTTATTGTTAATGAATTTTATCAGGGATTAGGTGGCTGCCTCCTGGCAATGCCACAACCCAAACTCAAGTCTCTTGGCGTATGCTTGTGAATTAAATATTGTGAATTAAAAAAAGCATATTTTGCTTTTGCACTGTCCCATACCCATGAATGGATGGGAGTTGAATTACTTGGCTAATTGAAAAATACAGCTAAACAAATGGAACTTCAGTGGTGACTTGGCGGTGAAGCAGTGAGGATGTGACGTGTGGGGAATGAACCATTTTCCTTAGTCACGTCAAAGACTGTGCTGGTCTTTCATTAAACCATTTCAGCAGTAGTTCTAATGGGGACCAAGGCTGAGTACAACAGTCAGGGGTAGGAGATTTCCCATTAAGGAAGTCACCATCCAACAGCTCCGCATGTCCCTCTCAGCACACCCGTGACTGGGCTCCCAGGTAAAGAATGTTCTCTGTTGGACTCATTGACTTGAGTTCCAGGGATGTTGAATTGATCCAAGGCTCCCTTTGCATTCAGCAAGAACACTTACCTTCAGAATGGAATTCATACAGTTGATCCCTGATGTCAGTTCTAGTGATCCTCTGGGGTCATTCCCTCTTGAGTGTAAAGGAAATTACGTGAGTAATTTGGGTTCAGAAGTGAAACTCTGAGATGCCTAAATAAAGGCAGATTAATCCTACCTTTACGTTTTGTTCAGTAGTGCAGCCTTTGGTTTCCACAGCTGTGTAATTGATTCAGCAACCACAAAAATTGAAAACAACCTTTTTTTTTTCTTTTTTCTTTTTTTTTTTTTTCTTTTTTTCCCTTTTCCTTACTCCTAGAAATGAAGATTTCACATACAAGTTCTGCATCACACACTGATGCTCAAGAAGTATTCACCCTGAGCTGAGTACTGCCTTTGGTGAGCTGCCCATCTCCATGCAGCTCGCTGTTTAGCCTGAGTGTGCAACCAGGTAGGTGGGTGACAGTACTGTGAACAGCCACATACAATGCTAGAATAGTATGTGGATGTAAACGAGGGTGAAAATGCAATGTTACAAAGGTCTACAACCTGCCCAGAAACACACCCTCACAGTTTGTGCAGGGAGGACTCTGTGGTGTGTTCCCCTAGCATCTGGAATCTGGTTACCTACCTCTAAAGGAGTAGAGGTAACAGAGATGAGACTTTCCCAGCACCTCTCCTGTCTTATCTTCAGGCTGCAGTTTTGCAGCCAAGTCACAAATTCTCCTCGCAAGCCTCTCACTAGCTGGCCTTTGCTGGGCAGATAACAATAATACAAAAATAATCCAGCAAGGCTTCTGGTTCCAGTCATTTGTAAACCCATACTGTGAAGTTATTCTTCTAAGTGTATCTGGGAGCCATTTGTTCATCTGACCAATATGGGTGGGAGAAGCAGTCCCACTGTGACACCACAGGCTGGTGCTTGAGTTCTGTGCTGGTAACAGGCTGTTACCATGTCTGTGCCTTGTTTTGCTGCTCATGGAGCTGGCTTCAGCAGTGTCACCCTCCCCCGAGTGCAACTGAGTGCAGCTGCATAGTGTTTGCTGCTGTGCTCAGTCTGCTATTTCAACACAGTTGTAGTTTTCTCTTAGCATGGCTTGTTTCGGTGCTGTTTGCACCACGAGCATCTGCACCATTCCAGCTGAGGAGATGCAGCCCAAAGCGGCCTTTTTGGCTGCAGACAGTGCATCGTGGAGCTTCACGCAACAGTGGTCACAGGCACTGACCTTGGAACAGATTGGAGCCAAGCTACTGAAATGGGACTAATTCTCATTGTGTGCAGAGTGGAATTAATACGGTGAGTGCAAGTAGTATGGACAAGCAAAAATGTTGGCCTTGAGGTGGCAAAGCAGTGAAAGACCGCTGTTATGTCCTATTCTTCTTTGCCATGCACGTCTGCATGCTGCATTCCAATAGTGTCACAAATCCTGCCTTCCTGGATAAAAACAGAAAATTAGAAATTTGAAGCATGCAAAGGATAATTGCAAAATGATTATTATAACTTGGAGAAAGCAACAGATGCTTCACTTGTTGCTGTGACTTGCTGAAGGAGTACTAATTTTCTAAGCCTATCAAATACATGCTAATCAGAGACATTCCTGTCTGTTCAGGAGCATGAGATCCCTCCAAACATCCTTTGTCTTGGCCCAATAATACAGTGCTAAGGGATGAACTTCTGGAACCAGCAAAATAGATTTTGCCACCACCTTTATATTTTGTTTCTTTCAAATTTTCTTAACTGAGCAAGTGATCTATCTTGACATAAAATGCAAAGTAATCATTGGTGCTTTAAAATAACACTGTAAAACTCCAGATCCAGTTGTAAAAAATAATTTTTAAAAAAATCTGTTTTCACTAAAGGTAAGGTTAATGCCTATTGAAATTAGTACTGCTGATAAGGAATTAACACCTGGAGCTCATAGGTGGTGGTACACTGAGATCTTCCCTTCTGATCCTGTAGTCTGAACCTGCTGTGACTTCTGTTTAGCAAGATCCCAGCCCAGCTCTACAAAACCAATGGCTGTCACTGCAGTACAAAAAAATGAAAGAGGTTGAACAGTCAGGACAGTGATTGTGATATTGCTGGGAATGTAAAATTCCTTGTACTTTAGTGAGAAAGAAGTCTGGAGCACAAGTCATATAGGGAGCAGCTGAGGGAACTGGGATGGTTCAGCCTGGAGGAGACCTGGAGGAGCTCAGAGGAGACCTTAGAGCTCTCTACAGCTGCCTGAAAGGAGGCTGTGGTGAGGTGAGGGTCAGCCTCTGCTTCCAGGTCACAGTGACAGGGCGAGAGGAAATAGCTTGAAGTTGCACCAGGGGAGGTTCAGGTTGGATGTTAGGAACAGTTTCTTCTCATAAAGAATGGTGAGACACTGGCACAGGCTGCCTGGGGAGGTGGTGGAGTCTGTCCCTGAGGTATTCAAGAAACATGGAGATGAGGTGGCACTGAGGGACATGAGTTATTGGGCATGGTGGGGATGGGTTGGTGATTGGACCAGGTGACCTTAATGATTCTATGATTCGAAGTCCCCTGTGGAATTTCCGTAGTGTTACATCGAATTTTTCCTGCCTGGCAATGTGAAGGAACTCAGTGACATTATAGCCATGTCAGCCTACAGTACGGGCGTAAAGCACTGCACAGCTGTCTCTGTGCAGGGGTCATTTTTATGCACACTTTCTCCATGAGTTGGAGCCAAGGTCAGGGAAGGGATCACAGGGCAGGCATCATGAAATCTGTAGATTTTCCTATTTAGAGAATAGTAGGATGAAAAAAGTGAGGGGAAGTTGTGATGTTCTGCACTAAAAGTCTGAAAGTTTTTACAGCCAGAACAACAACTTAGCAGCAATAATTCTCCCAAACACTGGTTTTCAATCCTGGATGCCTCAAATAGTCATTGACAAAGTAGTTTCTAAAAGCACAGAATTTCTACTTTGTAACATATTTTTTTAAGTGACATTCTCCGCTGATTTTTGTTCTGTAGTAACCAAATGCTTCATGTAGGTAATAACTGAACCTCTATTTTGAAAACCAGTTTCTGTTCCTTACTCAGCAGGATATCCAAAATTTGGTGCTACGTGCCTATTTCAGATTTCCTTCCATACACAGACTCGTGTTTTCAAACTGTGAAGGTTTTCATTGTCTCAGAATACAAAGTAAAGCAAGAGATAAAAAGCGACTGAGATCAACAAGCAGTACTGCCAACTCCCTGCAATGCTCCTTATCTAATTCAGGTATTGGTGGAGAAATTGTTTCCAGACACCTCGGGATGCAGTTGTGAGCATAAGCCCAGACACCACACTGCAGGATGCAAGTGCTCAGAGTTATGGGCAGTACGTACTGAATTACAATCTCGGAGCATCATTTATTCTTTACAGTGCATTTCTGAACACGTTAAGTGTTAATTTTTGTTGGCTTAAGACGCTAGAAAGATTTAGCAGTAGTAAATTACTGGATGTTGGACTAGAAGCAAATTCTCTTAGTGTCCCAAAATTGCAGCAGGTATGATTTTGCAGGTAGTAATAACCAGCTTCAGTACTATCATGTTCAAAGATCAGAGACAGGCTGCATTTAGGTGCACACAACCAGGATGTGCTGAGGTTTGACAACCATGCAGGTGAACGCTGTATCAGATAAAAATAACAGAGATGGGGTTGCATAAGTTGTTTGGATGCTCTGCTCAGTAACATAAGGATTTTTTCAGTGTATTCAGAAGCTTTGAGATTCCTCATGCTACTCCTCGCTAGCCATCAGCTGACAGCTCCCTTCATGTCTTGCAGCAAATGTTGGCTTTGTGACAGACCAGTGTCCTGTTCCTATGGGAATGAACTGGGGGCATGAGGGAAAGGGAGCGCAGCTGGGAGACAGAGAGATGGGTCATGGAGATGTGAGGAAGGAGAGCAGCAGGAGGTGCGTGGAGGAGAACGAAGCACGTGTCCTCATGCATGGGTTTTCCTCCCATGTTTCTCAAGCAGTGGGAAGGGAGAAAGGTGTCTGCCTAGGGGTCTTCGTTCTGCACGAGGCAGTGGGGCAGCCTGGAGCGGGAAGGCAAGAGGGCAGGAAGAAGGCAATGAGCACTGAGAGGGGAAGATGTGGTAAAGGAGGTGTTCATCTTAAAGACCCTGGGAGGCTCCACCTTCTTGTTAGTGCACCTCTGCTGTAGGCAGCACTTCATGTGATTTTTCTCTTTTTCTTTTTCTTTTCTTTTTCTTTTTCTTTTTCTTTTTCTTTTTCTTTTTCTTTTTCTTTTTCTTTTTCTTTTTCTTTTTCTTTTTCTTTTTCTTTTTCTTTTTCTTTTCCTTTTCCTTTTCCTTTTCCTTTTCCTTTTCCTTTTCCTTTTCCTTTTTCTCTTTCTCTTTTGCTTCTGTTTTTCTTTTTCTTTTTTCTTTTTCCTTTTTCCTTTTTTCTTTTTCTTATTTTCAGCAGTAGTGTATCTCCAGGTACTTACACCACGTTCTAAAACATATGGCAGAGCACTTGCCCATATGGGTTGGAAGAGTGATGTGCATTCAGCAGATCAAGCTCAGAACAATCAGAAGTTGAGTTTTTCATCCCAAACAGGAAAACATGGCAATCATCTCACATTGTCTAGACTTTCCTCTCTGTGTCATCTTTACATATTATGCAGCTATTACATTCGTTTCCTTTAGCTTCCTTTCTGCCAAGATCCATCTGCAGCTTGGAATCAGTGAAGATAGCTTTTCATATTCATGATGTTAGTCACAGCGAGCATATTTTGAGTGCTTCTGATGCTCCCATCCGCTTTTGTTACAGTAAATTAATCCTGTTCTGCTGGGGTGATGGAAACGGATTGGGTTTGTGTTTATTATTATTTATCTATGCAGATACTGTAAATGAAACAACAAAAAAAAATATCACGAAGCTCGTGTTTTAAAATAGCAGTCACTCTTGTTTCTCTTAGAAGATAAATTATCAGACAGGTACAATAGACAAAACTCATTATTTCAGCTGTGAAAATGTATTAATTAAAGGTCTGCGCCACAACAAAAATAGGAAGACAAACTTATTGCAGAGTGATTTTCATTCAGAACTAGTGGCACTGCAGCTCGCAGCTAGCTAGACGTGGGGGTTAATGTTCTCCTTCCCAGACTGCTGCTGCTGATGGGATTTGAAATGATTTTTGACAACTCCAAGTAACCCTGCATAACCCTGCACCGATGAGCAGACTGCCGTCAGTGGGCGAGGGAGGGGGCTTGGCTATTGCTGGAACCCTCTCGCATGTGGGAGGGCTGAAGGTGAACTTCAATCAAAGCCTCAACTTCCTGGAGCTTCCTCTGTTGAAGAGAATGTACCTTTATGATTTCACTGCCTTTGGGTCTGTGCAGCAATTTACCAGGAAGCCAAAATCTTTGGTGCAGACAGGGGCTTGGTGCGTGCTCAAGTTTGAAGGAGCAACAGGGTGCTGCACCCCGTCCCCAAATTTCCTGCGTATATCCCATTGGTGCTCTGGAAAATGGGGAAGTGGTCCGGTTTTGCTTGTACAGTGGGTACATCTCTGCTGTTTGACTAGTTGCCTTTTTTCTAGTTAGAATAAAATTTCTGTCTGACACGAGATCAGGAGTGCTTTGCACTCAATCGTTTTTCCCCACTTACAAAATGATTGCGTTCTGTCTTTTTGCCGAAATACACATATATGCATGTATCAATTTTGTGCTTTTAACCCCAGCCTGACACCCCTGTAGCACAGAAAAATAGGCAAATTGCAGCACCGGGGCCTCGACAGCTCTGGCTGGTGAGTGACTAAGGCACGGCTCCGACAGGATCCCATGAGCAGGCGCTGGGTGCTGGGCTCCAGGAGCTGGGCGCTGAGCGCTCTGCCCCGTCCTGCCTGCAGGTGGTGACTGAAAGCTGCGTTTTGAAGGCACAGCTCTGCTGAAGTGCTGCAGTTTGTCGTCACCTCTGCGAGAAATTGGCTTAAGTGTATGTACCTGCATGCAGCTATAGACCCATGTGTGCGTTTAGGATGCTTTGTGTTATATATAAAGTAGGAAATAGTAAATAAAACCGTGGCTAAACTGTCCTTGGTGCTATCCAAGCTGAGTGACAAGCAGCAGGAAAACAGGCTGGCAGCTCTGCTTCTGGTTCTCTGTGTTCACAGTGATACAGGCTGGACTTTGGGAACAATTTCTTCTCAGAAAGAATGGCGAGGCACTGGCACAGGCTGCCCAGAGAGGTGGTGGAATCACCATCCGTGGAAGTGTTAAAGAAATGTGTGGACTGGCACTGACGAACATGGTTTAGAGGACATGCTGGGGGTGGTTTGATGGACACGGTGATCTTAGAGGTCTATTCCAACAGGAATGACTCTGTGATTCTGTGATAGGGCTGTAGAGTGGCCAGGCTGTGATTGGTATGGGGACAGGGACCGCTGCTGTGCATCACCCCCATGAGCCCAAAACCACAAATTTATGTTTGATTTCGACTGAGCCAGTTTTATTTATTTATTTATTTATTTATTTCATAGGGAATTTGCTCTGATTTATATGATTTTGAGCTTTATAAAACTTATTCCTGTAAAGATACAATCAAAATATTTTTGCCCCTCTAGAATTTTCCTAAACATGGAGAGACAAGCTAACCCCTAGTTTACTTCCCTGAAATGAGCATGCTTTGTAAGAAACCACTAAGAAATCACTAAGCTGAGGAAAATCAAGACTACTTCAGGTGGCTTGCACCCTGCTGGGAAGAGCCCATGGAGCACGATGCAGGTCTGTGAGCACTGCTGCCATCACCTCTTCTCGTACCGGGTAGCAGCATTATGGAACAGCCCTGCTGGTCACAGCTCGCCCCACACATGGGTGTGAACCTGGGTGGTGATCTTGTGATGTTCCCTGAAGCCTCTTCCCCACCTTCCCATCTCCATGGTGTCTCTGTGTGCCCAACCAGAACCACTGAAGCCCCCACCCACGCTGGGCTTTACAAGCCTTTCCGTCTTTTGTTAAATATTGAAACCTTTTCTGTCCCTTGGTTAGGTTTTACAGGCTCCTGAGGGAGTGAATTTCCAAAGCCTTTTTTGTCAAAAAGCTCAATCTTCCAGCCCCAGCCATCTCCCCAGCTTGTAGGCTCGCTCCTCCAGCTGTTGCAGCCTTTGATCGTCAGATTCCGTTATGCCACCTGATTGAAGGCATTCAGAACTCAAGGTGAGAGCAGACAGAAATTTACATCTGAAGTGATTTATTAACCTTCTGTAGTTTAAGGTCATGCTAGTTACAGGATATTGTTAGTCCTTAATGTCTGTCTCTCTTTGTGCCATCCGGTAATAGACAACTGGCATTAGTTTAATTCAAAGGTGTCTTTTTTCTTCCACAGTGGAAATATTAGAAGGAAATAAAAACTGTTCCTCGCAAAAGTGATTATGAAAAAAATAACTCCTGAATTCCCATTCTCAAAAATCTGTATGCTACAAACACAGCCTGTTAACGTATCTCCTATGTAAGAAATTGAAAATTATCCTATTAGGCAGGAACTGAATGTCAGCCTGAAAGATACAAGTATGTCATATCTGCAGACTTTGCTTGGTTGTGCTGTCACCTCCCTTTTTCTTGTGAGACAAAAAGTCCTGGATGGGTTAATTCCAGGATGGACAAAATTCAGCTGCATTGCTCAGCATATCATGACCATACCCTTCTACCAGTGCTGATATGCTGTGCAGTGGGGTAAGTTCTAATCGCTTTGTCTCTTCATCATCCCTTAAGCATCCTTTAGAATACTCAGGATGTTACAGAGTACCTTGGCATTCAGACATGATGTAGATGGCACTCACTAAGCTCTCACTTTGTTGCTTTTATGAGGGCTGTCTTTTAATTCCTTGAGAACAGAATGATCATTTCACATACACAGCTGAAAAAATTGGTTAGCCAAGCATTAAAATGCATTATAATGTCAAATGTCTATTTTCATGATAGAAAGTCAAAAATTACTCCAATGTGAGAGATCTTTAGGCCCGTAGAGGTCTTATGGCAAAGGTCTGGATGAGCAAGGCACTTTGTGTGGTTTATGGATGTATTTGTCTGAATGTTTATGTGTGTGTGTGTGCACACGTTTCCCATTTGGACAGCAAAATTATTCTTCATTTTCCCCTCTTCATCAATCATAACACACACACAATGATGCAGAAAGGCTTTCTGCTTCTGCCTCAGTCCTTGATGGAAGAACAGAGTACCCAGACATGGATTTCCTCTACAGTCCAGGAGGACATACTCCTACTTCTTTGACAGACTCAGGCTGAGATTTTTAAAGTATCCCAAATTGTTTTAAAACAACAACAGAAATCCATAAAGGCAATTCGGGGAGAAAAAAAAAGTGGACCAAATAATCACCAAAATCACTCAAAAAGAAAGAAATTGGCTAAGCAGTGTTAAAGTTGAAGTCATAGACTATATGCCAGAGAGAGATGTGCTAATGTGGCACTGAGTGGCGTGGCAACATGGGCATGGTGGTGATGGTTCAGTGATTGGACTAGATGATCTTCAAGGATTTTTCCAACCTTAATGATTCTCTGATTCTATGGCATGTTACAGGCACAACACTTGGAATAAAGGAGCTGTGATGATCTGTGCAAGGATTACACTGTGAGGGAAAGTGTTCACCCCCTGCTAGAAAGAGACATTTTTCTCTGACAGCTTGTGTCAAACTCTGAACTGCTGTCACTTTGCACCCGAACACACATCTAGTGGAAAGCAGTGCTGTCTCACTGGGAGGAGGAGGACAGAAGTTCTGTGAAAAGAATGCGAACTTCAGAAAGAAAGTCTTGAAGTTATCAGCATACTGCTTTTGCAAGCATGTAAGCAATCACTTGCTAACTAGATGCATTGGGAAATATTTGTTCTTACAAACCTTTGGCACCCAGAGTTGCTTACTTTTTTTCTAACTTTCCAAGTATCTTCTTTAAAGGATGAGGGAACAGGAGCAGCAGTGGCTGTGAGAGCAGCTTTGGTTTCAGCAGGTCCTGATCCTCACAGAGCCCAACCCCCTTTGCCCTCTTTTGGGCTGTCCCTGGTCGGCAGAGCTGCAGCTCAGCTGCTATAGGGCTGCAGCCCTGCATCAGCTAAAGGCATTGGGGTGGAGGTGTTGCAGATGAACCTTTCCCTTCATCTCCTTCATGCAGTCTGATCCTATAGATGCTCTCAAGAAATGCTTGAATCTGAAGACATTTGGGATCATTTCAGTAGGATGAATCTGTTCTGGGTTCAAAAATTGGGAAGTTTGGTGTGACTCTGAACACTCTATCCAGTCAATGGAAGGAAACTAATGCTTCTGGAGAATGATTAATCTCACCCTAAAAGCATCATATTAATCTCTTTCCAAAGGGGCCTGTTGTTGTCCTCTGAGTATAAAAAGCTTGTTGGTGCCAGTGTAGAGATCTAAACTTGGATGAGTTGAATTCTGCTCTGTATTTGTATCCTGCCATAATCTGGAACAGGGACAGAACCTGTGACACCAACTTTAATCTTCCTAACTATGGAGCTGCAGAATATTCTCAGTCTCACTTATTCTGCGCTGTATAAATATTTGCAGGGAGCGAGGACTTGCCTTGAACCTTGAATTGCTTATTGTTGTGTATGAGCGTTGCAGTATCACCTGGTCATGAAGGAAAGCTGGAGCAGAAAACACATGCATGTGCAATGCATTGCTCTTACCATCCAATGACAGTAGAAGACAACCCTTCAGAAATGACTGCTGCAATGGCAAGAGTGTGGCAAACGACAAACCAAAAAACAGCTTGCTTTTTCTGCCTGAGGTGATGAGGAACTGCTGCACGTACACAACAGAATTCTTATCCAAAAGGGGATGGCATTGTAGCAGTTTCTTTCTCCCTATGCTTCCTTTTATCTTGTTCTTGCAGAGCCCATGACTGCCTTTTGTACCCTCTTGCTGCCTTCTTTGTGCTGCCATCCAATGCAGAATATTTCATGTTATGTTTTTTGCTGTGCCCTAAAATGTGTGCTTGCTAGCTTCTGAAGTTGCATTCCCTTTGGGACCACTAATTGGTATGCTGTGCTCTGTGTTTGTGACCTTGGGACTTGGTGTCATCCTATTCCTGCAATGCATCCTTGGGGCAGCTCCTCTGCCGTCATCCTATATTTGTGCTCTCAGGAGCCTCTGCTATTTAGTACAGCATAGCTGGTTTCTGATTCCCAGTATTGATTGAGGCTGTGTGTCCTTTGATCTCCTGACAGTGACTCACCATGCAATAGCTAGCTGCCATTCTGGCAGACATAGGAATACTCAAAAAAAAAAAAAAGTTTCAAAGTGGAAAACTAATTAAAAAGATAGTGCATAATGAACAGAGAGAGTAGAGATTACAGACCTTGGTTGAGAAGCTTTATTCTTGTGAAGTTAACCTCAGTTGGTGTTAGGTGACCAGATATCAGCCTGGAGGGTGACATTTGTTCTCCAGCAAAGACTCACATTTTGAGCGGTATTTTTTAAATATAACTACTTCTTTTTTCATCGTAATTTTGTAAGCGTATCTAGTATTAATTTTCTTCAGTGTCTCTGGATGCCATTCGTTGGGTTTCTTAGGCTAAAGGTCAGTCTATGCAACTATACTGCTATGATTTGAGTTCTTATGCCTTGGTGATTTTTTCCTTTGTCAGTTTTATTCTGTGTTTTCATGCCTTGATTCCATTAGATATCATAAAATATCTGGTAGTACCCTAAGGTTACATATATACAAAGTAATTTGGAGTAATTTCTTAAAATGGTGTGATATTAGCTAATTATGAGTGTTCTATGACAATATACAGTATTTATGATTTTAAGGACATCTCCTCTTAAAGAATTATGGCTTCTGTTATACTGGTGAATCACTTTCCTACCGAAAGACCTTAGAAAATACGCTGTTTGCATTTTCTACTAATGCTTCCTGCTAAAGCTGAGAAGATCACCGCTGGATTATAGAGTCAATTTTTTCTTTCCTGTAATTCTGCATATAGACTTGAAGATCTTCAGCAGAACCATGCCAATGTATATCCCATAGCCTAGAATGGAAATGAAGAGTTCAAGTTTATCAGCTCCCATCACGTCTGTGTCCCATAAAAACTAGCATGAATTGACATTTTGACATACAAAGACTCTGCAAGAGGAAGTGCTAAGAAATGCCATTAAAATGAGTGGAGTAAGAGAAGCCATTAAAACTAGTGGATCTTTTAACACTGTGTATTTCACATGCTATAACTGCCTTTTTGCTTCTTTATCTATTACTTCAATGCAACCTTTTACACAAAGATGTGTTAGTTCCTTGCAGTACCTCAGGCTACTCTGGCTGAGGTTCCTGCACTCAGTAGTTTGATGTGAGCATAATTGCGGCTGCCACACGGCAACAACTTTTACTGCTCTGCTTTGCCTTGTAGGGCCCATTTATTCCATCTGAGCCTGCTGTGCTTCCACAGCTAGTCCTGGATAAAAGATTCTAAATACTCTTCTACCTTAGCCATGTCACAGGATGGCAATGGATGGCAATGCAAACTTGACTGGCGAAAATCAGCATCTTCCTCTCCCAGAGTAAGCAGTGACTCCTCAGCCAGCCTGCTGCTGGGCTGATGGTGGCAGGGCTCTGTGCTGCTCTGCATACTATTACTGGTCCTACTGGTGTCAGGAAAATGTCTGAAGTGAAGGGGGAGAACCAAGGAGGTTTACATTGTGGTGGCTCATCATTTGTTCCTTTGGACTTTGGAAGCTCCATGAACAAGGGGAGTGGATGGGTTCTGCAGAGCAGAGCATGGACACTTGAGTCAGAAGCTGTAAGCATGGATCTCTAGTGGAATTCAGAAACAACACACTTGTTACTTTGTCACCTCCAGGTACTCCCATTGCTGGGGTACTTGCTGGCATTTTGCAGTAGCAAATGGAGCTCATGGATGCTAGAGCTTATGAGTGGGGATGAAATAAGTTTTCTGTAATTTGTAAAACATTTTAACAAGCAGTCTTAAAAATGCTACTAAATCCTCTGAATTTCTTCCAATACCACTTAGTCTGGGAAGGAGCTGCTAATCAAAGAACATAGTGAACCTATAAAATTGTGAAGCAGATTTGTAATTGTTGACTTCAGGAGATTGAAGGTGTAGAGGAGATCAGTTCAGGCTGCATTTGCCTTTTTATGCCAGCATAAGAGAAGTTCAATATATAGAGAGCAGGATGAGTGAAGAGAGAAGAGTACTGGACAGAGGCTGATGGAGGAGATTGCCTATGGGGAATTGAGCTGTTGATGCTCTATCAGCAGAGCCTAGTGCAGGCTCTTTCAATTGTGTTAAGCATGAAAGACTGTAGCATCTCAGCTGGATGCTGTGCAGGAAGGCTCTCCATGCTTCTCAAGATAGTGGGGATGCTGCATGCTGTTGGAGGTGTCCTGAAACAGCTTTGTGATCTGCTGCTGCTGGCATGGTGGTACTCACGCCATGGCTTTGCCAGATACCACCCCAAAACCCATCACAGCATCGTAGAATCATTAAGATTGGAAAAGACCTATATGATTATCTAATCCAACCACCAACCCATCACCACATTGACCCCCGCCCTTCAGTGCCACATTTACATGTTTCTTGAACACCTCCAGGGACTGTGACTCCACCACTTCCCTGGTCAGCCTCACCACTATTTCTGAGAAGAAATTGTTCCTACTATCCAACCAACACCTAACATCCACCTGCATTTTTCCTAATATCCATCCAAAAACAGGGATGCAGAAAGCAGGAGCAGTTTAGAAGACATGCTTGCATTCCTCTTACATGGAATGATTTCAAAGAGTAGTCAGTCAGTATTGTTCATGGTGCGTGGAGCTTTAGGAGGTATTCTGAAATATTTTATACTAACCCTGCAGTGCTCCACATTGCCTGCTGGGCTTATTTTTCAAAAATTTCTGGTGTGAGTGAAGTGCTAATTGGAATATATGTTTCATACACAGAGAGCTTTGTGGAGTGTGCAGGGAGAGGTTTGATTTTCCTGCTGAATTAAATACCTAAAGAGCTACCTAAGTGTGGCTCTTTGTAGTCTCTGATTTAGAGACAGGGTGAACAATTTTCTGGTTTATGGACCACAATTTTTAAAATACTTTAGCTAAAACTCTTGGCGTAGCTTTTAATCACTCTGGGGAAGTACAAACACCAAAATTCATTAATATCATACATATGTATGAAGAGAAACTTTGGCGCTGTGCATGAACCCACCAGTGTGAGAGGGAAGTGTTTGGATTCTTTGGGTTTCATGTGGTTTTGCACAACTTTTGAGCAAACAGCAATCCAGAAATCAAAAACTGTATTTCTTAGTAGATTGTTAGAAAAGCATTATAAAAATTCAGATGGCTTCAGTGACAGCAATGACCCAGATTTACCAGGAGAAGAGAGACTGATGATTGCCTGTGTCTCATTCCTGCAGTCTCCTGCTGCAGGCCTCTCACAGTACTGCTGGCTTTGCTGTCCCATTTTAGCTTCACCTCCTACTGTCTCCACATCTGCAGCACCTCTGTACAAGAAATAGGCTTATCCCTTGGCAGCATGCAGTGATCCTTGAGGAAAAGGAGTAGGAAGAAGTATTACAGGGATGGCCTTTTGTTGGTCTGGGATGTTCCTGCATGGATGGGTGCAATTGCTGCTTCCATGCAGAAATGTCACAGCAGTGCCAGCCTGCCGATGGGGCAGCTCAGCACATCTGTAACATGTCACATTTTATTTGATTTTAGTTTTAATTAATTTTCATTTTCATTTTAATTCAAGCTTAAAAGCTTGAAGTAGCTGAAAACTGAGCAGGTCAGCCAGTGGCCACATCACAGAAAGAACATTCATCCCTTGTCTTTTTCCTCCCATCTGGTTTGCCTGTTTTTTTTTTTTTTTTTTTCTTTTTTTTTCTTTGTTTTTCCAGTTTAAATATCTCCCACCTTTAAAATGTTTACAACGGTTCATCTGTGGAAAATGGACAGCTTCCTGCACCAGTCTACCTTCCTGTGTAAGTTACATTCTTACACACATATATATGTATATGTACGACTCTATTCCCTGTTCATTGCAGGGGAGTTGGACTAGATGACCTTTAGGGGTTCTTTCCAACTCATGATTCTATCATTCTATGATTTTTATTTATTTATTTATTTATTTATTTTTTGAGAGGGAAAACCACCCATGTCAGACAGCACATGTGGCGAGTTCCTGAGCAGGAGGGCAAGGTGGGCTCCAGGCCCTGTGTGTGATTGAGGGTGGGTCTGTTTGCTCCAGCTTTCCCCCACGTGTTTAGAATTGATACATTTGTACCTTGTGAGCAAAACCTTCTTTACTGATTAACCAAACCGGTAGAATGACTTATTGCCACAGTGGCACTAAAAGCAGGGAAGGACAGAGCATCATTTTTAGACTGGTTACAATTCAGCAGTATCGCTTTTGTTACTATGTCTCGACAGCAGATTAAAAACAACCCACGCTCTTGAAGCTTAGGGACCTGCGATGGGGACAGTGTGAGATCACATCATTACTGCTAGAAACACCAAGACAAATACTCTGGGACCCCGAAGGGCAGGCTGAGAGCATGTTTGCTGGTTGCAGGATGGCGAAGGTCTCTGCAGAGCCAGGCTATGGACAGGTGGGCAGTGGGAAGACTGACGGGCAGGCCTGGGTGCTGAGCAGGGCCAGAACAGGCCTTGGGGCATGGCTGAGGTCTGAGGCTGCTCCTTTCTGATGCACAGCTGCTGCTGTCCAGATGGAGGTTCTCCTTTGGGAGGAATGGCTAATTAAAAGAGCTCTCTGTTTCCATGACAGCTGTGAAGGTAAAGGTGATGTTTGGCTCTGATGTGACAGATGGAGAAACAGCTTTGGGAGCCTCTGAGTCTAATAGACATGGAGCCCCACGCGGACGATCTCTTCGAGCCCTCTCTCAGTGATGTGAGCAGGCAGCCTGCCCCGCCTGCATAGCCCTTTCAGCAACAATTACAGAAAATATCCTAGGAGTCAAGGGGATGAAAGAGGGAAAGGAGTCTTTTGGGAACTTACAGAAGTAAATCCCCAATGAAATCAGTCATCCCTGGGCAATGCCAAAGCTTTTTCTATCTTTCAGCTCCATAGCAGTGCACCAAGAGACTTTCCCCCTTCACATAGAAGCTCCACAAAACATGTGGAAGGTGATGTCTTCCTTAGCTGAGCTGTGTTCTTCTGCAATGTCTTAATCAGTAGCTGCTGGTGGTTTCTAATAACAAAGGCAGGTGATTTGGGTTGGCCTTCAGTACAAGGTGTCGGGCATGTCTAAATGTTTATATGATACACAGGAGTATGTCAATGACTTGGCCAACATGAATGATGTAGCAGAGGTGTGGAACTTCTGAGATAGAGAAAGCAGAGATTGGGTGAGCAGTAAATGGTCAGATGGTGAGAGAGGGCAAGACAAAGTTCTGAAGGATTACAAGAAAGCAGAATGGAAGAATCAGTCCACTAAAAGGCGACAGAACTGATTGCAAAGGTATGATTAAGAACAAATTGGTGAGGAGCTGTGGAGGAGAGATTCAGGACAGATTTGGTGGCACCAAGGACATCTGGGATGTAGAAGGCTAGGTTAGGATTACAGTACTCAGTAGAGGTGGTGGACATCAGGCTGAAGCTCTTCTTTGATGCAGATCAGGCATTTCTGGCAATAGTGGTGGGCTGCTCTTTAGATGGGAGTTGAAAAATACTGGGGGGGGAAATGGTGCTTGAACTTCTGCATCATTTCCTAGTGGCACTGGTGCTGAAGTGTTAGCAGCCTTAGCACTGAAGACATGGGGAAAGTAGGTACATGGGCTGTGGCCCACAAATGTCCCTTCTGTCTAGGGGATGATAATGTAGTGAAACGAGTGCAGCCTGAGCTCTGCTGTACCTAAATGATGAGAACTGTCAGTCCAGCAGATTTCTATAGGGAAAGACGGCATCTTTGGCAAGGCTGAATGGGAGTTATTCATTATTTATTTATTTATTTATTTTCTGGCTTCTTAATGAAATTTTTGGGCAAAGATGGTACAGCTTGCCTTGTGTCTAGGAAATGGCTCCTGACAGACCAAGATGCCATTGGAATGACCACTTTAGTCTTACTGCATTCCCCCATGCCACCTTTATTTGTTTCATGTAACATCCAGTGAAGATATCCCTGGAACACAGGCTTCTCCACATGTTCTGCTGCTCAACCTCAAGTGTGGGCCTTGTCCAAAGCTCATATGTGCTTGGATACTGCAATAAAGACTAATAAAACATTACTGGCTTATCAAAGGTGGCTGATAGGGGTGAAAAAGTTCAATTTTGAATAATAGGAAGCAAAGTTCTACTTTTCTCCCTAGACCTGGGGAAAGACAACCAAAATTAGAAATTGGGCTTAGAGGAAATGGTTAGGAACCACTGCTGACATTTGTTCTGTAAAAGATCCATATGGATTAGTGGGCAATGCTGGTGGTAGGTGGATAGTTGCACTAGATGACCTTACGTGTCTTTTCCAGTCTCAACGATTCTATGATTCAGTATTTTTTATCTTGAGAGAAGTGCAGCACTCTGAAGAAAGCATCCTGTGTGTTTCCTGTGTTATTTCATACATAAAAAGGGGCCATAGGAATGACAGTACAGTACAAACACTATGTCACCATGCCGTGTTGTTTACAGGAGATGGGCAGAAGCATGTAGGGGTGAGCCTACACTGCATCAGAGGTTTCTCTGTGGTGCTGCTGGGGCTGAGTCAGGCCCATGCTCACAGTTCAGGCTATGCAAATGGAGCTATTTAAAGAGCAACAACTGTTTTTGGAGCATTAAAGACACTTCACATTTGTTACGTGTTTATTGGAATGAAAAATTATGTTATTAGTTCAGCTGGTTGATTTTCTTTATGTGGAACATCAATCTTCTGAAAAATGCAGCTCTGCTGAAACAGGCTCAGTGGATGAAGGCAAATTGTTACTTTTTAAACATGATTTCTAAGGAAAAAAGAAATGCATATATTTTTTATATGTCACATTTGTGTGGAAAAAAAAGCAGTACTTTTCCAGACAGCCCAACTTACAGTGCTATAGTCTGTAAGTGGCAATTTGTTTTGCCTAACTGAAGGTAAGGAGAACGTTTCTGCTCTGCTCAGTGGGAGATGGATTGGGCTCCAGAATGGACTGCCTGGTCACAGTTCTTTTGACATTCTTATGATGCTTCTATAAAGTAAACTGGAAATCAAATTATCCCCCTTTACCCAGCCTGTGAACAAATCTTTTTTGTTTACAGGTTCTAACTAGCACTTAGAGCCACAAAATTCCTTTTGCTTGTATTATATATGCCCAGGATGTGTTTCTGTGATGCTGGGATTCTGACTGCCCTGTTCCCATGTTTCCTGGGACTGGAAGGAAAATTCGAGTTCATGCCTCTCAATCCAGGCAGACATTCCCTGCACCTGTATATCCTCCTGCACCTCACCGTGCCCACACAGAATTGGTTTGGTTGTCTGCGTGTAATTCATTAATTGTTCCCCTCTCTGGAGTAAGAAATCAAAATGGAGATTTCTCATTTCTATCACGCAGTAGTTCATTAATTCTACTCATCTACTTGCAAATGATGTTTCTCTGTGTAATGCCAAAGCGTGTCACTCAAAATTAACACAGACTACGTACAATTGAAAAAAAAAAAAAAAAAAAGAAAAGATTTTTTGGATATATATTTTATTTGACAGTGGTTTAGAATATCATACAGTAAACAAGATTTCTGTAAAAGTTAATTTATCCATAGTGGTGCGTTTCATAAAAATAGTTGCTCACTTACAGCCTTTCTGTGACTATTAATACATGGAATTATATTTATAGAGATAGAGCTGTACAGGGTAAATTCACAGCTAACACTACACAGAAATATTATTTGGAATGGGGTTTAGATGATGTGCTGTCTTCACAGGTTATCGATTACAGCCGCATAAAGCAATTACTGCACAAGGAGTAGCTGTGAACTGTGCAAATTAGAGTTTATGCAAGCATAATCTCCACTGTTTTTTCAGATTTCATTGTTTGCTTTCTTTATACATAAAAATAAGATACTGGGACATGCATCTACACTACAGAAGCATTGTCCAAAATCAGATTCAATAAATTAATGGCAAATTATATTGGAATTATATTGGATTCTAGTTCAGGGGATAAAGATTTGTTGTTTTTTTTTTCTGTTTTTTTTTTTTTTCTTCTTTTTTCATTAAATAATAGTTTTATAAACAGCTACGTGGACTTGTGCTTTTTCAGAAATTATACATGGAATTTCTTTTTCAAAAAAAAAAAAAAAAAAGAAAATAATTATTTGAAAGCTGCAAAATCCTTTACTTGAGGCTTTTCAAATAATGGGACAGGAAGAAACATGCCTATAGATCTCTCAGTCCAGTGCAATGTTTGAGACATACAGCCATGTGCTGATTTCTTGGAACAAAGCCAATCTTAATCTAATGTTTCAGCAGAGCATGTGAGGAACTACGACTGCTTGAGAACAAACTTTTTGAGTTTCTGACTACGTGATTGTTTTTTTAATTACCAATATATTATTGCCCAGGATTTCTTTATTTCATTTTAATTTTGACAGACAAATAAGCATATGCACACTTATACGTACACACACGCATCTATTTGAACCAAGATAGTGACTGACTGACTGAACTTAGACTTATCTCCTGTGAAGGCAGACTGGAATGTTTACCTGGCACTTAAGGCTTGAAATTCAAAACAGACAAGCAAGAAAGACTAAAATAAAAAGAAAAAAAATGGAGGTAGGGAAGAAATGATAAAATGTAAACCATTTTTAAAATGGAAATATATCGAATTTACAGATTGAGGGCACCAAAAAAGTGTATTTCTGTCAATTACTGTTACGTGCCTCAAAGACACCTGCTCTGCCAAAGCGAGGGAATGGAAGGTGAGAGCATCCTAACGAAATGGGGGTAGGTATGAAACATAGCACTGTTGATGAGTGAAACTATCATTTTCTGCAGGAGGGAAAGGCCTTTCCTTAAGGAAACTGCAGCTTTTTCTCTGTAGCAATCTTCCTTTCATTGCAAGGGCCTTCGGGATATTGGAGTTTTGAGCCTGGCCAACTGGCTTGTGTGCTACTCTGCAGGAATTGGGGAACCTGTAGTAAATTGCTTTGGAGAATTATTTGCAAATACAACTCCACCCTAACTCCTTTCCAATGTACAGAAACATAGTTGGTTCACAAAAATGGCAGTAGAAATGGTATCACAGAAACTAATCCACTAGATTCCCAACTCCTCCTGTAGCGTCCAGTGAACTGTGCTACAGGGTGTCACGTGGACTATCCCAAAGTGGTGACAGTGGAGACGTGTCATGGGCGTACAGTTCCAAATGCTTCAAAGAAACCCTTTAACCCCTGTCTAGATATGTCAAGAACAATTTATTTACAACATTTTAGCTCCGTGAAAAGATTCTCTCTCAGTTTCAGCTTGCTCCGTGCAGTTTTATTTAAGGCGATGTTCCAGTTTGCAATTGCTCTAACTTGTTCCAGTTTCTTGATATAAAGTTTGAATGAAATCCAAGTCCTTCATGCAGTGGAAAAGTATGCTAAAGCTACACTGCACTATCCTTCTCTGTTGTACTGTCCTTCATTTGTTTTGGTTTCTTCCATAGCTGCCAAAGTCCCTAAAATGGAACTGGGACTTTAGGGTCAATTTCAAATCTCCATGTTGACTATATGCTTTTGAACTTATTAGATACTGTGCACATTGTCATGGAATTACACACTAATGTTTTCATCCCTCAATGCTTTGTGTATATGTGTGATAGTTAAAATAAATTAAAATAAATCAACGTGAGACAACAACTAAGAAGAATGTTCTGCGTCAATTTGAGACAGTTAGAGGGCGACAGTCCCGTGCTTATCTGCTCATGGCAGAAGTACCAGACTTCAGGACGCCAGGTAGCTTATCTGAGCCGGGGATTTTCCACGGCCCCGGGGAGACCGTTGCCTTCCGAACTGTAGTGTTGGTGCTGCGAGTGCTAATGGGGTGGAGATGTCCCTTCCTGGGGAACTCGCTGGGTTTCCCATCAGGATCCCTCTGGCTGTGATCCATATCGCTTCCAGGCGAGCTGCAGCGATTGCCACTGTATGTCTTGGTAGCACCTGCATCAAGCTTGGCATGGTCAGGTGCTGCAGCTGACTTCTTCTCACTGGTATTTGTGGATCTGTGATCTTCTCTTTTGCTAAGAGATCCTCCCCTCTTGCTTTCTGGCTTCTTCAGCCTCCCAAACTGTTCATCACTGCTTCCAGCACACACGTGCTCTCTCGCGCCAGCCTCCATCATAACGCTGTGTCCCACCGCTCTGCTTTCCGAGGTGAGCTTGCCACCATCCGTCACCTTACTTTTGCCTTCCAAATATCCTTTCCAGGAAGGCTCATCATGCTTTGACCTGTCTGCCTTTTTAGGACTCGCTGACCTTTCTCTTTGCTCTCCTAACCTTTTCTTTTTGTGGCCGTTCACCGAAAGCTCCTTTGGTTTCCTTCCATCGTGTTCCCTCTTGATATCCCATGTTGGTTCTGGGCTTATCTGGTGAGAAGGGTCAGAGGGTGGGGCTATGTGTGATGAGGATAATGGTGAGATTATGTCGTCGAGGGACAGAGCTACTTCCGGCAGACCTGGGGAGGTGGCAGCGGGAGCGCTCCAGGAGCTTGGCTCGTCTGTGGTGGCAACAGAGAGAAGGCATCAGGGTGTGCTCAGCACATCATGCACATCGCACATACAGCAACATCAGCACCCGAATCGCGCTTGAGAATCAGACTCAGCCTTTTAGGGGAAGTGAAACTCCCAGTGGGGTCAATGGGAGGGAATTCTTTACTTAGAGGGCACAGCTGAGGCCCTGGCACAGCTGCCCGGAGAGCTGTGGGTGCCCATCCCTGGAGATGCTCAAGGTTGGGTGGGATGGGGCCCTGGGCAGCCTGAACTGGTGGGCCTGGAACTGGAAGTGGCTTTAACATCTGTTCCAACCCAAGCCATCCTATGGTTCTATGAAAATAAACCAGTCCCACTCTCCCCCAAATAAATAAAGAGCCCAGGAGAAAGAACCACGGGGCTGGTGCTGCACATGCTGTAAACTTCTGTCTTTTTTTATATAGGTTCTGCTTTTCTCTGCCTACGTTAAATTACTCTTAAAATAATAACGACGCGCTCATGAAATCAAATTGCCTCTTTTGTAGCCATATAATGTATTTCTTAGCTGGGCAATATCAGTGCTGTCTCTGAGGACAAATGAGGAGGACTTTCTGCCATCTATAAACATGTCCCCACAAGCATATAATAATTGACAAGAATTTGTAGCTCAGATAAGGTCATCATTGAATTCTGTCTCATTTTTTTTTCTAAATAGATATAATATTGCGCTGTTTATGGCACCACAATTCTTGCAGGGTACTTACAAAGCTCCACCCTTATATCACAGCATCAGCCGCTAAGGCTCTTTCTTGGCTGTGTGTTTTGGATGTCTCCTGGTTACTTAGCCTCAACACAGTATGGTTGGATTGTGCAGATTCTGTTTAATTTAGCTAAATAGACACGTCCTTTGCTGAATCATGATGGTTTTGTTAATTCACTAGTACAAAACACAATATTCTGAGACAGCCAAATGCTTTCTTTTGCATATCTGATCCTCATTTCTTTTGATTAACGTTCAGGCAGACAATGAATCTGTCATGACTAATGACAGCACAGCTCTTATTCTTACCCATCTACACCGAGGTTAGAGAAATCACTGAACTTGGCTAATGTCATTCTCTATTTAGAGAATGTCTCAGGGATCCATGGAAACGAGGTAGAACCTGTGGCAAGAGCTGCATATTTCACGGGGGAGAAAACATAACCTTCTAGCTGGAAAACAAGCCTGGTCTTCTGCGGGTCTGTACTAGCATCCCTCAGTGATACCAAATGCCCTTAAAAGCTACATTTGCTTTTTGCGGTGCTGTGACTGCTTTCAAATTATCATGAAGATGCACATCATCTTGAAAAATGGAGCGGGATTTACTGCCCAGTCTGGGACCTGCAGCTTGTTTGACTGAGACAGCACATTTAAGTTAATAGCTTGATTGAGTGATTGCTGTGTTGTGGATAAAAATAGGAGAGACAATAGTGAGGTGGGTGACGTAAGGGGAGGGAGCAGCGCGGTTAGCTGAGGAGCTGTTTATTTTCCCAGATGGTGTTTGTCATATGCTTTTGCATAATGAGCATATGTGTGGAGAGGATTAGCATTTGAGAGGGGAGAAAGTACAAGTTCTGTGTAAGACAAATAAACTTTGAGCTTAGAATCTAAATGGACTGAGGGTCCCAACTGATTTTTTTTTTTTTTTCAAATCACACTTCCTTACCCTCCAGTTAAGGCTGAGTAATGTACCATCTGCTCCCTGCTTGGCACTCGAGGAGGAAAAATAAATGGAAGGATCAGGCATGTAGAGTTATCAGCTCTTAGACGCTTGTCTACAAAAGGCATTTGCTTCTGTGGGCTTGTTCTCAAAATCTGTAATTCTGCAGGCCACGGTGGTGAGGGAGAAGCAGACCCCACCCAGGCTTTCCTTAGATCCAAAATCCAGGAGATTCTGCTTTGGTCAGCCCTAAAAACCAGTGCTCCTTCAGGGGATCCCAGTCCCTCTGCCTGATCTCTTTACATCTAGAGTGGGACCAGGCAGTGCAGCTCGAATCTGTGCATCAGCAAGGTGTCTGAGCCAGCGCTGAACACCACCTCGGGTCTTCACAAATTAATCAATTTGCAGCAGCATGAAGCTCGGTACAAGCTAATTTATGCTGATCCCTGCAGATTACATTAGCCTGAGTTAACCCCTGCAGAGAGAGGTGGATACACAGGGGCCCCACAGCACTGCACAATACTCAGGGTGGTTTTCATCGGTTAAATCATCAGTACGTGATCGGTAAGAATGAAGAATGGAAACAACCTCCGCTCAGTTTCTGCCTCTTATGGCACAGTTGCACACCACCGCACACCTTCATGGGGCAGAGGTGGAGATCATTTTGATTTAATTACAGTCTTTCTTTCCTAGTTGTGAGATGTTGCTTCTCACTGAGAGGTAGCGAAGGCCAGCGGGCCATAATAAGATCTTGAGTGAGATCCAGAGAGCAGCTGAAGCTATAGAAATAGCTGTTACTTTGGGAAACACCAGCTGTGCACCAGCAGAAGCGTCGAATGGCCTGGAGCAGGAAGGTGCTCTTGGAGAATGAGAGTGCTGCTGCACAAAATGTGCCTCTGTTCAAAGATCAGCTGTTCTTGTCCAAGTGCAAGGAGGACACCATGTGAAAAAACAGGGCTGCAAACACCGCTCGCTGCTCCTCTGGGGCAGAAAGGATAATGCTGTACTTGTTATCTATGGGAGCAGTCTGCTGTTTTATTCCCTGGAGATAGGGTAGTGATGGGAAATCCTGCCCTGGCTGATCAATGGGCAATTTTGAATTTTGAATTTTCAATTTTTTTTTTTTTTTTTTTTTTTTAAAGAGGAATCACCAAATATTGCAGTGAGAAAATGTAGTGGGTGAGAACCAACTTCAGAGTGAATCAGCAGGGGCACATTTGTTACATGTAATACTATGCATATATATATATATCTGTAAGCTAGAAATTGCAGCATGATAGATATTATCAGATCTCTCCTTCTCCCCTAGAAAACACCAACAAAATTAAAACACAACCAACCAAGCAAGAAGTCTTGCAGCTATAGCTTGTGGAAGAGTTTGGCTGCAGGACAATGCCAGGAGAGCCACTGGCTGCAGTGTGACGTGCGGAGCCTGACCTTCTCACAGGGCAGACATCTGTTTCCAGTAGCTGAAGGAAAAAGCTGCTGTGAAACAAAATTGCCATTCCTACTCTCTTGTGATATAGTACTTGTGTGTAAGAAGTTGCAGTGACTTTCTATAAGCTCCAAGCACAGCAAAAACCCAACGTAAGTTGCTTTTCCTTCTAAATAAAAGGAAATTAGGTTGAAAGTCTTCTTCAGCTTTGATAGATGTCCGTGACAGCCAGACTTTGTTGCAAGATTTCCCTGGCAGGTGAGGATAAAATTGATGAGAGGATATTGTAACCAACTTTTCTCTAATATTTGAAAATTACAGGGAAACACCAACATTACTAGTGTGGGGCAAAGCACAGTAATGTAAGTAATTTATAGTTCAAAATATAAACATTTTTAAGAGGTCTGTGCAAACCACAAAAGTTCATTTGGAAGTATTCAAGCAACGCTGAAATGGTTGCTTTTCTGTAACAAACATAAACACAAGAAAAATGTCAAATATTCTTTTAGCAACTTAATGAGCAATTTCCTTTTGCACGTATTCTAAGGTTATGGCTACATTTTGGAGATACTTATTAGTATGTCTGAAAAAGATAATGTTTTGTCCTAATTTTTAAGCTTTATATAAAACCTGCAGAGTTAAGTGCAAACATAACCTACATTTAGTGTCTGTTATCCCAAAGTATCTCAAAACATTTTGCAAGCATAGTCAACCAGAGACAGAGCAATGATTTTACCCTTTTTTCCCCTCAAGGACAAAATGAAGACCACGTATCTTTAATAGAGCTTGAACTACTAATGCCCTAACAGCTTCCAAGCAGAAGTGAAGGATATTGAATTCATTTGAAACTACAGGAGAGATTTAGGGATGATGTAGTTTTAAATTTGTGCTTTTACTTTGTCACTCTGGGTATCATACTTACTGAGGGAGAAATGAATTTTCCAAGTTATACATCTCACTGAAGGCTAATAGATGCCTTCCCCCTTTCTCTGAAGGGAGAAAAGCTCCCTTGACCTACCAATTTAGACAAGATAAATGACCAGGGGGCAGCACTATCATCAGTCACAGTGACGGCATTTGATTTGGTGTAATTTAGTAGGTGTTTTCTGGGTGGTTTTTAGTTCCCATGAGTGACTGGCCTGCAGGTTGATGGCTCTTCTATGAGATGTGCAAGAATGACTCACCTGTGACCTGTTTCACATAACTCTCAGGCAAGGTTTCAATTACTGAGTTAAGAGACACTGTAGACACACAATCTCCAGTGTGTAGGAGGACAAGAGAGAAAGGCAGCCATTTTGGAGGAAGAGGGACAAGGGGAAAGCATCAGGAACAGGAGGTTTCTGTCGTAAGGCTTTTTTATTTGAAGTAGAACTGACACATACGTGAGTAACTTACTTTGCTGTGCCAGCTTATGTGTATTTAACGGACAGGGAATGAGGCTATCACTGACTTACTTGATCCTCTCCTAACTAACAATTAATCCTTTCTCTGGATTCAGATGATCTCTGGATCTCTGAACCACCAGCAAAAGAAGCCCATAGCCTTACTGCTAATTGAGAAGCATTGTGCCTGTCTTACTTTCTGAGCATTGCCAAGGTACCATGTCAGGAAAGAGCTCAGCCTGCTGATGTGTTTATTTAGTAAATTTCTGTAGTAGATCTCATTGCAGTTTGCCTGTCTAAGACTGCATCTAAATCTGGCCTTGCTCTTATCTGCTCAGCTGAGATCTCAGATCAAGAGAGATCACACTTTGGATTTGCCGCTAGGTTCTCCTTTTGCATCAAAATGTTTTAAATAATTGCTCAGTGGTTTATCAGCAATGTAGGATTTTTTACCAGATAAAATTAAGCGGAAGATAGAAATATTAATTTCTTTAATATTTAATAGAAATTTAAATAATAGAAATAACTTCTCACTTTATTAATTAAATACAGTAAGATCTCAATGCCGTATCATATTTCCAAGTGTGAGAACAATATTTTAAAGCTTTGCATTCTTTCATTAGTATGAATTGCACATTTCCTGAAATGTCTAAGCAGCTGTTTTCACATCTTCCCGGAATTATTTTCCTAGGGAGCCAAAGAGTTTTTGATTACATACAAAATATGGTGCTTTTTTTTTTCTCTCCTTTTTGTCTGAAATTATGTACTGCCAGAAGGTGGCAAACAGTTCTTAGAGATGCTGCTAATAACAAAAATGGGACAAATTGTCTCCTGGTGAGTATCCACTAATGCTGGCAGTGTTATACTAGGAATGCATTTGGCTCTTTCTCATTACATCTTGACATGCTTGTGATGTTCCTGATTGCATTGGCCTCCTGCAGCTTTCCTTTAACGCTCTTTAAGGAGGGATATTTCAGAATATTTAAAGAATCTTTAATCTTTCATCCTGGAGCTTCCACAGCCCAGACACAGCACATCCTTTGTCTCCTGAGATAACTGATTCCCCGAGGTGTGGATTGTTAGACAAGCTCTTGATGCCTTCTGTTCAGCTGCCATGGCACAGTATGCCATTCTCCTACCTGTCCTTTCCCCAAATGTCTGTGGCAATGGACAGTGCACCCTCCTTACTTCTGGCTATAAACTTCCACCTCTCATTAATTATTCAGTAGTACTATACAAATATTTTCTCACAAATCACCCTTTGCTTGGCTTAAAATAGAAATCCACTTTTCTTCCACTGCTGTTATCCACATCCAAACCCCTCAATGCCAGCACATTCATAGGATCCTTCTACTATGACACAGTCCTTCCCTTGGCCAGGCTCCATGGCCACGTGCTTTCCTTAGCACTGCCCTCATGCCTTTTTAACAGTGTGCTGTGGGTGCCACAAGTTGATTCTGTGTACAATTAATTTGGCATATCAACTCTTTTCCTTTCCTACAAATACAGTTAATCAGTTTGATATTGTGAAGTCTTGTTTATGATGCAATGAAAACCTAATACAATATCTTACAGTCATGTACCATGTCCATCATCCTACTTGCTTGTTTGGGCTCAGTAATGTCCCTGCGACCGTGAAAGTTTACAGTAACTTTTACAAATGTGAACAGAATTTTTCTGCTTTCTATTAATTTGCTATTTTGACTTTGCACGTTGTTTTTTACGAAGGTTGAGGATGGATGGGCAGAATAACTGGAATGATTCACATGAAGACATGAACAGTCACAGGAAAATGAACTGGCATCTCAGTCCCTGCTTATTTTATTTGTGAATTTTGTGCTGTGATTTTTTCAGAAAAGCAGGATGATTCGTTAGGAAAGACGATGGGAGAGACTGGTGTTAGAAGCATAAAACAATGCCAGCTCCAGTCTCTCTATGATCAAAGTCATCACCTGGTTGTTTTTTTTTTCCAGCATTGGTCTCAAACTGGGATGGGGGCACTACTACTCATGGGAGTTACTGGTGGCATGGCCTTTGCACATGTCCACAAGAATTGAAGATCCGCGACTATAAGCATAGGGTAAGTGAAGGATTTTTATCTCCTCTGTATCTTCAAAAATTTAGTATTACCTGCAGAAAATGTGTCACTGACCTATTCCAACACTGGTAAGCACAGCTCTGCTTCCTGCTTTGTTCTCTTCCCAGTGCAATTCTTACTCTGATGTCCTACTTCTTTTCATGTTACTAATTATTACCGATGAGCAATAACTCAGTTCCTTTGGGTTCATTATATCCATCTTTCATTTTATCCTTTATCTAGATGCCTCAAATATTTTTACAACAGTGATGGTTCATAGAGTCCTTGCAAGGGCCATCTGATGAAACTTCGAATGATCTCAGCTCAGGTAAAATTCACTTTCATCACCATTTCTGTACTGTGCATGGAGTTTTTATAGAAAAAGTGCTTTCATGTTTGAAAATCTAATTTAAGAATTACAGAAACACACTTCAAAAAGAGCAGATTGTTAGCTATGCTTAGGAGACCAAATCTGCAAAAGCTTGGGAGATGATGTTGGTTGTTTGGGAACTAAAAGAGAGAAAGGAAAAGCTTAGACATGGCACAAAGAGGGCAAAACAGCACACTGCAGGGAAAAAAAAAATTAACAAATTGCTTAGAAAAATGCCAAATGGTTTCTTGAATCAGGAAAGTCATCACACGCATTGATTTGTGTGTCAGTAATCTTCATAAAGTGCTATGGAAGAAAACAGGTACAAATTTTTATGTAACTTCTACTTTAAGAGTGGTTAACAAAGAAACATGAAGTGATTGATCTAGCTTGAGGAGTTCCTATTCTCACTCTATATTGTTTCAGATTCTACTCCACACCCAATGCATCCTCCGTAAATCTTGTTCCTTGAGTTAGCTGTTTAATTACAGCACTGTCTCAGCAGTTTTTACTGGCCTAATCACATGAGATAATCATTTAACTGCCTCACAGAGTCAAAGAGAAGGTCTCTGAAGACCTCTGAGAATACATCTGCTCTTCAGCTGAACATGTACATAACTGGTGCTGGGGAGCTCCTTCTGGGAAGCCTTTCTGGAAGCCAGAGATCAAAGCTGAGTGGATTGCCATGGTGGTTTATAATACCCATCGCTCCATATCAGGCCCTTTTTAGCAAGTATGAGTGACTGCAGGTAAGTGGCCTGACAACTTTCAGGTTGATACAGGAGATAACTAAAGAATTCAGAAACACTCAGGGTGTGAGTGTCCCACAAAGCACATAGACAGGGTTGTCTCTGGAGCTTGGATGAGCCTGGGTGCTGTGTCTCACTTTATCATCCTGCTGTTGTTCAGCTCTTAAATATAAGGCACATCCATAAGCAATTCACTGTAATTCTGTTGTATGTATCTAAGCTCTGGATCGTTTCTCTATCATCTCCAACAACATCAGTCAGAAGATAGAACAGGACTGAGGTGATTTTAATACTGTTCTTACAATAGCAAGTATAGAAAAAGGTAACTTTTCTTTGCAGAAAAAAATCACCTAAACTTACAGTGTAATGGAAAAGGAAAAAAAAATAATGAAAGAAAGCCACACTAGACAAATATATTTATATACTTATATATTATATTTCAGAACGGAAACAGGTTAGCTGATTTAGTAAATTAGCTTACTGTTATGCAGTACTAGTCTCCTGGCTATGAACCTTAAGACCAGATGATTATGAGTGCACAGCTTATTGCTCATTCCAAGAGCATTTTTAGACAATTCAATAGATATGGATCTAATAGATATTCCTAGCCATTAAATATTTAAATAAACCATCATGATCACTAATCCAAGTGAATCCGGTAAATTTGACTTCTCTCTGAATGAAGTTAATGCATCTGTATAAATATTGCAGAATTAGTCACTAATACTGTGAAGAGCTGAAATGGAAAGCTGCAGTCTTCACAGTGCTTTTATCCTACGTGGATCATTGCTGTGTCAGTGTTAAGTCTATGGACAGCCTAAGTGCTAGTCTTGAGTGATGCTACTCCAACTACCCATTATGATTCACTCGGTTCTTCAAGTTGTTTGGTACAACTTTTGGAGTGCCAAACATCTCACATCTATCAGATCAGAGCAACTAAGTCAATTGAAACTCATCCCTTTTGGTAAAGAAGGTTTTTTATCTTCTGAGTACTTAGGCAGTAGAACAGAAGCTGCAGAAAACTCAGCAGTTTTCTTCCAGAACCACACTGGAGCTGGAAATTCTATCTGCATTAGAAGTTACTGTATAATTAGAAAAGATAATGACTTTTAAATTAGTTTTTATTAATAGAATTAAGCCACATTAAGTCATAAAAGGTGTTCATAAATATGTTAATAGAATGTGTGGTATTAATGAAAAACATTCTGTAAAGTCTGAATAATTTAAGAGCTAGATATTACACATTTAATTAAAATTAAATATTAAAATTATTAATTATTGCAGCTAAAATGGGTGTTGCCAGTAGGCATCACATTCTGTCTGGTCAATAAATAGCTGTCGTTATTAAATATACATAGATAATACATAAAATTTAGTTAATAAGTAAGGAATTCAGATCATTTTGACTGTTCATCAAATGCCCCTCAGAAAGCTGTTCCCAGCAGGTGATGTGTTGGCAGTTCTCACTTAAGATCACAGCAGGATCTTAAGCAAAACACAGAACTTGGCCTTATTTACAATGTTCATGCATAAATATTCCTATCCTGCTATTGTTAGAAGCTGTTGAATTAATTTAGTCTCTCTTCAGCTATCTCTTTTCAGACTCAAGGCCACTGGGCACGGAAGGGTCAGCCCTACGGACAGACTTGCTGTTGGGATTACTGTGACATCTGACATCTTTTGGACGCTGAGACAATTTTCTCTGAAAACTGTCTAATGAGATGGAAGTGAATGAATAAGTGAATGCAATATTGTAATGTTCATCTCCTAATGAGCAAACACAAGGTACGTGTTGTCAGAATGAACTCAGATGTTTAAAATTCTGAACTGCATATGTGTTGCTGTAGCTAGAAAGATGTAATATTCTCCATGGTCACGTTTGCTAAACATGAGTTGGAGAGTGACAGTTAGCACATACTGTCAAATAATAATAAAAAAAGCATTTCATTTTCTGAATGATTTCTTCCAAGCAAGGAGTAACGATCTGTGAGAAGTCTGGCAGGGTCCACAAGCTCCCATAGCTTCTCCCTGCTGTGGAGCCACAAACACCAGCTGGGAGCTGCACCACAGGATGCTGGACCAACCGCAAACAATGGAAGAAGCTTCCATGGAAGAAGCTTGCCTTCTCTCCAGTAACTGGAATATTTTTTTATGTAATGCTCTATATGAGCATTTAGACACATCAAATTTTACATGCTGATGACTTAGAGCCAAAAGAGACTCTAAGTTTAATTTAGATTTACGTATCATAGCACCAGGCCTCTGGCAAGGATTTCTCAATAAACCTTGACTGCTGGTTGTTGTATTTTATATAACTCCTTGTAGTTTCATAGCTGTGCTTGTGTCCCTAGAAGAGTTGACAGCTGTTTATGGAATCGTTTAAGCAGGCTAAAAACCTGAACCTCTTACACCTGGATAACCACAGATCACTTAAACTATCACTTAAATGAGCTCAAAGTCATCGTATCCCAAGTTCAGCTGATATTTTTAGAGACGGAGACTATTGGGAGGTGCAAAGATAAAATGTTCTTGCGCATTTCAAGGCAGAGGTGGGCACACAACACTTCTGGCATCCCTCCAGAAGAGTAAGAAGTTTGACCACACAAATCAATGTTCACATCAAAATATGGATGAGAGGCTCTGCTCTTTTGAGTGAATACATGCCATTACAGAAAATTGGCTGTGCTGAAGAAATGTGGAATGGGCTCTAGAACCCTTAATGTCCAGTAATTACAGAAGCTACTGCATAACCTTTGTTATGTTATATTGGGTTAGGCCCCAGGGATGACAACTTATGTCTCCACACTGTTCCCGTTGATACTGTGGACTACTGTTGTAAGGACACCACCACAGACACAGGGAAACTAACTCTGATGAACAGCACCATGGAGCAATGAAGTCATGCTATTAATTTGGAGGCACACTGTGAATCTGTGAGTGAGAAAGACAAATTTGAGTGGTAAGAGAGACTGTGTGTCATGCTATGCTGCAAGAGCAGAAAACTGGACTTAGTTCTATGGCAAATTGCAAAGACAGTCACTGAATTCAATTTTTTTCTGTTTCTCTGTTTGCAAGAAGAAAAAAAACAATGCAGTAAAGACTGGGAGAGACAGTTAGGCCCTTTATTTTGGGTGCTTATCATCTAAATTCATCAACTGAACAGAAATATAGGAAACTGCAGAGAAAATGTTATAAAAAGGCAGTTCATGCAAACAAAACCAAGGATAATGTTTGTTCATCTGTTTTAACCACTGTGGTTTAGATGTAATTAGCTACTCCTTACACAACATTAGTAAATGTACTCCAGTATATTGTATTAGAATAATTAAACCTTAGTAATAAGAGAACTTATTCAACACCCTTATTATTAAATCTCTGCCCAGATGTGGGGGAACACTGCCAGTTTTGGTGTGGATTATAACACATATGGATTAATGAGGTTCTGCTTTAACAATAAAGCTCAGCAGTCGACTAGGAATTTTAATCTTCAAAGTACTTTTCAAGCATTAAATAATTAAGGTCCCATAACATTCTCATGAGATAGGTAAGTAAGTAAATACTCCTATTTCCATTACACAGAGGAAGTATGGGTTAGAGAACTCAGCTGGACTAACCGAAGTCTCTGGAGGTGTAACTACAAAAGCTACATTTAGGACTATGGAATGGATTTGGTATTTCCACATTTAAATGTTAGGAAATGGTATCACTTCACTAGAAGCTCAAAAACATACCCACAAAACTCACTAAGTCTTCCCATCTGTCTCCCTTTCTAAAGTGCACTTTCTATTTCTGTATCAAGGATACCTATATAAAAGGTCCATGTGTCTTCTTTTTAAAACAGAAAGTTGCTGTGCGTATACCTACACATACACTGTTACTTAACAGAAGGATGTTCTACTTTCCTGCCAGCTGTTACAGTTATTAAAAAAAAAAAAAAAAAAGACATGTTTGCAAAACAAATTTTAACATTCAATTTTGTCCTTGAACAGTTTTCACTTGCAGCAATAAAAAAGCCAGAACCTGTAGGGGCTCATATTCCAATTGCCTGATGGTTTTAGACCAATTTTATTAACCAGTGTTTTGATTCATTTGGTTAAGTCAGTGTTTCATTTTGTTTTGTTTTGTTTTTAACACACTGCAGGTTCCTGAAATTAAGTTGGCGTTGTTAGAAACAACAAGGTGGTATTGGAAATGCAGCATGAATATGAATGAATGTTCACAGTTCCATCAAGGTGGTCCCTGAATGAAAGGGCACTTTTCCAAAATGACTATTGATTTTTGCGTTCACATCAGATGAATGATATATGGGCTAGTTCAAATTTCAAATAACATCCAACCTCAGCTCTGGAGATTTGTAAAGTGAGTACTAAAAGTAGGATGAATAGGATTATATAATCAGTACTCTGAACAGGTAGATGTATCTGGCTTAAATGTTCAGGCCCAGATGCTTTAGCCATGTATTACCCAAAGATAAAAGCTTCTGGCACACTAACAGAGTTAAAGAATTAGAAGATTGAAGTTTGCAGCTGCCTGAAGATTTCTGAAGGGTGGTGATTTTC
The DNA here is from genome assembly GCF_019238085.1 of Lagopus leucura. Lineage (NCBI taxonomy): Eukaryota > Metazoa > Chordata > Aves > Galliformes > Phasianidae > Lagopus > Lagopus leucura. The sequence continues at coordinate 11,245,934 of NW_024962265.1, read as the reverse complement.
TATATCTAAACAACAAAAACACAATGTATGCTCCCAAATTTTTCCTGCTTTTTTGCAAACACAGATATACAGTGCTCACTAGCTAACCTGTCCTGCATGAGAGCAGAGAACCTAAACAGACATCACTTATCTGGATATACTGTCTAAACTGCCTTCCAGCAACTGCATCTCTCCTTTGCTATATCTAAATTCAACTAAGCCTACTGATAACTTCAGTAAGTTATTATTTACACAAAATGGGACAACTCTTGTGAGAGAAACGCAGACTCATAAAAGACTGACTTGTAATGTCATGAGAGGGGCCTCTTCCAAGACATATCAGAAAGGCTGACATATCTGTTCCCTATGCCGGGAGATTTGATTCACATCCTTGATCAGGGCTGTAACAGATGGGCTTTTTACAATGAAGGTAGCATGTACATCTGGTTAGGACAAGCCTCCTTGCAAAACTGACTCTTTAGGAAAAACCCTCTCTGTCCCACCACACCGTTCCATTAAAAACACAAGAAAGTGAAACATGTTATAAGACAGATGTTTTTATTTTATCTGCCCAATAAATAATCCGCTGTGTGGCTGCATAACCAAGCTAATTTATAAAGCATTTGAATTTCTACCTGTTTCAGGAAGACTTATTTCCTGTATCTGTTATGCTACCAGAGAAAAAACAAAGCCAATGATTTTTAATGTATAATACTTATGCTAGAACTGCAGCTTGCTGTGACAATGTAGACTTGTAAACTGGCCTACCACCAGCACGGTTTCTAACCTCATGATCTCTCTGAATGACTTTTCTTCACACAGCAAGGTCAGCAAAGCAGAACTAAGGTAAGGATGACTGCAAGCACTGATGCTGTTCAGGGTTTTATGCTACCCAGGAACTTCTGATGTGTTGCTGAGGGATCTCAGACCAGATGGGGAAAGACACTGATGTATACAGTTCAGACTCTTGAACTACTGCTGCAATTTTCTGATGGCCTCTACATGTGTCCAGTTCTGCACTAGTAAAACACTAGGGAACATTTGCTTTCCAAACACTCTTCTTTGCAGGCACAAGCCAGAAATAAGCTCTAACAGGCAACACCTGCAAGCAATTGATTAAATTACCCTGATTTGCATGCCCCAAACTGGTCACTTAAACACAGCTTTCTGATGGCGGTGTTGTGGGCAAGAATTCTGTGAGGATCTGCTCAAAGCACAGTAGCTGGAGGATTGCTTTGGGAATAGCCTTTCCTTTTCCAATCTATCTGCTTCAATAGTGTGAAACTTGCCTTATAATTAGAGCAAATACACTACAGTGTGCAAAGTCAATAATAGCAGGGTGACTGAATTCATCTGAACACTGCTGGGTTTTCTGTGATGACAGCAATTAAGAAAAACTAGGAAAAACACATTTTCCTTTTCCTTTGCTTTCCAGGTATCGTTTCTAGGCCACAAACGTATATCATAAATTTTTTGTGTCTGAATAACTTGTGCAGTCAGATCTCAGGAAAATAGCTTGAAATTATGTGCACAGTGTTATGTATAAATTCAGCAAAGCCACTAGGTTTAAAAAATGCATATTGCCTTACAGACTGGTTCCCAAATAGTCTTCAATTTTACCTTAGTCATTTCTTCCAGAAACTGCATATAAATATGAATTGACATCAGTGTGTAACTTCCACCTTCATATCACTCCTATTTTTGTAAGCCAAGGACCATAACGATGGGGGTAATTATAGCTTTGGCTATCTGCAGTTTTGTCATGAGGAAAAACAGATATATAGAAGACCTACGGCTGTGCTTCTTGCACTAGCAGTAGTGGAAATCTAAGAACCAAATATGCAGGATATTAAAATAATTCTGTAAAATGCGTAGGTGTGCTCTGTTATCTAAGATAACCAGTTATAAAAGGAGAGTTGAATTTAGAAACTACTAAGAGAGCAAGAGTGTAAGAAAAAGATAGAAAATACTCAATTAACAACTGCAAGAAACAAAAGCATATTAGAGAAAGATAATATACATGCAGAGTTTACAAACCGTGTCTTTAGGGTGGCCCAATAAGTAGAAATATGGGGACCCATGCTTGTCACTTTTCATGCACATGGAGAGACTGGAAGGTACCATTCCTAAAGGAAGGGGAGGAACAGCCTAGGACCAATCATTAGAATTAACAGAACCAGTGACATAAAGATATTTCATTATTGTTAGAGCAGAGAATTCTTAGTAAGTTTAGAAGACCCGAGTAAAAAGTGCTTATGTAACAGGAAAGAAGTATTTCTGTAAAGCCGAGACAAATAAGCATGCTGTAAGTCTAAGTATTAGTGAATAATTTCAACTGCTACATGTATATATTCAGGAGGTAGAGTCACCTGAACAGTGTGTGCGGAGTACATCTCAAGGTGCTTTTTGAAGGAGTCATGACAAATGAAAAGCAAAACAAATAAATAACAAATTTTAGAACTGTGCCAACCAGTTTGCATGAAAAATCCTTGCACTGGTATCAACTCCAACATTTTTTGTCTCAGCCAATAGGGCAGTGCTAGATCATGAACTGAGAGTTACTTCAAGACCTTTCAGAAACGGCTCCTTGCTAAATAACTGGCAACTTTCATCTATTAGCCAGCAATGACTTTATGTATACTGAAGCTTTACTTGTCATGTGCACAACTCTTCCTTAAATAACTAAAAATTAATCTAAACCCTACTTTGAAAAATCACGTCATAAACCTTAAGTAGGGACTTCTTATAAGAGCATGTAGCAACAGGACAAGGTGAAATGGCTTTAAACTGGAAGAGGACAGATTTAGACTAGATATTAGGAAGAAATTCCTTACTGTGAGGGTGGTGAGACACTGGAACAGGTTGCCCAGTGAGGCTGTGGATGCTCCCTCCCTGAAAGTACTCAAGGCCAGGCTGGATGGGGCTGTGAGCAACCTGGTTTAGAGGGGGGTGTCTGTGTCTATAGCAAGGGTTTGGAACTACATGATCTTAAAGGTCCTTTCAAACCCAAACCATTCTATGATTCTATGATGGTCCATAGAGTGGGCTCTGTACATAAAGCCTCATGTGAAGCCACCCATCGTGAAAATGCACAGAGAAAGGTAAAGAAAAGCCATTGTACACAGCCATCAAGTTGCAACATGATGATCCTTATGGATCTTTTCCAATTCTGGATATTCTAAGATTCTCTGAAATGACAGCCAACCATGATACACAGAGCCCTTGTGTGCCAGACCTCACTGATACTGATTGTCCCAGCAAAGTACATGCAAGGCTGGACCCCGATTTTCAAAGAAGGGAAAGAGGACGTTTTTCATAAACATTGATGTGAATGGACTGGAGTGCCTTAAACTTCCAACTTTCTGCAGGCTAAACAGCTTGAACTAAATGAAAAATGACAAAAATTGATAGAAACTTGATAGAAAGTGAAGTCCTGCTGTGAAAGCCTTGGTTCCTTGGCTTTCGTTAAAATGTTTCTCGTGGGTGAAATTCAGTATTTCTATTTTTTGGCACCAGCAGGGAAGCAAGCTGGGGGTGGATGTTGTGCCTTGCTGCTGGGATACAGTCCACCCACAAATCGCCATTCAGAGGTCAATCATGCCTCAGCCTCCTCCACCTTTTAGCCCAGATTGCAGTTTTTTTATTGTAAAATACATTACTTTCAAGCACTTCTTATAATTACATATTCTAATGTAGATTTATGCAATGAAAGGAAATGCTAGCAGCAGTAAACCAGAAGAAGCAAGTTGCCAGCACTGCCAAGACTTAGAGTAAAACACCACAGGTTTTCCTAGGAATCTTCTTCCACTGATATTTAGAATAATTCTGGTTGTTGCTGAAGAAAGCTGTAGCTTCCTGGGGCAGAACTGTCATTAGAATTAGCCTGCCTCTTTCAGAGCTCATTGTTGGATGGAGAGGCTGTGATTTGTTAGTTTTATTTAAACTTGAATGTTATTATTTTTGGATGTTGTGAACAATTTTCCCTCGTTTTGCCTTTAGGGATGCCTCTTCATCCCAATGCTCAGCTGTGCAACATAGATTTGTTTCTGATGGTGTTATAGATAGGGATAAGGCCGGAAAAATACAAGTGCTTGCAATAAGACAACCACAGTGTGAGTAAGCAGCAGCTCCTGCTGAAGCCAATAACTTTGACGGATGCATAAATTGGGAATTAAGCAGACATTTTGAGAAATATTTTGGCCTGCTGCTTTAAACGAGGTGTATTTATTGCTGGGCTGAGAAGTGCACAGTGCCAGCATTGGCTTGTGAATGTTGTGTATCTTGATGGGTATGAAACTTGGCATTTCCTGCAGCAATCCCTGGGCACTGAGGATTGGGATCCCCAGCAGCACTTGCACTATAATATGATTTCTCACTGCGGTCTTGATTCTTTGGAGATTGAGTCTGGCAAACTATTTCCCATGAAACATGGTGCTGCTGTTCTTTGGGTTTGGATGAGCTGTGGCAATTCACCTTCTTTGGAATTCCAGTTCCTTTGGCTATCCTTATCCTCAGCAAACATGTTCAGCAATTGTGGGTGACAAAATATCCATTTTCTAATCTTCTTTTGGTTTACTCTGCTGTGAATCAGCTTCTTTTTCAGAGCATTTATCATATCTCTACTCCTTCACGTATCTTGTGATAGAAGACACTAGCACAGGATTTCTGGCTACGTGGGACCTTCTCTCTCTGAAGTGCTCTGGGATGTCTGGAATTTGCAGAATTCGCAGTTGGCTTTGAAGCAAATGGTGCTTTTATAGCACACTTTATTCCTTTCCCTAGGTTTACGCAGTGCCTCAGCTCAGCCAGAGTTTCCTGGGATGCACTTACAAGCACGGATTTCCAGGTGGCACAAACAGACATGTCTCATTCGGATTTACACTCTCTCAGGAGTGCTCTTCTTTTCTTTGCTGAAATCTTTCTGCTTTTCAGATTACATTTTTCTCTTTCACAGATCACTTTCTTATCAGTGTTGGCTTTTTCTTAACACTGCTTTCACTGATGCCAATCACAACAGCATTCTCCCACTGATAATTCTTATACTTAAATTCATGCTGTCATATTTTGTGCTAATGGAACAACGGCTCTGAAATTTAAAAAGAATTGATTACGTTGCTTTAAGAAAATACAAAGTTAAAGACTGGAAGACAATAACGTGGCATTTTTTAGCTAGTTAGTTTCAGCTATCCTAGACAGCCTTCTTTCTTAACACCATGGGTCTGAAAGCCACTGCTCTTGGAAAGGGCTTGAAATGCAGCCTGCCTACAGCTGATTTAGGAAGCCCTGACCTTTCACTTGTCAGAGACTGAGAGAGAAGAGCCAAGAAAGCATCCTGATATGCTTCTCCTTTGTTTCTATTCCTCTCCAGACATCTGTGCCACACCAGTGCTGCAATCCAGTCAACCCTTCAGCCTTGCATTTTGATGCTCAGCCAAGTCCTATTTCCATCTGAGGGGCTGCAGAGCTGGACACTGATGGTAATAAAAGAGATTTCTGACATGTACTTGCTAAGAACAACAGAAGAGTGATTCTTTCAGTAAAAAAAAAGCTCCAATTAGTCTGCTCAACAGAGCAATTCTGGTGGGAAGAAGAAATAACTGCTGTGTTTGAAATACTTGGATGTCTTCAGGTCCACTTTGTCCTTGTGCTTACTTGTCACAATCTTATTTGTGCCCAGTTTTCCTTAATTTGGAAAATTATTTTCTGGAGGTTTCTTCAGCACTCTGATAAATGCTCTTTGCAGCATGCTGTTTTATCCTTGAAATCCTGTCCTTCTTGAGAAGTGCCCTTTGGTGTTCATCGTTTCTATTTGTTCGTAACTTTCAAAAAAGTTGCTGTTGATTTTTATGTGCACTTTCTGTTTATTCATATAACACTTTTTATTGCTTTGGAAAGGACTTAGGGAGGACTGAAATATCAGATCTTTTCAAAAGCAGCTGCTTATTTTGTTTCCATTTCACCTGCAGACTGAACACTGTGTTTTCTCTGCCAGTGTCATGTTCACATTAAGAACTGCAGACATGCAGATATTACTCTGCTCTGATGCTTTCTGTAGGCTATGTGTACATTACAAAGTAATTTTTGAACACTTTTACTGCTGTTTCCGTGCAGTAGGTAAACATGAATTTCTAGCACTGCTGCTTAGCTCTCCCATGTGGAACAGTGATGCAGCCGATTATGATTAACTCTCTCATTAAACAACAATTCCTGATAGCAACTTCTATGGAATCATAGAATCATCTGGGTTGGAAAAGATTTTTAAGATCATCAAGTACAATTGTCAACATGACCTACAAAGTTCCAGCATTAAACGTGCCTTTGTGCCAATAGTTCCTTAGAGCATATATCACAATAATCTGCATTTTTACATTGCCTTTCCTCTAAGCCTTTCCATATGGTGAGCAATACTTTAAACTTACATGTGAATTCATCTAATTTTTGTCCTGTTATTACTACAAACTGCACCCAGATCTGTAGTGGTTTATCCATATTTCCCAATCAGGTACTTTTGAGGAGAGGAAAGTTCATGCTCCTTTACATCTGTTGGAGGATTTGTTTTCCCAGAACAATACGATATACACTGAATATTTTTTCCCCCTGTTTATTTATATTTTCTTATGACTTTGTAGTAAGGTACAGATCTATAAGACTGTATGAGCATTTTAGATCTCCCACAAGCCTAGGTTTAAGTGCCATCCAGAAGGTGGAACTTAAGAAAGGCAGAAAGACTCCAAACTATAATCAAGTCTGGCATGGATTCTTTGGTCTCAGTAGCATCCCATGACCCCCAGAAAATTAAATCATTTTCCAAGGAACCTGAGAATGGCTGGAACATGGCTCTGCTATTTGAGAAGGATTATTATTGCTAAGTCAGTAGTGGACTCTTATTTATTCTTTCATTAAAAGTGATGCACCTCTCTCTACAAAAAAGTTTTGGAGGTGATCTGAATCTCTGTTGGAGGTCTTCCTGGAGGGGTTGGCTAAAATTGTTATTAATGATCTTCGTACCAATTTCCCATAATCACTGACAGCCATTTTGGCTTTGTTCCCACTCACAAAATATACAACTGACCAACTTTATCACCAGGTGAGCAGGTTCTGACCCAGAACCTCTTGAAAGCTGGTAAAAATGCAACCAGCGCTGTCCCAAGTGTTGCCTGAGCCATAGGATTGGCTCTCGTTCAGAGAGGAAAATAGAGCAATTACCATAGACTGAGAGCTGGCAAAGCACTGGCTTTCAGTGGAACTGACTTTAATGCCTCCAACTGAGGTAACGAGCTTTTGTTGATAACAAAGGCTGACCTGAACCTACATTTAAACCTAAGTATTACTTTGCATTTTCATATGCTACTGCAATTACTGATTCTAATGGGAAATGATTCTGGAACTTCAAATAGAATATTAGAAAAAATTAAAGGACTTTTGGAAGAACTAGCATAAAGATGTAAAGGAACATTTATTTAAAAAACATTTTTCTGTGATATTTAAGGCCCAGCTGCATACGTCATAGAACTTATGTAAACATATGACATGGTCATGCTGTTCTTTAAGACCTGATTTCAATTTTTAAAAAAGTGCTTTTTATCTTTGAATTACCTTTGGATAACTTATTTTTATTTCTTGACACTTCAGCAGTGAAATAAGGTTTCTATAGTGTCTAAATGGCTCGCACTTTGGAATATTTGAAAAAGTCTCAGAAATGAAATGTGAGAAGAATGAATCTTGCTTTCTTATCACAGTCAGCAGTTTCCTTTTCTATTCAGACTTGGCTTCTACTTGATTGTCTGTGTATACTGTCAGAGATAATACAGAGGGTAGGGTTGTCAAAGTACATTCTTTTTAATGCTTGGAGTTTAAATCTGAGCCTCTAAATGATGTGGCAACAAGACTGTCTGCAGTGATTGAAAATGTGCAGAGAGGTACCAATAGAGGAAAGGACAGCTTACAGGCAAATCAGCAACTCCCAGCACACTCAGAGATATCCTCTAAAGAGTTCAAAGTGCTTCCTCCAATGCACATCTTCTAAGCCATTGCCAGTGCTGGGAGGGCAGCAGAGGACAGTGATGTACATACATCTGTGTGCGGCCTTGAGCCAAGAAAGCACTTAAATGTGAACAAGTCCATCTGTACTCAGGTAAGCATTTAAGTCCATACTTAATATATCTTAGCACATGACAATATATTCATTCACAACTGCTACTTAACACCAAAGCAGTATAATTAACTTATATAGGTTCATGCACATAGAAAATCATAAAGATGAAAACCCACCATATTCAGGGACCTGTCCTGTTCCACGTTTCAACAACAGGCGCACTCTCCTGCCACCAGACTTGATTAGCTCTATTGCTCTGGCATGTGTCATGTCCCTTGTGCTTTCTCCATTGATTTCAATTATTTGATCCCCTACCTGTCAGGTAAGAAGAACATTGAGTGAGACAGAATTGCAGGAAAATGAGCGTTTCAGGAAGAGACATATTCAATGCATCACAGGTTACTTGAATGACAGACAGACACATCAAGGCAAATTTGTTTCTGTCTGTCTGAAGGATATCACTGGCAGATTAAATAACCTTCAAGATGAATTCTGAATGGGATGTATCAAATGCTGCTCATCTGCAGCTGAAATCAGAGCAAAGTGTTTGTAACCTGTCTTGTGCCTTCTATACGAAAGAGGTTTTGTGAACTGCTTGATATGTTGGAACCACTGGAAGCATGTTACCATGCTACAGTTCACCTTGTGGTGTTGTACCAGCCTGAGAACACCACTGCTGCATGGAACTGACTGTTTTCACAGAGAAAAGAAAGCATCAGAGTACAAACGCTGAGATCTACCACTGGACTATCCAAATCTTGGCAGCAAGATTTCACACCAAATTTAGTGTTGCAGACTAAAGAAGGAAAGGCAAGTTGCTGCAGCAGCCACTACCAAGATCAAGCACATGTGCTGGATTCTCAGGGAGTGTGATTTGCACTGGTGACCCACAGGTGGTTTTCGCTGGGGTGTCTGCTCAGATCATCAATCCCCACACCTCTGACTACAGATTTCTGTTGCCGCTTTCCTGGCTGCTTTGCAGTCATTCAGCCTCCTTAGTACTTTTCTGCCTCTATCTCTCTAGCTACAAAGCAGGGCACTGCTGTCTGTGTCTCCCTCCTTGAACTCCCTCGGATCTTGCCTTGTTCTGGTTGTGCCCTTCACTCACAGAGAAACCAGCTTTGGGTGCAGGAAACCTCTGCACTGAACATCAGAGTGCTCACTTTGCATGGTCAGCATGACAGGCAGCACAAAGAGCAGGTAGTAGTTCTATTGCAGCTTGGTGCAGTACCACGGCCACACACTAACTCTGCGGGATGGTCCAGTGAGCAGCATGGCAAGGTGACAGCCCCGTATGAGCAGCACTGCAGCCTCCAGAGGTGAGGTTTTGCAGCTGCATTGCAGATGTGCTGTTAGAAGGAACACCTGGATGGAGATCCTGGTGTCAGTAGAGGTGCGAGTCCAGGAACTGGGCTGCCGAGAGCTGCATGAGGGTCTGAGCTGGGTGGGCTCAGCAAACTCATTTATCAGTGCTATGAGAGCACAGCTGCTCAGGGGGGTCACACCTGCCTCGGTCTGCATCTGTGTATTCCTCACTGTGGGGAGCTGTGCACACCCAACACACTGAAAGTACAATGCTGCGTACATCCAAGAGAGGGTTTTAAAGAGACTGTACAGATCTCTGGATGATGAACGCTTCCTTTTCCTCTTACAAGCTCCTGTTGACAAAACCAGCTCTTTGCTGGCCTTGGACACTGGAAGGCTTTCTGTTTTGTATGCTTTCTTTGCTGCTATTGTATTTCTGTCAACTGAAAGTGTAATCCTCCAGAGGCTTTCTTTCCTTCCTGAGTCTGCAGTACACTATTTACCAAATAAACTTGCATAATATGAAATGTCAACAAGACTGCTTGCATCAAAGAAAACTGGAAGGGATGTCAAGAAGTTGTCTAGTCCCTACTTCTGTTCAGAGGCAGAAAGAATGCTACTAAAAGCACTGTGCCAGTGTTTCTCAATAGGAATTCATGCCTTGTCAATAGGAGTTGCAGTCTATTTTAAGAACTCTTCCAGAGTACCGCAATGCAATCTCTTCCAGTACTTTATTTAACTAAAAAGTCATCGATTCAAATAAAACCTCAGAGCCTTGCTATTATGTTTGGAATTTGCTGCAGATTGAGCAGCGGAGGAAAAATTCAGGATTATTTGATGCCAAAAGGCTGTATTTTTTGCAGTGCAAATTTATTTCTTAGATGATTTTCTCTGTTAGGAGTAATGGATGTAGCACGCAGTATGGATTTTTAGATACTTCTGCTGACATCCAGCAGTGACACAAGCAGATGTGCTCTTGGGATCACACAGTGGTTGGCCGTGAAGGTCTCCGGTGTCACCCTGACTTTTGCAGGGCCAGTTGGATGTAGCTGCTTCACATGTTCAGAGCAAGACCAGAAAACCCCTCTTACCACTTACATCACAGGAAGATTAAACATAGATTTATAGCACTCTCCCCACAAGGAAAGACAAATGCAGACAAAATGCCACCAGTTTGAGAGAGCCTGCTTCCAAATGCCATGAAACAACAAAATCCTCATAGAAATCCTGTGAAAGTCAGGCTGCACTTTCCAAAGGTTTGAAGACAGTTCTTTTTTTGTGGCGTGCTGCCTGGATATACCACGTTTTGCAGAAGGTATTTAGAATGATCTTGTTAGCGTGTTTTGAGAAAAGAAGTGCCAGATTAGATCAAACGAAGGAGTTGTTTTCATCACTCCTTGATAAATAGCCTTCAAAATGAGAAACAGTGAATGTTGTTCAGAGCACGCACAGTCCTGCACCCCAGAGCAGAAAGACGGAAAGAAATTTTAATACAGTTTAATATGTAAAAAGGTTATGTTAATGCCACATTTTCCCTTGCTGTTTGCCTTTCTTCTGTTCTCATTGGTCAATGTACAGGAACTACCTTGTATCGGTGTAACCTTTTCTGTATTTCAGTAGGTTGCTTTTTATGGAGGCAGAGAGTATCTGATCTGATAGTCCCTCTTTTTAATACAAAATCATATGCACAAACAACCTTGGAAAGCTTAAAGCAAAAAAAAGCCTAGCATCTTCAGTATGTGAGTGAAGGATAGTAAAGAAACAAGTTCGCAAAAATTGGGTACTCTGAAATTTCCATTACAAGGATTGAGACCAGAGGAAAAATAAATAGAGGCAGGAGCAGAGGGTTAATTGTTTTCCCTGCATTTGTGTCTTGTGGCTGACTGATGTATAACTGAATTACGGCAGCTGTGCAGCACAGGTCCAGCTCGAATTAGATAAGAAAAACAACACAGAAGAGAAATGCTATGAACAGCCTTGCCCTGGGAAGAGCTTCAATTAGACTTCCTCATATCTGGGGAATTCAGGTAAAAAGAAAATCTTGATTGAGAACTAGTTTCCTGTGCATCTAATAAGGTACCAATTCCTATTCTTACTTTTTTCTGAAGCTAACATTTATAACCTCTCCTTTCTTCCCCCTGCCCGTATGGATTCTCTGATGTTTGGTACAAGGCCTTCATGCCATGTACTTTCTCTCAGTCCAGGCATTCAGAAGTGCTTTCTCCTCTACTCTGCTCAGAAAGCAAAAAGCTTGTCATAAAACAAATCTTTCTCTCATGATCCTTTACAGATGCTGCTGGTGTAGATCACTCATTTGGAAGAGAAACAGACATAAAATATTGTTCTGGGGATATTTCTGCCTTTTCAAGATTCAGTGATTATTGAAGAGGAGCTTGGATATACCAAGGTGAGGACAGAGGTAAGGCTAAGATGAGGGTGAGCAGGTCTAGAATCATAGAATCATAGAATCATAGAATCACCAAGGTTGGAAAAGACCTAAGAGATCATCCAGTCCAACCGTTCACCTATTCCCTATTCTAGAAAGCTTGTCTCACAGTGAACCCTCATTGCTCTCCTTTCAGGATCAAAAGCTGGCTCCCACAGTTTTATCCCCATGCCACACATGATCTTTTTAAGGTAATTCTCCTTTGGGTACTTCCAAGTTCATACATAATCCCCAGACTGGAGTTACTACTAAGCTGGGGGTAGGCAGAACTGATCAAAATGATAAAATTCTTCCCATGTGGGAGAAGCATTCTGGTTAATAATGAGGTTTTTGCATTTTTGTAGCACATCAGATTTGTGACTCATAGTTGGCTTAGATTCCAAATTTATCCTCTACAGTCTTATTCCCTATTTTAAAAGTGCATCTGATTTCTTAGCCCTAACAGAAGCACAGTGTGTTTCATACTGACTACTTCAGTACAAAAAGTTCATTCTGAAATCTAACTCAAAGTCTTCTTAAGTTCTCTTTGACTAAGGACTTTGGCATCAATGAATTTTGCTATTTAGCAATAAGTCTCCAGTTATTAATTAATTTGTTGAATTGAGCTTATTTTATTACAGACTCCTCAGAAGTACACTTGTAATTCAGGAGCAAACCACTCAGGGTATCCTTTGAGAGTGATTATTTTCAGTAACTGCCTGACAGCGACTCCACCTAGATGCCATTTTTCCATCCCATTTATAAGAATTTCCTATAAGGGAGTGCTGAAAGGTGAAAACAAGATGCCTTATACCTTCTTCTTCCCATTTTTACACAAAGAAATAAAAATAAAAATAAGAAATGAAAATCAGACTGATCTGACAAGGTTTATTTTTTGCAATTTTTGTTCACATTCTTTTTCAACTTTTTGATAACTTGTCACAGATTATTTCTGAAAATGAAAGTTAAAGGAACTTTGCTATTCTATTTTAGATGTAGAGGACATGTTTTCCTTTCTTGAGTCTGCCACTAACTTCCTTGTTTTCCATAAGTTCTTGGAGAACCAATCACAAATAGTGTAGAAATTTTTTTCTTTAAGTCATTGAGCATACACAAACATCAGCAAGTTCAGCTGACTTTAATTTCAAAATTCTTTAAGCATCTTTTTCCTTACTCTTATCTCTACTTATTTGTTTTTGTTGAAAGGTGTACTGTTGAAAAGGTGATCTCTCTGAATATTTTGATGAAGATTGATAGGAAGAAAACACTGAGTACTTCAAGTTTTTACACATTCTCAGTGATACTTTCCTTCTCTTCGTATTTATTTTAATGTATTTCTGTTACCTTATTACCTTTTATGCTTTCCTTGCGGATTATTTGGATATCCATCTGACTTACTTAAATTTCCTTCTGCATTTAATAGGACACCATCCATCTAACAGGAGTTGTATCATCATGGTTTGAGTGTCTGAATTGTTTATTGGGTATGACCTTTTGACATTTGCTCCTTTCATTGAATGTGGCACATTTGAATATCAGACCATTATTTTTACGAGGAATTTCAGCACAATGCTTTCTGTAGAGATATAAAGCTTTTAACACGAGACACGCAAATGTTCTAAAAGATAAGCTTCAATGTAGCAGCATTATCATTTTGCAAGGTGTTCAGTTTCTCTGTCATTTTCAACTTATGGATTTCATTTTTCTTAAGAAATTAACAACAACAAAAATTCTCCAAGCCTGCAAAATCACACCTCCAGCTCCACAATTCAGGTGTAATTTTTGCATGACTGTCTGAGAGGATGCGTGCATCCTAATCATTACATTTCAAACACACTAACAGCACAGGAACGGTTTGAGAGTGCTGCCCATGAAGCCCAATATTTTAATCTCATAAAGCTTTAGACTGTCTTTGACTCTTTAGAATAAATGCTAACTAGAAGATGTCATTACACAGAGTCAGTATCCAGAGCTATAATGAATACAACTCATTGCTAGCCATCAGTGATTGGGATGCCAGTCATGCAAACCAGTCAATGGACCTCTTCCTGCTCTCAGTAGCAGGCCTTGCATCATGGCACCCCGTGGAAATTGAAGCAGCCCTGATTTGTAACCTTCCTGGCAGTCTTCAGCAGAGACAACAAAGCCTTAGCAATCAGGCATACCCACCAGCTAAAGGCTGAAGTGCATTGGCAAGGTGGCCTGGGAAGCTTGCACAACTGTTGCCATCTGTATTTATTCTCAAGAAATATGCTCGTTCCAGCTATGAATCTGGCAATTTTATACAAATTAATTTCCCATTGTGTTTCTTTTTTCCTACCAAATGTGACCCTGGCAGAATATGCATTTTGTATAAACGCTTACCCAAATTCATCAGTGCTTCTCTTGATCTGATGGCATTTGATGAAGACAATGTTCCTCTCTTATATTCTTACAGTGTTCAAACACAGAAAGCTGCCCTCTGCTTAATGCTTTTAAAGTTGAATATTAATGACTTAAACGTAAATAAGAAAGTAGTTTGTGTGTATGGGAAATGTCTCTTAATAAAATCTGCTTCAGTTCGAGTTAATTCAGACTATCCATCCATGCATAAGAACAACTGAGGTATAAAATTGGGCACCATGTTTTCTGGCAATAATGAGAAGATAATATTCCTATGGAGTGTTTAAGCGACATCACTATTGATAGGTTAATTAGAAAGACAATTGTAAAGCTTCTCTGAATCATTAGAATAAAGAGTCGCCAATACATGGGAGCTTTGCTGCAGAATCTTTGCTCTGGCCATATTTTATAATTATTATTAACTGTGTTGTTAAAAAAAGCCAATCAGCATATACAAACAGAATTTCGGAAGCAGGCAAAATTGGAAAGAAATATATATAGTTTTACTGTAATTAAGAAGCTTTTCCTTGTTCAACTGTTTTTAAACTGCTTGTGATAGCCCTGTGTACATTTGCCTCTGCTAGCACATATCTAAGCAGGTGTATAGTTCCCTGTTGCACAAAATGAAATTAATTGTGGATGCATATTTTCATACTCTGTTAAATGAGGAAATCTAATGAAAAAAAAAAGCAGTCTCAAATGATTTGTGCAGAGGGCATTGCTATCTGTCATTTTACTAATGAGTTTTCTAATTAAACCTCAGGAAAGAGACTAATTACACTTAATTCCTTTTTATATGGGCATTCCATTTTTATAACTGATGCTTGGATTTTGCATTTTATTTGTTGCTGTTGTTATTGTTGATGAGTCCAAAGGGCCGAGAGATTGTCTGTTCTTGGAAAATGAACAGAATAGCAACTCCAGAATATCTATCTTGGTCAATTTCCAGGTGATGTTGAGCCCTAATATCATTGCCTCAATGTAGGCACACGCTGGATATCTGCTCTGCAAATTTCCTCAGAGAATTTGTTGTGCCTGGAAATCCCATGGTGTATTCCCAGATTTGGGCTTCCTTGAGTGTATTGTTGGTACAAAAGCTTGGACTTCTTGGTAAGAGAAATATATTTTGCTTTGGAGGAATTACAATGATGTGTTCCGTGTCTCACTTGAAGCAAACTCCAATAAGGGTATCAAGTGATAGTTTCTTCTCTTTGGTGGTCAACCAGCTGTTTAAGCGGGGAAACAGCAGAGAAGATGCTTTTTCCCCTTCTTCTGAGAGAGGGAAAAACATGAGAGCTGTTACTGCAGAAAGAGAGCTTGGAAACTGAAAAATGTGTACGACTACATGTCTGTGTACAGTGAGGAGTGCACAAGGGAAAATGAGGTTTGCAGTGGTTGCTAACAGGACAGCAAAGGAGACTTACAGTTCTATGGTAGACTTGATGCCTTCTGCAGCACTGCTGCAAAATAACTCATGTATGTGAATTAAAGATGTCAGAAAAGGAAAATTCATTACCTTACTTGTGTGTAACATTGCATTTTTAAACAGAGCTAGAATGACTCAGTGTAGAATAATGTAATGTTAATGGCTATTTCAGCACTGCAATCATGGATGGGAACCAGTAGAGTCTGTTAAAAAGGAAGGAAAAAAATCCTGCTGTCTCCCTGATGGATTCAGATAGTTCCATTCCCATTAGGGAAATGCAAAGCAAACTCAAGATTTGACAAACAGATTTTAAAGATCTTCTGCAGAATCCTAAGCATAAGTGTTCATGGGGAATACTTCATCCAAAGTTGCATTCAAACAGGAAAACAGAAAAAAAAAAAAAAAAAAAAAAAAAAAGAACTCTAAAAAGGAAAGTGCTAAAACAAGAATTAAGAATATACTTTCAAAGGATCAGGGAATCAAAATCTCAAAAGATAAAGAAAAGTTCCAAGATAAAAAAGCAGCCAAACTTGTGCAAAGGGCTCAACAGAGGTCAGCCTGAGAATGATTCCAACAGCAGTATCAGTGGGAAAGTCTACAGAACAAATTGATAAAGAAAATAGGAAGAAACCACCAGATGCAGATGGCACTCATCCTCAACTCTGAAGGAATTTGGATATGAAACTGCTGAACTATGGGATGTAATCTGCTGTCTAGATCAGAAAACGGCCTAGTAGCAGAGGAATGGGAAGTGGCAAGTGTGACACCTGTCTTGGAAAGCAACCAACTGAGTCTCCTGTTCATTCCAGCAGACGGACGGAAGCAATAAGGAGGGTGAGGAATAGCTGGCACATGGATAATTATGATATACTAGAGAAGGATCAGTGTAGCTTTTGTAGAGGGAAGCTGTTCCTCATGGAACTATTGCTGGTCACTGAAGTTGACAATGACTATATAGATAAATGTGATCTGGTTAGTATACTGACATTTTCAGAAAGCTTTTAATAGT
This sequence comes from Lagopus leucura, assembly GCF_019238085.1. NCBI lineage: Eukaryota > Metazoa > Chordata > Aves > Galliformes > Phasianidae > Lagopus > Lagopus leucura. The sequence goes on along the minus strand of NW_024962265.1, from coordinate 11,229,313 downwards.
AAGAGCCTTCAGTAAAGGCTCTGCTGTGGAAGGAGAAAGAATAGGGTCTGTTAGGTAAGAGATTAAATTCAAAGGGAAAAAAGCTGGAAATAAGTGGTCAATTTTCACAATCAAAAGACTTTACCATAGTGATTATTCTGTTCAGTGTATTTGTAAATGGCATGCTGAAAAGGCTGAAGATTGAATGACAAGATTTGCAGGCAACACAATGCCATGCAGTATGTGTGGAAAATTACACACACAGTCACTCCAAATTAACCATTACTCCTGAAGAGACAGATCTTACATCCTTGTGATTAGTTCTATGAGATGTCAGCCCAATCAAAAAAGCAAACAGAATGTTAACCACTAGGGAAAGAATAGAGATTAAAGAAGAAACTGTTATTTCATTTAAGAGCAACAGAATCTTGAAAACTGCAGATTGCTCCGGCACTTTCACCTTCAAAAGAATGTGATAGACCCAGAAATGGTTCAGAGGCCAGTGAGGATGGTCAGCAGTAAAGAAGAGCTCCTTTATGAGAAAGATGAAACAGACTGCTAAACTCAAGCAAAAGAAAAGATGGGTATGACGTTGGTCAGTAGAATAAGAGATATGGAGATGAGGAAGAAATTATAATATTACTGTTGTAGCTGTAATTAAAAAAAAAAAAAGTTTTTTTAAACAATACAAACATTGATCTTTGGAAACTCTTGATAGAGCATATCAATAATGTCAAAGCACAGCCATATTCAAATAAATGGATAGAAGAAATTCTGAATACTAAAAATGAAAATTCCAGCATAACGAATCTGTACAATGCTGACTGCCAGGGGCTTCGCTGTTTTACCCAGTGAGAAATCATTTGATATTTGTTCTACAATCCTTTGCTAAGGTAAGCATTATCTACTCATCCTTTCTGGAGTGATTATACTAGGGTGGGTGGGATGTAGGAATAGGTCTAATATTCATATTCTTTCACCTTCATATGTGAACTCTTCCAGTTCTGGCTTGTGGTAGTTTGGAAAACACAGAAGAGAGGCTGCCTTTGTCATGCCTGTGACGGGGCAAAATGTTTCAGGTGTCAGAGCAACACAATTTGGTCTATTTTCATTTTTTTTGAAGATTCCAGACACTGGATTTTTGAACTTAGAGCTGATTCATTTTTAGACCTCAAAAGATTTATAAAGCTTCTATAAAATACAGAATTAAATATGGTGTCTGCCTTCCAAATAAGTATCTTATTCATAAAAATTAATGCTAAGCCATTTTCAGCAAGATTATTATCTTGTTCCTTTGAAGGACTTTGCTATTAGACATAGAGTTAGAAAGATGCTTTGTGCCCAACAGAGTACATTTTTAAGAGAACGATTTTAATTACATGTGATAGGAATGTTCTTTCACCTTGTCTTTCTCCAAATAAATTTAAAAAATACAACATTCAGCTTTTTTGAGAAATGCTGAATAATAGTTCACATACAGTTAATCCAGCCCTGATTTATTAAGATTTTACTCTGTCAAGATATATTCAGCATCCTGTAGGACATTATTTTGCATTTCTTTGTTGCAGACACAAGAATGCTGATCAGCTTAATATCTACACGCCAATAAATTCCTTGAGTTTCACCACTCACATTAACCCAGTACCCAGCTCTGCTCATCACAGTCTGACTTATGTACAGCTCAAGTGCTCAAATATCCCAGTTGAATTCCCAGAGTTCGGATCAATCACACCCACTCTTGCTACAAGTGAGGATGGACAGTGATTTATGTAGTAGGGAATTGGCACATGAAAGAGATTACCCCAAGGGTCTGTGCAGTTCAGTGGGAAAACATAGCTAAACATCTTACTGTACCGTTCAGATGGATCACAAATCACAGAATAAGTGGATGGGACAAAGAATCTTTCTCTTTATGTTCTACTGTAATGACAGTGTTGACATTCACTGAACGCTTACTATGAAGGTAAGATTTATATTATAGCATAAAGTAAGACAGGTAAGCCACAGGATTTAAGGGTAAGTGCTAGTTATGTAGGAAAGATTGGCTACTTAAGTGACATGAATCACACTGGAGGCACTTGTCTGTTAGATATGTGCACAAGACCATAGTCAAACAAGCTGGTGGAGCACTGTATGCTCCAGGGCCATTCCTCTGTCCCTTAGGTGTGTGCATAACATCCATTTTTTAAATATCTAAGCATCTAATTATTAATGACTTTTCAGTGTAATTTCTGACAGCCCTCTCTGTATCTCAAAGACTTCAGTATTCTTTCTGATCCTGAATAGGACTACAAAGTTTGCTGTGGCAAATATTAACGTTACACTGGTTAATCCTTGGTTTATTTTTTTTACTACTATGGTTGTTTTTTCTTTTTTTTTATTACTGTGATTGCACTAAATGTTTGTAAGCAGATAATGACTGATCAAGCCTTTTCTCTTTCCTTCTCCCAGTTTCTTTGCTGTAAATTTCTTGACTGGATAAGGAGATGTCACTGTCATCCATTATTTCTACTGTGTGAAAACCACTTGTATTTTTAATACTTTTTCTTTAATCACTGTCAAGCTGAATTGAGCTTCTTGCTCACCATACTTATGGACAGCAACCTCTGCAAATCCTAAGGAGACCTTAGCAAACAGCCCTCTGATGTGGGACTAATGGAGCAGCTTAAACAGACACTACATTTGTCTTTAATAAAAAATCTTGGTGAGGGTTCACACAAGTGAGGAGCCAGTGCAAACTGTGGGGTCTGCACAGCAATGTCCTCTTACAGATTTCTCCTTACCGTAAAGAAATCTTTCGTTCTTCCTCCTGAGCTTTTTCTGTGGTATTATTTCACATTTACCTCTTGCCTTTGGAGCTACAGAAAGCTCCAAAAAGCTGAGATAATCCTACAAAAACTTTTTCTGGAGGGACTGAATGAGCAAAGCAAAATGTGTGGAAAATAGAATCTCAAGGATTAAGAGGCAGCACCTCTTGTTCACCTGTCTGAAGCTACAGGTACTGCATGTGATTGCTAGAGAGTATTTCTGGTATAACGTTTGGCAGTGGATAAGGAATCTCACAAAACAGAACATGTGGCAGCCCTTCCATTTCAGCTTGGATTTTTTCTTAGAGATGTGAGACACTAGCTACTGAAGATGCTTTTAATATAAAACGGTGATACATTGCACAAGGACATGCATCTATGGAAGCTGAGTTAAATTTAAGCCTTAGAGACAGAATGATAACTACACTGGTGGAAACAGATGACTTTCATCTTTAAAAACCTATAAATCAAGGTCTGCTGTAAAGCAACTAGATGAACACCAAGCAAGAGGCAAAAAAGAAAGCCAAAATGAGAAAATTCTATGATGAACATGGAAGAAAAAGACTTCTGCTTTGTTTGTTATACAAAAGCCTTCCCAAACACTGCTGGGATATAACTACCTGAAGCTGCTCTAAATTTTGCCTACACTTCAGTTCTCGTTATTTATAGTGAAATCAATACCTCAAGTTTATTTCTGACTTTATGACTTGACACATATGGGAATGCCCGGCTCTGAGGAGATGGTTTACATTCCCTTGTTAAACTTCACTGCTGTACAGAGTTTATGGAGTCCAGATAGATATCTGACAACATACTGCATATTGTCCTGAGAAGTCTGAAGAGTTGGTCTTATCCTAATTAGTTTCTTCTAGGGGATACAGCTAGCAATATCTAACTTTCACTTATCACTCTACTGTTTTGAAGCCCAACATATAGGCTTTTTTAAGTGGTCTTAAGCTGATATCTCCCATGGCGTAAGAGAGGGCTTCAAGGTATGATTTTCATGAGCACTCTGCCCCTCTTGCTGCAAGTAGCAATGCAAAGGCTATGTCTTCAGAAAGAAAAAGTAGAAACAATTGCCTGACCTTTCATTTGAGATATATGCGAAGAAGGAAATGACAATTTTGAATAATGTTGAATATTTGTACATAGGTTTTGACAGTAATTTCAAATGAAATGCTTATGCCTTCCATGATCTGAAACCCCAGCTATGTTTCCTTCTACATAAGAGACTGGTTTCCTCTTGGCTGCTTGCCTTTTTTGGCCATTGGCTCTTGAATATTGTATTCTTTTTTCTAGGAATGATCCTTGATGCAGCTGGATGAAATTTTTTGAATAAGGTGATATCAACTCTGTTATCATGGGAAAGGATGAAATACACAGATTGCTAGTTTGCAGAATGCCATGAACCCACCCACATCACCTATTAGTTACTATTAGAGGGTGAGTCTCTCACTGCTCATTTGGCAAGCTAGAACAGACTGAAGCCTCACAAATTCTTATGCAGCAACAGCATGGAAGCTCACAATAAACACTGCAGGAATATTTTGTCCCTTGTGTCTATTTCTAGATCCAAGTCTGTACAAATGAAATAAAGAGGAGCACTGGCAGCAGACAAGCAACAAAACAAAGAGCCAAAGAAAGAATGCAAAGCATGACAGATATAAAGCTCTGTGGTACTTGTGTTTTAGAAGTCTGTTTTACAAATCTATTCAAAAATGAGAAAAATTGTGTTGGTAGATATGAGAAAGTTAGAGATAGGGCTTACTGGTGTACGTAGACTGAGAAAAATGAGTTGACAAGGCAATGAAGCTGGAACTGTCAGAGATAGGAAGTATGACTGTTATGGTAGAAGTGAAAAAAAGGATGTAACTCATGAAGTGACAAATGACACAGACGTACAGTGTGTATTAAAAAGCAAATTTTGTCCTCATTCTTCACGAATTTCAAATTCAGTAAGCCTAATTGTGCAATATATTCTGTATTCTTGCAGTCTGCAGCCACAGGCTCTTTGAGGCTGGTTACAGTGAGCATGCTGGCTGCTGTAGATACCATTTACAGCAAAAAGAGATCTGTTGATCATATCTCATACCTTATCTTCATATCTTCATCTTGGAAACATGATGAGTACTTGTAATAATTTGTAATAATGATATTTGTAATAATGATGAGTACTTGTAATAACTGCCATTCAGCAAGACCTGGATAGGCTGGAGAGCTGGGCAGAAAAAAACCGGATGAGGTTTAACAAAAGCAAGTGTAGAGTCTTGCATCTGGGGAGGAATAATTCCATGCACCAGTACAGGTTGGGGGATGACCTGCTGGAGGGGAGCTCTGCGGAAAGGGACCTGGGTGTCCTGGTGGATGACAGGTTGGCCATGAGCCAGCAGTGTGCCCTTGTGGCCAAAAAGGCCAATGGCTTACTGGGGTGCATTAAAAAGAGCGTGGCCAGCAGGTCAAAGGAGGTGATCCTCCCCCTCTACTCTGCCCTGGTAAGACCTCATCTGGAGTACTGCGTCCAGTTCTGGGCTCCCCAGTACAAAAAAGACAGGGATCTCTTGGAAAGAGTCCAGCGGAGGGCCACGAAGATGGTGAAGGGCCTGGAGCATCTCCCCTATGAGGAAAGGCTGAGTGAACTGGGTCTGTTCAGCCTTGAGAAAAGGAGACTGAGAGGGGACCTGATCCAGGTCTATAAATATCTAAGGTGTGGGGGGCAGAATGGCGAGGCCGGACTCTTTTCAGTGGTGAGTGGAGACAGGACAAGGGGAAATGGCTGGAAACTGCAGCATAGGAAGTTCCGCACAAACATGCGCAAGAACTTTTTTACAGTGAGGTGACGGAGCACTGGAACAGGCTGCCCAGGGAGGTGGTGGAGTCTCCTTCTCTGGAGACGTTCAAGACCTGCCTGGATGCCTACCTGTGCTACCTGGTGTAGGGAACCTGCTTTGGCAGGGGGGTTGGACTCGATGATCTCAGGAGGTCCCTTCCAACCCCTACAATTCTGTGATTCTGTGATTCTGTAATAACTCTTCTGAGAGCAGTTGACGGTTCCCCTCCCATTTTCAAGAAAAGGAGAAAGGAAGACCCAGGGAACTATAGAACAGTGAGCCTCATCCCTGTGCCTAGGAAGGTTATGGAGCAGATCCTCCTGGAAGATATGTCAAGGCATATGTGAAGCTAAGTGATCTGAGACAGCCAGAACGGCTATACCAAGGGCAGATAATGCCTGACCAGTCTGGTGGCCTTCTACGATGGCGTGTCATCAAAGCCTTTGATATGGTCCCCATCACAGCCTTATCTTTAAAGTGGATAGATATGGATTTGAAGGCTGGATTAGTTGGTGGATAAAGAGTTGGTTGGTGGCCACAGCCAGAGTGTCATTGTCAACGGATTTATGTCCAGGTGGAAGACAGCCATTTGTGGTGTCCCCAAGGTCTCTGTCTTGGGATCAGTGCTCTTCAACTTCTTTATCAATGACATAGAAGGATTGAGGGCACCCTCAGCCGGTTTGTGGACACCAAGCTGATTAGTGCAGTTGATACAGCAGAGGGAAGAGATGCCATCCAGAGGGACTTAGACAGGCTTGAAAATTGGCACTACTGAGGTTTAACAAGACCAAGTGAAAGATGTTGCACTTCAGTTGGGGTAGTCGTGTATATTAGTACACTTCGGGAGAAGAACTGAGAGCAGTCCTGAGGATAAGGGCTTAGGGGTCCTGAGGGATGAAAACCTGAATGTGAGCTGGCAGTGTGTGCTTGCAGCTCAGAAGGCCAACTGTATCCTGGACTGCATCAAAAGAGGGGTGGCCAACAGAGAGAGGAAGGTGATTGTCCCCCCTCTGCTCTAGCCTTGTGAGGCTCCATGTGGAGTATTGCATTCAGGCCTGGGGTTCCCAGCACAAGAAGAGTGCAGAGGAGGGCCACAGATATGGTCGGAGGGCTGGATCACCTCTCATGAAAAAAAGTGGAGGGAGATGGGCTTGTTCAGCTTGGAGAAGAAAAGGCTCCAGGGAGACCTCATTGTGGCCTTCCAGTACTTAAAGGGGAGCTTATAATAGGAGAGCGACTGACTTCTTACACGGTCTGGTAGTGATAAGACAAGGGGGAATGCTTGATCATTGTTCTCAGTGTGAGATGAAGAAAAATATGAGCTATCATGAGACTCATTTAAATAGACCTGTAAAATTGTTGCTGGTAGAGTCTGAATCTCCAAAAGCTCCAAGGACTGTGCTCCACATCTTCAGTGTTATGTTCCTCAACTCTGATGACTGATTCAATTTACCACTGTTGTTCCTTACAGCATATGCCATATTATTGCTCTGCTCTGGTGCTAGAACTCAGAAGGTCTCAGAGAATCTATCTCACATTCAAAGTTCTTGATAATAATTTTCTCTTTTATATCATTTTCCTTATATCTAATGAAAGTTTTCTTCAATACTTCTAAGCTATCTTGCTATTTATGAAAATTCATTTGTTTTACTGAAAGTATTTTAAGCCACATTTTTCAAGTTCTGTAAACAGTTGCTGTAGTAGGCTTCAGAATTACCAATTGTAGCTTAATTTCTGCTCCACAGATAGAATTAAGAGGAATCTGTACTAGCTGTACATTCTACAGAAGTCTTTTGCAATGAGTCTTCGTATCTCTTATCCATGATTTATAGTAAAATCCTGACAATATTAACCATAGTTTTTGACTTGACATATGGATCTATATGAAGTTATGTAATTATAGCTTTGACTATCCAACACTGTTTGAGAATAGTTTATCAGCCTCTGCAGAGGACACTTGCACTGCAGACTTCTGTGTCCTTTGATGGATGTTTCCTTCCCATGGCTTGTGATGGATGAGTCCAAGTTAAATGAGGATTTATTCTTCTGCTTTCTACAGAGAGTATATGAGCCCAAGCAAAAGAGTGAGTACATGTAAAAGTACCAGGACCAAGAGTAGGGCACTGAGACTGTGAAAGTTTTAAAATTGTTTTTTAAGGCAATAACTTGTCAAACCTTAAAATGTACTGCGGTATATATATAGGTTGTCAGAAAGTGGTCCTTGGGTGGAAAAGCAATATGCAGCTGAGACTGATGAACTCTGTATGACATCAAATCAGTAGTCTTCCACCTTTCAGGTTCCCAGAACAAATCAGCAGAAAATTGAAGAAGAAGGCTCAGTTGGTCATGAAGAGCAATTAAAGACTATTTTAGATCTTGCAGTCCTAAAATGGAGAGTTTCTCTGTGGATTTGTTTCCAATAAAAACACTAACTGCCTGGCATGCCATTCCCAGAGGAAAGTAAGATCAAGACTTCTAGCTGGAAATGCAAACGGGGTAACAAGCTTTATGAAACCTTCTCCCCCTTCCATAATTCTTTTTGGAGACAGACAGTTCTGTCCGGGCCAGCAGAAACCCATAAATCACAGAACTTGCTATCCTCAGTCTGTGAGTCTGTTCTCTCATCTGCACCAAGCTTCACTGGAATTCAAATGATACTGAAGATGAAACTAGAAGGGTGTTCCAATTTCTGTCTCTCTTCCTATCATCTGCCTTCCAGTATTTGAAGGGAGTTTATAAACATGAGGAAAATATTTTTTTTTACGTAGACAGTGTAGAATAGATAGTAATAGGACAAGGGGGAATGGTTTTAAACTAAAGAAAGGGAGATTTAGATTAGATATCGGGGGAAGTTTTTTACTGAGGGGGTTAAAATAAGTATTAAACAGGAGAATACAACCCAAGCCTCAATGACTGGGATGGAGGGTAAAGCTGGTTTCAAAGAGTGGTGCTTGTGAGAGAAAACTCTGGCTAGAGAAAACTCCAAGTTTCAGCTACCTGTCCAGAATTAGACTTGGCTATATGTTGTGGCCACATCAACAAGATTTAAAATAAGCTATTTTAGAAAATAAATTAACATTTTTCAGGATAAGTTACAGGACTTTTCCTAATGAAATTGAAAAAAGCTGTGTAATAATACATATTAAGCATATATACATATACATTTATATACATATATATATGTATTTGTATATTTATGCTGCTCACATGGTGAATAACTTTGTTCTATGGTACTAGTTTATTCAAATGATGCACAGATTTTAATGTATTATTTTTGACTGATACACATTATTACTTGAAATGAACGTCTCTAAAAGCATTGTACATCAAGTTCTGTTGTCTTAGTAATATTTTTTCCAAATATGTGATTCCAGAGTTTATTAAATGCATAATTTTTTCCAGATCTTGAGTCACATTGTCTGATAATGCACATCTTGCTTATGGCCTTTTATTAAGAGCAGCCAAGTTTCATGGAACTGTTTAATGCAGGAAAGAACGATAACACCAAAAATGCTTTTCAGCTTAAGTTCTAGCTGCAACATTAATGCAGCCTTGTTCAATTTCACACAGCAAACATTGTGGAAATAGTTCTCCACTTCCTGTTGCCCATCTGGCTTCCATCTTGCAAAAACTGATTATGCCTTTTCTTCTCTATGCAAGCTCCCAGCGTCAAGAATTTAAACTCCATGCTACAACTGAGGACTAAATTAATCCTAGAATTCTGCAAAGTGGCAGATTAAGAGTGAATTAAAAAATAACCAACAGAAAAATACTAATTCTACACAGACTAACAGAAATGCTTTTTCAGTATGAATGATGAGATTGTTATGACTGTGAAACAGAACCCATTTAACAATCACAGCATTTACAAAATTTGTTATTACTACTGTAAAGGACGCAAATGCAATAAGAGGTGTGTATCACCAAATAGTGAAACCGATCCCTACAGGTTGAATTATATCAATAAACAAAATCATCAAAGGATAGGAAGCAATTTGATTAAGTTAGTAAATTAACACAGACCATGTCTTCAGTATCATAACTATCAGCTAAATTTCTCACAGTTATCACTGCTTTTGTGACTAGAGAAATAACTGTTATTTATACCAATATTACTATCAAAGATGTACTAAATGCTTCCACAGAGATTTTGAAGATGCTTTGATATGAGTGCAAGAATAAGAAAAAAAAAGTACAATGAAATAAAAGCTATTATCAACAAAAACTAATGCATTTCTTCCACAAAGAATCTATGTAATTTCAAGTTGTTTCTTCAACTCATTCACAACAAGATTGTCTTATTGCAGGCATTTGGTATTGGTTCTTTAAAACATAATCAGAAAAAAACTACTTTCTATTTGACCCCATCTGTCTGATCCCATCCCAAATACATCAGTTAAAGTTGACAAGCTTTTTATAATTTTACTTACCCTCATCCTTCCATTTCTTATTGCTGGTCCATCTTCTGCTAACCTCAGCACAAATAAATCCATTTTGTATTCCCTTCCTCCTCGAATACTAAACCCAAAACCTTTGGCTCCCTTCTCTAAATCAACGGTGAAATAATCAAAGTCCTATACAGAAAAAAAACCAACAACAACAAAATGGAGGACAATTAATCATAATAATAATCAGTGACCTAATAGGCATTAAAAAAAACTTTAAAATACATCTCTTCAAATATGCATCTACTCGTTAATACAAGCAAATGCACCTTCAATGTATAATTCTGCACTGTCAGGATAGATGAGAATAAGAACAACTGTTTTCGTCATTAAAATTGGATTTTAGCAAATATAAATGCCTACATCTAAACTATCCTGAAATGCTATGAACTATGAACTATGCTGCATGTCATGCAGCAGTTATCTAGAATCAAAACTTTCAGGGTGATTTCCACATTCACCCTCAATACTGTCATGGTACCAAAGGGCAAGGTTTTATGTCTATACAGAAGTTCTGATCTGGCAAGTGGGATAGCAGGCAGCTCCTGTACAAACACCATTATAATGCAAAAAATTAGTAGTAGTGGTACCTCCTAAATTCCTGGCAGAACTTATAGAATCATACAACTGTTTGAATTGGAAGAGACCTTTAAAGGCAATCTACTTCAGCTCCCCTGCAATGAACAGGGAACCTGCAGCTAAATCAGGTGCACAGAGCCCCTTGAGTGTCTCCAGGGACGGGGCATCCACCACCTTTCTGGGCAACCTGTGCCAGTGCTTCAACTCATCTTGCTCAGTAGGTTGGACTGCATGGAGTCACAAAGAGCAGCAAATCTCCTCACTTCAGGTAAAATATGTGCCTTGAGGAGGAGGTGGGAAGTGAGGGGTTTGAACTTATTTGTTCTGCATCCTGTAGGCACTGAGATTCATATTTCCAGGTTTTCCTTGGCAGATCTGAACTACTAGTACCACAGAGGGGTCTCAGTAGGAACTTGCTCTGTTGCTGCTGATCCACTGGCAGCCAAATGTGCAAAAGTCATGGGATCAAGAGGAAAACAACAGCAAACTTGAGCTGTATATACCAGTGGACAGAGAATTAAATAGATCGGTGAGAAATGGGCAGCCTAGGCAATCTCTAGCTGCTAAACAGTGTCTCTAAGGCTGTGGACACAGGGACAGATATTTCCTTCTTTGAAACAGAAATGAATTAACTCAGAAGTTTCTCTGGATTCCACTTAAGAATTTGGATATTTTCAGTGATAGAGTTCATGTATCTGGCATGGAAAACACAGACACAAAAATAACGTCTACATATGGTTTCAGCACACAGTGTCCAGAAAAACGTACTGTCTTATTTAATACATTTTTTACCTTTGTGGCCCCTTTTTTTTTTTTCCTTTTCCTTTTTCTTTTTTTTTTTTTTTTTTTCCCCTTGCATACATGTAAGAAGAAAGGAGGATATTTTCATCAGGACTTTAAGCTAGGTCCTTAAAGCTTCACAAGTGTCAGTAGATATTTATCACCAGCATAGTCCTTTCCAAGGTTCATCTAATATTTATTTGAGTTTGTGAGATCATGCCTGATCTCATAGAGACTGGTTGCACAAGCTTGTTTCTCTTCATCCAGACTACTACTGACAAAAAAGTAATTTTATAGATCAGGATTCACTTTTACTTATTTATTTATTTGGATTAGATAAAATCTTGTTTTTCAGCAATGCTTTAGAAATGCCATCTCAACTAAATACTTCTGCTGATACACGGACAGCTTATTTTAGAACTTTGATTTTACCTCTCCAGTACCTCAAAAACAGCATTTATTTAACACTGTAGTCGCACAATTAGAAATGCAGCATTATTTGGCAGATCACAAGGTTCTTCATTAATATTAATGGCTCTGCATTCATGTCCTCTACACAGAAACAGTAACTCAGTGTAAAAACAATGAAGGTGCCTTTTCCTCTTGTAACATCAGCTGCTTTAATAATACATGATCTCTCTCTTCCAACTGCAGCGCTTTCCATTGAGGAGAGCTGTCAGCATTTTGTACCTGGGGCTGTCTGTAGTCTGACAGGGGGTACTGCCGGGTGTCGGGAGAGTGCTGCCTGTAGTCCAGCAAGGGTGGCTGCCTGTAGTCAAGGGGTGGTGGCTGCTGGTAATCCATCACAGGAGGATGCCTGTAGTCCAGGGGAGGCTGGCGGTAGTCAGTTGAAGACTGCCTGTAGTCTGTAAATGGAGGTTGTCGGATATCAGGCTTCACATCCTGTCTGGCTTTTACTTCTGACCTATAACTGAGAAAGGCAAAATGGCTTCATTTCAGAAAGCAGCAAAAGTGTGAAGAAATATGCATTACATGCCATATCCAGGAGTAAAAGCAAATTGCCTGACTGCAAAATTCCACAGAGCAAATTTTCACAGATAAGCAAAACTTTTGAGAGTAAATAGTTGAGGCATCCAAAATCGGCAAGCACTTCTGAAACACAAGCATAAGCATTTCTCCCTCAGGTCATACTGTGTAATTTTCCAGCTGCTATCAGTGAGATTGGGATTAGGCTCAGAGGGAAAGACAAAGAAAGAAGCATCCTGATTCCCTTTTATCTTGCCTGCCTGAAAGATGAAACTGCATGTAAACACCCCAACAATGCATACCTTAAAAGAGTCCACTAAGTTTATGACATTCTGTCTCCAGAATTAAGATTTCTATAGAGTAAATGAAACAACAGTGCAGACTTTCATAGCCCCTCTGTTTCAGTGACATAAATCATTAATATTGTGAACTTCTAAAGGTTAAAAAAGGATGCATTCTTTTTACTAGCTGTTAACTTTCTAATGAAAGGCATTTGATACAAAACACGTTAATACAGTATTTATTATTACTGCACGCACCTTGCAATAGTGCCTGGCTGCAAGCCCACAGAACATAATCAGTAGTCATTGAAAGAAGTCACACAGGGTAAAAGGAAAACAAATTTGGTTAATGAGGAATTAATAAGAAATAAAATATTGCTTTAATTGTCAGCTGGTTAAAGGAAGATGAATTCTAACATTTCAAAGAAAATGGGACTTTCTGTAGTGCTGCAGCTGACCAAGTGACTGTGTGTGTATGTGACTGTGAAAGCAATTTTGAAAAGAATTTATTGATTGAAATAAATGGCAGTTTGGATGAAGGAGAGCATCGGTTTTGCTCATGTTAATTTATCTCTGAGAAGATAAGTAATCGATCCGAACAATTTGGAATGTTTTAGATATGTGTCAGAATTTTGTTACTTTGATAGTGCAGTTACAAAACCACTCTGGCAGGTCTTCCTACACACTAACTCCAATTAACTCTGTGTCTGACCAGACACGAAAGTACCAGAACCACTACTTTCCTTTAGCATTTATGAGAAAATGGAAATAGCCTGCTGCCAAACATTCTTTTAAAACCTGTACATCCACAGTGTCTACAGTAAGACTTGCACGTATACATGCAATCCTCTCACTTTCTTTACTCAGCATCTTAATCCCATGTAAAAAGAAGATGGAGAACAAGAGGCTTAATGTGATACTGAGCCTTATTAACAGTGAAATAAAGAATACTGATTAGGATCTCTATGAGTTTTAAGCATCTTTTAGTATTTTAATTTTGATACAGAAGCAATATATGTGACTAAACAAACCAGATGTAATCATATTTATAAAATCTGGTAACAGTCACTTTACAATTAGCAATAGTGGTTCTTTTTCTGGGCTAGGAGTCAACATTAGGCAGGTTCTCAGTGTTCTACCACAGCTGTATCTAAGATGAGAATGCTTTTATTTACAGCTGTTGAGTAGGTAAATGGACTAATGACCAATTATAGATCATGACTTTCAGTTAAACCATTACAAAATTTCTTTATGAAATTTTAATTAGTAACATTTACAGATCACCCTTGAAAATTCCCAAATCAGCAGATATTAAATATTGACTTACAGTTACCCAGAGAGACTTTTGTGAAAGCTGTACACTGCATTTCGTCAGAAGTGCATGCCTTTTAAAAACTGATCACTTTTGGAGAAATATTCAATAAAATATAATGGAAAGAAATCTGCCAAGTGTGACTAATTGAGAGAAAACTCTTTTGGGCAAGTGAAGGTACTACATCTGCTGAACAAGAAAAACTGGAGGGTGCAGTGCATAACAACTGAACTCAAGTATCTCCAGAAGCAAAAAGTTAAAATTCTGTAACCAGTACCTACTGTTTGGGGACAAGGGCCTTGATGTATGTCAGTTGCTGAAGATTAGCATAAAGACAGCACAATCAGCTTCATTTCACACACCAAAAATTAATCTGAAGACTAAATAGCTTGATTGGAGATCACAGAAAGCTGTATCATTGCATAGCATGAGTGTGCTTTTGATATATTAAGCATTTAATACATCTGTCCCCTGCTATTTCTTTTCCATCTCTGATAAACTTTTTCAGTGCACATAAATAAGTTATACACGATAAATTGGCTGGAAAATTATGCACCATGGAGAAAACCTTTAATAAAAAATATCTTCTTGACTCCAGAACTGCAATGAGCTAAAGAAAACGACACGTAAGATAATGGGAAAAAGGCCATATCATCATCACATGTTAATAGATCTGCTTTGTGACTGATAACATAGTAAGAAAGTCCTATGCTATTTATGAAATGATTAGCAGGGAATATGCTAGTATTCAGCTCCCTAGTAAAAACATGATCCCAGTGGATATTTAAAGAAGTTTGGGCAGATCTCTATTAAGAATAATATTAGCCACAGAATCACAGAACTGGGGTGGAAAAGACCATGAAGACCATTTAGTTCCAACCCACTAGCATATGCAGGGACTCCTCCACTAGATCAGATTGTCCAGGACCCCAACCGGCCTGGCCTTGAGCACCTCCACGGATGTGGCATCTGTAGGTTGCTCCAGTGCCTCACCATCCACACAGGAAATAATTTCTTTGCACTAAGTTAATTATTCCCTCTTTTAGTTCAAAATTGTTATATCTTGTTCTATCACAACACTCCCTGCTAAAGAGTCCTGCTGCCTTCTTGTAGGCTACTTAAGTTATGGCAAGGCCTCTATAAGGTTTCCTGAAAGCCTTTTCTTCTCCAGACTGAGCAATTCCAACTCCATCAGCCTCTCTTCTAAGGAGAGGTGATCCAGTCCTCCAAGCATCCTTGTGGCTCTCCTCTGGACTCACTCCAACAGCTCCATGCTCTTCTTATACTGGGAACCCCAGAGCTGAGTGTAATATCTGCAGATGGGTTCTCATGAGAGTGGAGTAGAAGGGGAGAATCTTAACCTGCTGGCCACACTACTTTGATGCAGCCCAGGCTACTCACAGAAGACATGTTAGCACAGTTTACCACCTGTGAGCATGATCCCAGCAGCACTGGGTGTTAGAGACCATGCCATCTCCACGAGGGAACTGCAGGCCGTGAAGTTGCTATTTTCTTACCTGTTCTCATGTCCCTGCAGCTGCAGGGGCTGTGGGAGTGTGGGCTGTGCCACAGGGCTGTGCTGGGTGATGGGGCTTTGCTGCTGGGCCAGGGGGCTCTGCTGTTGCTGCTGCTGCTGCTGCTGCTGCTGCTGCTGTTGGGCCAGAGGGCTCTGCTGCTGCTGCTGCTGCTGCTGGGCCAAGGGGCTGTGTTGCTGGGCCAGGGGGCTCTGCTTCTCTGAGCTGGGTGCTGAGGCTGGGCTGTTCAACTCTGCATAACGGGAAGCCAGAGATTAAAGAGCTGTCACAGAATGGCATTTAACAAAGGGCAAAGGTAGCTGATGACCATTGTCAGTCGCACTCCAGAAATGTATGATTTGTACCTTTTGCTCTCTTGGGTTATAATTACAATTTAAGACGTCTGAGGCTAATAGGCTCCTCTTGGTATTCTCTGAGATCTGAAAGCCTGGCCAATTCTGCAGCTCTGGTTGACAACCTCATTATTTAAAACCCAAATGAACAGGGCAAATGGCTTCCATGCGTCATGGTTGCTACGAAAGCCTGGAAATACTGATATTTGAAAACTTTTCATTTTGAGAAAATGAACGATTTTAGTGCTCTCAGCATTATTATGGGATGACAGATGTTGTCATGAAAGCTAAACCACTCATGCGCTGCTCTTTGAGCTCAACAAGAATTCCCTGCAGTTTTTACATCTTTCGGGACTGTGAAAAGTAAAATATTACTGATGCCAAATGACCAGGGCTTCACATTGCAGAAAACCAGTCTTCCTTTTTCCAAACAATGTAAAACTCAAAAAGATGGAGAGACTGGGCTGGGAGATGGCTTCTACAATCAGGCATTACACTCTACCTTCACATTTCACCCCGAAGACACATTTGGCATCAAACTTATATCGAATGTATTTCTCCCAGCACACTGGCTCAGCATTGCTCGGAAGCTATTGCCAGAGGATGGAGAACTGCACAGGTCATCATGTATACATTATCAACAGCAAAGTATACACTGTTTTTTTTTTTTTTTATTCCTGCTTGCAACAAAATGAGTGAGGCCAGTGTGGCCAGACAATAGGTAGGCAAGATCCAGATCTTGCCCAGATCTTTGCATTTGAATCTAGTTTGAATTTTGAACTATTTTATTTTACATTTTGTAACAAGTGAGTTTGTCTCATTTGACTGTGCTTATAACAGCTTTCTGCTTCTTTAATTTATGCTCATAATTGTTCTAAAAGTTTAGGATGCTTTATTAAAAATCTTTTCAATTTAGGCTTAATCGTCAAAAAAGCTTGTATATCTGCACTTAAAGCGCTCCTCATGCAGGCATAAGCAATACTTGTCTGTGTAATTACTATGCTTAAGGCTTTAATTGCCCATTTTGCATCTGTGAGCCTCTTTTGTATTGCAGAGTTTCAGAGGCAGAGACTGAGAATATTGTCCTTGGTTTCTACATTACTCTCATAACTATGGATGAACAAGTCAAATCATAAGCTGCTTCTAAAACTGTTTTGCATTTATATGGCATTTTTCACCTGAAAGTACATTACAGAGGTATTAGATTTTTTTTCCTGATTTATAAATTGGGAAGCTAATCCCAGAAGGCAAATGAGGCATCCAATGTCACCCAGCCACACGGGGCAGCCTTGCCTTGCACACACAATGCTCCACCAGCAACTGAGAGCAGCTTGTAGCACTGCATCTGCTTTCCTTCTAGTTTAACGTTCCCGTTTACTTAAATGGGAAATACTTAAATGTCAGTAATTTGCTAATATGCATTATTCAGTGTGCAAGGAAAGCCTAAATAAACTGCATGGACTGCATACAGCAAAACACTAGTTTGTAGCTGCTCACAAGACTGACCTCTGGTGATCATACACTACTGTTCTTGCAGCTCTCTGGGGTGAATTCTGAGCTTCTGTGTTTATGTGTTCTTCCCTTCACTGAGTTCATTTAGCAAAATAGGCACATTCCCTCAGTGACAATCCATGGCCAGTGTCAGGCTAATTCCTCACCCAGTTGCTGGATGCAACAGCAGAAAGTGAGGGTCACTCAAGTAATTAAGTAATTGCATTACCTCGTGTATGTGACTCTTGGTTCTGATGGTAATCAGACCATTAAACTACAAAAAGTCCTGAAATCAACCTCAAAACCCATGAAGCCAACATCAAAGGACCTCCACTGATAAGCCTGTGCAGTAATGATCAGAATAATTAATCTCTCCTTATCCTCACCTTATAAATGAGATATTTATAGTTTCATGTCTTTCCTGCCTTGTGCTCTTATCCTTGCACATGTGGAGGAAACT
The DNA here is from genome assembly GCF_019238085.1 of Lagopus leucura. Lineage (NCBI taxonomy): Eukaryota > Metazoa > Chordata > Aves > Galliformes > Phasianidae > Lagopus > Lagopus leucura. The sequence goes on along the minus strand of NW_024962265.1, from coordinate 11,211,497 downwards.
ACCAAATCTGAACTCTTCTTTCACATCACTTTGTCACAGGTAGCTGATATTGGAACATGCCTGGTGACAGCCATTGCAGTGCCTTGTCAGTCACTTTGCTGACTTAAAGGTTTTGTTCAAAGGACATGAACTTGAAATCTTGCTTTCTTATAGGATGCTTTTCCATGTAAAAGGCAGTTCTTACAAAAGACATGAAAACTGAATTTCTATTAATCTGTTCTCTCTCAGATTTCTCCAAATTTCCTTTGAATACCTTTTGCATAACAAGAAACCTTTTCAAGAATTCAGATATTATTCCAGCTGATTCTAAGGCTGTAATTTTGGTGTACTGTATGTTACGGCTGAGAATGTGAAACAAAAGATGTTCTTTCAAGCACTGACATAATTCAAGCTAATTGGAGGCTACTCAAAATTTTCTTCCTGTTTTTAAGGGCCATTGACTTACCCTCCTGAGGAATGATGCGAAGTGTTACACTGAGACCTGCATCTTTAATTAGCTTCACAATATCTGCATGAGGCATGTTAATGATAGACTGGCCATTCACAGCTAAGATCCGGTCTCCGACTTTAAGTTTTGCACAGCGATCAGCAGGACTTCCATCAATTATCCGCCCTATTTTATGGGGTACAGCTAGACAAGGAAGAACAGTCACAGTTAGCTTATGCAGCAGTAAGTGGTGGTGCCACAAACAGAAGAGCTAAACTGAGCTAATTTGGGAGAAATTTCCACCTGAATGAAAAGATACTTTGTGCATAAAACACTTGGCCTTATATAATGCCATCTGTATTAAAACAACATAGATTGTGCTAGAAAATCAGAATCTAGATGTACATGGCATATACATACTAAGTCCATCATCATTTTTATGGTTCAGCTAGTTTACAAACCAGGCACGTAACTAGACAATAAACAGATCAGAAGAAGAATAAGGCATTAAAACACTGAAGGGGATAAATTTTCACATTAAGTAGTAGTCTTAAATTGTCTCCCACCCCTGAGTTTACAGAATCCTTTTGTCTGTATTTTGTAATACAGCCTCTACAGACATGATTTATTTTATATACAAACAGATTTTACTACTGAAAGTGCCCAGGGTTCACTACATTGTTCTCCTCCTCCACACAAACGTTAATTGATAAGCAGAAATCATACTGAAGATTTATAGAGATGTGCAGTTTTCTAATTAGATGCATGTCAGCATTAATTTGCAGTTAATTATGAGTGTATAGACACATTAACTACATCAAATAGAAGCACACAAATACATACACATTCTTAAAACTGTACAGATCAACTTTGCTGCTTTTGCTCTTTGTGGTTCTCCATCTCCCTGTGTGCTCCATCTGTTCTCTTGTCCCGTCTTTTCCCTCATTTCCTACTGAATTTTCTGATGTTTCTCCTCCCATTTTTACCTAAATGGATATGCTATAGCCGACTTTTCCCATCTCTCCATCTCTCCCCCAAAGAATATGGTATTTTTCTTTTTATTACGTAAAATATATTTATCACAATTTCATTTGACTGTTTATTCTATTAATATCATAACAGTGCCTGAGAATTCCCTGCCAATCCCATACTTCAGTCATAGCAAACCTAGCCCAAAGCTGCTCTGCCTCGCTGTCCACCTCCAAATGGTATTTAAAAGCATTTTTTTTTCTTTTTAAAATAATATATCCTTAAACATTCTAACATCTAAAGAGAAATTTGAAAAGATGAAGCAAAAAATGAATTAACATTTCCTTGAGATATCTTGGCTATCAATGCTATTATCAAACAAAACACTAACAGGGAATATTTTCAGAATACTTCATCATTGCAAAACAAATTTCTCAATCCCTTGTATGCATTTCCTGAAGGTGATCATGACAAACACAGACTGCACATCTCATGCAAAGTCACAATATGCACTCCTCATAGTGATTTTTTGCTTCTAATAAGGATGAAACTGTTGCATACAGTGTTATAAATTAAATTTCTGAGAACTAGAAATCTAAGTGAATACTCCGAAATGAAAGCCATAACCAGATTGCAAGCTTATTACAATTATCTTTCAGGCAAGAATGTAAATTAAATTATGACTTCAGTAATACTGAATAGATAAGGCTTGTTTACTTCAGAAATATTTTACTGCTTAGGAAACAGGCAAATAGCTTATCTGAGTATCTGTGGTCATTCTATACATTTAAATATACAACTGGCCTCATTTTGTAAAGAACTTGATTTTATTTTGCCCTTGATGCCCAGATTCCTCAAATAAGTAAAAGTGTAAGTTGACAGTGAAACAATTTACATTCACAGAAAGCCCTTGATCAAATCATTTCACAAAGCACCACTAAGAGTCATTTGAACTAGGACTGAACCATTGCTGTTGCTGTTATGCAATACAGGAGCTGTCTGAAATTACCCTGCCTGTGCTACGCATCAGTAGAGATCTGAAAATATGAATGCCTTATATGAGTGAGCAAGAAATTGAGTAGGAAGAAAGGAGAAGCACTGCAGATGAGACGTCATAGATAAAATTCACATGCTTGCCATTGTTAACCCTAAAGATGTTTTTGCTAGTGTAAATAACTTACGTAGGGACACAACTTCAGTAGTAAGGGAAAAGAGGGCAGGGAATCCTGTTTATCTGCCAGCACAATTTCTGTTGGACTTCTTGCACGTGATGAGTGAATAGAGCAGATGTCTGCGTGTTTGTGATTTCTGCTAAAACCAAAGCTGGGTGGGATGGCCATGACAGTCTGATTCAGCTCCAAATCCTGGGAAATGGAAAGGAAAGAAAAAGAGAAGGAACTTTTTTCCCCTATTTCTTCCTTTTAAGCCAAATGGACTTTGCCTGTCTGATGAAGGTAACTAAATGTTCTGGGATCAGTTTGTCCTGCAGTGCTATGAAACAGAAGAGTGCTCACACCTATCAAGCATCTTCTCTACAGCACTTTGGTTTTTGAGGATTTAGTCCTTCTCATTTGAGGATATACTGGTTCAATGCACTGCTTGCTCTCTCCAGTGGAGCTCTGCCCAAGCCTCCTCCTAAACAATAATACCATGGCCATCATGCTCTGCATACGGAAGGGAAGAATTTATTTAAGTACTTTTTGACAGGCATGTGTGCTTCAAATGGGATGCGGATTATCTTATGTGCAAGTTTATGAAAGTCTGACTACTACTACGTTAGAAAACTTTTAAGTTTTGAACAGTCTTTGGTGGAAGAATATGTACTGTGAACAGATAAGATGGAGCTACTCATAGGGGATTAATTACGTAAAAGCTAAGGAACAAAGGTAGACTTGAGCTGTGAATTTCCATGATGGAGAACTTTTATTATTCAGAACGGTCACATCTAAAACTGGCAGTACTGAGTGGGCTGAGTGAAGTGACAGACAAGATTTCACAGAAAGAAATGCACAATTATGCACACGGAGAAAAAATACCCATTGCTAAGATTAAGCAGAGATGGGCCCTAAATTAACTATTACTGCCTAGAAGATCTTGTAATTAGCATGTCTACTTTTCTAGAAAGAACGGGCTTCCCAAGGAGGTGGTGGAGTCACCACCCCTGGAGGTGCTTAAGAAATCTGCAGTGTGGATGCAGCACCAAGGGACGTAGTTTATGATGTAGTTTATGATAGCATGGTAGAGATGGGTTGATGGTTGGACTGGTTGATCTTAGAGATATTTTCTGACTTTAACAATACTGACATTGTAAGATGATTACCACAATAGAACAGTAAATATAATTTTATGAGTTAGGAAAAGAGTAGCAACTGAAATGATGTACTGCTTGTCTGCTACCATGCACCTAACGTCTGAGCATTGCTGATGGATCCAATATCCCCTTCCTGAATAACAAAACACTGAACTAGGAAAGACTGAGAAAAAGACAATGTGGAGTCAGAAGCAAAAACCAGACTCTGTTCAAAAGAATTGTCCATGAGCACATTATCGTTGATGAACTTGAACAAGAGACAGAGGAGCAATCCTCTGGCCTTCCAGAAGAACAAATGGATTCAAGAAGGGATTAGAAAAATCCGTAAGAGCTCACCCCACTGTTGCTGCACACTTGTCCCATGTCACCATGCCTGACCAAAGGTAATGTGGAGCTGGTATCTCCCACGTATCTCACTGGCATTGTCCATCATCACAGCTCTGTTCCTAGGAAGCATCTTCTGAGTATGGCATTTCATGAGGGCTTTGTTAACACTTCAGATCTTTTATTTAATCACACCTTCAGGGTTTTATTTTTATCTAAGCAGAGCAATTAATAATGTAACCTTTTAAAGGAAGTCCCAGATCACTTGACTAGAGATAAATGACTCCACTGGACCTTAAAAAATCTTACAAACTTATTCATACTTCCATTCAGATTTCACTATAAGCTTCTCTCCAAATGTGCACAATTAGAACAGTGGCACCATGTGCCTGGATTAGACTCTGCAGAGAATTTGATCCAATAATTTACAGCATTAAAGACTAGTAGGCGATACAGACACTTAGGGTTTTTTTAGCTATTATTCAAGCTAAGAGTGAGTACAGAAGATAAGATGGCCTTTTATAGGACAATTAATTTCTTACTTCTTTCAGACTACGCAGTGGATGAGACTGCAAGAGAAAAATACTATGCATAAACAGTGATCTATACAGACTTCTATTGTTGGAAATAAGGGAAATTAATGAGATACTCTCATGTGCATACAAAATATACAGTCCTTCAAACCAGATACACATGTTTTTTCCTACTACCATCAGATGATCCAAAATGTGATACAGTTGAATAATACATATGGATATCTAATTTAAGGAAAGATAATTATTCCAAGGCCATAACTCTAGACCCAAAGAACCCAGTAGAGAACAGCAGTGCTGCAGGAAGAGTTTCTAACAATGGATCTCCAGATGGGATCTAATTTTTTTTTGCAGTGCACTTAACAAAAAAACTGTAACTTTAGGGAGATTTGAATAAAGAGAGCATCTAAGGTTCTAGGATTTTTGAGGCCATCAACCTCTCTTCCCATATCTCTCCCAGATATTTAAAGTATTTGTGTCAGAAATCCAGCCTGACACAGAGCTTGCACCTAGCAGATGATGCTTTCCCAGAAGGTGGTTAATTGTGCAATGCTCAGCTCTAAGCTTGTCATCAGAAGAGAGCTTAAATTAAATAATTGAGACGAAAAATTATTAAAAAGAATTATTTCTATTTAGGAAGTGGGAAAGGTCTGTTCTCATTAAATAGCAGATAACTACAAATTCACATACATATATTAATATTTTTATTTGATTAAATTACCCACTTTTACTCTTCATAATCAAAATCACAATATTTCCCACACCTTCATATCATAAAAAAGAAATTTAGTGGCTCATATCTGAAGGTCCATATTCTTGGGTCACTTTTACACAAAGCCAGAGCAGCTGTCGGATGCCAATACTTCTAACACTGTTTATTTCAATTAATTTTTTGGTCTTTTGGAAATAAAAATGGCTTCCTCTCACTTGTGAGACTCTTATGTTAGAAATAGTAGATTCTAACAGGATGTTAACATCAAATAATGATTCTTTTTTTTTTTTTTTTTTTTCATCTAGAATTTTCTTTACTCAATCCTTTTAGTTGTAACTGCTAAGACTATATGTGGTAAAGAGTAACTTCTGTGTTTTTCCTCTACATAGCGTTGAAATGTCAAAAAAGATCAGTTAAGGGGGAAAAAATTGAACCTCTATTAAACTCTCTGGAGTATAAATTCTCACAATCTTTTCTAATATTAATGCCTATAGATAATAAACCAAACTAGTGAACCTTCCTGAGCCAGCTGTCCTTTTCAGTGTTATACAGCTGATTACATGAATATTTACTATGTCCTCAATTCTCAAAAGGTGCAAGAGTTTTCATTCAACTAGTGGACTCCAACATATCAAGTTTCAGTTGGAAGAATATATTAAATGTAAATATCTGTAATTTCATTGCTCCTGAATGATCTGAAATTTGGGAAGATTTAATATGGTAGAGTTTCTGTCATGGCTAATTACAGAATCAAGAAAAAATATGTTCCTGAAATGTATGTTTTTTATTAGTCACACTCATTTGGAGAAAAAAAAACCAAACAAACACAAAAAACCAACTACCAGTGGCATGCTGCATACCTACAGATGTCAATATTTCCTTTTATTTACAAGATGAAAACCTATGACCTGAAACTTCCCTCTGTGTGCTAATACTGAGTATACTGACTTGCACAGCATGATTTTGTCATCAGCCTAAGAAGCTAGGAGGCAAGGAGTGCACATAGTTTAGAAATCCGAAGACCTAACAAAAACTGGGCAGCAAAACATTGATGCAAATTGGGTACGTTAAAAGGCTTGTCATCAAAGCAAAATGAACTCTGACAAAACCTTGATTTCTTATCTAAGTTTGTTCTAAATAAACTTACTCAGATTTTGATCTTAGAAAACATGTGAGCAGCTCCTTTAGGTTCAAACGACCAATTCATGAACATACTGGAGGACAGGATTCATCTAGAGTGGGTACTGATGTGGTTAAGATCCTCCATGCTTTATTTTCCAAAAATATCAGGTAGCCAATTGAATGATTCATGTAGCAAAGTGCCTTCAGTGATATATAAAAAAAATCTCTTTTCTCTTTTGCTATTTTATTCTTACTAATTACAACTATAATTAGAATTGAAAAGGCCTTCCAAAGATCATTGAGTCCCACTGTTTGGACATTTCAGGGCCCACCAGAAATTAAAGCAAATTAATGAGAGCATTATCCAAATGGCTCCTGAACACTGACGGATGTGGGGCATCAATCACCTTGATAAGAAACCTGTTTCAGTGTTTGACCACCCTCACAGTAAAGAAACTCTTCCTAATATGAACTCTGAACCTCCCATGGTACATCTTTGTATCATTCCCTTGTGTTCTGAATTGTATATATTGATTTGAAAAAATAATACATGAAAAATATCTTTCAGCTCCAAATTTTAATATCAACTAAAAAAAAAAAAAACACGTGGAAAGTGCCTTTTTGAAGCTGAAGAAGTAGAAAAACAACTCGAAACTGAATATCAAAGCCAAGCAGAAATGAGAAACCAGGCCCTTTGCCCATGAGTCCCCATTACGTCCCACAGAAGACACATGTTGCTTGTGTTTTCTCACTGCCATGTTCCAAAGAGCTCCAAGCTGGAGTAGATGGATATCTTATTTCCAAAGCTCTGTCTTTTCAATTTGCAGGTTGATCACAGAAAATGGTGTCCCCAGGCACCTTCATTCTCAGAAAGAAGCATGGGTGAAACTGCAGAACAGATAATTGCCTCAGATCACAGTCATCATTGATCAAGAAACTGTTTTTTATCTCTAAACTGCAACAGGCTCAAAGGAACTTGGACTGAATGGGACTTATTTCAGAACTCTTATTTTCTGTATCCAGCAAAGGCTTATCTTGGATTTTTAGTTAAAATTGCATGTTCTGAGAAATGAGAGAACCTTCTTTCATTTGTTTCTGCTTTCTAACGTTTTTAAAATCCACAGTCATTGGCATAAGCAGTATACAGGCAAATTAAAATCTTTACTTTCTCTGTGGTTAAACAAGAGAAAGATCATACAATTTTTTTTTTTAAATTATTTGTTTATTGGTTACTTCTGAAATTTCAATTTGTTTTCACCTTGTAATTCTGCTAATTGCCAGTAACTGTTAGGGTAAAATACCGGGAAATATTGCCAATCTTCACTGGCAGTTTGCAGTTAATGACATCTGCTTACAGTACACGGTTCTTTTTTACAGAAATTTGGGTGTTCAGGGATTTACAGGGAATCACACGTTCTGTCTCTAGAAGGACCCACATCAAAAACAAAGTAAAAGTAACAGGACAATGTGAAACTTGTAGGAACAAACACATTCCATCAAGCTCAAGGAGAAATTCACTGAGAGCGTTTCTTGACAATTTCCATTTGACTGCAAGTGCTTTTCTATAAGGATGCAGATAGAGAGCTCATCATGATGCCCTAAATGCCTTCACAAAGAAAGAGTTTTAACCATAGATGACACACACTACTAAGTATTTTTGTAAATGTAATACAACATTTAGATTAATTATTTAAGTTTCAGTGACTTCAGCTATAATGTGACACTCACTATTGCCATGTGAGGCAGTGCCACCCCACATGCCACTGCACCTCGAAAGCCTCCCACACTGCTTGTGGCAGGATGGCAGGGACTTGGGGGAGCTCTGCCTAGCAGAACCACATGTGTTGGGAATATTTTTCTTAGCAGAAGCATGAAGGTATTCCTCAAGGTGGGATTTCAGTTATAGGCTACAGTTATTTAACTTGAGCCACCGAGGCCTCCATCACAGCCACAGAACCTGTGAAGATACTCATGGAGCCTCTGAGGCCAAAGTTGTCAGGATCCACATCAAACTAAAAGTGAAAATCTAAGCTTTATAGCTTCCAGGCATTCAGCTGGGCACATTACACTGAATATTTCACAGAAACCACTGGAGCTGACAGAATTTTGACAAACCATGTAGCCTATCTAGCAATAGAAAGTAAGGAGTAAGGTCAAATTTAGGTGGCCCATCTGGATAAGAAATGAGAGCCAAGGCAACCTTTACTCTTGGAACAAAGTCTCAAAGAAAGCATGATAAACTGTACTGGGGCTATGGAAGTTAACCTTTTGTCCAGGAGCCTGGACAGATGAATTTACTTATACATTTATTTGTTTAGACTTCTTAACACTCTGAGATCCTCTGACTCTGTACTAGGTAGAATGACTTGCTACTGGATGTACTACTCAAACAGAGTTCTTCACTTATGCACTTTATCTTCTTTTGCTGATACAACTCACTCAAACGAATCCTTCTTATCTTTGACCTGAAGATGCTCCCAGTGAGATGACTTCGAAGGCTATGCTGTTCCTATCAGCATTTGGCACAACATGACATTATTTTTCTGATCTCTTCTGTCCATTTTGATTCTTTCAGAGCTGCCTTGCAGTTGCTACATGAAAATTTGATTGTGTATGTTTAGGGTATGTCTGCATAGCATTGTTTGGTGCTACGTGGGAATACATAAGCTGGCAATAAGTGGCTCTGAAACCAAAAACACTGGAACTATAGCAGAACCTTTGATCAAATTAATATACCAATGTGAGAAGCAAGGTACAAGACATGATGCAATGAAGATGCATATTCTGATATTGATGTAAATTATATTTTGGATATTACTCTCCAACTCCGTTGGCATGCCTTCTGCCTCAGGCAGTGCATTTTGATCAAAGCATTTTAGGTTAATTCAGGCTGGAAGGACCTCAGGAAGTCTAAATATCTGCTGCTAAGCTTGTTTCAGTTTACAATATTCAGTACCAAAGAGCCCAAAACTTGGATGCTATATTCTGGATGGAGTCTAACAAGTGCTGGGTAAAGGAAGATAATCACTTGCCTTCAGTCTATTGGCTGTGCTACTGGCAATACAGTCCAAATTACTTTGCCCAAATAAATATTAGTGAAGGAAAACAAATTTCCCATAAAATTCAAAAGGCCAAAGATTTTTAGCCTGTTTTCATTGCTACTGACATACTGTCATTTTCAGCTCATTTTTTTTCTGTTAAATTGTTGGTACAGAATTTACCTCGAAATAGTATTTTCTGTTCTGCCACTGTCTACAGTAAATGTCATCTTTAGGTTCATTACTGCTCTTCAAACTTTGGATTTGAGAGTTTCTTACTGTCTTGCGATCACTGAAATCCAATGCAGTTATTATTTGAATAAATTTGCTCGTCACTTGCACAGCCAACTGCTATGTTCAGTTACTCCTGGAGGTGCTCAGCTACTCTCCAATGGGGGCTACCTACTTGCTTGGGGAGAAAGAAAGGCATACCCCGATATGATGGAGGTCAGGAGGAAAAGTGGGATCTTGAACCTGAATCTGTTGTGCTCCTTAGAGTATTTAAGTCACAGAACTTTTGGTTGGTTGGTCATTTTCTCTTCCTCTCTTTCCATCTCCCCCAACCACATATCTTTTCTGTGAAATAATTTTCTGAAAAATTCATGACTAGCTTAGCTGATTAATATGTATGTATCACAATGCCATTTATGGATTTTTTTCTATCTGGTCTTCTGCAAAGAACTTCCAAAGGGCTATTATATTCGATAAAGTTAAAACTCAGAGTCCCAAGTGGCTAATTATCCATGTTTTGTTACAATATTCGTTCTAGCAATCATGGAATTTTGAAATTCAGCTGAGGTAATCCAAAAAGGAACTCTTTAAATAACTGCACGGTCATGAAATACTGCAAAGAAGTTTTCTGAGGTCATTTGCTATTATAAGATACGGCTTTCTATATCTTGTATGCTGTCTTGTGCACTTTTCTCTTCTCAATGTAGAAGGCTGCAGTGTGGCCCCAGTGTCATTTATTTCCTCAGAAATCAGTTTGGGCTAAAGAACAGATTCTTCTAAACATGTTTGGGATGTGAGCAAAGGACTGAATTAGGCTGTAACATGCAAAATGACGAATGGCCTCACTTGCCTTGATTTTTCAGAAGTGGCCAACAGTCAAAGTTTCAGATGGATTTGGTGGAAGATGGGTATCTCTCTCAAAATAAAGCTTTTTCTGATCCTATTTCCAAGGGACTCTATTCAGCCAGTTAAGCTTCAGGTGCTATTTGAAACACTCAAGGGTGCCTCTGTGCCTGTAGTTGCCACTAGATATGGCTCTGCTCTGCTCCAACTGCCTGTGCTCCCTTGATGTGCCTGGTGCATCTCAAATGGCACCAGATGCCTGTATCAAAGCAATGAACCCCAGCAAACTTAAGTTTTCCAAATGGGAAGTGAACTATAATCCTTCAGATTTGATTCTGTATTTATCAACCCCTGTGCTCAGTGGTAACTTCTGTGCTTTTTATGGTCCAGCCAATAAAAAAAACCAATCTCCCTGTGCCTTTCTCTGACAAGTTTTCAAATATTCAAATTTCCTCTGCAGTGCCCTAACTGGACAGGTGCAGTCATTACCTCAGCTTTTATTTCAAATTCCTGAACTTCACCTTGACTAAAAATAAATACATAAATGAATAAATAAATAAATACATTTGCATGTTAATTATATCCTTGGTGGTTACCTGTTGAGTGTTTCTTTGGGATGAAAGAACAGAAAAAATCTTCTTTGTGGGTGAATTTTGCTGTACTCAGACATCCAAATGAGTGTATAAAGCAGTGCTCAGAGGCGAGAACAACCTTTGGATTTCTCCAATACACAGAGGACAAATAGCGTCTCTGGAAACAACCTTGAGGGTCCCTTCAGCTTTAATTAGTGCAGCAATTAATTAGCAGGTGTCAGCTTTTAATTACTTTTTTTTTTTCTTTTCTTTTTAAACTTGGGGCAAAACTGGAAAAACAAAGCTGCAAACCATTATTTACTTACTGATTGTGGACCCTGACTCGGGCCTGTTCAGGGAGCTGATGATAACAAAGCCGAACCCTTCGTTCTCCTTGCGGTGGATCACCACGTCGCTGGTTTGCAGGCTGTGGGATGTGAAGCCCTCCGGAGGAGTCGCGTTGCTGCTGGAGACAGCGTGATTGCTGTTAGCGTAAGTCGCGTAGTCACTTCTTGGAGAGCTGTGGTGCGTGGACACAGAGCCTGGGCTTCTGCCATTCTCTGGGCATGGCTCTCCTAAAATATAAGTCATGCCAGTTTTACAGTCTGACTTGCTCAGTGGATCTCAATTTACAGTACATTTGCTAATGCAACATGAATACACTTGGCTGTCTGTGGCCCAGACTGCTGCGAGTATTAAGCTGGGAGCTGTAATAGATGCAGAGAGACAGGAATCTGCACGATTATGCAGAGAATTCAAGGGCAATCAGATAAAGTAAGCATGAATACTCAGTGCTAAGCTGTCTAACAGAAGGGAGAGGGAAGTAAAAGCAGTGGCTATCTGGATGGCTAAATGTTAGCAAGCACCATTCCCTTGTCTGCTGGTGGATCTGTCATCAAGAGGAAAATGTGACTGTCTAATCCAATATAAAATTATTTGTGTTTGGATTAAAATAATTTAAACAAGCAGCTAACATAGAGTAATTAGGATTAGCTGCATAATTTTCCTCTTACAAGTTGATTAGCATGCTCACAAGGCATTTATGGAACAGAGCAGTTATACAATGACAAATAATCACAGTCTTTCTGTGGGTGCTGTCACAGAAGCAGTGCTCATTTAAAGGTTTGGAAGATGCTCTTGTGTGATGAGTTGGAAAGGGCAGAAGGAATAGTGGTATCCTTTACTGTTGTTTTAAAGTAGCAAAACCAGAGAACAAGTTCAGCCTTTAAGGATTAAACACTTTTTTAGTACAAGCATTTTAGCAATTAGAAACAGTAAGTAAAAGATGAAAAAACAAAAGGAGTAATATTCCTTGCAGATCTAAGTTGTTTACACAGATCATTACATATTGGGATTTAATGCAGAACTTTCAGATAATTGTAAGTAATACATCTTCTCAACGATGATGGGCTCTGAACGTGCAGAGCTTATGCATGCACATGTGCCTTCTAGGAAGAAAACTCACAGATTAGACCTTCAGTGTGTATGTATTAATAAAATAAACATCATTCAAGGCCAGGCTGCTGTTTTCTCAGTCAAGTGTGTCCTTTAGTAGTCCTTGTGCGACTACGGAATAAAGTGATTAGAGAGAATAAGGAGGAAGAAAAACAAACAATTATTGTACTCCTGTGTTAGAATTGAAAATCTCCAAGAGTTATTGAACCAAATCTGCAACTAAATGCCATAGTCGGTGACAAGAGAGATCTCATTTTCTGGCTGTCATGTTTCAGAAAACTGAATGCCGTTTGTATCAGTATGGCTGCAACAGAAAGGAAATTATCTTACCCTGCAGAATGACCAAGAGCTGGCTTGGACATAAATAAATGCAACTGAAGGCCATTAAGCAAGCATAGGAAAACAAAGATAAAGGAGAAAAAGTTCAAACAGCTACCTGATTGTTAACTCTGCAAAAGATATTCATCAGAAAAATTACATTTTGCTTCTGCCTGTGAAGAAATGGCCTTTCAATCTGTGGTTTCGTAATCAAATTGTGCTCCTGGATGGTGAGAGTCTGTTCCCAGCCTGGGAGAGGTCTGTGTGAGGCAGTGGTCTCAGGCTGGATAATACATGGACATCAGCTGTCAGCCATCAGGTGAGCGCAGGGCAGCCCCAGTGCTCTCCACTCTATACAGCCACCTTGGATGCAATGTGGCTAAGATGATCATACTTCATTTTTCAGTTATGTTCACATCAGTCATTTTTAAAGTCTCCCACTAAGCTTATGTTGTAAGACACAAGATTAAAACTCTGTTCATCGATAGAAATGCTTAAATATTAACGAGTTATACACAAAGCTCCCCAGCATGGTGCTCTCAGGAACCCAGGATAACTCAGGTGTCTTACTGGCTTTCTCCATTCTGCATGCCAGGAGACTGGACTGTCTCAGACCCTGAACTTTAACACATACCCTTTTCTACCCCTACATAAATAGCAGAATCACAGAATTATAGGGGTTGGAAGGGACCTTAAGAGACCACCTAGCCCAACCCCCTGCTAAAGCAGGTTCCCTCCAGTAGGTCACACAGGAAAGTGTCCAGATGGGTCTTGAATATCACCAGGCAGACCTGGGTAAGGAGCTGGCTCGCAAGCATCCGGCGCATTACCTTGGTTATTGGCCATTTTCCTAGTGCTTGGGGAGCTGCAGGGGGGCGTCGCGGCAGGCGGAGGGGGCCCTTTCTGGCTGCAGGCCTCTGCAGTTGGCAACAGAAGAAAGTCAGTCCCGCAGCAGCAAAATGGGGCCGCAACGAGGGGCTGCGGGATGAGGGGTGCGTTGAGGTTGGCTTTGGGGCAGGGGAGTGGGGGGGAGCAGCTCAGGCAGCGACAGCAGTCCAGGGCACAGGAGGTGGGCGACAGGACAGGCTGAAGATGTGCTCATTTCTGGTGCCTCAGCAAATTGCACTAACCTTGTCCATGTTAGAAACAGCACACTTCTTTCTTGGATAAGGAACAGTAGCAATCCACTTTGACAGATGCTGCTGCACATTTTTCCAAGTTTGTGTGTTCTTCAGTCTATTCTAAAGGTTTTATTTACTTCAGATCATTCATATTGTTTTAGCTTTACTTCCTGGAAGTGTCTGCTTGACGGGAGGAAGTGGCCCTGCTTTCTAGCAGCCATTTCCTCCCTACAGATCGACTTCAGCCAGCTGACCTTCTATTTGGGGCAAAAATCTCCAAATGGCATCAGTGAGACCAGAAATGGGCTTTTAATACGTACGAGAGTGAAATGAGTCCTTGTACTAGATAGTTAACATTCTCTGAGAATTTCTCTGTTTGCTTATACACACAATCAGCATTAACAGCTTTAATTCAATGTGAACATTTTGTCCCAAAAGCAGACAAGAGGAGACAGCACAGACCAGGACAGCACAGAACAAACCCAGAGCAATCATGGCACACTGGGGCTGCCAGTGGGACACCCACTTCTGCAGGAAGCAACACTCAGCATTAGCGTTTTCATCACAGAAACAAGGGACGCATGTTTACAACTATTTGTTCTTCAAATGACGGAAAACATTCACTCCTATTTGTCAGCACCTGCTCATGCTGATAGCAGTGAGCTGTTTTTCCCAGTCTTCTTCACTCACCCGTGGGTAGCACCTTTCTCCGCACAGTAAGATTCACCTGCCCGTTTCGGGCAGCATTATGCATAAGATCAATCACATATCGGTGGGTTTTGCCGGCCACTGGAATCCCATCCACATACACCAGTTCATCACCGGGATGGAGGCGACCGTCCCTGTCTGCTGAGCCCATTGCAATTACTGCTCCGATGAGGATCTAGGCAGCAAAGGAACAAAGCCATGATACATATACAGAGTACACAGACATTTCCCCCATATACACAATCCCCACAATACAGACATTTTCCCCTTCTGTTAAGATACAGTTTGTGACTCAGCAAGATCTGTGTGTTCCTGAAAGCCACGTTCCTGCACTGTAGGTGTGACAGAAGATGTTTTCTTGCTTTTGGTGAGAAGGCGAAATCCCAATCTCAGGATTATTAACCTGTTATCTTCAAATCAAGACAATTTATCTGAGATGGTGAGTTCATATAGCCTAGATTTTGCAGAAAATCTAAACAGATTAATTCAATTTAATGGTCCTGTTGACTCAAATTTAGTTAGTCTGCATATTTCTTACTTGAGGCTACTTACTGCTGCACTGTGTGAGCACCTGGAGTAATGCGACGTGGTTTAGTGGGCATGGTGATGGAATCATGGCTGGACTAGATGATCTTAGTGTTTTTTTCCAACCTTGATGATTCTATGATTCTATTATTCTATAATGCAGTTGAGGTCAGTTGTGGAAATGACCCCTTGACATAGAGTTTGCTTTGGGACTCTTTAGGGGAAAAAAAAAAAAGTGCTATATTAAATATCACTACTCATAAGGAATAATTGCTCAGGTAGCAACTGATTAGCAAAATGAAAAAATGTCAGCTTACTCTGTGCAGATGTTGTTTTCCCAAATCAATATTAAAAAGTAATTTGTATGGGACATATAAGCTAGTAAAAAATCTGTTCAGAATCTTTTAATGACTTTCTCCACTTTCTATGCACATAAATCCACATAATTTATTAGAAGAAGACATATATTTTCCCTGTGGAATAACTGGTAGAAGAATCAAGACTGATTCTAACAGATCTTGCTCTCTTTGAAAGAATATTAAAGCATTCACAGAGCAAGTTCCAAATTTTCTTTTCTCCTGTTCAGTGATAGAGTGAGCATAGAATGATGGATGTGACATGCTGTGTGACAATCCACTTTAAATAATAAAAGATAAAGCCGTCTCATATTGCTTTCCATGAAGAGCTGAAAAGGCTGATGTTGTAGTCACACAGGTGGTCTTGTTTTTTGTGGTCTCAGCTGCAGAGTTGGAAGCACCCCAACAGAGTGTTTAAATGAAACTCCCCGTGTGGAGCCTGCAGAATTTTCCCCATTTTCTGTCCTGTCTTTGTCTCACTGTTGCTTAGAAAACGTAGCAAAGACAGAACAAGATCTGGCATTTTCCTGCTTCCTGATGTTATAAGCAATACCAGGCTGAGTTCCCAGAGATGTTCTTTCAGGTTCTCCATTCTGTTCTTCAAACACTGGAAGAATACACCTCAAAGCTTTGGAAAACACTTTGTGAAAAACACAGCTATGAAATATGCAGTTATTCCTCTTCACTGGAGAAGAAATGATCCGTGCAAAGCCAAATTTAGCTGGATCTGCACAAAGTAACTCAAAACCTTTGCATTTGTCTATCTTGTCAAAACTTTTCTTAATTATCTTGAGAAGCTTCTTTAGATTGTAGGATTGTAAGGATTATCTTCCTTCTTTTGCATTACTGGGTATTTGCAGTTTCTTTATAATTGATCCTAGGCTGCCAAAATATTGAATAATTTGTTCATCTTTAAACTTTGAAGAAGCAGAAAGGCAGCTCACAGTATCTACTGCAAAATGCAAAAACTCCTTCCACTTATGACAAATCAAGTAATTATTTCTTATTCTTTTCAATGTCTACAGTGAAGTGTGATTGTGCGACTGATTTATGCAAAAGGACACTGCTGGACAAAAGCAGCAGTGCTATTTTGAACACTGCAGGTAGCTTGTTCGCCAAGACAATAGCCACCGTATCTGTTACTGGGCATGTTTAGAAGCAAGTATGACTTCATTCTCCTTTTTCATTTTCCATGTTTGAATTTGCTTCTTATCCACTATGTGCTCTCATTTCATGGCTAAGTAGTTTCCATAATAGCTATAAATTCTACAAGCAAAACACAAATTAAACAAAATATTTATCAGGATTATATTACCAGGTATGAGATTACTTTGAATGCATAAAGAAAAGGATGATGACTTTTATGGCAATAAAGACTGTGTTGTAGAGAAAAAAGGTAATTTTCACCCACTGCTTCGGATTAAGCATGCAAAATGGTGGGATTAGGAAGATTGTGACACAGCATAATCTGAAGTTTGGGTTTTATAACTCATCCATGTTAATGTCTGTTTTGGTACTGAGTTTCTTTGTGACACTTACTAACTATTTGACTTTATGTTTCAGTTTCTCTCAATGTAAATAGAACAGATTCATGGGCATGCAATAAACTTTACGAAATAGACATCTAAGGTGTGATAAATCTCACCTAATTTTAAATGTCTGGATTCAAGATAATCTTCTGAACTCTACCCAATGCTAAAAATAGGAGCTCCTAATGTGTGGTCTGAATTACCCTAACATTCTGCTCTGTAGACTTCTGTTATGTCTTAGAAATGTCTCTTTCTTGGCACTGAGCACAAAATACTGCAGGTCGCTCTAAAAGTAATGCCTCCTATTTATTTCCATGGAAACGACAACAGATGCAGTGAGAGCCGTAGCAGTGTTTGATAGTGCAAATTCTCACCTACAAAAAACTATTTTTCAACACAGTCACCACCATTAGCTGTTCGTTTTTGTCAGTGATGAACAAGAGCCTGCATTTTGCACACATGAAAATCTGTACCAGCAAAGATGCCCCACTGTCGCTGTTGCCACTGCTGAAATGTAGAACAAATCACACCACTGTTCTCACATCCACCATAAACATTCAGCAAGAGTCAATCAATGTCAGTGATTTTATCTGCACATAGGAATTCAATGACACATCTTTGCTTCATACACACTGCCATGCCAGATGCCGTTTTGTCAGACTGCCCTGCACTGCCATCTTTCACACAGCAACAAAATGTAAGGGAATATTGGTGGGAAGGTTCAATCTCTACTGCAGTTCCTCCACCTACCTCTGACATTGTGAACAACATAATAAAATAGGAGGCATTGCTTTCGGAGCAGCTCACGTACATCTTGCAGGCATTTATGAAATGAATCCCAGCCAGGTCGTGTTGAAAAGGAGAAACTCTTACTGTAATTATGTGTGTGTTCCTGTGATTTTGAGTTTGAGCTGTTTGAATGTATTCAAAATACTTCCCCACTTTGGGATGGCAATTTGTAGCTTCAGAAATATTATACCCTGTAATAGAGTCATTATCTATAATTTGCCTGGCCATAGGAAGATGTGATAAATACCTTTGGTGGCTTGATCTCATGAGGTTCAAGAGGTGACTGGAACTGCACAAGCCACAGTCATGATGTTTGAGATACCTTCACAAACTTAAGTCTTTCTTTTGGAAAGCATCTTTATGCTTACAAATATTTAAAGTGGACTATTTCGGCAGCATTTTCTCCTTCTGAGGGTGAGCAGCTAGTGTAACTAGAAGCAAACTGTTACAGGTTCTCTATAGTGTCAGTGCTATTGTTTTGAAAAAATTTATGTGGATTCTGCTTCTTTGAGAAACGTAGCGTCTTATGCTGAAAAATCCACACTCTTTTTGAGGAACCAAACCACAAAGACAAAAGGCAAGGAAAGTTTCTTTTTGTTCTGTGTTACCTGACTGCACAGCGGGAGAGCTGAAACAAGCATTTCAAAGAGTCTCAGTTCTTGTTTTATAGGAAATGCAAGATTTGGAGCACAGGCAGAAGCTGCTGCTCCTTTTCTGAAGGAGAAAGGAATAGGAGGCTGTGGGTGGGCTGTCTGTGGGGGAGCAGGGAAGTAGTGGAGGTGAGAAAACAGAGTTAAGAGTTCTTATATTTGGAGTACAAACGAGATGGAAACTTTTTTTTTTAAGTGGAGCACGTCTGTCTTCTTCACTAGGGATGAATGTGGGCAGCGAAATGGGTGGACGGGCACAAAGGGAGTGAGAGCCAAGATGTTTGCTCCCTAACTTCCCTAACTCTAACTCTAAGCTTCCCTAACTCTAAGCTTCCTTTCTGCCTTGTAGGCTCCTCAGCCTCAGGCTAGATTCTCCTCATTCCTGGAAGCTTTGAGAAATGGTTTGTGGGGAGGCATAAATCCTGTTAGAATGACACATCTGGGGGTAAATGCTTTTGTGTTTGTAAACCCTGAAATAGAGGCAGCTGCTTTGAGGCTAAGTGCAGGCTGAGAGCAATTGTTAGTTGGACAGAGAAGCATCTTAGGAGGTGGTACACAGAAGGCAGCATTTCACTCCTGCTCTTTAAAAATAGCAAGTGCTTATCTCTGCACATGCTATCCAGCCATGAGCACTTGTTTGACTTCACACAATAAAGCCAGGACAGTCCTTTGCAGAAAAGAAATTTGAAAGAGCTGCTTCCTCTGTGACAGTTCACTGCATAATGCCTATGGCTGGGGGGCAAAGGACTCCTTTCAGAATTCCCACTCTGCTGGGTTTTTGAGCTGAGACATAAATTCATGTCTCTCACAACTCATGCAAGTATTCCTAACTGTTAGAGTACTAGATATTCTAAATCAGTGCTCACTCCCTCCTTTAGGTGGAAATCATTTCATTTTATATAAACGATCATCTTCTGGATGAGGCATTTCAGCTGCACTTTTCCCCTTGAGAATGTCATAAACCTCCAAACTGCAGAACCAAACACACTCTCAGTGACTACTTAATTATCCATTTGTAATGAAAATGGAATTGAAGGAGAAATCAAGAGAGACTTCCAAAGAATGCCTGAGCACCTCTATAGTCAGGGGCACTTTCCCATGAGGTGGGAATTGCCATCAGATGCTACTGTCCTAAGCAGGTAGAGATTTCCAAATCTTCCACATTTGCCAATTTTCTGCAGGATAAAACAGACCGTTTTCTCTACTTCCCAAGAGACTTCCTTTTTGGCCGCATTCAGTGGGCAAGCTTAAAGAATGCACACTGACTGGGCCATACAGAGAGGACAGGGAAGATGCTTAGCAGAATGTGAGGACGGTGGCTCCGTGGCCTTGTTTTTGATGCACTGGGACAAAACGCATAGCAGAGCAATGCCAGAGTGACTTCAGGCATACTTACAAGTGCTGGCAATGAAAGTGTCATTTTGATACTGAAGTCCTTCTGTATAAACACACCTTGGTTAGCTTTGAAAATCTGCTCCAAATCTCAAATAGACTCTTTGTGTTTCAATCTGCACTTTGTGAAGTATCTTCTTCAGAATACAGTGCATTTGTTTCGTTTCACAGGAGACATCAGTAAACTACCATATTTCAAACTTTGATATTTTTGATAGATGATGACAATGGAGGATTTCACGTGTTTCTTAGGACCATGTATTTGTTAGTGTTAATGCCTGAATGACAATGGTACTTCTCTGTAAGAATCCGAATGCAGAATATATAAACCTATCAATCAGTTATACATTTTCTTGGAAATGGTTCACAGTGGTAACACAGAACTCAGACTACACATAAGGTTGTGATAATAAAATGTCATCAATATAGATCCAGGATTAGTCCTCACTAACAAACTACTTACATCATTATTATATCATCAAAGTTATTCTGAGGAAGTGCCAATTCTACCTTTCCTCCTCAAATCATTTTATTTACATACACATCTAATGTTTTACCAAAATACATACTCATTTCTTTTTAAAATTGTATATATTTTATAGCTGTTTTCACCTGTGATAAATCTAAGTGGGCTTTGTCTGGTGTTTTAGTTAAGGGAGTATTTACTTCCAAACAGTATAAAGCTAACGTTGTCATGCTAGATGCTTCACATGATCATATTATCTAACCTGGAACACGGACTACAGCTCCCAGCTGGGACCTTTTGTGTCTCTGGAAATAAATGGCATTATAAATAGGATATTTTAAGCTTATGTGTATATATATATATATATATACTGCCTGCATTGTACATAGTTAGGCATAGTCTTGCATAATTTGTCTTTTAAAATGTTCTTCCTAAAGTTAAAAGAGTCTTGGAAAGTCAGGATGGAAAGTAAAGTGTTGAGTGATGCATTGTGTCAAACCTGGTTCTAGCTTAATTTACTGAGACATCTTTCAGATGCTGACAACCTGAAAGCCCTGTCTTTATCTAGATGAACAAAAAACCATTATGCTTTAGCTGTAACACCATGCTCAAGGAGTCACAGAATCATAGAACGGCCTGGGTTGAAAAGGATCATAATGATCATCTAGTTTCAACCCCCCTGCTATGTGCAGGGTTATCAACCACCAGAACAGGATGCTCAGAGTCACACCCAGCCTGGCCTTGAATGCCTCCAGGGATGGGGCATCCACAACCTCCTTGGGCAACCTGTTCCAGTGCGTCATCACCCACTGTGTGAAAAACTTCCTTCTAATATCTAATCTAAACCTCCCTTGTCTCAGTGTAAAATCATTCCCCCTTGTCCTACCTCTATCAACCCATGTAAACAGTTGTACTCCCTCCTGTTTATACACTCCCTTCAAGTACTAGAAGGCCACAATGAGGTCTCCTTGGAGCCTTCTCTTCTTCAAGCTAAAAAAGCCCAGTTCTCTCAACCTTTCTTCACAGGAGAGGTGCTCCAGCCCTCTGATCATCTGGGTTCAGTTTGTATTATTACTATGCTTTTTTTTTTTTTTTTCCTGACTTCTACACAGAATTTAGACACAAAACAAGGAAAGTCAGGAAGAAATAACTCACAGGCTGTCCAGGCTCATCTCCTCCAAGGATCCTGAAGCCAAAACCAGACTCCATTCTCCGAAGGTGAACATCCAACTCCTTGTAATCGGGACCTGGTTTAAAGGGAAACACCACTGAGCAAATCATTTTTATTTATTTATTTGTTTATTTTCCCAGAGAATTTTCACCACCTTCCCTCCCCTTTGGTGTTCATTGCACATGACTAATGGCAGCCTGGTTAGAGCTGGTGGAAATAAATGGGACACAATGCACTGTACACAGACAAGGAAGAGACACTTGAAAACGTAGGTGCCCTACAGAATGATTATGTTCAATAAAATACACTAAACCCAAGCTACAACACATTCACAGGTGAACAGTACTGAAAAAGTCTTTCCAAAATAGTGGTTATAAAGATGCCTTTCTCCTAAGACTGCATAATATTTTTCTGTTCAGCCACCTCTGGCATTTAATCTGTATTTTCCTTGCAGTTTTTAAAACCTAAAGAAAATAAACTGAAATGGGAGATAAAGATACATAGAAAAATTATCAGTCCAACTTACAAAAGATGAATAATCATTACAGGCCATTTTAGTCCCACACACACAGAAACCAATGTTTCTTTTAATATAATGTAGCTTTTAAGTACTCCACTTTCAGGAATTACCTCCAATAAAGAATTTTCATGAAAGCTATCACTGTAAGCCTCTAAGTCTTAAGGTTTAAACTGAAAACTAACATAATTTACTTGAATTCCATAATGCTACCCAATTAAGGTCTCAGCAGCTTTACAAATCATTAAAATTACACTTCCATATGCCTGCATAACATGCCTGTAAACATATGTTCTGCACTGGAATGTCTCAGTTCAGGAATATAGAATTGTTTAAAAATCAGTTTCTTTTAAAAGTATCCTTAGCTTCATTTGAAAAAGCTAATTATTTTGGGTCTTGATGCCCTCAAAATACAAAGAGAAATTTTAAATAAAATTTCAATAGTATAAAATGGAACTGTAATGGATTGTGAAACTGTTTGTTTTGACTATCACTTTGTCTGAACAATCAGAAATACTTCGAGCTCATCAGCAAAAGCAAGACAAGAAATGAGCATGAATGGTCTTTTGTACAAATTATACTTCAGTCTATAAATTGTGACAGCTTTTGTTGCATGTCAGCTTGTTGCCAACCCCAAAAGACAACAAGGGTTGAGTAGGTTTATTTCAGCAAACTGTTCCTAATGTCTCCAGTCATGCCGTGTTTCCTCAGGAGGGGTGGAACTACAGATGGCTGAAATACTGTGCTTCAGCCACTCTCATTTACTCATTTCCACAGAGCATCAGTGGACATCTCACAAACTGCAGGGTTGGACAGATCCCAGATCCAGTTTGGAATTAAAACTGATTTAGTTTAGTCAGATCATGCAAAGGCAGACACAGAAATACATGCAATGTCTCTGTACTATGATCATGCCATAAAAATCCTCTCTAGAAAGCAGCATGGCACATTGCTCCAGCAATGTATATTGGTAGGAATGAGACTGAATCAGTCTCAAATGCTTCAGCTGGTAAAATGCAAGTATTACCGCTCTAAAAAAAACAAACACGCTCTTCATATATTTAAAGAAAAACCTAAACAGATCCTAGCAGCTTAATATTCTGACTTTCTTTCAACTTATTTGATGTTTCTCAACACTGAATAAGAGAACATATGAAGTGTGTATGTTAATTTAATGCAAAGGTTGTTCAAAAGTTGTGAGAGGTAAAGGAATTTCAAGATGAAAACAATGCTCCGTCCTTACCTGACTTGCTTATACAGCAAAGAACTTGGCTTATTATTAGGGAGATTACCTTGCAGATATACACAGTAGGGTCTAACAGTAGGTCTTAACAGTCAAAGGCACTGCTTCCATCAGTTGGCTGCAAATTAAGCCTTACTTTTTTTTTGGTGCACACACGGGTGGATATGCAGAGTTGGGCAAGTATAAGAAAGTTCAGTTGTGAAAAATACATGCTCTGGCACACAGACGAATAATTCACTTGAACACATACATTTACAACACTGATTAAAACCAATGTCAGATCAGACTCTAAAATAAGAGGCATTAATTCTTTAAAATGAGTCTATTTTTCTATTTGTCTAGAATGGTCCACGTAAGACAGGTTGGCCATAAAAAGGTATGTGGGGATATTCTTCTTTTCTGAGTTCTAACACAGTTTTGGATTAACTAACTCTAGCCATACCCTTGCTCAGAAGAACCTTTTCACCAAAGAGGTGAAAGTCTATAGAACCCATTCTCTGCCAACTCCTCTCAGGAAAGTGAGTTGCCTTTAAAAGTAATGCTTTTTTTTGTCCCACTGAGCAATAGAAACGGAGTGGAAAGAACTATCTAGCTCATCATCTAGTCCAGCTTCCTGCTATCACAATGTTTTTTGTAAGTGAACAGCACAGAAACCTTTTCAGTGGAGACATAAACAAAGAATGCACTGTGTATCTGAGCCTCTTCATGATCTCTGTCACTGGGTCACCTCTTACAGCATTTTTACTGATTTTACACGCTATGATTACACTTGTTCTTTGGCTGAGATACCGTATTATCTTGTCTGCTGACTGACTAATATACTTGAGAGCATTTCCTCCGTTGCTGTTCTGGTTGTTTCACCTTTCATGCTTGTATGACTGTTGTCATACATGACTCCGTTGGCTGCACTGATGCCTCTCCATTGGTCTGGCGACAACTACTCCACAGATACCTGAAATTACATGCCTGAATATGGATTTGACTTCCACCATTTGTTTTTGTGCTTAGTTCATTAACAAAAATTAAACAGAAGAGCTACTGCAAGGCTTTCCACTCATCCCTTCAGTTCGGAAACTATTCTTTTAGTATAATTGCTTATCCGCTTTCTAGACATTCCTCTTTATATTGTGTTAAGAACTGTCTTCTCCAGGCTAACATGGAAGTGCCTCAGTTACAAGTGGCAATCAGTAAACTATCCAGCTGAAATCTAGATTGATTAAACGTGCCATTAGTTAGGTAGAAAAAATCAGTTATCAGGTTAGTCTGTTGCAAACAACCATTGTTTTTTTGCATTATGTCTCAGTCTACCACCGTCCTGGTAGTTAATTCTCTTTAATTGAAAATATGCTGTAAAGTCTTGCTGATTTTTTTTCTCCATTTTTAAAAGCTACATAATTCATTCAATATGACATGCTCTTACTCCAGCAACCCATGCTTTGTAGATTTACTAAAAATCTCTACTACCATATGCTAGCTATTTCAATATTCCTAAATGTACAGTGGTCAAGTACTCCTAACTGCATAAGTGATTACATTTCCTCTGATATATCTTTAGAGCTTAGTTCTCTATGATTCTGGCATTTTTTGTCATCAAAAGAGATTGTTAGATAAGCTGAATTTTGCCTTTTCTTGCAGGAGCTGATTTTCAATAGATCATACTCACAAAGAAAATTACCTATACTTAAAGTCAAATGACACTTCTGGGCCTTGCAATAGACAGCAAATAGTTGGTTAATATGACTTTTTTATGGAAAACATGCCTTGTTTTGTTTTTTTTTTTCTTCCTTTAGTAAGCTATATTGGAACCTCATGGTTTGTGCCAGATTGGAAGAAATGAACAGGTTTGCAGGCAGAGGAGTCAAGCCGAGTCTAAATTAGTCTTTTACACAGTTTACTTTTACTTCCACCCAATGTAATTCATCTGAATATCCTATGTCCTATCAGATTCACTGTAAAGAGATTTTTAGCTTGCAGCCAATATTTCTGAATTTATAATACAAGTATCTTGTGCAAGAATAATCCCTGCCCTCCTTTACTTTTCTGCATGTGTGCACTAGAAAAATAACTTTAGGTTTTCCTGTTAGTAAATTTACTGCCTTTTTATAATTATAGCATATTGCTTATTTCTTTTCCCTTGTGTAAAAGAATGCTCTTTAAAATAATCATTTGTCCTACAAGAGACAAAACCAATTCTCTCTGCTACATACCAACTGACTCCCCATGAATTTAAGAGTGGTATAGGAAAAGCTGCTATCTAATGATTGCTGCACAATGAGGATGACAAAGAGCACTGAGAAATTGTGCTTTTTGGTTCCTGACAGAGAATTTGCTTCAAATGTAAAGGCACCAGAACAGATTACTACTGAACAATAGTGAGATCTTGTAGGTGCAGATGTGATGATTATCAACTCCCAGGTACATTTCTATACTGTATTCACTTGAATTCCAATGTGCATTATACATTGATAAGTGTACTTGCAATTGTTTCTAAAATGCGTGTTGAGAAAATATATTTTTGGCAATGATTAATTCATTTTCTGTATGAGTCAAGTTGCACAAATGCCAAATGATTTTTACAGTGATAAAGCCAGTATTTGAAGCTATGCTGTAAGTGTTGAGAAGAATTTTTTGTTTTAATTAAAACTCATCTACACTGCAATTAAAGCAAAGATGAAGAGCTTGGCTGCAGTAATTCTACAGTCTTCCTGGATGTTTCCTCTTCATATTTATAGAGAGGAAAGGCTAGTAAATATACATACCATTATAAAAATAATAATAATAATTTTTTTTTTTTAAAGCATTCAAACCTATTCAACCTATAAACTCTACTGGGGTATGCAAAGTCAACCCCAAATCATATTTAATTTAGGAGCCCTATGCAAGCTGCTTGGGGCTAGAATGGATTTCAGAGGGATTGTCAAAACAGCCTTCTTTGTACGAGATGTCGTGTTTTAAGTGTTCACTTAAGATTACATCAGGAAATGAAACACTGCTGTTTTTCAATCACATCCATTGCCACTGTACAAGACCAATGTTGATTCAAACATCAGAGAAAGCTTTTTTTGAAATATTTTGCTTTTACATTTTTATAGAATAAGATATAAGTAGGTAGCAAGGAATGTTTCGTCTGCATAATAAATCAGTTCTGTCCTTTAGCAAATGATAGATTTAATTTCATTTTTTGCACAAAGTAATGCTTAAGATAAATTTTGGACACGAGCTATGGAAAATTATTAAGTTAAAGGGTGAACACTACCATGCAAAAGCAGATGTAAAACACTAAAACACACACAAAGACTTGCTGAGGAAAAATAAATCCTTCTTGCTCAATATATAGACCTACTGTATAAAAAGATTAAGACTTAGCATTCTATTACACTGCAAAACTCATACAAAGATGAAATGGTGACTGGCCAGCCGTGACTGGCCACAATCTAGAGAAATGATTAAAAAACAAGAATTACTCAAACATAAAATGAAGGACAATTAGTTTACAGGACAATGAAGACTGAATAATACTTGCCAGAGGAATCCACTCGAAAACCAGTCCTGGGCAGCACTTGTTCTGAATAGGAAAATGGGGAATCAAAGATGAAATAAATTTCTCAATTTATTTAAAGATGCAGCATCACTTTTTCTGCTGTATTTTGAATTACCAAAGGGCAATTTCCAATTTTTATTGCACATCTTTTTCCTCTTCCCCTCCTTCCTGATTTTATAGATAGTATATGTTCCTGCTACATGTAGAACTCTGTCCATTTCTAAGTAAAGTGAAATAGACGGCATGATGGTAGCATTCTTTCAACAGAAGATTGTTTATGATGAAGATAAAACTGTTAATGTATTTATAATTATGGAATTTAGTGACAATATTTGTGCTTATTCAAGCACAGCAATAAAATGAAAGATTTAATGGCTGTGTTTAAATGACTTGATCATTGCTTCTATCCAACTCAACTGCAAACTGTCTTTTATCACCATGAAGAACAAGATTTTGCCAGGGGCCAATAAAAACGGTTGTATGTAAAGGCAAATACAGGTGAATTCACTTTTCATGCAGGTAGTTTCAAGGTAGCTGCATTTTGCATACAGGGCACTAATCATTAGTTCGTTTTCACATACAGCTACCTTGCTGGCATGAGAGGAGTCAGGAACAAATGCATAGCTAAATTCACTGTTACATTTCTTTTGATGATTTTGACATGCTGTAACAGACTATGTGTTATGATCCCTGCAGTATCCAGAATGGAATGCAAAACATCCTTGACCAGAAGTTATTTGCATTGGCCTACTGAGAGTAAACAAGTAAATAAAGCCCTAGCATGTTCATATGACTCTAAACTAAAATATCATTACCAGTCACATTGCCCCCAAAATAAAGATAGATGCTACCAAATGCCTTATTTCTTTATTTTTTGGTAAATGTATTTACATGATTGACATGATCTGCTCTTGGTTTCTGTTTCAGAAGACTGATACCCTGCTTACCTAAGGTCTAGAGAATCGAGTGGACAGAAACATGCCTTTGATTATTGTGCTCCAGTTATATTTGTGTTCGCCTGTTGTGTCATAAGTTGTGTCATGTGGACCATAGTGTTTTAGTTTCTAGGTGGTTGAATGTCTTTACTTCAGAGGTGAAAATTAGTTTCTTCACATGCTTTAGATTTTATAAACTGATTAGATATATCTCAAATGAGGAGTGCTATCTAAATGTAAATTATTCCACCAGTACAACTCTTGAAAACCAGCACCTTGGACACAGATGCTGCTCCACTGCAAACTTGGAGAAATGATTCTTTTTACTCACATCTTTTCAATGATTTTAATGTACGATTTCATCTTGATAGTCTCAATAAGCTGAGCACCCAACCCTTTTCTGTTGGTCACCCAGCTAGAATTACTCTTATGAGCTGCTCTAAGATTGGTTCATTCTATTTTTGGTTCTGCTTCCAGGCACTCTAATATCCCATAGACTTGGCCTCAAGAAGCAAAGTGAAAGAAGAAAAAATGTGCTCAAATTGTGACAAACTGAGGAACAACTTGTTAAGATAGTAACTTTTTTTTTGGTCAGTTAGCAGTATCATTTGGTACACTTCTGACTGTACTCAAGCAAAAGTGCCTGTCAATAAGCTAGCTTCCTTCAGAGATTCTGTCATTAAGTCTTACCCGGCTTTTGATCCAATATGGGTATCTTTTCTCTGAAGAATCTCGTGTAGAGTCTCTTGGTGTTACTTGTCATTACTTCTCATAATCTACCATTCAACATCTAGCATTTGCTATTGTTGCAATTTAGAAATTCACACATACGAAACTTGTTATTTTGCTATGCTGAGCTGTTGAATCAAGCCTGAAAGTTCTTGAACATATGACTGCCAGAAAGATAAATCAAAGTGCAGACCTTCATTTTTTGTAAACACAGCAAAGCTGCATTCCAATTAGGAGGAATCTGCTACCAGCAGTAGGGTCTAGGATCTTTGTAATTCTTTCTGGCACTTCGAAAAATAGAACATCATCTTTAAATGTCTGGGCTCATGTGACAGGCAAGCTGTTAGGAACTTGTAAAAAAAGTCAAAAGAGGGATGAGATCCGAAGAACATTTAACATAAAATAAGAAGTTTTATTGGCAACATCTGCCCATGTCAAATGCAGGTTACAGGTAGTTATTTCCAAAACTCACGTAATTCCAGGCTCAAAGACCCTGGAATTTCAAGACAAGCAGAAGGACCACTGGTTCCCAGCCAGGCAGAATGCATACCATTTCTACACATCCTGATGTCTTCTATCTGCTAAGAACAAACTGAACTGGTAATTTTACGAAATGCTGACAGATTCTAGCAAGATCTTTTTTATAAAAACCTGTGAATTACTTTTTATAGGCAACTAACCTTTATGTATGGCAGTTTAAAACCTTCCATTTACTTCCTGCTCCATCAGTAAGTGCATTTTGACATTTTCTAATATTTGACTACATAAAATGTTCTGTTTCCACCTTTCAGGAAATGTGGCAGCAGAAGGCATGTTTGGAGAGGGCAGCACAAAGAGACCAGCTGCCCACCACCACAACTATGAACAGATCTTTTAAATGCATGCAGACAGCACTGCAAATATAGAATGATTACGATTTGTGCAAGTCTTAATGAGGGAGATGAGAGAAGGAAGATGAGGGAGGCTGGGTAGAGGATTCACCAGTACGAGAAGAGCCTCTCCAGTATCCCTGTCCACATCCTACATCTTTTACTTCTGCAAAATTAAAGCATAATGAGAAGACTGAGTTCTTTTTTCATAATGTCTCAAGGCATCTATATTAACTGATTTTTTCCTCTCTTTTGCCTTTTTGCGTTTCTTGTAGATGTCATCTCAATAGATTAAAAAACCACAATCTCAATTTTTTTTTTAATCTCAATGGTTTAAAAAAACACAATCATAGACTATTACCCATTTACTCAGCATCTGTGCAGACTGAAGCAGACATCAAAACATTTCTGAAATGAATCTGCCTATCTCCAAGTGATCCAGTTCTGGTAATTTCAGGGGAAAGCTTTGGATAATAGGAACCTCCAATAGCATCCTACACACAGAGCCTGTCTTTCCCATGCAAATATGTCTTTTCATTTCCTCTGTCCTTCAGAGCAGCAGCTGAACATGCATGTGATGGCTGCAGAGCCCTGCCTGCTGTTGCATGGAAAGGGCGCAGAAGGGCAAAAGAAGAGGTGTTTTTGTTGGGACAGACTGTTTCAGCAGCAGCAGCAGCTCCAAGTGCTGTTTCGCTGCTGATACTTTGCATGCTGGAGTAGATGGCAGTGCAAAAGGAAGTTCTGAATTGTGAGGCTGTTTACTGCTTGTATGGCCATCCCCTGCTTTACTTCAGCCCATCTGCTCCCTGTTGGATTCACTGGCTGTAAAATGTTCTTGAAAATTTCCGCTTGCTGTGGCTCTACAGGTTCTCTAAGAAATCCCTAGAAGTAGTTACAAAATATCCTTACATCTAAATGCTTTTATAATCTTTATCAAATGTAGCATGCTGCAGTTTTATCCCACTACTTCTTAGCTGGGTAGACAAGGAGAACTTCTTACTGCTCTTTTCTTCTGTAGTAACTTTTATACTTGAAGATTTCTTCTAAACATTTCCTTTTCATCGGTTAATCCAGTTCTCTCAATAAACTGCATAAAATGAAATGGAGATTCAGACTTGCAAGCTCAAACAGTGGCTAAAATGCCAGTCACCTGTGAGATTACTTCACTATCACTTCTAGGAAAGGAGTGAATTCACAATAAATAGAAAGAAAGTTTGCTTGATTTGTTTAGTTCTGGTTTCTTTTCCTTATAGAAAGTGGTTAAGAGCTGCTTCCATTCTCTCTAGAGTTGGTCACCTCACCTGAACCAAATGTCTTACATTCCTGTTATCCATCTGTCTATAGGAGGAGATAACAAAGTTTCTAATTTGGTAAGGTCTTGTTTCTAGAGGTAGGGAGATTTGTAGTATCTTTTATTAGGCCAGCTGTTATACTGGAAATAAAAGACAAGGTATTGGCTGTAGAATTGCCTCTATTAGAAGTCATTTCTAAGCTTCCTAGATCTTATTTCTAAACATCATAATATAAAGTGAAATTTCTAGGAACTTCTAGACACTTAGAAGCAAGGAGAAATACTACTTTACTCATAGCTAACTCCAAGTCAAGCACACAATTATATAAGGAATTCTTACTTTTCTCTGGACAAGCACATGACACACTGGTTGGGAAAGATTTGTGGTACACCAAGATTTTGTCCAGATCAGATGAAGGGTAAGTTTATTATTAGAAGATGGGATAGTAAAAAGCTTGCAGGTTTGGATTACTGTTTAATTTAAAATAATTTACAGAATCTCAATTCACTTTAAGTATTCATAGTTTTGAAACTGAAATCATAAATAAGTATTTATGAAAATGAAATAAACTAAAAACCAGCCACATTCCTGAAATGAAAGTGATGTTTCAGCATCTCAGTTCTACCCATGCTTTAGGTAAATGGGAGTTTTACAAATGAACAGGATGAATATGATCACATAATGCTGCCCTTTCCAAATGTGGACAAGGAGCAGACTGAAGCTGCACACAGGTGATGCTGTTCCCATTGGTCTCATGCCCTGCTCTGCAGAAGATGGTAATGTGCGACCAAGTTCCAACACTTGCAAGTCAGTAAGTACTTAAACTAGTATTTTGACTTCTAATGTGCACCCTATTACTTTATAGATGAAAATCTATTTGTACACCTCTTAATAAACTGTAAATTGTTTGAGAGAAAGGAATACTGCATCTTTAATACTGCAATCAATTGTAAAACTGACACTTCAGATTAGTGTAGGTCATTTGGGATCTACTTTATAATCCAGCAATCAAAAGCACTTTACATCCACAGTACTGTGATGATGGTATTCTTATAATTCCATTTGAAAATGCTTTTGGTTTCACTGTCAGTTCTTATAATCAACAAATCCATTTTGCCATGGTGAGTAACTCTTTCTGCAGAGATGAACAACATGAAATTATTTGAAGTTGGTCTGCTAAATTTCCTTTCCTTTCATTAATAGTAAATTCTTACAAAAAAAAAAATAAAATTGCATTCATTTAGTAATATGAAGTCTTAATCTTTTTCTAGCTCTTAATCTCTCGCTTGGGGTAGAAACAGATGTAAGGAAAACAACAACTCGTCCTGTCTGGAAATTACTCAGAGAAATTATCTTTCTACAACCCAGTTGTTCATACTCTAGGTCAAGAACCAGTTTGATGCTACTACACAATAATCAGTAAATTAGTCTATTATTTACTAAGTGAAGGCAGGCATATGTCACTGAGGCAGGAACTGCTGAGCAGAGAGGCTGAGTGATTTGGCAAACTGAGCACAAGGAAAATTTCAAACTAGAACCCTTCACCCATACATTCATATTTCTATAACACATCAGATTACTATGTATTAAACACTATCACAGAACAATGAATTACACTGATTAGTTTCCTGCACTAAAGGTAATAAAAAATGGAAACAAATAAGAGGATTTTTTTTTTGAGGGGTGGGTGGGGGGAGGGGGGGGGAAAGGGGGCTGGTGAGGGGCAGAAATACTGTCTGAAAAAATGGTCCTAAGAGTGATGTGAAAAATTTCCTTCAAATTTTTAAGAGTGTTGGACTTCAGCCAACAAGCACCAAGTAGAAAATTTTGGTTTGATGTAGGCTGTGCCATAGACCCTCTCGGGTGATAATGCATTCGGTTCTATAGACTCCACCTTTTTAAAATGTTATATGAGTATCAGAGTTAGAAAACTCTGATGGCCTTAGTACTTTCCTGCAAAAATGATATTTTCAAGGTTACACATTATTGATCTGTATAACACTGTGTGAAAAATCTTTCCTATTGCTGACACCTGAAATTGTATTTGTTTTGAATTTCTAAAATTATATTTCAGAGGAAAGGCAGACTGGGAATTTGTATTAAAATGCCTGATGTGACCCTTAGTAAAAGTCATTCATAAGTTTCTATAAGAAAACAGTCTTATTTTATAAAGGCTAATAACAAATTATGCTAATACATTTAGTATCTATAGGCTTCACTATTGTTGGTGGACTTTGCTTTTTGGTTGCTTTCCAGTTTATCGGAAGAAAAAGGAGTTACAGTACATAAGACAGATGGTAAATTTGAAAAGAACTTGGGAAATTCATGATTCCATGGTGAGGAGAGAAATTAACATGGGATAGAAGGGATCTTTGTTCTTCTAAAGATGGAGCTGTAATTGTCCAGAATTCACTTTTAATGAGAGCTTATCACTAGCTCATCTTGTTCTTCCTACCGGCATTTCTGTGTCACATTGCCACTCCTGTACTACAACACTGACTGAAAGAGAAATGTAACCTAATTACTATGAAGAAATGTTTCATTTTGCTGTTTTCTTTAGAGAAACATGAAGCCAAATTTATATTACACATTTTATAATGGGAGATTATAGCATTATGATTCCCAGCAGCTTTGTGTCCCCTATCTCAGTGATGTCTGCCTATGTAGGCTTCTGGACAAAGTCAGTTTTTGACTGCGTATTTAAAAAAACATCATTCCATATAAGTAATAAGATAAGGAAAATCTTTGAAGGCAAAAATGTTAAATTCAGGAGAGGAAGTTCTGCAGCGCTCATTATAGCTCTAACAAGTGGTTCACATGGACTCACAGTTTGTTTTATTAACATGAAATTCCTGATCTGATGTGTCATGTTTGATTTTCCTCCTGATAATGAGGTATGATTATCCTCAGAGTCACAGGGCTGTCACACTGCAAGAGTTTTCGTAAGGAGAAAGAAGTTAAAGGATTTGTCTTTAAGACATCTAAATTGTATATTTGGATGGAAAAAACGAAAAATAATCCAATTATTTGAGCAAAGATTCTCCTCCATTTCTAAGTCTGGTGGAAAATGCTGACAGCAGAGAGCTGCATAGGTTTTCATTAATGGGGAGAAGAAAAAAAAAAAAGCAGAAGAGATGTAGCTGCAGAAAGGAGTGAGAAAGAAGTAAAAAAACAATTTCCATTCTTTTACTTTCAGACAGCTATTTTTGAAGATGTGACTTCATCAATCTTGGGAAACAGTTTATGCTCCTTTTTGGCTATTTTGAGCTGTTGAACAGAGCTGATGGCAGGTGACAGCAGAGGAAGGTGGCAGCTGATGGGTAAGAGCTGACAGGCAACAGCTAACAGGTGACAAAAAATTTTCCAAGGAGCTACAACTTACAAAATACTATTGCCTCCAGTTTTCTAATTATGCATCATTTGATTTATCTCAGATCCATATTGCGAGAACATCCTCTACAAAATCATTTCAGGTTTTGTAGAGGTCCTTCGTAACTCATGTGTGATCATTAAAAATTGAAACGTCCCTACTGCACAGGGTCATGCAGACCCTTCATATACCTGGGGTGGAGAAACACTTCTGTAGAATGAAAATGATTTTGTTTTGTGGTGACTTCATGCTTGGAGACTCTCTCCTGCTATCAGTAGGTAAGGGTGAGCATATCTAGCGGACAGAGCAAAAGCTTGTGGTAAGAGTTCTTGGTTCTAGCTCTTGCTCAGCTTTGAGTCACGTCACTTGTGCTCACACCACCACACTGTGATGCACAATGCACCCATCTCCTTGATGGGGAAGCAGGAGGCTTTGATGTGGTCCTGGTGAGTGCTGATTGCAGTGAGATCCTCTGATAAGCCAATCCATAGAGATTCAGAGCTATAGCAGTATGAAAGGGAACTGTTTAATAACAGCCCCCCAGTGAAGGGAACCAAAATCCAGCACCACTTTTTCTGAATTTTCTAGGTCATGATTGTTCACTTTCTTGTGCTATTTTTAGGAGACAAATCTCTTTCTTTTCAGCTCTTGCCAAGAGATAAGGCAAGCTTTCTTTGAGATAAGGAGGACTTGAAAAAATACCGAAGGCTGAACTTTTCCTGTGCACTTAAAGACAACCAGCTTGACACAGCCACATGGCAGGAAACTACGTGTGTATTATCTTGGAACTTGGAATTATCTTGCCTCCCATATACTCAATTTGGATGACAACTTCTTGACTCAGTAATGGATTTCCTGCCTGTTTTTTTTTTCTCTCACTTCAGGAAATGCTAGCACTATGTAAAGAACTAAATCAAAATAAGACAACAAACAAACACAAAACAAAACAAAAACCAACAAAAGCAATGGCATGACAAACTGAATTTGCGGATGTGCTGATGGCATTTATGAAACAAAAAAGTCAGGGACATGAAAGATACTTGAAAGCAATTGCTTATGACCAAGGGATATGAATAAATGCAGAAGAGACTAGTTGGGAACAGTGGAATCAAAGTATTGTGGAGAAGTTTTTAGCATGTCTGTCAGAAGAGAAGAGGTTAAAGCTTTCAGGGTTAGCTGGAATATCAGGACACTTAGAAATCTGAGAGGAGCACTTACTGCAGTCTTGCTTTCATCCCTCACTTTCTTGTTCTGGGCCTAGGATTTTCATGATTTTAATTCTTATTTTGTCTAGGTTGCCAGTTTCCATTTCCCTCTTGGACAGAACTCAAATACAGTTATATCATCTGAACACAGGTTTTAATATAATTCCAACCTATGAATTATCCATTCTTCCTCTGGCATAACATGTGCTCCTGTACAAAGTAGATTGTACCAATCAAAGACTGGAGTTCATGTTGGTCAAGGAAGCAAACAGAAAACTCATAGAAGGCACCCACGAATGATAATGAATCACTTCATTCTTTTATTGAATGGTGCAATATATCTTCTGGTGTAGTGTGTCATTGGCTCAGGCTGTAAGCTAATCTTTGTCCTTGACATCATGTCTGTATTCCCACAGTCCTATGAAGGGCAAACATTGACTGAGCCTATTTGCTTTCATTAATATTTACGGAAATTTTATAGGTAAGGAAATATTTATATCGAGGATCAATACCAAAGAAGGTGCAATATAAATATTTCATATATAAATATGACATATGCAATTTTTTCTTAATTGTCTTTCAAATATATTTCTTTTGGTATAGGAAATCTGTATTTTTCCACTCTTGATGGCTTTAACCGCACAGGAGAGCTGTGACCTTGTTGAATGGAAAGTTCAGATTTTTGCTTAAATGCTTCACATAGAGAAACTATCCACATGTGAAGCAATTATTTACAAAGGGTTTTCCTTTCCTTAAAGCAATAAACAAAGACAAAAGTATTTTCAGTAGAGAGGATTAAAACCCTTGCTGACTATGAAATACTTCTCTTCTTTCATTTGTCTTTATAGTTCCAAATCTCAACACTGTGGAATGGCATTTCTGCTCTGGCAAATCTTTATAATCTTTATATTTATCTATAGTCTATCTATATATCTATAAAAGACACTGAAACAGTTCATGATCAAAGATCAAGCAGTTTTTATAGTTTTTATAGTTTTTACGTAGTGGTTTTATAGTTTTTATAGGGGGTCTGCTGTAAGTCCACAGATCCATATTTAAGGTAAATAAAATAAATGGTATTGCTGAATAATGCCACTAATTTGTTTTAGCACTTAGATTTAAACTTTGGAACTTCATTATAAGCACTTATTGAAAGAACGGAAAAAAAAAGTAAAAAGGAAGAAAAATCTGGACTGTGAAAAGTGAATTTTAAGTTGACAATTTCTATTCAAGGAAGTTCCCCTTACATGGATGCTTACACGGTGGGGAAAGATGGTGACACTTGTCATAGTAGCAAACAATAGAGGAATGTGAGATGCAGTTTAGATACTAGAGTTAAAATTAATTTAGAGTTGGTGTATAATGAACTCTTATTTTCCTGCAGTGTTGAAGACTGGAAATACCAAAGCCAAACAGGAGGTGCTGAATTTGTAACTAAAGAATTAAGGACAAGGTACTGAGAAACCTCAGTGAGATATCCTTGTGGAGGACAACAGTATATTTCCTTCTTTTCCTTTACCATTTTGCACCTCCCAGATCATGGATCATGATAGATTAGGGCTCATCTAAAATAAATAAGTTTATTTGCTGTAGAGCAATATTTCATGTGTAATTAATAAAGCAATTTGGGTTATCAGATAAAGTAATTTATAAAACAAATTGAAAGGTGATGTGTGCAAGTAAAAACTGCAGTGAAGAAACTCACAATTTTGAAAAAATGTTCTTTATGGGAAGGAATATATGAGTTTAACCCCTTTTATTCTTGTTGTGGAAAATACGTGGTATATTATTTAAAAACAAAATTAAATCAAGATAGGCATGTTGACAGCTCAGTACTGTTTTATAACTATGAATTTCTTTCTAACTATCATAGACAATGTCATAACTTGTCACAGCCATTTTTATAAATGAAAGAAAGTGGAAATTTCTTCTATAAATGTAGATCTGAAAGCAAATGTAACAACTATATTGATAATTTCACATCCTCTTATTTGTAAATCATAAAGAAAACTAGCACATCAAAATAGAGTGGCATATATACTATTCACTAAGGACTTCCATCAAAACGAGGAGAACGGAAATATTAGGAAGCAAAACTAAATCTAGGAAGATTTTGGAAAATATGCAAGTGCAGATTTTTTGAAATGCCCTATATTAACTGGGATTATAGTTTCTTCCTTTAAATCACAAAAGTTAATTAAGGAGAATTGCGTCAGTGATGGCACATTCATAGGCAAAAAAATAAAATCTTAAATGGCCAGCAGGATGAACTGGATTTTCACTTACGCCTACTTTCATAAATAGCTCTTGATTTCTCATACAGCTCATATGGGTCAGGTTTCCGTGGATCAAAGGCCTCTGTTGAATCGGGAAATGAACTCCTGTGAAGAGTGGGTGGGTAGGGAATATTCTGTGGCAGAGCTGGAGCAGATAGGCTTGTCTGAGGGCTGCCTTGATTCTCCCATCGTTCCATCACCTGGAATAAAAACAGACAGAGAATAAAGCTGCTTTGCAAAAACTGCAAGTGCCACAAGACAGCGATTTCAGAAAAAGATAAGGCATTCTGTTAATTATCAAATCCCCTCACTGTCTTTTCAGAGGAAAGATGTGCATTGTACTGCTTTAAAATTACTTGGTTGAATTTGTCATTTGTCTCTCATGGGAAGGCGTGATCTTTCTCAGATAATATGATCCTATGTGGATTAAGACCCAGCACTACCCTGCAGCATGTGGAATGTCTCTTACATAATGCCCTGAGTTACTGGAAAGCACTCTACTAAAGTCAAAATTTGTGTGACTGTGAAGACAAAAACTATCAGATTCAGTGGAATACATAACTGAGGAGAGTGCTTAACAAAGAAGTGCCCAGGCTGAATTGCAACTGAATGATCTTAATGTCATACCTTCTGAGAATGCATGAAGATACCTAACTCCAATGGGAGAAATAAATATATTACTGCAACTGCAAATAAAGCTTCACATGAAGAATATATAATCCCCACATGCAAAATTATTAGAGCAGATATTTGAGTAGCTAGTTGAATGATACAATACAGAACAAGGTGAGCATTACTCTGATGCAGATTTTCTCCTTACTTGTGGTTTCTTTCTTCTAACAAAAATTACACTGTTGTCATCCAACCATGTTCCCAAGCACAGGATAAGTTTTTCTGTTCTTCCAGACCAGACTCCGGTGAAAAGTACACAGGAGTGTATTGTCTATTCATCAAAGCTACCTCAATTCAAGCTTTCTTGAAGACTGCCTTTATTGGTCTCTGAAGCACATCAGTCTAGAAGGGAGATAATATGCACTGTGCAAAGACAACTCAGGGATACTGGGGATTTCTGCTTTTGAAGGAGCTGGCTAGTAATTAAATTCCACTAGCAAATATGTTTGAAAAGATTAAGTTAAACAAAACACAAACGTTTATCCCAGGCAATGAATATTTGACTTTGCCTGTTACCCTGCTGCAGCAAAGGCTAGCAGAGGTTCCAGAATAGTGTATTCTTTCATATGGTCCAACAATCAGTTAATTCCACAAAAAAAATTACTCTCAGAAGCAAACTGAAATGTAATTAAGTATCACCAGCTTCTAGTATTCATCAGCAGTGCTTTGTCAAAGATGACTGCAAGCCCACAGAAAGTCTGCTCTATAAATTGTGATTATCCTTCAGCTCCAGTTCCTTGTTTTCAGAAGGTATTTGGCTCAGCAGGTGAGCTTTACTCAGGCTTTTTCAACAACTATTGTGCAGACTAACAATGCTTGAGAGTCTTTATGAAGAATATGCCGAATAACTGTCACTCAGCACATCCCAAAGTGTCTAACACTGTTAACTTCACATTTTGAAAGAGAATTCAAATATTGGCCATTTTCAGTTGTTGAGTACCTCATTTATACTTCAAGCTACATTTCTGCCAGAGTTTTTGAGGAAAGTAGGTCTGGTTCATCAGAAACTGAAGAAAAGGAAGGTGTTTCAGTAAATAACAGATGACTCACATACTTGCATGTATTGGATATAATATTTAAATGGAGAAGGGGCAGTATTAATGCTAATGAAGAAAAGGAATAGTGTATTCCAATCTTACCAACATTGTTCAAGAAAGAGGTGGTGTGTAAGATATAAAAGACAGTGTCTAGAATGTGATACCAGAGACGCTCTGTATGAGTATATCCTGTGCAATAAAGTGCAATATACTTGAGTTATCATTGAAATAACTTCAGTGCAGGAACGTACCCAATGTACACTCTTTTGCAGAGCAATAAATGCATCCTATATTGAATAAATTAGCTTGAGTGGCAACCCACATGAAAATCACAATAATACTTCTGATAGTGCCTCCAGCTCTAAAGGAATTATCTAAGATATACATAAACATATACGCATGATATAATTATATTGTGGAAGTGTAAATTCAAAGGTTTCCAGAAACAAATTTGATTATGACCCAATGCTTAAGCTGGGGTCAGTACAAATTCCTAATATAATAACGGAGAAAAACGTTTAGGGTTTGCCTTCAGTAAGGAAAATGAAAAAAAAATACAACTCAATGAACCAAACTACCTATCATCACTGTGAAGAGGAAAGATGGAAAACCCAAACTAGAAGTTTCCTAGTTTTTAGGAGAATAGCAGAGTAATAGAACAAACACTTACCTGTTTCAAAATATGAAACTGAATAAAATTAAAATACTTAAAGAAGATTTTAAAAAGAGAGAGGAAAACAATTAGCTTTGATGAATGAACTTTTCCCTGGAGGAAGGACAAGAAATGAGATCAATTCACAAAGTTCTACTGGGTCTCACACATTTAATTCTTGTTTGCTGGTTTCTGATCTCCAAATCTCTATCTCTACTGCTTTGCTATGGGTAATACTGCTAACAAAAATAGTTTCACATGCAGATAAAGATAAGAGGAATTATGCTTCCCAGACTCACATCAATTAGTTAAGCAGTCACATAAAGTTTGGCAACGAGAGTCATCATGATGCTAATATACAGATAAGGCACACTTGAAACTGTGTAAACATGGTGTTGTATGCAGTGCATGAAATCTAAATTGGGTAATGATTTGGTGACATTGCTCAATTACAATTTGAGCAATGATTTGAACCAAATCATTGTAGTTGTAATAAACATGCCACTATCCAATATGAATGGATGTGAATTTGTGCAGTTTTAGCATTAAAATACCCTAACACAAAACCAAGAAAGCTACAAAAAATTAACTCTAGACCTACTAATGTGAAAAAGAGTAAAAATTACTCTCAAAATGTCAATCTTAATCCACTTGTAAATAGAAATTTGCATGTTTTCTACTCCAAAGAAATGGCCAACAAGACTGGCCTCAGTGATGGTGCTTCCTGCTGCCTTCTCCAGACTCCAATTTTTGAGCCACTATCTTTTTGGTTCCTGTCATCCATCCTAAAGTTCCTTTCTCCAAACAGCACTCGGGAAAGTCCAAGTGCATAGATCTGCAGAGCTTATTAACAAGGCCACCCCTGATGCTGTGTCTCACCTAGAGTTGGGGTACTGCTGAGAGGTGTCTCACGAGCTGGGAACAGGTGGGTTAGATGAAAGTCTACACAAATTTGCTTTGAATGATAGTCATCTTACGAACTCAATGTGTATAATTTTGAAAGGGAACTTACAGGCTTTGGAGTTTTCCATGGAGAAAAGAAACCTGAAATAAACAAAAAGTAACATTAGCAGATTTTTCTGGCGCTTAAAGGATAGAGGCTCAGTGGTGCTTTTGCTCCCATTCTCACACGTGTCTGCTGACAATA
Organism: Lagopus leucura; assembly: GCF_019238085.1. Taxonomy (NCBI): domain Eukaryota; kingdom Metazoa; phylum Chordata; class Aves; order Galliformes; family Phasianidae; genus Lagopus; species Lagopus leucura. The sequence continues at coordinate 11,170,450 of NW_024962265.1, read as the reverse complement.
TCGACATATTAAAAAACTTTGTACACACACAGGAAGAAATTACAATCCACAGGGGGTAATTTCTAAGAAAAATACATGTATATATATACATGTATATATATGTATATATGTAAACACATATATATATATGCATGTGGAGCCATTGAGATCATTGCCATATTTTACAAACAGCATGGAAATTAAAAGAATTAAACAGAAGAACTTCCAATTTTCTTGGTGGACATTGGACAAGACACCAAATGACCTGATAGTAATGTGTCAAATGCAAGCACACCTTTAAGAAGAAGCAATTCAGAACATCATATTAAAAGAAATAAATCTAATAGAGACTGTTTTAGAGGCAATTGTTTAGAGAATTGTTTCATCCATCTAGGCAAGACAGTGAAGTCTTGGGGAAGTTGTTTGTGTCTTCTGATATCGTTCTATTTCTGTTGCCATTAGCAAGTGGTCACACACGTCCATCTCTTCTAAACAACTACTTACTTCCTTTGTTATCCACTGACTGATACCTGCTGTACCACAGAATGGCTTGGGTTGGAAGGGACATCAAGGATCATCAAACTCCAACTCCCACGCTGCAGGCAGGGCCATCAGCCTCTGCATTTAATACTAGAACCAGGCTGCCCAGGGCCCCATCCAACCTAGCCTTGAAATTATTACTTCTACTGTACTTCTACTTGAAGCTACTACTTCTACTGTAGCTTACAAATGTTTAAAACTCCAGATATGTCATTTTTCATAAAAGGAGATAATTTGAAATACTAATTGTAAACACTATTTATCTCTTACACAGCACAACATTCAAAAAGTTAAACACACCAAGAATTAAATAAAAACAAGCATTTCAAAGGATATTGGGGCATATTTTCTAAAATGCATGTTTTCCACATAGCCTTCATAAAAAACAAAACAAAACAAAAAAAAACCCCTCATTCTCATTTTAACAACAGGTAAAAAAAAAAACCTGTGAGATTCCTAAGATTAAAAGCTCATGACAAATAGTTGGGTCAGAAACACAAATGTTGAAGGATCTAAACTAAGACCTCCCAGAAGAAGGCTGGTCTTTCATTCCAAAAAATGAATTAAGAGTAGTATGGACTTCATTATTTCATTTTCTAAGGTGAATTTAGAAAAACAATTAAAGTCACAAGGAAACTAGGAGAAGTATCTTTCTACAAATGAAAAACAAAAGTAATTGGGTTTATAAATAACATTTAACATTCCCGGAATTCTGTGATAATTAGGTAATGAGTGCTTTGCAGACAAATACTGGCTGTTTTGTAACAAGTTGACAGTGTTTTTAAATAAAAAGTATATTGTGAAAAGTAATCCTGGAAATTTTTATGTTCACTGACTGCCATGTCTAGATAGAAACTTCTTTACTAAAGAGTAGATATATTTCTTCCCATCTGCAAATTCAAGCTGAGATAACAGATATCCTGTATAGATCTGGCTTGTGTGTCACCAACACCTGTAGTAGAAACAACCTTGACATCTTGAATGGCAGAAATTCAAAATTTTTCGTACCTGCTGTTGTTCTGTACAGCTAACGAGACTGAAAGTTAAAGAACATTTTTCCCTTGAAAGCTAAAAATAAAACTTGAAACTCGCAGGACGTCTGCAGAAAGATGCCTCAAATCAACTTACACTGACTTGGTGCTTAAGGAATATTTGTAGAGGTAGCCTTCCCTGCCCAGTGATACTGCTGCACGTCCCATAGCTTATCATCAGCAAAAATTACTCCAGGTCAGATTGAAATGTTTTATTTCCTCCCCTGTCTACTCAGTGTCTCTACTTACTTAAAAATTTATGCTGCTGGACTTATCATATTTTTACTTGATAGTAAAAATTTCTGATAAGTATTTATAAACCAGATAATGACATACTGCAACATAAAATTAATAACATTTACACTCAAAACAAAGAAAAGGCAATGTTTCTTCACACAGGATGAAATTATATTAAGAGAACTAATGGGTCTAGAGTGCCATGAAGGGAAAAGATCCAATGAGAATTAAAAGAATTAAAAATGAGAATTAAGATTTAAAAAATTAAAAAAACTGGATATCCATATGAGTACAAATGCACATCGTAAAGTTGAAACCTCTAGAGGTAACATACCTTGGAACTGATATTAAAATTAATTCTTCAGATTTCAATGCATATATTAGATCAAGGCCCCATGTAAGATGAGACAGTCGGGCACTTGCCAAACACTAGGTGCTAGACACAAGCTCTAGTTCCAGAACGTTCTTTCTATCTTACATATATTTCATGACAGTTCTAGTTTTCCTGAAGTAGCACGTCTCCTCAGATGAACAGTATGTCTTTTTCCTAATCTAAACAAAAGTGCCCTTCAGTCATTTTATTCAACATACACTGATTATGGATAATAGATGTGAACCATAAATGCCCCAAATTATAACCGATATATCAATACATATGGCTACTGCTGCAAATGAAAAAATTCAAGAGTATAAATGCATATGGAATACACTGTAAGCATAACAGAAACTTCACATGGAAAAGAATAATAAAAAAAAAGTACTTTCCTTTGGGGTCTGTAAGCTCCCTTCTTTCACCTTTTAATATTATTCTACAGAACTACAGAACTGATTCCTGTATATGTTGAAAAATGAGGCTTGGAAGCTTATCTGAAGAATACATCCTAATGATTTGCATACTTAACCATGTTGGCCTTCTGCAGCCAGATATACAGCTGGCAGTGAGAAGCAGTAGATTTGCACTTGGTTTGGCTTCACTTCTCAGTACTGCTTTTTTCCTTGGTTCCATTTCCTGCCGTGTTTTCTCCAAAAGAGATAGTGGGACCCTGCCTGGATGGCAGCTCTTGGCAGATAGACACCAATCCATTACTGATTTAGAGACAAGACTGAGAATTGTTGTCCAAAAAGTACAGCTTTCAATTTCTCAGGTATTCACACAGTACTAATGTTACTCAACCTTTTCATCAGCTTGCATTTAACTACATGCACACACAGGATAAGCTCTTATAACCTCCTTAATCCATTCCCAAATTTCTACTTCCCTCTCCAACTCCCAAACCTCAATAGTCCAACTTCACGGGATGCCTTCTAGAAAAAATAGAATAGCTGAGAACATTATATATACATACATGTATATACACACATATAAACACATGCAGAAACATATACTTTAAAATTTGAAATAATAAAAGTCAACTTAGAGCCACCTAAATGTACTTCACACAATTGATTCTTCCCATAGGGCATTTCCTGCTCACCCACGTGTCTGACAGCCATTCCTTCTCATCATCGCTTTCCTGCATAAGCTGCATCACTTTCTGAATTATACCACATTGCTTTATTCATTTTAAATGAAACTGTAATTACACCCACTATCATGCAGTGAAATGTGATGTAATGTGTAACCATGTGATGATAAAATATGTAACTTCCCATACTTCTCCAAATTTACTTTTCAGTAAACAATGATTTATTTTCAAATAACGGCTACTTAAACTACACTACGATACAGCAGCTGTTGGCCAGCATCTTTATAAAAATGTTAATGGCTTCATTTTAAATAAATAAGTTGAGGAAGCAGTAATATGGTTTTTAAAAATCAGGATTACATTTCCTTGCAAAGCAGTGTGGAAATAATATTTCTGACATTCAATTATTAATTATATTTGCCACCTTTCAAATTGAGCTTCTCTGCAAATCAGAGCAGGGAACTGGTATTACTGTACTAAGAAACACCGGTAACAGAAAACAGATATTGGATTTTAATGCTTTTGGGGGAAAATATAGATTATATTTCTTCCCTCAGATCAAGGAAAATTCTAGTTTTAGGCTGCTGTATTTCTCTTTTTTTTTTTTTTAATGAAACTCTCCTATAGGAAAAAACAAATCACATTTACTGTCTTTATTTCTTTCTAAATTTAATATACAAATTTAAGCATGCTTTTATGATAAAATATGATTATGAATTTCATATATGTTTTACTTCCAATTCATTAAGTATTCATTGCAGCAAAGTTCGGTTTGCCAAAAGACTCTTATCAGACAAGGCTTAGAACATTTGCAAGATATAATCATACCTTGATTTCTTTATTTCATTAAAAGTACTATATTTGGCATCAGCCCAAACATCAGCAATACAAAACGAGCCTATGGTTTTTAGCCTGCTGCCCTGTGCATGACTTTTGCTAACTTTTCATCTCCATTTTCTTCTACCAGACAAAGCAAGTTTCCTCACTACTTTGTATTGATTCCTGGAAAATTTGAGGCCTTGTTAAGTCACAAGTAACCAATGTAAGTGTCACTTAGCCACAGGACCTTTAAGGATGTTCATCTCTGAGGCAGACATGTAATTAAACTGAAGCCTGTGAACACCTTGATTTCTGCAGCGATGGCATGTGGTAATGCTGCAGAGAGGAACTTAGCAGTGTCAAAAAACAAGACCTTTTCATCCAAAGCAGTATTCAGGGCACGTCATCTTCCCTCCACATCGCCTGTCTCGCTGATGATACAGTGAGAGTATTGCCCATTAGCTTTCACTGGGCTTCTTGTACATTTTTTTCCTTCTTTTTTTTTTTCTTTTTTTGTTGTGTGTGCTAAAAGCCTTGCTGCATATGGCTTTCTGAGCCAAGCTGTCCCAAGCACTACACACTACACAGACCTTTCTCATATAGATGTTTGGAAGTCAATGAACAGACGGCTGATGAGCACTCCCTGAGCATTAACTTACTCCACAGACATCAAAGTCCTGGTGACAACACTTCAGCCAAAGTTTTCCTCCCTATAAAAGTTTCTGTATAAATTTACTGTCACAGTAGATTTTTTTCCATGCTTTTCCTTTCTTTTACTGAGATTGGTGAGAGTTGCCCACAGCATGCCTTAATTACAGAGGTTCCAATAACCTGTTATTTTTAAATGGGTATGACAGCACATGACTACTCCAAGAGCTGAGATCCTGGTACACGTTTAGCAGGATGCAAGGAACCATTTATTGTCATTTCTGTGACACCTGACCCCTCCTCCTGTATGCTTACATTTTATTGATCTGTGCTTGGTACATAGATTAGGTGCACAGAACTTGAGCTACAATTGGGCTCGCTTCTTAAGACAAAATATTTTCAGACTAATATTCAAAAAGAACTTCTGGGAGAGAAAATGGGTTTCTCATGAACCTCAAAGTCATAACACTAATGCAATTATTCAAATATTTTCCCCTATTCAGGTAAACAAACCCTGTCAAGGAGAACAAGTACATTCAATTAATTTGTACGCTATCATAAACAAAGCCTAAAAGGAAACAATAACTTAAAATAGATGGAAATTGTCAACACAAGTAGGTGTTTGAAATGATCATGTCATAATTAAAGCATCAGGTGATGTGTAGGGAGGGGCAATTAGTGGCTCAGATTCTAATAAAAACAATCATTATTACACTTTTTTTTCCCCTCAAAGGTTTGTCTTTTTTGAATAGCTGTAAGCATCAGGCTCTTACTCAAGCAGTAAGAGAAAAAATATTTACCTTGAAATAAAGAGTAGGTGTAAGAAAACAGGGAGATCTAGCTCCTCAAACATAGTTAGCTAGTCCAGATGTCAGATGTACCTCAGAGTGTGCCACGCTGTGGAGGATCCATTTGGTCTTTGATCAGAGTTTGGCTGTTGATGCAATGAGTCAAAAACCAACACAGCCCACACTGGGGACGGGGGTAGGGGGAGATATTAACAAAGCATCAGATTTCACTGGGTACTCAATGCTATATATGATTAAATCTACAGTCTTTTGACATCAGCTGGCTTCCCCCTACAGTGGCCTACGTACTGGCAGCATGACACGTAACTGACATAGCACTGTGCTATGCTGAAACAAAGGCTGGCCACAGCCACCAGTTTATAACAAATGCAGGTCCAGATTAATAAAACTGTGAACTACACCTGTTTTCTTTAGTGCTATTTACATATGCCCAGATGTTTTAAATTAGCTTTGCCTAAAAGAGACACGATGACAGAAACTGATCACAAGTCCAGGTGTGGTAGCACTAATAGAAGCAGTGCTCCACCAGAAATCAGCAGCTTTTCCACTCTCTTTGGCATATTAAACTCATAAATAGTGACTCTGAGGAACGAATGTGTTTCCTGACCACAGAAAATCACTCTATTAAGGTGCAAGGAAAAGAGCAAACATAGCCCACAGGAAGTTCAGCTGAGTCTTTAGAACACTTCAGGGCAGCATCTTCTCTGGCTGGTGTCCAGGTAATTTGGGGGCAATGTGAGCACAATGCCGTATTTCATCCTTTCAAGCTTCTGCATTTTTTAATGAGTAGCACAAAGCGTAAGACAGTGAGGTTTATCAGAAATGATGTGGCAGAAGAGGGGCACTTTGGGAAATTAAACTGGATCTCATCTCATTGAGATCTATAGAACTGATACGAAAACTTAATTGACTGTGAGACCAGATACTAAATCAATAATCATCTTTTTATACATAAGGAACGCTTTTTGTGCTGTTCATAAAATCTCACTGACCTTGTTATGTCAAGCAACAATTTCTTGATAACATTCGGTTCATCACAAATAATTAGAGAAAGGATAGCTATTCAAAGTGCTTGTTGTTTAAGCTCTGACCCTCACCGGTCACCAGCATCTATAAGAATTTCCTTTAAAATACACCAGAGAATCTTAAGCTACCACTAAGTTTTTGTTTTCATGAATAGCAAAGAGTCTTTGTTAGCAAGAATGCAGCCATCAGAAAAGGTCAGCAGCTGGCATAGTAATGAGTTAATTTACATTCTAATGGACATAAATCTATTTATTTTGCTTGTCTCATGCAGCTCTGTGAATTGCTTATCGGTCAGAGACTTAAAATAATTTCTGAAACTAAAAAGCCCCAACAGACCAAATATTGTCTCCTGATTAATCTGGAAGTTAAGCAGAGAATTTCTGTGTCATAGCTATAACAACAAGAGGCAAATGCAACACTTTTGGCGAGAATTTTTGACGATCAAGTATACTAGAGGCAGGAAAAAATGATAAAAAATTTACAATAATTTCTGGAAATTAGAAGTATATATTTGAAACAAGCATCTTTTTATGTGGTCAGCAAGAACTGATTACTTTCCACAGATTATATTTTATAGTAAACACAGAACATCACACTGGGCGATAAGACTGTAAGAACTTTTCTGGTGCCTATTATCAGAACAATGTTATGTGTTTCCTTGTTGATAGAAAACCACATTATCTGAAGGGCAGCTATGTCTCAGAACAGAGAAGATGTTGCTACAATACAATTCAGAACAGATTTTATTGGGACAACTTAACCTGAAATGGGAAAAGACATTTTTACAGAACAGAGGAAAACCTCTGTCTCTTGCATTTTGTTAAAGAAGATTCCACTAAAAGTTCAAATCCCTTAATCCATTTTCTGCTTTGTGGTTTGCAACTGCAATTAGCACTGGATGAAATGTTATTTTTCTCACTGAAGTGTATAATAGGTGCACTTTTTGTAAACACTACCCCAGTTAGCTACAGTCTACATTCTTTGGTACTAACACATGAAGTCTTGAGAAAGAGATCTCAGAGGTTTGCTTGCAGGTTGTATATTCTCCTGACATCTTGAAAAGGTCAAGAGGATTTTTCTGTACATACAAGCAAAAGAACCTTTTGCTTGGCAGAAGGAAATTTCCTCAGAAGTGTCTCCAGTTTTGCTCAGGTGTATACTTCAACGACTGCTGCCAAAACCTATTCCAACTTCACACATCCAAGCCAGGCTAAGGATTACAGTTTCTGCCATACTGTTCTAATGCTGTACAAACTAGCAATGCAAATAATGCCCTTTCTTGAGCAAACATATTGTGGCAAGCAGCTATCCTTGACCAGAGCAAGGTGAAATGATTTGTATATGACACATATGCTGGATCAGCAAGATAATTTAGAATATAAATAGCTCTACCAAATCTTGGCAGCTTCTAGATTGGACTGTGAGTTTTGCCATTCCCCTAAAGATTCTACGTACTTGCTATGAACAAGTCTGACAGTTCAGCTTGACTTTACCAGAAGCTAATTTAAGCCGCAAAACTAACTTTTCAGGACTGCAGCACTGCATTTTCAGAGTTCTCTTGACAGACAGAAACTTTGTCTAACTATGCCACTGTTTTTATTCCTATATGTGTTTATAGTCTCCTTCTATTTAAGCTTTTACAGTTTCTAAGCACATTATAGAAAATTCAGTTTACATCATGACCTGTCATTTTGATAAACATATTCACAATATTTTCCATTAAAATGTAGATGGAAAATAAAGTCTTTGTACTTAGAGTCCTAAAGGCCTTTTCCTGAAAATGCACTTGGGAAAAAAGAAAGGAAAAAAAAAAAAAAGGAGAAAAAGAACAACTCAATTTTAAAGCCATTCATTTACTTGCATGAGAGTTTCACATTAAGATATGGACACAAAGGAGTCAGAAGAAATTTAGTGTTGAGATCTATACTACCAGTTTCTGCTCAATTCATTGCGTCCCTGTTTTCTCCCAAATTCCTCAGGTGCCTGTTCCCAAATTTCCACACACCTCTGTACATTGTTGCCAAGGCTTCCATGTCCTAACTTGAAAACCAGCTAATCTTGAAACAGTGATCAGAAAACTCCCTAAACTAAATAATAAAAATAATTGTAGAGAAACGCTCTTGGTCTCCATCACTAAACAGTCATGGGAACGGGAAACCTTGCAATGTAGTGCTTCACTCTAATGGGAGACAGAAAGAAAACACAAAAGAAGTAGGGATAAACCATGCTACTCAGGCTGGACATCCAAGAACCAAGTTTAGAAAGCTTTCAGCTAACTGAACAGAGGTGGCAACAGCACAGTGAACTAAAAAACTGTCTGTGCTTTGCTGATTGTACAGAAGAGTTTTCCAGATACCATCTCAGCGTCCTTTGGGTTGCAATATGTATCCTTGTGGTATTGCTAATTGTGAGAGAGGACCTAAAGGTGGGAGACAAGTTGGAATGCACCATAGCAACTCAAGTAGTATTGTGTTATTTTGTGCAGTCTACTGAAGACACATCAGCTATAGTGGACACAAATTCAGACTAGAGCAGAGTAGAACAGAATCAAATACAATAACTTCAGTTGGAAATGACCTTCAAATATCATCTAGCCTGGCTGTCCGACCTCTTCACAGGTACCCAAAAGTTAAAGCACATTATTAAGAGTGTTATACAAATGCCTCTCTATGATAGGCGTAGGGCATCAATCAGCTCTCTAAGAAGCTTGTTCCGCTTTCTCACCACCCTTACAGTAAAGAAATTTTTCTCAATGTCTGGACCTTAGCCTGGACTTCCTCTGGTGCAGTTTTGTGCCATTTGCTTGTGTTTAAAGACTGATATGCAGACACCTAACTTTCAGTGTTGCAACTTGTGAATTAGAAACTTAGATGCACAATCATAGTTCTAGAAGTGTAGGTCTAGTACCATCAGGTACCTGTTACACCTGATGCTACTCAGAAATCTGTACTGGGTTGGCAGGTGTGACACAAAATCTATGAGAGAATTTAGAGCTTTGGTTATAATCCTGGATAATCTCGCTCACTCTGCTGTTAAGTTTATGATAGCCCAGTGTACTTCAGATGGCCCTAATTGTTTGCTAGTGAGCTCAGAACTGAGCTCAGACTTCCAGTCCTGATTTCTCTTAGGTTTGGGGCATTAGAAAAAAGTTCATCATAAAGGAACAAACAAGTTAAATTACATAATCTGAAAGACTCTGCTAGTTTCATCTGACTGCCTTTCTGAAATGTTATTATCAAATTACACTGTAGTAACTTCAGAATTTTGTGTTTAATATGGATTAAACTGTCACCATGCTTCTGAATTTTGTTGACTTGCCTTTGAAATCTCTTCTGTGACAATGTGAAGTGTCAGGAGCCCAGGTGTGTTAACTAATTGGCTCATTTTCAGAGCACACGGCAGAATGATAAACACTTGATGGCAATGTAATGAAAAGGTAATCATACTGCTTGGGCACAGTGGTGGAAACTGGAATAAGCAAGATATGCTTTTTTGATTCTTCACATCCAGACTTGATTAAAAGTAATAATTGCTTCACACTTTCTAGCTCCTTCACACTGATTTGATAGACCAGTTCCTTCGTGGTTACTGGGATTCATGTAGAACAGAAAGGGTGCAGATAGTGGGGGACTGAAAGACAAAAATAATGGTAAAAAGAAAACTAATTGCAAGATTATTATTTTCTTATGATTGATTCTTAGCTATGAAGGAATATAATTTAGTGTAGGAAAGTGGAATATTTGGCAGGGGTTGTTAGTAGATGTACAGAGTGCAAGTATTTCTCTAAACGAGTAAGAAAACCACAAAGAAAAATGCATTTCTACACGCTGAGTTCTCTGATTGAACTTTCAGGTAATTTACCTGGCTTAGAGCTGCTGAAAATTTGATATTGCCCACAATTATACACACCTAGTAGAGAGAAATCTCTTTGCTTTCATGTCCACAGTCAAGAGGTAATTTTCAGCATTTGACTTATGAAGTACAAAGCCAAATTTAGTAAAAGCTTTGCAGTGATTGAAATTATAATGGTGAAACGATGTGAAGTTCAGATTTAGTATAAGATTGTAGGAGTCAAAGAAAAATTGGAGAGACAGAAATTATGATTGATGGACATGATACTACTGCAGTACGGAACACTAAAGAGCATAAAGCATAATTAATTGGTCAAGACGAGCAAGTTTGCAAAAAACCACCCAAAACAATGAGAAATGTCTGATTTTTTGAATCCCTGTGGCTTCAGAGACAAGCAATTAGCATAAAGAAGGGCTGTGTCCTTAACTCTAATGAGTGCAGCAGTATTGATGTGTTTTATATGATATGTGTGCTGATCACATGTAGTCCTGTATAGCTCTTTAAAAACTTCATGAACAAAACATTTAAAAATGATATTGATAAAGGATCTTTACAAGATAGATGGGAAGTGCTAAGTAATAAAAGAATGTATTACATGAAAAGGCAAGAAAGCTTTAAGTAATTTTTTGTTCATTGTGACAGTACTCTCTCTCTCAGAGGAATTTAAATTGATTCCAGACAGTTGGGATTTAGACGACATGTCTAACATAATGGAAATAACCTCTCAATGCTGAGAAAATTGGAACAGTGCATAAACATGACAAGTTAAACAGAGAAGATTATGGTGCTGACAACCGTGAAGCACCTTGTGGTCCCTGCAGCTGGCCTACTCTTCAGAATTATCAAATTTAGAAAGAGTAGAGTACATATCATGTATGTCCTCCCTTTTTCACAATTGTAACTTCCTGTATAAGAAAGCAAGCTAAGTTACTCTTGGTTACTGTTTTTCTTTTCTGTAAAAATTTTTAGAAGATTTTGAAACCAATCTTCGTAGGATGAATTTTAATACTATTTCACAGGCCAGAGGAAACGAATCCCAATCCTACTGTCATTTCAACAAAAATATACATCCAAGTATTCAGAATTCATGTCCTAGTTTCAACTGGGATAGAGTTTGCTTCACAGTGGCTGATACAATTATATGTTTTGGCTTCAGGAGAAAAACAATGCTTTTATCTTAACCCATGAGTTTTACTTTTTTCCTGACTCACTCCCCCATTCTGCTGGGAGTGGGTAGTGAGTGTATGGTTGGCTGTGTGATACTGAGCTGCCTACCAGGTTAAACCACATCACAATAATTCAGAAATTGTTGATGCAACTTTAAAATATTAATACACACTACAAAGCACCAAAAAAAATAAAAATCTGATCTTCCATTGAATATTTTCTTCCATGAAGAATATTCTGAAAGTTGCGCAAATATTCTGCTGTACAAAGATTCTACAAGGGAGATAATAGCAATGGGTAATTCCCCTTCATCCAATAAAAATTTACTATTGACAACTGAAAAAAGGAATGTCCAAGTAACTATCACACCATGAGCAAAAACAGGCGTATCTGTGTACAAACACAAATCATGAGTTTATCATTCATCCCTTTGCTGACTTTGAACAAGTCAGAAATGCATCCAAATTGCAACTTCTACACCAGCACTCTGTGATAGATGCATTTTGATTTAGTTAGCAAAATATATGTCTTGTTATGCCACAGTACTTTGTTTCCCTACAGGCAATATAGGAACTCAAAAACAAACAAACAAACAAAAAAAAACCCAACAAAAATGCATGTGAATACTATAGAATTGACTCATATTACCTAGAGACTACACTTAATCCTCCACCTGCAGAATTTCCCAGGCATTGTTTTTATTTCCTGAAGTTATTGGGTTTAATTTAAAATAGTAATAATTTTTTTTTTTTTTTAGTAGTAGAGAAATCCAAAGTGAATTGGATGCTTTCTTATGTATAATACTGCATTTAAAACCACCATTTTTTATTTTTACTATTATTTGCCATCTGTGTATATTTTGAAACACGTTTGTAGATTTAGATATCAAATGGGAAAGTTTTGGAGATGTATCACCAGATTTCCATTTGGAATTCCATTACTGACTTCAGATTTACAATGATGCATGTGATCTTTGTATTTTATCATCATAAAGTGTAAAACTGATATAACAATACTTTCCCTTTTCGTAAAAATCTCTGAAATCCCTACAATTTTTGTGTAATTCTGCCTTTTGTTTTTACTAACTCAAAACAGGTACAGAGAAATGATTCTGGAGTTACTGCTCAGGGAGAGAAGCATCATCATTCCTTAGGTCTTGCATTCAAACCTTTTATCTGCAATACACAGAATGTGACATTTTGGAAGTTCTTGAAGAAATTACTTTTTATTTTGTGGCAATGTATCTGGCTTTGATTTGGTACTTACTTCCCAGCTGAGATGGAATACCAACCAAGCCAAAGATTTGAGCTAGATCTGCCTAGACTTCCTTTCATAGACAACTTCAAAGCTTTTACATATACATACTATAAAAACCAGACCAGCCAAACAAACAGACAAACAAAAACACACACACACAAAAATAACAAACTGCATTATTAAAATTATTCAAATATATAACTTTAAAAAATAAAAAATATTACAGAATCAGAGACTAGATGAGGTTTGAAGGGACCACTGGCTCTGCCCTATTTGCACCCTCTGTTCAAGTATTTATGAACACTGATCAGATTCTCCCTTGAACATCCTCTTGTCTGAACAGTCCCAGCTCCCTCAGCCTCCTCTCACAGAGGTGCTCCAGTCATGACCCTTTGTTGGACTTTCTCTAGTATGTCCACATCTCTCCTGTACTGGTAGGCCCAGAACTGGACACAGCACTCCAGTTGTGGTCTCACCAATTTGAGCAGAGGGGAAGCATCATCCCCTGAAGATGCTGTCAACACTCAGTTTAAAGCAGCCCAGGATATCATTAACCTTCTTTGTGGATGGATGCCTAACATAGATCAGTCATAGATCAATCACAGAATGCAGAAGGGCTTAAAAGGGACCTTAATGATCACCTAGTTTCAGACACTTGCCATGGACAGGGTTGCCTTCCACCAGCTCAGGTTGCCCAAGATCCTATCCAACCCAGCCTTAAGCACCTACAGAATCCCTCATCCACAGCTTTCCTGGGTAGCACTGCCAGTGCCTTACCACCCTGTGAGTAAGCAATGTCTTCTGAACATCTAAATAAATCGCATCTGAGGCTCCTGCTCCAATCAGAAAATTCCTGGATTAGGCTGCAGGTCTCCACTTTTTGCCCAGAGCACTGTTCCACTTGGTTACAGAGACTGGCAATGTGTCTCCTAATGTGTGGGAGGAGCCTTCAAGTATCATGTAGTCCAAACAGTTTATGTTAACCACAAATTTGTTTAAAGCACAGTTCAGGGTTGTGCCTTACATCTGGCTAAAAAAAACCAACTAGAACATGACTCCTTAGAGAGCTGTTTATGTGACCTAGAAAATGTATTTTCTGAATCCCTCACTCTTCACTATCCAGTTTGTATCCTTTTAGCTTTATTTTAGAGCATTTTTTGCAAGCCATGTCTTCTTACCATTTCTACAAGCTTTCAATGAACAAGTGCCTCCATGATAACTCACAGGAAATGAATTCTGAGATAACATGCTTAATTGTTGGCACAGGAAATGACACACACTGTAGAATCTGGATATGAAGGAAACATCTTCACAACCACCCTGCATGTGGATGACTGAATCAGCCAGTACTTTTGCTAATAAAGAATCATATAGAAAATCCTCAGAAATCCCAAATTTCAGGTCATTACTGGCTGCACCAGAAAACAGTTAAAGGCAGAGAGAGAGACCTGACCTTTGAACAGTGTAAGTAAGAGTCACGTAATAATGCTGAAGTAAATGTGGGAAATGGAAAAAAGACAGGGAAATGAATAGGATTTTACAAAGCAGAGAAAAATGACTTGGAATAGCATCTCATTGATTTTGTTACAAATGGTTTACTAATGGCATCTTACAGAGAAAAATACATAAACAAAGTAATTTTTAAGAAATGGTGCTGCATTGAACTTTTTCACTATAGTGTTCTGCTCAACTAGTCTTCTACAATTCAGAAGTGCTCTGACAAGTTTTGACTGCATTATTTGCTCTGTATTTCAGGAATTAATGTGCGCTGACTGCATAAAAATACTTACACTTACTGTTTGCTTGATTTTAAAAGTATTCCACAGTGGTCTTTAACAGTAACATCATCTGCCTTAAGACAACGACCCATCTCTCTGCCATCTGCCAACTTTACCAGTACTGATTTTATATTTTCTATGGTGTTACGTAAGCGAAAGCAAATAATTTATTCTGGAGGAAGCACATTAAAACAATATTCCCTCACTGATTTTCTACTTAGAATTACATTAAAAGATCAAACAGTTAACCAGTTTCTCAATTCAGTGTAAGCCATACTAATTTTACTTGTATTTCTGAGTAAGGAGTGGGAGTGTTACATGTAAATCCTTTAAAAAAGTCCACTTACATAATAATTTCATTTTATACTCGAACTTGTAATGTCAGTGTAAAGAGATCGATGTGTATTTAGTTAGAAGTAATACATTTTCTGCAAGATCATATTTATAACTACCCTTTTATACACAAACTTGGGTTACATTCTACACTAGCATAGGTGAGATTCCTAATTTAGCTATGGTGCATGAGAAAAGTTCCAACTTTGTGATAATATAGATACTTAAAATACAGTCAGTTGTTCTGTGCATACCTTTGGTGAATGGGCATGACACAACCTCCTGCTTAATGAAAATTGACCTTAGTGGAAATAATTGTTATAACTGATGGCTAAGTAGTCCCTGTTAGCTGCATGAGGTTACCTAGTTGCTCCCATTTTAGAGCCAACACCACAAGCCTTGGGTCTCTTGGGTATGCTGGATAATAAACAAACATCACATCATTTTTCAGTGATACTGTGAGAGTAATTTGCTATTTGTGTATGTAATCTCAATGAAGCTTGAGAGCTGGCAGGCTGAAGTCAAAAAGTGTGTCCTTATTCCTTCTACTTAAATAGATTTTTTTAGAAATTCCATATATATGTAAAAAATTGTTTATAATACATATTTAATATGGTGTAATAACAATTTCTCTTTCTCTCTGAGAAGTACTGTGGAAGAACTTAAAAATTATCCAGATGATCATTCATTCTTCCCCTAAGGAACGGACTAAGGCATCCTCTCAGTTACTTCAGAGATACTGTAGTGTTTATGCTGGGATGGAGAGGCCCCAGATCCCTAGTAACATTATTTTTATTGAGAACAAGTTGTTTTAAATACAGAAATAATTTCATAAATAAAAAGATGATACAGTGACAAACATATTTATTAAAAGTATTAAAATATTCATGTGTTACTGAGATATTTCCCATAGTGAACCTTCCCTATGATATTAACTAAACACGGAAGTGTTACATAATGTATTATTTTTATCTTTAAGAAAAACTATATTATTATTATTACTGTTATTTTCATCATCATCATCATTTTTCCTTTTAAAATATTAGCACACTAATGGGGAAATGGGAAATGAAACAACTAATGGAAATGAAAACTAATTGATAAAATAATTTTAAGGTAATTTTAAAATATTTTCTCATTCTAAAGTTTAAAATCTGGGATATTACTTTTCTTGCACAGAGCATCTTTTTCTAATTATGTCTGGATCTACAGAAATTCTCAATTCACCTAGAACAAACAAAATGCAATAGGTTGCTTACATAAAAAAAAAAAAACAAAAACAAACACATATCCTATGATGCCCGCTAAATATAATTTGCATGAAACTGGAACATAAGCTAAAAATGCTTACACTGAAAGCTTGTGTTCTTTTTTAGCTCATGTTAATAAAAAGTACAAAATAAATAGAACTCAAAATTATTCCCAATGATCAAACAGGAAAAACTGCACAGTACATTTCTTATACACTGAAATACTGCGCCAAGTTATGACAAATCTGGCTTTGGAAAGTAATTTATTTCTTTTAGAAATATGTTTTGACACACTTGGGAGTCAACTTTCAGGGTTTGTGCCTGACAACTTTGGCTTCCATGTTGTTTTTATATTGTAATCTGAAGGTGACACAGCAAAGGTTGATGCATCCCTGGTGTTGTTTTTGATTGGGTTTGAATTATGAGTCACCCTAAGGCTTTCTGAGAAGGGCAGTGTTGTATTTAATAAATGTATGCTCTTGGTTTACAAAAAAATAAAGAAGATGAGCATTACTCATAGAGGGTAAGTGTAGCCATGTTAAAGTCTTTCTTCCTTTTTAGGAAAGTAAAATAAAATTGCTTAAAAATTGCACAGGGAAAAATATTTCATATAGAAGACTAATTTAGTTTCTGCATTTTAACTCAATAACAGGCAAACTGTAGAAGACAAGAGAGTTTTGTAGCTTCTGTAAATGGTTTGGGTGGTGCCTGAAAGTCACACCTTCCCATCTTCCCAGTGCTGTGTCTCATGTCTGTAGCACAATAGATGATGTACTCACTTTTTTCTTTTTTCCACAGTGTATTAGCTTACTTTATTACTATTAAATATTGCACTATATTACAAATCACCATGTCACAATGTCTACACAAGGTACTTTGACAGCAGATTTGGAAACCCAACAAATGTCTTTTAATAGGACTTTTACATTATACTGAATCAACAGAAACATTCTTCAACACATTTAAACTAAATTTTAGACATGCCTTAGTACACAAGCATAGGTTTATGGTAGTATTAAGAGTTCAGCTATGTAACTTTCCCTCCCTAGACTGAGATCTTTCAGATTTGCTGTGAGGAAGGGAGAGATCACTCAGAGCCTAGACTATGGGCAATTAGGAGAGAATGAGTTTCTTCATGCCCTAGTATGGCAGTTGATTCTCCCATGTACTATGCTTAGGAGTTATCTGATTACAAAAAATGTAATTTTTTATCAAGATACATACAAAATGGACAGCTTTCTGATAATATTACTGGGAAAAACAGAGGAGAAACTCTTCTGGCCTGGCCAAATTCCAATGTTGTCAAGCCAAAAATTGCTTTTTGTTTTTCTCAAGCAGTTACTATTTGGTATTAATTTGTTCACCTAATATCAGTAAGACTGAAAACAGTCTGCAGTGTGGCCAATAGAGCTCTTCTGTTCTAATAATGACATGCAATGCAGCTACCAGACACAAATGTCTCTGTGCTCCCCAGCACAGGGAGCAGTTGCATGGCAAGTCTCTGTATGGACCTAGTAATGGTACCTGATTGTGTAGGTCCTTATGGAATGCCATGATGGGAGTCTGTGTCCATAACTTGAATTTCTTTTTGCTACAAGACTTTCTGAAGGGACCTATTTCTCCACTCAGTGTGCAAACTAACTCCACTTAATATCAACAAGAGTTAGGCACACATATCCCTAGGAAAGCATCCCCATAAGTTTTAATGGAAGTACTGTTCAAATTTAGTTCAGACCATATAAGCTTATATTAGAAAACAGTACCACTGATAATAAAAGTACTTTTGAAACAAAATGCCTGCTAATAGTCATTAAAAACCTCCTCTGCAATATATATTAAAAAGATTTATCTAATGCTTTGCAAAATTATCCACAAATGTACCACACAGTGCACGAACATTAATAAGAAAGAAGCAGCAAAACCATAACATCACCACTTTGAAACGCAATGCAATTAATACTATTTCCATTAATACAGTCTAATAGCTACTAACTGTTATTGATGTCTATTTTTTCAGGAATCCATATTCATTAAGGAGATCTGTGGCTTCTTTCCCATTTATTCAGAAATATGGAAGCAATTGCACACTGTTTCACTGCTAATCAGAGCTATACAAGAAAAAACATGGAAGTCTCATTAGTGCAAATTTTAAGGCAGCTGATCTCCTTTCGTTGCTCCCTCTGTTCAAATTGGTTATTCCCTGTGCTTCTGAGAGGAAACCATTTCTCTTAGTAAACTAAGCTATATATATACCTGACTTCTTAGTTTACCTGCTATACCATGTAAAACATTTATTAAAGCAAACTGAATATCAATTACAAGGTACTTAAAAATATTTCAAGATAATCCCAAGTATAAAACAGTTGTAATGTGTAGGACAAAAAGTAAATAATTTGAAGGTTACTAGGAGAGTACATGTTCTCAGAGATAAAAATACAATGCTCTGCAGGGTGAAATGTGCCTTGTGAACATGAAGCAGAGTTTCCATGTTAAGTTATGTTAATATGAATGCAGTATTTCTTGCATGGTGACAATGTTTTCTAAAGATTTTTCAAAGATTTTATTCCTGGAATTAACATAGGAAAGAGGACTGTCTCAAAATGGTGTTATTAAATTACTTTGCACAAAATACCAATTTATGTGCAGGAAAGATAGGAAGGGACAAATATATTAATGCTAACAGGAAAGAAAGGCAATACTACACCTCATAACAAAGCCAATGAAGTGAAAAATGTCGCATGACTCATGCAAGGGATTTTTATCATCACTAGCAAAAAGCAACAATAAAAATAAGCAAAAAAACGAAAGAACTAAAAACCCAGCATGAGAAGGATACTTTTAGAGAGAGCTCATGCTGAGGAAATTGGTGAATTTATGATGTCACATGAAAGAAAATAATTTTGAAACAGGCAAAATGGGCTGATGAGTCAGAAAGAGAAAATTGAAAAACAATGTTTTAGCAGCATGTTGGACGGAAATTTACATCACTGACTTGTAGGTGTCAGAAGTGCCCATGGTTCACCTCTAGGCTCCTATAGGTTCCCTTCAAATGGTTCAGTTGTTCAACTGTATGTTGCCATGCACTTTCCCTCTGAGGAACCAAACTTCCCTTAAACTCAGACAGAGGTATGTGCCATTTAAGAACACAGCAGGACTAAAATTGCAGACATCATCAAATGGAATTAACTTCCTCTCAACAACAGAATACTTTCAAAAAAACCCAAGAGAGTAGGGATCAAGAGCAAATGTACAGTTGGAATAAAAGTCTGGAGAGGAGACAATGGGGTGGGAAGCAGGAGAGTTATTAGACTTTGCATGTCCAAATATCTCTGGTGAGAGACCACAGAAACAAATATACCTTCATGAACAAAGTACGAACAGACTGCTCTTAATTCAAATATAGCACTCATACAAAGCAATGAAACCAAGCCCAGGTTGCTTTAGGGAGAAACTGGAGGGAAAATGATCACCAACATCTCAAGAATCTAAAAGAGAAGAGCTAATAAGATAATAGAAAACATCAGTAAAGACCCAAATCAAAAACCTACACCATCATGTCGATAATTTAATCTATTCAAACCCTTAGACTGTTAGCTAGAAAGTCTGGATTTGTGGATGAGTAAGCCATGAGGTACAGGGTTTCCAGTTTGCACCAGGCACTGAGTGACATTTTGAATGAAAAACTGCAGAAGCAGAGTCAAAGCTATGAGATCTTGGATCCAAGGGAACCATCCGCGTCAGATTCACGTTAGCTGGGAGATGCTACTGCCTTGTGAAGCACTTCCAAAAGAGAGGAGGAGCATGAGCTTTCTTGACCAGATGAATTGAAAGCCATCTTGTAACAATTCTGGATTAAAAAAAACTTTCTATCTCTGTGACAGAGAGATAAATTTGAGAATCAGGCATAGGAAAGGGTACTCAAGATATCCTTGTTATGATATCTGATATTTCCTTGTTATGAAGGACTAAGCTTATTCACTGAAATAGGCAGGGATGTTATTTTGGGTGAAATTTCTGTTGTAGGATCTGCTGATGCTGCAAGTGATGTAATGGTATCTGTTAGCAGTCTAGAGGAATCATAAACTTCTGTGGCCATTTGTACAAAATCTAAGAAAGAGACCTGGCCATTCCCACAATTTACATCTACATAATTTAATATCCTCCTCATTTTGGTTTCCCGTACCCTGTCCAGGTGAAACTGGCTGCTTGCTTATTTGAGTCCCATGTCAGAAGTTAATTAATAATAAAGTAATATAGATGATGCAACTCTGGCTCTGTTTCATACTACCAGCCTCAGTTTCTCAGAGCCTGTTTGGATTCCCTGCTTACAAAGCAGCAGTCTGAAGTAGGAACTTTATCAGGCTCACATTTATTGTATCTAATTTTCTAATTTTCTAATCTTTCTTTTTCTTTTTTTTTTTTTTTTTTACTCAGCAATACTTCACCAAACCAATGCTGCTCAGTATTTTCTGAGACATAATATATCATTTTCCCCTTTGTTTTGAAACAAACAATCAAACAAAAACAAAGCAGAAGTATGACTACTGTTTCCTTAGAAATTTTAAGAGGACTACACTAAAAATTCAATGGTGGATCAAGCTCTTTGTTGTATCCAATGCCAGGTCTCCACTTACTGATGGTTCAGATACTCTCTTTTTGGGACATCATCACACTTGAGTACAGTCATTCCCTCTATCCTTTTGAAATATGAAGTCTCTTCTTTCCCTGCATATGCTGGCTGTTGATTTCATAAGCTTGAGGGAAAAAAGCTTTTTAAATGCTGTAGTATGCATATTATATGCATAAGGGAGAACATTCTTTGCTGTATAAAATGCTTTTTGTCTGTAGTAAGAATATAACTAAGCCAATGTTGATCTGTTTTGTGCCTCCAATGTAGCAACGATGACTGGATGGGAGAAAAATTGAGTCACTTAACAAAAATGAATTTGTGACAGTAAACTACGCAGTCAGGCCATATTCATTTCAAAGACAGAACACATTACAAAGCAACACACAACCTTATGCAAAACATCCTCCCTCTTTCACAAGCAGGAATATTACTTGGGTATTAATCTTATAAATGGGATGCTAAACACAGGATGCATACGGTAATCATGAGAAGGGATGGTACTATCCATCTGTCACTACACATTAAAGGGAAAAAAATAAAAATTGGATATATGAGTAATGAAAAGGTATGCCTTGCTTCAACAGTGTCACATATTAAATATTTTAGAATCATAGCAGGATTCTCAAAGAGCTAGAATTCTGTTTTATATTCAGATTATCTCACACATCTAAATCATACAGTCAGTTTTTATTCATTCTTTGTAGGAGATATGTGTGAACCAGCTATCTCCAGTTTCTCTTACAGTCAGTCAAGCAGAATATGTACTTGTAGGGTACAGCTGACTTATTCGAAACATCTACACTGAAATGACATGAATTATATCCTAGAAAGGCCTATTTATCTTCTGTGACCATTAAAGGAGATGTGATGACTAGCACAGACACCATTACCTATATTATAGGTGTATACTTGGTCACACAAATGCACTTCCTTTCTCTACAGATTTGTGAAACCACAGATAGTCATCCTACAACCGTTCTCCTGTTTCTGTTAAGCTATGACTCAGTCACACCTGAGGTAGTGAAGCTTTGTCTCATACACCACACTTTTTCACTTTTTATTTTGAATCATTCAAACAAATGGACCTCTGCTTTCTATTTATTGATACTATTTCCGAGGATAACAAACTAGCAGTGAAACATATTCCTTATTCATTATGTACAGAAATGTTTAATGGTAAAGTTAAATTTTCATTTGTTCTGTCTCGGCCCATTAAGCTTCATCACTCCATGGTGCTTCCAATCAGTTCCTCTAGACTGAGTCATTGTTTTGCCATGAACAAACCATGCTCTGTTTCTCTTTACTGCATAGCTAAAGAAACAAACAAATGAAGAAAATCCAACCAATGTTCACTCCCATCAACAGAAGGCTGAGACTCAGGAATAAGTTACTGCATTTGGACCACATATTTTGTGTCAACTGGGCTACTATAACTACCCGCATCTCTGTGTTCAGCCTGAAAAAGGGCAAGAAAGTATAAATATACACATATATTTCGAGGATTGAGCTCAGTACATTACATCTCATCTTTCATGACGTTGTATATAAAATAATCATAGCACAGTTAATGTAGCAGAACTTGTTAAACCAACATGTCGATCAACTTATTTTGAGCATGAGTCTGTGTTCTTAGAAGAAATTCTCTTGAGAGAGGGAAATTATCCTCACAGGCCTGAGTATGTTTTGCTTCAGGTTTTTTATTTTTTTGCTACTGTCCAGCACTCATTGCTGAAATATCTATTTTGGTGTCTATTATTACTCAGGCTTGCTCAACATACTGGATTTCACACTCCACTTCTCTCTGAAGATTGGTGTTCTGAATTGTTTTCCTCTTGAGGTGGATTAGGTTTCATTTTTCAAAACAAAATGTCATCTTTTGGTGTGCTACTAACCCTCCTAATTCCCTTCATGCTCTTTATTGCCATGTAATGCTCCCTAGTTTGTCATAATTTTCAAGGAAAAAATGCAGTTTACTCTTTTTTTTTTTTCTTTTTTTTCTTCAGATTCTTAATATCTGTTAAATAAAACCAGACTGAACAGCAACTTCTATAGCACCTTTGCAATGATTAACTTTCTCAACGTCTACATACTTTCATAACACCACTGGCTTTTACTCATCAGTATTAATTAGGTTTTCTTTCAAAGAAATGTTAGATTCTGTCATCTATTAATCATTCCTTTACACATAGCTGTTAAAAATACTTTACCAAGTATGTGAATCGGCAGATATTTGTCATCTAATGTTTATTATTTCTGCTTTGTGATAAAATATTACCAGATTCCTTGTTCTACGGCTCTGTTGATTTTTAAAACATTTGGCACATAACAATACTAGAGCTTCACTTTCCAAACTCTACTAATTAGAATGAAAGTAACAGACATTTCAGTGTAGATTCCCTCCTTTTTTTTCTTTTTCTTTGGAAGCATAGAGTAACATACGTTCAGTGACATGAAAGACTTGAGAGAAATAAAGATCTTTAATTAAAGAAATTAAGTCTTACTATTAAATTAAGTGCTCATAACAAGCCAGCATAAAAATGTGTTTGGCTAATCTGTTAAAAGCTGCTACTTATCACTGATGAGGTGTTCAAATTTCTGTCATTATTGCTTTCTTATAGATAAGTATTGACTCTGCCTTTCTAATTGTGTGTATTCATGTTTACTGTGTCAGGTTAATCCCAAAAACGAAGTTGCTAGAAGCTACTTTTTAAAGGAGAGAAAAATATGCTTTGTTTGATCTTTGTTGTTCAGAAAGAAACGAAACAATTGCTATACAGTAATTTTACAAGGAAAAAAGGCACAAAACGGCTTATACAGACTAATAATCTTGTAAATGGCTGAAAGACTGCTCCAATTTTGATCTACCTTAATTATGCAATATAAGAAAATACATACAAAGCTTGCAGCACTGGGTTGGGGTGATAAAAGTTTGCTGCACACGACACATAATATTGAAGGGTGAAAGGTCCTGAAATACTCTAGTTTTACCCTTATACAGAGTAGGGATTATTGACACTCAAAACACAAACATTTTGCCTAGAATACTTAATTGCAGACATACTTATTCAGTACCAATAGTGTTACCTCCCACAACATGGAAATTAATTTCCCATTTAGAACACAAGGATGTAGTGAATATATATGGATGTCTTATGGTTTAGAACCTTTTACACACATTTTTGCAATTGTACACACTTTCCAAACTTACCTCCTCTATGGATAATCAAAGAAGTTTCACTTCCAACAGGACATTCCTTAAGTATATCCACTACTTCTGCATGGCTCAGGTTCTGTACATTCTGCTGGTTGATCTCAACAATGAGGTCACCTTCACACAAACCAGGACATCCCTGAATGTCTAGAATTTGCTTCACCCTCTGTCCTGTAGGACTGTCTGCTATAGTGAAGCCAAAGCCCTGGGCCCCTTTCACAATGGTTAAGGTCATAAGTTCAGCTTGGGTGGCCCCAGAAGAAGCCATTGATACATTATCATCATGGGCAGGTGGTGGGAATGTGCTATCAAGCTGACTATCTGCTGGAATGGAGTGCAAGGAGTGTGGTGGTCGATCTGTTACGTCTGGAACAGACTGAGAAGTCCTAGAAATGTATTCCAAATAAGTTTCATAGTTATGTCTTCCATTTACCACTACCGGAGGCCTCTCCATTACTGCAAGGGGTGGCACCATGCTGTTGGCAGGATCTTCAGGATCAAAGGGCAAAGGGTATCCACGACATAGCACCAAGTTGACACTCTGACCAATAGGAACAGACTGGAAGAGTTTGACTACATCTGCGTGAGTATGTCCAAGGACACAAACTTCATTAATATAGACAATCACATCACCTAGAAAGAGAAGAAGAGAGCAACAATAAGAGAAAATTTTAGTAACTGCACGCTGTACAATTTTCTTTAATGAGATAGATCTCTATTAAAAAAATACAATAGATTAGACCAACATGTTGACTCAAACAGAGGAGACAAAAAATTAGTTTGTCTACCAACAAATGTAATACAGGTAGACAACGGTAGTACTATTTCTTTTCCGTGGTAGCTCACAGCTGGAGAATTAAGCTAGATTCAGGAATATACCTTTTCTTAACATTTCTTTCCTATTTTTCTACTCCTTTCAGTGTACTCCACAGATGACTTTTTTTTAAGATACAGTGGTAGCTTATTTGGAGGGCTTGTTATTAAGAAATGTTATTGTTTGTTGAAGAATAAAAGAAGAAAGGAAATAGTACGTACTTGTGGACATGAGAATCAATGAACAGAGATGGAAGGCTCAGCTAACGTGATTGAAGAAGTAGCTTTTTTATTGGACATGATATTGACAGTTTTCTATTAAATGTTGTTGCTATCAAACATCCAGAACTACTACAGTCACTTTCAATTCTAGGCAGGAACTAAACTGAGCCTCGCATATTGAAGAAAAGTTCAGTGGTATTTTTCTGTAGCTGCAATAGTTCAAGCATGATGACAGGACAAATTTGGTACGTAGGTAGAATAGCTTTTTATTAGACAGACTGTTATATTTGAAGGAATCTAGACAAACACCAGAAAGACAGTTTAAGATTTCCAAATTTCCAACTAAATCAGCTTGTCAAATGAAAATAAAGGTGTTACTTTTATGTTCAGAATCTTGTACAGAACTAGCAGTCAGAACATTATGCATGAAAGCAGAATGCTTCAAATCAACAGGCTATTTGTGGGCTATTTGCTCCTCCACCAATCATATTTTTTTAAGGAAATTTCAGAAAGAGATTTGCTTTCCTTCTTATTGTTAGAATGGATACATGTATTAATATTCATAAATAATTTTAAGGTAATGTTACAGTATGCATTAAAATAAAAATAAGTGATTTGTAAAAACAATATTCAGAATAGTTTGTTGACCACAGCTGGCTTGCACTTTAGTGAAACAACAATAGGTAGGTTTGGTTAGAGAACTCTGCAAGTTGAACTATTTTTTTTTTTTAAATCCTGTTATTACCCTACCATTAATTAGGAAGAAAAAATCATTTATACAGACAACATGATGAGGTGTCTACAAGGTATACAGTTCAATAATTGACTTTTCAAAACATACTGCTTTATAATGATATTTCAGAACTCAGCAATAAAATGAGAATTATTTGGGGAGGAAGAGGCAGCTTGTGTAGAATTGCTTTGAGTATATTTGTGAAATTACATCTTTCAAGTGCTTAAATCAAAAGATCTAATCAAGCAAACTGAGGAAAAAAGAGCATCATCAAGATGCCAGTGCAGGAAAAGGCAAAGATTGTTTATACGTGAAAATGAAATGGTCAATTCCCACACAGTCAGGCTATCCAACAGCTGACAGTAATTAACTGCTTATGCATAAACTGTGATTTGTTGAAAGATTTCTTCAGAGAGTGTTAAGGGAAAAAATGTGAACAGAATTTGTTAAAGTACTTGTGAATAATATTCACAAATAATAGGAGCCACAAATACAGTCTTAAATGCGTCATAAATAGATTTCAAGCTATAAGCAAAAGCAGTATGTTCATCTCATAGGTAGTGCAGAAGGAGCTCCAATACTTCAGTCTTAAGCAGCTGATGCTATAAAAACAGTTTTTGAAAGTCAATATATTAAAGAGAGAAAGAATTTGCTGTATGACATTATAGTGGCAGCAGCTGCAATTCACTGTGATTTGATCATGCCCTGCTATAGAAAGATCTTACCTGCACTCTCATCCCTGGCTTCCACATTAGCAGCGAGGCTGACATTGCTCATAATAGGATGGATACTGTTCAACTGAGACCTCTTCAATACATGCTCCTACTGCAGTAGCTTATGCCTTCATTGTACCCTTGTAACTTTCTAATCCATGCAGTCTTTATTTCCCTGAGTGCTGGCAATGCAGATATGTAGTGGGAGGAGAGCAATCTGTTCATCCTCTCTTGCAACACTTAAGCAGAGGGTGCAAAAGGATCAAAGCATTATTTGTGCAGGGCAGGGAAACCTTGTCTGCTTCACTTTATATATTTGTACAGCATTGGCTGTGTTTTAAAACTTAAAACAAGATGTTTTTCAGAAATCAGGAGATTAGATAAGCTAAGTGACATAACAGTAGCTATCTGGTGAAAAGAAATTAGCC
The DNA here is from genome assembly GCF_019238085.1 of Lagopus leucura. Taxonomy (NCBI): domain Eukaryota; kingdom Metazoa; phylum Chordata; class Aves; order Galliformes; family Phasianidae; genus Lagopus; species Lagopus leucura. The sequence continues at coordinate 11,143,508 of NW_024962265.1, read as the reverse complement.
AGTCCACAAAAAGCATGCTAAGAAAATATACAGCTGAAGTCAACCCTTCTGCCAGTCACTGAAAAGGCAGAAATGAACATTCAGAGGTTTTGGCTAAGAACTACTCAAAATAATTAAGCTATTATCCCTCACAAAGTATTATGAAGTTTTATCCCTCACAAATTCTTCAACATTTCCTCTATCAACATTTTAAAATATTCTTATGCTTTCTGAGGTTTAATGTGAACAGTGTATCTAGGGCACACTCTGAAGCCATAACTCACAGTTGATCTGTTTGAGACCCATAATGTTATATTGTCATATGGTGAACATATGGCTGAAGGTTAAAAGGGATGAGGAGAAAGGCATGAGTTACCAAGTTCAATTCATGGTGAAGCTGCAGTGGTGTCAGCTTGCGAAGAAGTTTCAGATCATGAGATATGAAGAAGGATTAAAAGGGGTTAATTTCAGAAATTGTTCAAATATATCTCTGGATTGTAGGAGTTTTTTTCCAGCCTAACTCTGTTGCCAGGCTGAGAATTTTTTATTACTGACACAGAAAGAAATACCCAGCATTTGGTAGGAAGAGAGAGATAAGTTAAGAGCATTACAGAGACGGTGCCATATTAATGCAGAGTTCAAAACCTCTCTACTTTAGGAAAATTTCCTGAAAGGTTCCTGTAGCATCTTCATGGACAGTTACCTCCTGCTGCTTCTAATAATAATGGATGCATATGGACAAGCATAAATGCTATCCCCTTTATAATTCCTGCATGAGTATCTTAGCAAGACATTCTGCCTCCAGAAATCACAGTTCCACAGTGAGTGGGTCCCCTCAAACTTCTGCAGAATGTTTAAATTTAGCATCATACTTTGGCTTTTAGAACTAAATGTACTAAACTGACTAGAGTTTGTTTCCACAGTCAAAGACTGGCAGAGGTTTGATGGGACATCAGGGTCCATCTGGCCCAATTCATGCCCCAGCATGGACACCCAGAGCAGCGGGCCCAGGACCATGGCCATGTGGTTTTTGAAGATCATCAAGGAGACCTCACAGCCTCTCAGCAGCCTGTGCCACTGCTTCATCACCCACACAACACAGAAGCGCTTCCTCATGTCTAGATGGAACTTCCTGTGTTCCCATTTGTGCCCACAGCATCCTGTCCTGGCACTCAGCAGCTATGAGAGGAGCCCGGCTCCGTCCTCTTTGCATCCTTCCCTCGGGTACTGTAGACACTGATGAGATCCCACCGTGTATTTTCTTCTCTAGATTAGACACTTCTGCACATCAGTGTCCCCCCCATGATGTCTTCTCCCACATTTCCCCAACATTTAAGAACTCTGCACATGCACTACCAATCCTATCTGACTTCAGGGATAAAAGAGACAAGGCTGCCATGCAGAATAGGCAATTGAATGGCACTCTCTTGATGAAGTGACAGCTTTGCTACCCAGGAGAGTGGGCAAAAAATATTCTGTCCTTCATCTCAAACACCTGCACCATCACAAGAACAGATCCCACTTTCCAGTAGTCAACATCCCAATTCAGTATTGAGTGAAACAATGCTAGAGGATACTGCTGGCAACCAAATTTGTCAAAATGCCTGAAGAGTTTCCTCTGCCTTATTCAGGCTCTTGCATTTGACAGACAAACTTAGGATCGTAGGTTTGAACCTAGTTCCCTGCTGTCAAATACAATGCAGTACGTTAGACCTGGTGAAATTCTATGCCTTGTTCACAGGCATATCCATCACAGTCCAGAATATTTCACTTTGACTAGCTTGTTTTGCCTTTTAAAGTTTCATGATTATTAATTATTTTTTCCTGTAATATAAATGGAATTAATTGCTGATTTCTTGCTTAAATGTTCTGTTATCTATATATCTTAAAGCAATCAATCAAACAAAAATCCAGGCGTAAACTATCATTATCATTCATTAGCCTGGTGACTAACAAAGAAATCTGTGAGCTTTGACACCCCCTTAATGACGGATTACTACTTACATTCCTGTCCTTTATAACATTACAGAGTCAAATCAGAATATGGAGACCTGTTATTAACTCTGCAAAAATAATTCTTTTCACTCATGGAGTGCTTGATCCAAATTCAATCTGTGACGTTTTTTTTTTGACATCTGTAAATTTCTTGCCATTACTGTTTCTTGCACATTCAGACCCCTAACTGGAGTTTTTATGGTACCTCAGTGAACTGAACCACTTCCTGTAAGGCCCTTCTCATTGGTACTCGGACTTCTTTCTACTTCCACGTCCAAACTCAAAGAAAAGAAGGCACATTAGGTCTTTGTTGTTAACTGATGACCTCATTCACAATCTAGAAGAAACTCTGTGATTTGGTGGGGGCAGAGGCAGCCCTGCTCTCCCCACATAGCCAGCACAGTCTACAGCAATGGAGCTGAAAACAGCCCATGGTTTGGCAAGTCAGTGTAGGAGCACAGGAAGAACCAGCTCTGTGAGACTCAGGATGCTTTATTTTTTTTCTTCCTTTTCTGCATTTATATCTTTTGTAACAACTACTAACTTCTGTATTACTTATTTCTACCTGTATTTCTCAACCATACACTTCAAAGTCTGCATGTGCATATATTGCATGAACTTCAGAACCAACAAAATATAAGGTGAACAATGTGATGACTTTATTGCTGAAGTTCTTCCTACACCTGCCCACCTACGTTATGTACTGCTATTGCTAGCTGCTTCTGTCACTTCCTAGCAGTGACCTTGTCTTCTGTTTTTGCAAAGTACTGCAATACTGCTGGCAAAGTAGCCTATTACTAATAAATTCCGAGCTGCTGACATGTTTCCAGCACTGAGACACAAAATGTCACGGTAATTCCAATAACAGCACATGTGACTGATGGTCATGGAAGAGGAGAAGACTCCTCAGAAACGAGAAGTTTTTGTACATGCACATACATCTACCAGCAGCAGCACAAAGAAGGAAGCAGCACATAAGGGCCAGCTGGTTAAACAGTAAAGACCAAATTATATTCTGAAACTTCAAGCCTCAGCTTCACTTCCCTTTCCATAGGTGTTAATTCAGTGTGTGAATAATTTCTGTTATCAGTGGGTACAGTCAATTGTTAGAACACATGAGATTTTGAAAGGCTCTATGTAAACAGAATTTCTGTTTTCTTCTACTGTGACCTCCCAGAGAACCCTATAACATCAACTCGGCTCTAAATACTCACACTGTAGCAGCGTAAGTATTATAAATGGAAGATAAAACCTGGGACTCTGCAATCAGTGGTAGCCTATTTTTTTATTTTTTTTTTTAAGTGGACCTACTTTTTGCTAATTTTAATCACATAATGATCCCTGTTTTGAAAATAAAAATTACTGAATTGTAATCACTTCTTAAAGAAGACTGCAGCATGAAGTGGCTATTGCATATTAATACCGAAGTAGTTAAAATACCTACCAAGGAAATTCTCACTTCTTTTAAGGAGGACTATTTAACTGCTAAAACTTACCGAGAGTGTTACCTGGGAGATGTGCATTCTCATCATAGCCACAGCCACAAACTGGAAGAGGGCTATACATTTAAAACTGACCACTCTGTCGTTGGCTCTGTAACAATTTTATTTCATAGATAGTTTATGCAGCCATACTGAAATGAAGAGGGCTGCTGGGACACACGATGGTCAGCTGCTTGTAGCTCAGAAATAATTTCAGGACAACTTGCTGGTGTGTGAGCATGCTGAACAGCCCATTAAAATATATCTTTTTAGATTGGCAGAGAAGGGCTATTTCCTGGTCTTCATCTTTTACAGAAAGTTTTACCCATGTACTGACAAACAGCGAAGCTGACAGGTCACTGCCTTACAAATATCTGCCATTCACTCACTGGGCTCCCAGAAATGAGGTTTGCAGGAAAAATCGAAGCATAATACAAATAATTAGTTATTAAATCTGGCAAAAATGAAATAAAAATGTTTTTCTGTGCATCCAGGCCCTCAGACATGGTCAGAAAGCCCTGACTTTTCCTCTTAATGAAACCTGAGCAATAGAGGCAAACAGCTGCTTATCACATTTTCAAGTCAGCAGTTCTACAAAGGATCACTGCACAAGTGCATAACTCCATCCCTGCCATAGGAAGGACTGACGTGTGAGTCAGAATAAACCTTACTGCCCTTGTTCAGAACTTTGCTTCCTCTTCAAGGGGGAAGATTTAACACAGACATGACTGCAACTGTGCCTGAGACCCAGATCTGTTGAGTAAGCAGGTGCCATTATTATCAAATCAAATTTTCAGAACCTCTTTTAATTCTGCTCTGACCCAATGCACATGCCTAATTAAAAAGCTGTCTATTCAAAATTTTTGTGCTTAACCAGCATGCATCATGTAATTACACTCAGCCAGATGTGGATTAGTGGAAGAAACTATTTACATTTCTGTTTGTACTTTGCATACAGTGGTAAAAGCTATTTAAATAGAAGCATTTAATTTTTTATTTTATTTTATTTTTGGGGGAAAGAAATAAAACACATTCAAAAAAAAAAAAAAATAAATCTAAAGACCTCGATTGTTTGCTGATCCAGTGTAAATATCACAGAATAAAATGAAAGTAAGTAAGTAGCAAAAGAATACTTGAATGTTGCTCGTAAAGTGCTGAAGAGCAGCAGATTCTCATCTGAGCTAAACAATTTCTCACTTCTTCAAGCATCTGAAAGCATTTTAAACAGCTACTTTCAAAAAAAATAGTAATTGTCTTAGTTTCAGCTGGGACAAAACTGTTTTTTTGGAGTGTCTGATATGATGTTTTGATTCTGGAAGGAAAACAATGTTGATAACAGACTGATGTTTATATTTGCTGCTAAGCAGCGCTGTAGAGAGCCAAGCCATCCTCAGTGAAGGGCCCAAGGAGCTGGGAGGGAACAGAATTAGGATTCATACTTGCCAAAGGAATATTTGATACCACATAACATCAAGCAGAATGCTCAAGGGAGGAAGTTTATTTCACTCTTCCCCTGTTCAGAGGTCAGCTGGGCATCAGTTGAGAGGTGGTGAGTGATTGCTTGTGCATCACTTGTTACATACCTTCCTATACATTTACATGTATACAAATAGGCATAATTATTCTCCTTTTCCTTTTCTTTATCTTAGTAAATAGTTTTATCTCAACCCACGAGTTCCACATTTTTTTCCCTCTATTCTCTCCCCCATCTCACTGGGAAGGGAGGAGTGAGTGAATGACTGTGTGCTTCTCAGCCACCTGCCAGGTTAAACCACAACAGTAATTATTCCAAAGATGATAAGTAATTTGGACACAAGACCACATTAAAAAAAAATAAGTCAAATTTCCAAGGCAGCCTTTTATTTACAAATTATATAAGCCTATTTTATCTAGGTTTTGCTTGCAAGAACCAGTTTCTCATCTTGAAACTCCTGGTGTGAATGAACTGAATTACAAAACACTAGTGGATCTGAAGAGCAAGATAAAAAATGCATGCCACGTTCGCATAGTTATTTGGGAACACTTTGAAAGGTGTCACCGTGCAGAGGCTCATGCAAAAATCAAGTCCTTTTTTTCTTTAGAAAAAGAAGGTCAGAATTTTCAACACATTTTCTTTTGTACACACAACATTTCATTTCCATACTCAGAGCATCACATTTATCTGGGTAATGGCTCCCAGGAGGGGGGAAGTAGGCCCGTGAGCCTCCCAACAGCCTAAAGGCATTGGCTATGGTAGAGCATGATGTAAATACTGAGCAGTGCCTCTCCCTGCTGGGAAGCAGGCAGTGCCTCCTGTTCCTGGTGAAGGGCATTTTCTGCACATGTACGAATGTCTTTATATGCTGAAATATATATGAAGCTGAGTGCTTTTAGGAACAGGCAATGAGGTTTGATTTTGATCTTCGATTGTGACTTTCAATACTGTTTGCTCAATACTCCATTTTTCTTGATCCACTCACAGTGCTTATCCAGATGCCTAACTTCACCTGCTAGTGCAGACCTGATTTTGCTATCAGGTTTAAAGCTAAGATTAAAAGGTGTGATGGCTTTTTGTGCCATCACTCAGGTCCCTGTTCTGCTGACCACAGCACCTGCTGGCATTCAGCACTTGTGGAAATCAGGTGCTTGTTTCAAAGTCAAATTGTGGCTGTGAAACCAATAGGAACCTAGACTGAAAGTGCTGCCTTAATGTGTTTTTTAGCAAGGTCAATCATTATAATGTGTCCAAGTACTTCCCATAAGAAATGTTTACAATGACTGTTGTCCCGGGCACTGCTATTAACACCACTAAATCACTTTCAAAATTTATGCTGAAGAACTTGTCTCTGGCTAAACATCTTGTGCCACTCATAATGAACTGTCTGATCATTCATTGCCACCTCCTTGGCATTAGAGCATCTACTGTGTTGCCACACTAGAAATTTAGAGTATCTATGTGTGTATGTATGTGTGTGAATATACATAAAAGGAAATCCTCAAATCTTGCTGCATCTTGGAGGCACAAGGTTGGCACCCTGAAACCACCACAGACAAACGCTTCAAAAAAAGTCTGGATTACTGCAGGTTAATGTTTTTATACAACTTCAAGGACAGGAAGTATTATATTTATATTAAAAAGAATTTACATTTTTCAAATCAGTAAAATAATTCCCAGTGAAATATATGTATTTTAACTACTAGTCTACTACCTGTGAGTACCTCATTATATTTAATAGGGAGTCATCTATGATTACCAATTCATTAACAAATATCTTCTTCAAATGTAAGTCTAGTACAAGAGTCCTTTCTTACTCAAGAGTTTTACAAACTCTTTTCAATCTTTAATTATGTTTATCTCATGTATTATCTCTATTTTCTTTTTTTTTTTTTTTAATTTATTTTTTTAAATAGTAAAATCATGAACAGAATTACTTCTACTACAGAGAACTTTTAACATCATTTCTATACCAGGAAGGCTACACAATAGTTTCTTAGGAATGTATAAACATATTATTTTAAAATTGTGTATTAAAGAGCAATAGAGGAATTCCTTTTTTTCAGGCTTTACGGTAATTTTTCCAGGCTAATAGAAGGTAATCAATTATCTAACTGACCTTCCTTCCAAGCAAATGTTATCTGAATATCTCTGGAGCCTCTTTCACTACCAATCACTCATTTTCAAGGACAGTATATTTTTATTCTTTGCAAAACAGTTTAACTTCTTCACTACAGATTAATTTTTCCTTTGTTTTTCAGCCTATTCGTGAACACTACACTGAATCTAAATCACAGCTTGCTTAATAATTTATTGGTGAGATGGAGGAAATCATCAAAAAAAATCCCACTTACCACATTATTTAAAACACACCTGCTTTATAAAAAAACTGAAATTCCAGCCTACCATTGGTTAGACAAAGGTCAGTTTTCACTGCTGCAGTTGCAGGGCTAAGAAACACATTCTCCTTTTATGAAGATTATCCAACATCCCAGCATTTATTCTGCCTCCTCATATGTCTTGTTTGCTTTCTCTATGTTCAGCTTTGGTTTATTAGCTTTCTGAGAAGGAGACTAGAATATTCAGTATTCCTGTAAAGTTTGTAGCACTGTAGAGATACATTTTTGTGTGGCTTCCCTTCTCCTGTAGTAAATACTTGAACATCAGTAACACCACTGCAGGGTAAATATTCTTTAATTTTCCACTGAGAAGAAAGGATTCAGCTTAGTGGCTGGAATCTAACTCTTTCAGCAATGGAGCTGTGTTATGGATATACCAGTAAGTGTTCAACAGACAAATCTCAGATTATATAAATAAAGGATATTCAGTGTATAACAACACACTACCTTCCTCTTTAGAAAAGCATTAATTTTCTACGTTTAAATTTATTGTTAATTAGCTAATGAGCAAATGTAAATTAAAATAAGTTATTAAGAATGACTGTCATCCCATATCAGACTTCTCTATTTGTCCATACCGAAAAAGCAGTCTCAGTATGCTTGCCATCTCCTAGTGTTCTCACTGAGAATCATCCCATGGGTGGCCTTTAGTTAAAAAGCCCTTCTCAAAATGTACATTATATTAAACCTTTCCTTGAAAGATTATCACTTATTTACATATGCTTCCATACAGTATTTCCACCCTGCTCCTGAGAAAGTAGATGCCACCACCTCTCCTGAGGATGTACTGCTTCATAGAATCATAGAACAAGTAAGGTTGGGAAAGACCTCCAAGATCATCTAGTCTAACCATCATGCCCACTAATCATGCCCCTCAGCAGCACATCTCCATGTTTCCAAGGACAGTAGCTCCACCACCTCCCTGGGCAGCCTGTTTCAATGACTCACCACTCTTCTGGAGAATAAATTGTTCATAATAACCAACCTGAACCTCCCCTGGTGCAACTTGAGGCCATTCTTTCTCGTCCTATCGCTGTTACTTGGGAGAAGAAGCCAATCCCCACCTCGCCACAACCTCCTTTTAGGCAGCTGTAGAGAACAAAAAGGTCTTCCACGTCCATCAGAAACAACACAAGTTGTGGCCAATTGGAGGTTGTAGCTACAGTGACAAGCTTGGAAAATTTAGCTCAAGCTTATTTTGTACACAACTTACACTTATCTGGGCAACCTACGAAGATGGTGAGAAATGAGATGGCCAATTGGCATATTTCCTTTTAAGAACTATCTGTTGCATGAAAAAGTGCACGGAGAAGCATAGAAGAGAAACACATGCAGGAATGCAGCATGTTACAGACAGGAGGTAATTATGGAGAAGCAATGGACGAGAGTATACACAATATGATACAAGGATGGAAAGACCAGGAAGATCTGGAGATACAAATGTCAGCAGCAGAATGCTAGAGAAAGGTGAAAGGAAACAGACTTGTGCTTGGTGCTCTGCTCTTCCCTGTCTCTAAAAATGATTTCCTAACTACCTTACTGACTGTGTTTGTGCCTTAAATATGCTGGTGAATCTTTCTCACAGAAGGAATGTTTTAAAAATTGATAGTAATTTGTATCAAAGCTACATTTGTTCTTTCTGCTTCTTATAACAATTCAAGTATGAAATTGTTAATTTTTAAGGTTTGCACGTGCACACTGCTCACACAGATGTCCTGTCAGAAAGCAATTTCCAGACAAAATTCACAGTAAGGTGACAGCTGCAATTATTAGTCATTTTTAGATGTACAGTGAAAAGTCATTGATTCTGATAGGTATTATAGTCCCAAGAAACTCACCCAAGGTTAAAATAAAATATCCAAACAACCCGAGGTACAACAATGAAAGACTCCTTGTCTATTTTAATTCTTTCTGCATTTAGTATAATCAAGAAATTGCAGGTTCATGAAAATAAACCCCAAATTGTCTTCATGAATCAGTCAAATCAAATCCAGATCTGCTGACAATGGCAAGGGAGACATCACTATAAATAACTGTGTCCTACCAGCAAAGTTCAGCATAACTGAGTGAATGAATTCTGCATTTATTTAACTTAGTGTGCTTTGATTTCACAGGGTTTACAATGGATACTTCTATAGCAGGAAAAAATGTGTCCTTGTTCATAGGACAATAAACCAAATTGTAAAATCTATTACACTTTTACGACAATTGAAAACAATGAACAAAACAGTGTAATTACAAAATATCACAGTTACATTTCTTTTCCTAATTTTATACTGATGAAAGAATGTGTATTACATTCCCAGATAATATTTAGAAGATCATAGCATTTCCAAACTGGCAGAAATTTAGCTCTCCTCAGCAAGGGACCCCAAAATTGTTTAGCACTGACAATTTTTACAGACATAAAAGCTAAATAAATCAGTCGGTGTATTTAATGTCTAGTGATCTTGGCATATTGTCAAGTGCTACTGAAACATTGTCAAGACTGGATCTGCAGAGTCAATAAATATTTGGGATTACAGTTAAATACTGGGAAGAAATAATTTCTGAAAAGTTCTATCACTTTATTTCCATTAGGATAGAAACTATTCCATCTTTCATATTATTTCACAAGTCTATGTATTATCATAATACGAGAGAACTATGAATTCTCTTGGGAAGGCATATTCATATTCGTGGTGCTGATAGGTTGATAGTTGGACTAGATGACTTAGTGGTCTTTTCCAACCTTTATGATTCTATGACTCCATTCTGATTAACTGCTTACAGTAAATGAGGCTTATGCAATAAAAAAGTCTGAAGTGCTGTTAATGTCATTACAGTAAAGTTGCTAGTTCTACGTATGATTTCATATGCTAGGGAAAACTAGCATCAAATGCTTCTCAACCTCATTACACAATGTTATATGATAGAGATCATAAATAGAGAGGGCACTAAACTGATATTTGTGGTAACCATATTCATTTTCCTTCTCAGAATTTACCAGCTTCCAGAATTTATTACAATTTATTTGCAGATTGAATGCTGAGTATCATGAAGCTCTCCTAGCAGAACTTGTCTGAAATGCACCTTAGAAATACAGAGGTACACAGATTTTCACATTTATTCAAATATCTTTAGGTGCTTCAAAAGCAGTAATGATTTAGAAGGAGAATCAAAGTTCCACCTGGTCTAAAGTGCTGCTAATAACTATAGGTGACACTTTTCTTCAAGCTGTGTCTTCTTGAGATAGAAGGCACTAGATAGACAGGCCTGTGCTCTGATGGGGCTGACACCCTCCCCCCCCCCATGATCAGCTTCAGGCTGTGGCTCTCAGCAAAAGCTCCTTAGGATGAGAATTCCCTGCAAGCCAGCGTAGCGGAAGAGGACTGGGAACAGGGAAAGTGAAGACATCGCTTAAAATGGAAATACTGAAAAAAGTAAAGAATACTAGCAATGCAAGGAGAAACATGGTGCAGAGGATGTTTAGAATAAGATTTATCCAGTATCAGCAGCCACTGTCCGACACTTTGGCCAAGGAAGCTGAAGGGTATTTGCACAGTCCCTACATAGATAACCTTTAATGTACCCCAAACGTATCAATGCGGAAAATATTACAATAATTACAGACAGAATTGTCAAAGATGAGCTATGAGTCAGCTGGCAAGTTTTCTACTCTCATGAGGAAGAACTGTGTGCACATATCAGATATGCTTTTCCTTCACTGGAGTGTAGTCAGCTTTTACTTTGGATTCTAATTAAATATTTTCCCAATTTGGTTCTTTGACACTCTCTAAATTTCTTCTATAATGAAGGATTCTTTCCCTCTCCACTAACTCTGAAAAGAAGTAGAACAAATTGTCTGTGTTGTTATTGCTTTGTAGCTATGGGGAGTGTTAAACCAAAACTGTTTAAAATGAGTTTAAAATGATTGATAATATAGTCTTTTTTTTTTTTTTTTTCCACTTGGACAAATAGAATCCATTTGGGAAGGATGCTCTAGAGGCATAACAAAGATTTTGAATACCTAAGTAAGACTCAGATGTGCTCAGATACCAACAAGACGTGAAAGAGATTAAAAGCTGTCACCATTAAAAGATAAATTAGTTATGTGAGCGTTATCAAATTAAAAAACAGAATCAAACACAAAAATATGAAATGTGCATTCAGCTAATGAATACTGTTGCACCAAATTGACTAAAGTGTAAAGAAATGGAAAAAAGAACAAAAGTTTTACAAGCTTACTGTTATTTCTCTTCCCCAGCTAAATCAGGATTTAAAAGAACATTTAATTCCATCACTGATAGAAATATAATAGTAAGGCTACAATGCATGAAACATTGACATTCTTCTGAAGGAGTTGGTTTTATATATACATACCAATCCTAAGAACTGCCATTGCAAAATGCAAACAGAGGTAAAAAAAAAAATAAATTGTCATGGTAGCCTCTGTCAGATCTGAGATCTGGGAAACGAACTTGCTGATGCTGCAAGAAAATGTAAAATTCTTGCTCAGTCTGCTGAAGCAGATACAACAATGCTGTACAACATATAGTACAGCAAGGAGTAAGTATACCACAGCATTGGATAGAGCTGCTCTTACAACAGGAGGACTAACTGGCTTAACCCATCAATTTTCTCCTTCCAGCCTTCACACACAGAGGAATTGTTTCAGATTTCTGTTATGATATCTATGTCATAGATCAAAATAAAACAATCATATGTGGAGAACAATAGACTAAAGGTTGCCTACATTTGATGCATTTGCATTGTTCAAACAGATCTTGAAATACCAAGACAGCATTTCTTATTTATCCTTTGATTTAGACCTTTTTGTGTAATCCCTTCTTGCTCCTGCACTTGTCCTGCTTTTTCCTTTCCCCTGCATTAAAGGCTGTGTGAGAGAAATCGAGAGAGAACAGCAGGTCTAGATTTTTAGATGTTTAGTACAGAAGCTACAGTGGAAGAGAATTAGTTCCAAACTCTCATGCACAACCCACAAAAGGCTACATTAACATGTGGATGCATTTCTGTGTGGGAAATGCATTTTGGGACCAGACTGACATTCTGCAAAAGTGACTGATCCCTAACACAGAGGCCCTCAATGATATTCATAATATCTGACATTATGAAATGAGGATATAGTTCCTCTACCTCCATGAAATCCTAGAGATGGAACTTTTTTTTTCCTGAAATTGACTAAATTATATATATATTTAATATATATTAAATGTGTACATATATTCATACTTATTCACACACACATACAATTATATGGAATTATTCACCCTAAACACATCTCCACACAGATAAACACACATAACAGCAGTCTGCAACAAACATTCAAAATTCAATTCAAGTACAGAACCAATATTATAGTACTATCTATTGATCATTTAAAGATACATTCAGATACCTTCACTATACAGAATGTGCTATTGTTTCCTAATGGATTGTCTCTAACAGACTAGCTTAGAAAAAAATATATTTGGAAGGGTGACACAGAATTGGATTATTCCAGTGATGCTCTGTCTGAGATTATGCCTTTGAAAATGATTGTATAGGAGCTTAGTGTAAAAAGACCCAGTGTGCAGAGCAGCCTCAGGGAGGGCTGATACTGGTGTCAGTGCTGGAGCCACACTCACACTGGGCCACTGTATCTATACCTACATGTATTCTACAGATAAATGTGCTGCTTTCCAAGCCTTAAGAGAATCATCAACTTTAACAGTCTTGGTAAATAGAAGGTTAAGGTATTGGTGGTAAGGAAGTCACACAAACAACCATGTATTTTATGAGATGTATTTTCTAGGTTGGGATTAGATAAACATCGCCAGTCTGTGACCCTTTGGCTGAACTAGATCAATTAAAAGTCTATACAAATAAGGAACATCTTGATTTTGATTCCTCACTTAACTTTCTTAAGCAAATGTTACTTTCAATTCAAACAGTTTTAAAGAAAATTTTGCATGCCAACATTTTTGCTAAGACATTACTTCCATTTGACTTGAAATTACATATCTTACATCCTAGGAAAAGAGAATTCATTATTTGTGTAGTAAATGAAATGTTTAAAATCTCACCATCCCTCATTCAGAACTGAACAGTCTATAAAAAGACAGTATTTACAGCATGATAGAGCTTGAAATAAAAATCCATCAGGTCAGCACCTTGGATGGAGTAGCATATTTGTCATAAACAATAGTTCAAGCATAATTACTATTATTATCCTTTTTTTTGCAAAACAATTCAGAAAAAAAAATGTTTAGATAAGTAGAACTGTACTAGATATGATTGAATCTCTTATATAATAGCTGACTGTATTTCCTTCTGATGAAAGCAACAATGCACTCAAATGTGGCCTGTAAAAATATACTGTTTGATATACAGAAAATAATTGGAATAGAACAGACTAAGCAGACTGCTCAAAACAATCCAGCAGAGTACAGAAAGCTTTTTAGAACTCTGAATAATGCTGCTGCCATTCTAACCTGCTTGGAAAATGACGAGAGGTAAAAAAATAGCATTTTATACTTCTCTTGTTGATATCAGAACAACAAAAAACCAACTTCAAAATAGATGGCTTCTACAGTGATAGAAAAAAGAATGAACAAATAAATATGCTAAGTATTTTGGTACAGTGATTTGCACCAAGCCATTGCGTGATTTTCCTGTTGAATTTACAGAGGGATCTAAGCAAAAGCCCACCAATAAATTGTTGGGCTATATGCAAGGGTGATATCTGGTCAGGTAGTATGGTCTGGTGAGGGGCAGTGCCTGTGCTGTAGACAGACACCTTCCCTTTGGCTCACTGGAGCCCACCTTAGGGCCACAGCTCAGGCACGTTAGCAAGAAATTTTCATTACAGGTTTGTAAACAAAGAAGCCTTTTGTTTTATTATTTTTTTTAATGTCAGTATCATCAATTATAAAGAGGCAGATGTATAAGTGTTGAAATAAACTTTGCACTTCTTCCAAAGGCTAAGTGAAACAGGGTCAGAGGAGATGTGCCCTGCTCTAATATCCCAATTTGGGTAACGTACAGCAAGGCATGCCTTAGAAGTGAAGTCATAACAGAATTACATGAAATGTCTCTTTAACCTCCATTAGTAAAAGGTTCACGAACTTCCTGGAATGTAATTTATATGCCTGAAAATGTTTTTTCTTCTCTAATGCAACTCTGGATGTTTTTACTTTATGCCATGCACATCAGGTAAGAGACTCAGAACACTGGCAAAAGAACTGGTGTACATGTGATTTAGCACAGACTTCTGTTGTAATGTACCCCACACAACTGGATACATATAGCACTCAGCCTAGACATCTTGCTAAGATAAACCTCCATCAGGTTTCTTTTCTTCACTGTTTGATCTAATTATAATGGGGGATGCTAACTTCATTACTTACTGCACTTTACAAAGCTCTGAATTGACTATTTCTCATCTTTGATGGGGAAATTGAAGTTCTCAGATGTTAGTCTGTTCAAGCAGTACATTTCACAAGTGCTAAGTTGAATTTTTCCCACTCTAAATATGGAGCAGAAACTGTAACTTAAAAGTAATTAATTAAACAGTGCTCAAGTATTCAAAGAGTTTAAAATTTGCTTTAAATTTTTGCTTTAAAATTTGTACTCAATGAACTGTTCGAGGCAAATAAAGAGCTGAATTTCTGAACACTTGGGTTTTATGCATTCTTACTGTATTTAATTTTTAATACAAAATGAAAAAAAGCTGAAACTGAGCTGAATGTTTACATTTTGTTTTGATAATTGAATGCTATAATAAAATTATACATAAGCAAAATTAGAAGAAAATTGAAGGTGTAATGGCTGATGATACTGAAAAGTACATTTCTAGGTTATTAACCTCATTAGTGCAGTATGATCTCACTTTCCCCATCATCTCTTTATACAGAAAGAAGTTTTTTCCCCTCCAAGATTATTCTTTTTATAAGGAATAAGATGTCATTATTTATTGAATGAAACTGCACATGAGATGATGATGACTATTATTTTCAATGTATATTTTTGTCTGTTCATACAAATAGCCAAATCATGCGAGACAGATGTTAATTATACTTGATAGGAGAGAAGTTATTTCTGCAGCAGCAGCATTTTTGGCAGGCACTGAGTTCATTGCACACTGCTTACTCAACTGGCAACTTCCAAAACTTAAAGGCTGTCCTAATAAATATCAGAATTATGACAATGTATTTATCAGCTACCAACCTAAAATGTCCGAACTAGAGTCTGCAGATTTTGTATGATGGAGCTCAGAATGAAGAACAAATGTATGGGCTTCTGAGTACTGTCATACACTCTGATCTTGTGCATGGCAGAGTTTGTGCATATTGTGATGTGTTCATGTTCCAAACATAATTTCTGCTTTTTTTACCTTTACTATTTTGTATTTTATTTTGCCACCTTTCTTAATTTCTTTATGATCTCATTCTATGCTAAAGGTATAGCACCTGGTGGCCTTTTATGGTGGTGTAACTGTATCAATGGACAAGGGAAGAGTCACTCATATCATCTATCTGGCTGTCAGAAAGGCCTTTGACACAGTAACCTACAACGTTCTTCTCTCCAAATTGGAAAGATAGGGATTTGATGGGTGGACTGTTCAACGGATGAAGAACTAGCAGCAGGATCAAGTCCAGAGAATGGTGGTTAATAGCTCAAAGATCAGTGAGGAGTGGTGTTCCATATGGGTCAGTGCTGGGATTGATACTGTTTAATATCTTCATTGATGACACTGACAGCGGGGCAGAGTGCACCTTCAGCAAGTCTGCTGATGACGCCAAGCTGTGGGGTGTGGATGACATGCCAGAGGGAGGGAATGCCATCCAGAGGGACATAGACAGGCTTGAGCAGTGGGCCCAGGTGAATTTCATGAGGTTCAACAAAGCCAAGTGCAAGGTCTTGCACCTGGGTTGAGGCAACATACACTACCAATACAAGCTGGATGATGAAAAAATTGAGCACAGCCCTTCTGAGCTAAAAAACAAGACACAGAGACAGGTACCACTGAGTCCCATAATAGTGAGAAAATAAAATCATCGCATGAGGTGAGACACCATGTAAGTGAGGACAAGAAGTTCTTAAGAATTTGTTTTTTTCTAATTATTCTTATGAGTTAAAGAACATACAGTCCTTTCTCAGAAGCATTTTGAAATCCAAGTTAGATGTTCTGCTGTAATTGCTCTTCCAGTTTGTATAAACAATTTTAATTGAAAACTTCAAGGGGAATAGCCAAATGACAGAGCTAAAAAGAATCAATAGCTCTCTTCATACCTTGAGGAATATTTATGCAAAGTGGGATGGTTTTAATAGGAAAGATTTGTATGCAGTGCTTAATGAATGCTGAGTAGCTTGACAGATAAGCAACGTGGACTCAAGCTCTAGCTCTGTATCAGGCAGAACAGATAGTGACATGTGGATTTTCTGCACCTTAGGGAGAAAACAAGACGACTGAATATCCCACCAGCCAACCAATGGAATTGGAAGGATGCACACAAAACCCTCAGACCTAGACAGTAACAGAGTGTGGTATAAGAAATATGGGTAGGAATTTTTTTAGTGCCTGTTCTGCTTATCATTCAAAGAGTACCCTGAAATTTAGTGAGTAACAAAATAAAGATGTGAAGAAAACACTGTAATAGGAACCTCATCAAGATTAGAACTCATTACCTTTGTGAGGGAAGTGGGTGCTTTATCCCAGGTCTTTGGCTACTTTAAATAGAAGTTTACAATATTACAGTGACCACTGTAGAAAGTTTATGCAAGCAACAGAAATACACAAAAGCATAATGAAAAAATGTTAGAAAACAATCATTCAAAATTCCATTAACCTAAGTGCTCTCTATTTATATATGGAGTTCAATGAATTGTTTACTTTAAAATATGGAAGGGAAGGGTTGCAAAAAAAGAAAATCTTTCTGCTGCATTGTTGCCCTATTGCTATTAATATTCTTAAATGCAAGTATTTTTTTTACTGTTACCATTTGGAATTCAAAAATGCAGGTCATATCACTTCTGCCAGCTGAAGTGACAGACTAAATAAGTGAAATCAAATAGAAAGTTTGTGACATTTTCATCTGTTTTTGGACTGAAATCTCTTAAGTATAATTGGATCATACTTTTGCTTTTTTCTGCAAGCAGAGGAATACAAACATTTATATTCTAAAATTTAGCTAATATTGACATTAACTTTTTTGGGTTTTTTTGCTCCCTTCCCTTCCCAGTTAGCAGCACTACGCTAATTTGCCTCAAAAGTCAGAATTAATTTTGCCTATACACATAGGTTGGTTGCTGTCATGGTTCTATGTTTTTTGTTTTTTGGGTTTCAGTATTCCACATCAAAACATCATGTAGTGTACAGGGCATTAAAGTGTCACTGCCCAATCCCAGCTACCTATCCCTGTACGTTACAGCAGTCACGGGATCTGGCCCTTCCGGGTGGGGGGGGCGCTCTCTTGCTGCCTTGCAGTGGGTGCTGGAGGTGCTTTCCTGGCCGTTCCAAGCTTTTCAGGTTTGACTCGGTCCCGGGAACTCTCTCTCTCATCTTGTCTGATTTATTAATCTCAATTTCAATTAAACTGTATATATTGTGTTATCTTGTATTCCAATATTATAGTAAAATACGTTTTCCTCCATAGATTGTTGCCGCTGCTCTTTTCCTCCCTTCCTTCCTTCCCATTTTTGTGGGACTGGGGTGGGGGAGGGAGGGCAGAGGCCTGTCGCCCCTGTCACGGACATAGATTGATCTGGTCAACTCCGTGACAGTTGCTCTGTAAGTAATGCCTCCTATTTATTTCCATGATAATTTATTCCATGCTATTAATAGAAAAATGCTATTTGATAGAAAAAAATTTCAGCTACAAAACACTATTTTTCAACACAGCTGCTACCAGTATCTATGCATTTTTGCTATCAGTGAACAAGAGCCTGCATGCCATGCTCCTAGAAATCTGTACCACCGTCATTGTCACCACTGCTGAAACACAGCACCCATAACCTCACTGTCCTCACATTCATTGGCTGGTCTCCATAAACCTTCAGCAAGCACCAATGAATGTTAATGGGTGCCAATTTTTTCCATATGGAGGCATTCAATTCCACACCTTTATTTTGTACATACTTCCTTGTAGGACACCATTTTGTCAGACTACTCCTCCGCTGCTGTCTGTCTCATGGCAACAAAATGTAATGGAATATCAGTGGGAAGGTTCAACCTCTTCTGCCATACCACTCTGACTTAGTGGACCAACATAATAAAATAGGAGACATTAATCTTGGAGCAGCCCTCATACATCTTGAACTGTTTTGGCTTTAGTCACATGACACTTGCAAGCTATTCTGGGGAGAAATATCATAGAATCCTAGAAACAGAGAGTGATTGAGGTTGACAGCGACCTCTGGGCACCTGTGGCCCAACCATGCCATAGCAGGGACACCCACAGCAGGGCAACCAAGGCCATGGCCAGGTGGCTTCAGGAGATTTAGCACCTATGCAGCACAGAAGTGATTCCTGTTGCTCAGATGGTACCACCTGTGTTTCAGTTTGTGCCCGTGGCCTCTTGCCTTGGTACTGGGCATCACTGAAGAGCCTGGCTCCATCTTCACTGCAGTCTCCTTTCAGGTATTCATGGAATTGAAAAGGTTTCCCCTTATCCTTCTCCAGGCTGAATCAGGGGAGTCTGATAACTCAAAATGATTTGTATACATTGCTCCAACCTCATACACTTGCTGCATGGCATAAGATTGTATCTGCAAGACTGACACTTGGTGAGGCATTGGTATATCCCAAAACAGCATTTCAGCCTGTTCATAGGAATAATGATGACACTCCTTCCTCAGAAATACAAGTAGCAACACAGTCTAGTGAACACTAGTGTTCAAAAAACAACGCCTTAATTTGTGACGCCAATCTTTCTGGTGCTGCTGAGTGAGTTGGTGAAAGAGTGTCAGGGAACTGGGCTAACTATATTCCAGACAACTTCTGGTATTGCTGAAGTCCTACATATGCGTGTGAACAGTTCTTCACTGAGTTCCTTGCTAGTGAGCTTCTTGACAGGACAATCACACAAACCAGCTAGGTGCTAGAGGAGGAAATACTGTAAAAGAGAACAATGTCAGTGCCACTTGGATCTTGACTGACAGCATCTGATCTGTTTGAAAAAGCAGATAGGTACTGTAGCATGTGGTCATGATACAGTAAGTCCTGTATGATATTCACCTACAGCATTCATTTTCTTAGTTGACTGCCAAAATACGCATTTTTTAAATTTAGATTTATTTATTTGCATATAAGGCATTCCTCATACATATGTAGTTCAACATTTCCTCTTTGCTGTAACTAGACAGTCTGAATCTCACTTGATCAGATAATGGATGAGATAATGGCTTGTTCATCTGAGTTGACAATGGACAAACACAATGGAAACAAACCAGTAATAAGTTCGAGCTTTTTGCAGACATACTCAATTCCTTC
Source organism: Lagopus leucura (assembly GCF_019238085.1). NCBI lineage: Eukaryota > Metazoa > Chordata > Aves > Galliformes > Phasianidae > Lagopus > Lagopus leucura. The sequence continues at coordinate 11,123,708 of NW_024962265.1, read as the reverse complement.
TCTCTTGAGTACTGTAATTTTTATAGAGGTTGTGAACCATTAGTGTTACGATGCAGAAAGATGCATGAATGATGACTAGATAATTATTCCCCAAGATTAGGAACACTGTAGGGTCATCCTCCCTGTTATCCCTTCACGTTTGCTTATTCAAGTGAATAAGAACACTAGTGAATTTGTAGATCAACAAGTATGCACAGTCTCTCTAATTTGCTTGTATTTAGAGTAACCTCAGATTCTTGAAGAATTCGTTATCTATAGGAGATTGATACAAAACTTGATAATAGGCCCACGGATATCAACGAGGCTGTCGATCTTTCCATCAAGTATTTCTAACAGTGAGCTTATTCCCTTTGGATATCTCACAAGTGCAGCAGAAATTCGGAGTAGTATATGTGAGACAGACATCACCTAATTTCTAGACTTCATCTCTCTACAGTCATCTAAAAATGGTCATACAAAAGGTGGATATTTTTCTCCACTGATGAATAGCTAACAAATATAGAAATCTACACAAGTGTCTACACCTACTGGTGTAGGTTAACATTACTTAACCTGCTGGCAGTGTTAACCAGTAGGTGTAGACACCTATCATGTAGACATTTATATTTGTATTAGCTAAATCTTATCTCAAATGTATTATTATTATTTTTTATTTCTTGAATAGATTAACAAATATAGTAAAGCTACAATTTCTGAGAGAACAGATTCTAAAAAAAAGCTGGTCTGCATTGCTTACAGATAATTTAGCATCTTGCAGATGGCCAAGCGTATGATTGGCTGATGAAATGAGAGAGAATATTTCCCATTCTTGATTCAAATTGTTGAGCTGTATGACTTCATCACAGATGTGGATACATTTCTGGGAAGCTCATCCTGCAACGACCATTGCTATTTATTAGTCAGAATGGTCATCAGCAAACCCAGTTAGTTACTTGTGCACTATTGCCGTTTCTCGAATCTTTTACCAAAGGAACTCAAGCTTACGAAAACGTGCTTAGTGAAAATCTTTCCTGTGCCTGTTATGTATGAATGTTTTAGTTTATCTAGTCCATTGAATCACCTTGAGAATTGGAGGAGAGTTTCCACTTTTGCAGATTAATCTTTGATCTAAGTCGGCCGCAGGCCTAACTCTGTGTTTGCCTTAAAATGGCAGTCATTCAAAATCATTCACTGTATAAAAATCTTTACATGTTCATGCAGTCTTTCACCAGTGACTTTCACTCAGCATTTTAACGGGATTCAGCAGCCCCTTAAATGTAGACAGTTTTCTATTGGCAGTGTGAGGCTTCAGCCAAGACAAAACAATGGAACCTTGCAGGAAAGTATGTGGTATCAGCATCTCCCAGGCTGTCTTGAGGTAGATGGAGATACTGTGGGGTGTAATGTTCATATCCAGCAGCTTGATTGAACTCCAAATGCTAAAACTTGTCCTAGTAATACTGTAAATGCCTTTCTAAGAGCCATTAGATCACAGATGCCAGATTTACACAAGTGCATAACAGCCCTCAGGAACTCCAAAACATCTGGCAAATAGGATCTAGAATGTAATTTTGTCTGTTTTTGATGTATCCACTGAGACGTGGCTCCTCTGAGTTTGCTTGTGAGGTTTGCTGTGGGCCTGTAGCAACTATAGCAATACCCATTAATGCCTAGCACTGTGCTTTGAGCGATGTTGTATGTCAGTGCACCCACTTCACCTTGCTGCATTAATTGTTTCATGGCAATGCAGTGATGACAAGTCTGTCAGGCAACAGCTTCCGTGTTCCAAGTGATGAAATCCAAAATTGTTTTGTTTTGCTGGTGAAATCACTGTGTTGCCATCAGGTTAAAAGGATCACAATGAATCTTACATAGCTTTATCCTTCTCTTCTTGTATCTGTACTTGAATCTGAACACTAAACTAGCTTTTGGATAGAGAAGTAAAATGATTTAAAAATTTACAATAGTAGTCTTCTATGAGTTTGTTTTTTTTTAACAATTAGAGTAAGTACACCTGGTGTCTTCAAGCATACAGTCAGGATCTGGTAAGGTGCAGGAGATGTGTCTTTCCTTACTGTTTTCTCATGTCTGATGCCTGTCTGAAACATTAGCCTTTTGTTTACCAGTTGACAAAATAAATAAAGAAAGAAATAAAATAAAAGAGCATCAGCCTTGCAAGGGAAAGAGTCCAGAGTTATAGCACAGATGGATACACCAGCACCTGTGGTTATCCCTCACATCCATGTCACTTCACAGATTGTAGAACCATTGTCCTCAAGCTTTTTACTATGGTACCCTGCTGACACAATACGATATCTTGATTGCTTATTAAAGCCTCCCGTGACTGTGATTGTAGCAGGAGTGCACATAAATTGCACAACACACCGTTCGTGTCTAAAGAATAAATAAAATCTGTTTCAAAAGCTCTATTTAAAACCTATTTAAAATCTCTGTTCATCATGTAATGATGTCTACCTAACAAAACAAAAGATCTGTAATCTCAAGTCATTTTGAAACATAGGATTTTAAGAGCTTTATCAACAAACATTGTTAATAGGACTTGGACAGCCGTATCTCCAGCTAATTAGATTGTACCATGTTTGAATAGGTAGAAAATCATAGTTTGATTGTTAGTTTGAAAAGTACTGAGTATGTGATCACTTGGCTGAACAGAGCTTTTAAGAATATTCTGACCTTAAATAAGTTTTCTTTGTTTTCCATTATCGTATTTAGGAATCACTGCAAATATTCACAGAAACCATGCTAGATGCCACAATCATTAGCCTGAGATTCTCTAATCACTTTACAACAGAACTCTGTCAGTCTTCACAGAAATGAAGACATCTGCCTACAGAATTTATTCAGAGATTTAACTTTGCACATAACAGACTAAAATAATTATAGAGCACATTTGAATGTATATTTCTATCATGGATTCTTAAGATGAATTAATTACCTCAGGAAAAAAATCTATTTTAAGATTCATTTCAAAGCTCATTTTTTCCCTCATGCATTCCCATTACAGTCTGTGGCTACCATAATGAACATCAAGGACATCTATATTGAATTTCAACATCAGAATTTAAATAAGATGTAAGGACATTCTCTTTTCCATAGTTAAGTACTCCATATGAACAATTCTATACAACCAGTCCCCACACCAGACACACCTGCAGGTATTTGGGTGCTGCATCTGAGAATGCTAAACTACAAGTAGCAGGGAAAATATCTCATGCAGCATATAAGGTAATAACAAAATATCAGGAGATATGAAGATATGTTACTAAGCTTATCTGCTACTTCAATTTTGCCTTTGGCAACCAAGTTACATGTTGAAGTTAAAACAGTAAGAAGAATTGAAAATTAAAAAGCCAGTGGACTGTTTTTGCTTTTTTTTTTTTTTAATAAAACCAACAAAAAACAATCTGTGTTCTGCTTCTTTCTTACATTTTATTATTTGTAAAATATAAATTACTTGTTAATTCATTAATATGGCATCAGAAACAATCATGCCAACAGTAATACAAGACTTTGGGCAAATTATAGTGTTTTAAAAATAATTCTTTTCACTACCTTCACACTTCCTACTTGCAAAGTCCTGCAGTTTCCTACAGAAAAAGATTAGGGGGATTTATTCCCCCATATATAAACTATGATGGTCTGAATTATTCCTTTGCAGTACCAGAACAAGGATGAAAGGAAATTTCCAGAAGAATCATGTGGGACTATTCCACCTACATTATCTGTGCTTATGTGTGTTTACATGTTTGCTCCCTGTACTGTAACAGAATATAAGGAACATTCTCTGCTGCTTTGCTCCATCCACAGTGAACTGTCTCAGGCTAGAAAATTCTCTGCATCTCCACAGTGACTCTGGCCACCACGAACTGGGTTTTCTGCAAAGATAATGTGAATCCCAAACTACTATTTCTTCTATAACATGTCAGTGAGAAATGGATGGAAAATTACGTATAAGCTCTGATGTTGATGCATAGTCTAACTAGTATGTGAAGAATAAGGACTGCTTGAGAGAGACTGTGCACAGTGACAGGGCTGTGTTGATGCAAGATGACAGTCTCCAGTAAGCAGCTGTAGCAGTGGAAATCCACATCAGATAAAATGAAGAAAAATCTTCACCATGAGAACGGTTGCAAGACAGGAGCCAGCAAAGGCTGTGGAATCTCTATCTTTCAGCATTCTCTATGCTCCTGTGGATGAAATTGGATGAAACTTTATCCACCCTCAAAGTTATCACTAATTGAGCAGGAGGTTGGTGGCTGGGGACCCTTCGACTTATTCTATCGTTCTGTCATTGTATTCTCCTGCAGGAGATAATCGCTGACTAGGAAACTGACTTCATCTTCCTTCAAAAATGCTTCATCCATGCATAGACCCTAGAGTCATTTAAGGCATTTTGCAATTTTTATCAATCTGTGGATATGAAAGTATTTCCAGTAGTGATCCAGATCTTAATAGCAGCTTTAGATCTCTTCAGAAGTTTCTTCATACAGTTTTCACAGATTCTTTATTAGTAGTCCACAGATGCCTACGTCTCCATATGTCACACTGAAAACTCATTTTGATGTTCTAATGAAAACAAGGTTGGATCAGACTCGATTTTGATTGTTTTGCAAAGCTATCTTTTCTAAAGCCAGAATTTTTCCCTTAGTAGACTGTGCTCTCTCTGCCTGTCCATGCAGAAATTCCCCTTCAGTATACAGGCTAAAAACCAAAGAACATTATAACCAGATTTCATGTAGTAGAATGGAGAGCATTTCTCAGTCTATTTCAATGTAGGAGAACAGAGAGATCTTTGTTCCCTTAAAATAGTGTGGAAAGGAAAATATGAGCTACTGGCAATTTAAGAAAAAATAAGAGGAATTTCTATCTGAGGATTTATCTTTTCTTGCAGAGGAACTGTTAGGCATCTATACAGTAACTGATATAGAAAAATGCATGCGTTTATGGACAGAGTGAATCTCAGAAATCACAAATCATTGTATTTCTTATGTAAAAGGACCATCTTAATTACCTGTTTCCATTTTCCCATCTTGTGCTGCAGGCCCATCAGGAATTACACTCTTCACCTGAAGAAACTCATCTGGCTCATCCCCACCAATGATGGTAAATCCAAAACCCATGTTGCTTTTCTTAAGAGTGGTGCTGAGGAAAGTCCCCTTCAGCTGTGATGCATCACGGGTGAAGAGTGGTTTTTCTACATCAGTCAACACAAACAAGAAAGACAAAAGTTCTGATCTAGTCAAAATATGGCAGGGACAGCATATAACAATACCAGCTGGCAGCATGTGACAGCGTATGAAAATAGAGGAAATAAAGAGTGCAGGCATTCCAGGAAAAAAAAATAAAATTGTGAGTTTTTATATTAAAACAAAGCTTAAAAAGTGTTTTAACCCATGGCAGATCAGCCATAAGTGGGGAGTTATACTCTTTCATATTAGAAATACATTTAGAAGTGGATACTGTGTAGCTAAAGTAATTGCAACAATAAAAATGATACGTGAGGCAATTTTAAAACCTCTTCCCTAAACTATAAATCAAGAATGTCTACAAAGTTTTGCACAATTTCGCTCTCACTTGCAGTAAGAGAAATATCCCCGGTATTTCTCGTTCCACGTGTTACAGACAGTGATAAACATCCAGTGATCTTTCCTCTCCAAGCACATGGGACTGGTGCCAGGTCTGACCGCTGTGATGGCGGTGCCACCTTCCCGTCCCCTTGCCACGTGCCCGGTGTGCAGTGTGGGCGGCTGCAGCCTCCCGCTGCCTCGCTCCCATGCTTCGCTGTGTAGAGAAGGGTAGGAGGAATGTGCAAAGGTGGTGGTTTCCATTCATCTGGTTAAGTGGGCAGTGCAGTGGGGCTGGCAGGACATACCGTACGGCCAGCGTGTCCCAACGGGGTTGCGCCAGCACTGGGACAGATCACTCACACTGCGGGACCGCTGCGGAACGGGGCGCAGGCGGACGAGTTTGGGCCTAGGCAGGGTTGATGAGGAGCTGCCTACTATCACAAAGGAGAAGAAGCCTCATTCTCCATCTGGAACCTCATGTTGAAGTTTATTTGTCTCTACCAGTCTACCATTTGTCTCTTTGCTGCTTACACAGCCTATTGTAAGCACATTAATTTTCACATTACGGCGAGGCTGTACTCCTGTAAACTCCTACAGCGCAGTGCTGAGGCTTTTAACTTAATTGATGCCTGCTAGATGAGCTAGCTAGGAAACATACCAAATATAAACTAAAGGTAATTTACAGAAAGTACAATTAATTATTTCAGTGTTGCCAACCTCAGGTGCTCAAGAGAGAGTCACGCATTCCCAATAGAAGTTATTATTTTATTTAGAAAATTACTTTGGGGCTCTTATTGTGCACTTTGTTTTTCAGCCTTCAGGAAACACTAAGGTCAACTGTTCTCTTTTTCCTGCGACTCTGGAGGTTAGAGTTTCTTAGGTGTCTCACGAGTCCCGCAACTCCAGGAGCTGCAACTTTTAGGAGACAAAAATGCTAGGAGGCAGGTGATAACATTGTGAGAATTGGCAACACTCTTATTTCCATCAGACTAGGACAAAATCATTGTCGCGTAGCAGGAGAGCAGGATCTTTCATCTTAACTAAGATAGGCTGACATGGTACTGTACCTCGGAAACCTTGGGCCTGCATAGGCTTTGTTCCAAGTTCTGCGTTGGGCATGTTATGCTGCTGTAGTTTCCTTTTTGCTTCTAGCACAGGGTTTTCAAATTGTGTTCTTCTATTTATGTGGCTGGAAAAAATTTGGTTTTGATTAAAAATTGGGTTCAGTTGGGGAAAATGATTATTTTCACAGTAGGATGTGACTTAGGTGTGTGTGGTTAGATAGCGAAACTGTTATGAAACCCCGATGGGCCTGAGCATGTCCCTTATACTCTGCATAATTTTGGTGGGGATGAGAAAAGCACAATCTATGCGCATAAAATAATGAACAGCATTGGAAAGTGCCTTATCATTTCAATATGCTGAACTCTACTACAGGCAAATGGTTTTGATCTATGGGACTACATGGTAAATTGCAGTACTGCTGAAGTGTGCTACAACAGTTTCTCATGTCTTTAGTACAAACATTGTTCTGTGCATGATTCAAAGGGACTGAACAAATATTTTTTCATTATTATTGATTAGCTGCAAATAAAATTACTTACAGAAAAGGTAAAGCCTGGCACACAGAAGGTTTTAATGATCACTGCTTAAAAAAGAAATATATGTAGTATAGAAAAGTAACTGAGGATTATTTCTTTTTTAATTCTATGTTATGTACCTGCTAAGATGTACAGAAAAACAGGATGCTTCAGAAACTAAGTCAGATGGTAAATTAAAACTATATGCATAAATAATGAACTATAGAACAAGTTACTGTTGTACACCTTCTTTTTTTTTTTTTTTTCTTTCTTTTTTCATCTTAAAAAAAAAAAAAAAAAAAAAAAAAAAGCATTACATTTCCTGTAGCAAGTCAGGAAATACATCTGTTGTTATATCACTAATTTTCTTTATTTTGCTTGGAACTACTATCTTAACTACTTACTCTAATCTTATCCTTGATTTTAATACTTTAACTTAAAGTGTATATTTTACCAATTAACAAATAGTTCTACAATTCTGCTATGTTTCTCACTTTTTCTGAAGAAGTCAAGGGGATTTAGGAGGAAGTATTGAACAATTCTAGAAGATAGGGTCACAATAGGATCATAATTAAAAAGAGTTTTTACTCTGCAGATAGTGTTCTGGGGAAGTAAATACACAACGCAAAATAAGATCTCAAACACATCAGTCCTTATTTATTCTTACTAAGCTACTCTGTACTATTTTTTTTCTGCAAAGTCAATCCTGATCATCAGCTTTAAGCACTTGCAGAGGCAACCTGAGAACTTCTGAGATCTCAAAATGGGTTGAATTCCTTCTGTTTATTTTGAGATGACCTTTTATGCTCAAACATTAAGCATTACTCAGGTCCCTCGGGATTCAGATCCTAACATTACTTCAAACAAAATGAGTGGAATTGATATAAAAAAGGAGTTGAAGGAAGTCGTTAAGTCCTAAGGGAGAGTATTATTCTTGGAAAACAAAGATTAATGGAATGAAAAGATACTCTGATTTAATGACAGGAAGAATATATTATAAATTCTGGAGTTGCTGCTTTGTTAACATGGCTCTCTCTCATTCAAGGGGCAGCTAAATCACTTGTACTGTAAAATTTTGATTAATAGCTTTCTTATAAATATTAAACTATACTGCAAAATTAGAAGATTATTTTTGTTTCTTTCCTTCCATATACTGACTGATTAAGATTGCAGGCTTTGTCTTCCTAGGCTTTAGACCTTTCTGTAATTGTCAGGGTCAGTTCTCATCACCTTTGTCTATTGCAAACCTGGATATGTATGATGGACGGGAGAGAAACTTCATCAGTTAGAAATGAAGGAAGACAAGACTCACATGCATTAAATGATCATAGGATAATTTTGAAATACCAATATGAGCATGAAAATGATAGTTTTCATGCTACTATTTATCATGTGATGTATTCCAGTACTATGAGGGAAATACTACTTTTGCCATTACAAAAGGAAGTTGTGAAACATCATGTGAAATACTGGATAAAGTTCTGATCTCCACAACAAAGGTTTTTACAGGAAGACCAGTGAAAGAGAGAGTATTCTATGACAGAACACCAAAGCAGTTCTGCTTTTTTATTCTAGTGGAATGAATGCTCATATATGGTTGCATTTTATGAATATATTTGGAAGTAAATAGTAGTATATATTAAAAATGTTAGGATTTCAGTCATGAAATCTTTAGGCTTCTTTCAAGCAGAAGTGTGAAATTATGAAACAGCTTCCAATAGCATTTATGGGATAAAAGTCTAGCTTGTTTTATGATGGCATTTGATAAGACTGAAAACAAGTTTTCTACACAGGATATTGAGCTGGTTGTCCAAACAAAGGGATCAAACACTATTTTAGTGTTTAGTCTAAAATATCCTATCTCAGCTGCCCTTCCAGAAGACCATGGGGTTCCTGTAACTTTTGTCTCATATGATGCAGAGGTGATGGATATTCTAAATCACATTATATATCTGCTTTTATGTAGGACCTTAGAATATAATCAGAGCTTAGCTGTAACAGCAGGTCACAGTCCAGTGCCCCTAGTCAAAACTTACACGTGGTCCTGTGATTAAAAAAGAGGGATTTTACCTAATACAGGATGTGTCAATGGCTCATGGAAAATCAGCTCCTGTGATACTGCCACGACAACTAGAATTTCTTATCAGCTGCCTCTCAGCAGTTTCTGGTAGGAGCTGGAGTTGTGGTTTAGTATATTTAGACAGAAATGTTTTCTGTAATAGCTATCTTGAATATGACCTTTTTGTTCTAACATATCAGACAGGAAGACTAGCAGAGATACTTGAGGCACCTCAGGGTGTTGATGCAATCTCAGTAATTCTTAACTCCAAATTATTTCCCTATTTTGACTGTTTTATAGTAGAGTACCATCTCAAAAACACACTGTGAAAATTCCATCAAATTCATACATCTGCGTTACATATTGGGCCCAATAAGAATAAATAAAAAAAAAAATTACACAGAAAATCAGTCCTTTTTATCAGTTACACTGGATATATGCTCCTAGACTGATGAGACAAGAAGCACCTCCCTATCGTGCAATTTTAAGTGCTCTACATCTCCATGGCTAAATCAGAAAAATTGCTACTGATGAGTTTAGCTGAGAATGAAGTTATTAAGCTAAGTACTTTCCTTGAAAGGAAGGACATTCTAGCCTTTCATCTGGGTACTTCAACTGCATACAAAATAGGTATTACTGAAGTAGGCCTTGATAAGACAATCTAAATGTGAGTTTTAGAGATGGTTACAAATAAGTGCTTTGGTGTTTAGTTGCATTGCTCATTGCCCTCAGCACCTAATTTGGTGAGCATTTCTCTCCTGATTTGAAAATTTCATTTCGGACTCTTCCTACCTAAAAATCCCATCTCTGCTGTTCTCCTAGCTGGGGTTCAGAAGGAAGACTGGTGACTGCCTACCTAGAGGAATGTAACTAATCCACATCTGTGGGATAAGACTTCTCATCAAATTGTGTAAACAGGTTTTTTTTTCTCCCTCTGCCCCCTCTCACAACTAATTTTTGGGTCCTGATTCAACTATATTTTATACTGTGAATATTAAATGTAAAAGCCTTATCTAAAGATAAAAATCCTATTCTGGAGATAAAATTGCAGATAAAAAAATTCCAGAGAAGAATCATGCTGCATTTTGCTCACTTTCTGGCTCCAGGAACCCCAATCATCTCCCTGCACAGAAGAATGAGCAGTCAGTACTATGTTAGCCCACAGTATGCAAGCCATAGGGTTTGGTTTTGGGCTGCAAAGCTGAAATAGTGAATTTTGTGTCACGAGGAGTATGGTTAGCACCAGGTATCAGCAGAAGGATTTTTGCCTATTCTTCTCCTTAGCTACTTCAATGGATCGTTGTTTATTAGTAGTTTGTGGTTAAAACCCACCAAGCAGTTCTGAGGATCAAGATGCCTACAAAACAGACATTCTGATGGATAATTTATTACTGAGTCTTCTTTACATTCACATTTTTCAGTCGCTACTATTTTATGACAACAAAAAAAAACTCTGGAAAGGTTTTCTTCTTGAGTAATAACAGAACGTTGTCAGAAATTCTAAGTTAAGGTGATACAGTTTTCTAGAATAAATACCTGTATGGCCAATTTAGCTGTTCTATTACAGAGGCTGTGTCAGGAAATTGAACTCTGTGTTGTGGTTAATCATCCTTAAAGGAGGAAATAATCTTTTGTCAATTGGAATGCTGAAAAGACCCAGTGCACTTTAACAACCATATTCTCTCCATAGCCTTGTGCAGGTAAGTGCTGCTAGCTCTTAGTTTATAAATTAAGAGAGAATTGCATGAAAGTTAACCAAGGTATACCAAACACTTCTCATTCATGTGAGATGTCTACACCTTACAAATGCAGCTCAGATCTTCATAACAAGCCAAATTAAAATTTTAATAGTGTCTTGAACTTACATTCATTCATGATTTATGTGATGAAGTTATACCGGGGACCTGATTTTTCAACAGGATTTGCAAATACAGTATGATAAATCTTTGTTAACTTTGCCAGCATGTCCTCTTTATTTTGTTTTTGTTTGCTTGCTTGTTTTCCGCATTATCTCTTGGTCTTAGGTTCTGGAACTGAGTATAGCTGACTCACATAAAGTGAACCCGAATCTCTCTGCTCCACTGTCCTTCCTTACAGTCCTCCCACGTGATACAGATGAGTCAGTGAGGGGAATATGAGCCCTTTCTTCACTGACAGTTTTAAAGGCCTGCATATCAACTTCAACTGGACTTGAATGTGAGAAAGTTCACGACACCGCTTTCCATGATTTACCCCACTATTATGACATAATTAAGACAGTTTAATGTTAACTGATTGTATCTAGTTAAAAATGAACTAATCCATTGAATACTGGTAATAAAAAAGGTGTAACTTCTACTTTTTAGAATGAAAAATGGGAAGCAATTTTTGTTTCAAACGTATTGAGCACAGACAGCAAATTAAAGTACAACTGTGTTTTACTGACTATAAAACTCCTTATGAACTTAGCATGGCTGCAGGTTTAATGCAATCCTGTGAACATTTATTTCACTTCTTAAATCCTCTGAGCCTACAAGTAGGTTTTATATATCTTTCCACAAATCTTATCTGCAGTAGAATGAAGAAACCTGGCAGTAATGGCCTTGAAATATGTAATTGCTTGATAACATCTGCGTTGAGAACCTTGTGTCTATTCACCTGTGGATGGATATGAAATGGGGATGAATACTTGCTCCTTATGCAGCGGAAGTGTGAGTCTCACCACTGCCGCAATGCCTTGGGCTGCACTAATAGCAAAGGGGGGCTCAGTAAGTAATACACAGAAGTTGCACATGACCTTTTACTCACCAAAATACAGTAAAAACTGCCAAGGTGGAATACATCCAGCAGCTTATAACTGTATGTGCAGAAATCTTCAGGCAGGTTATGTGCAAAGATATATAAACACCAACCACTAACTACTCTGAGGTTCATAAAGGATCTCAGGCACAATTTGGTGGCATTACTTAAGGACTTACCTTTAGGTAGAGGAGAATAATGACTAAGCTGTCTTGGGCAAGCAGCAAAGCAGATGGGGTTGCTGCTCTTGCACCAGGGATTCAGCTGAGGGCAAAAAGCAGCAGAGTGGATGCTACTGCATTTGGAGAATGGGACAGGACTCAATGTGGCAGTGGCCAGACATGGTTTCTGTTTGTTTGTTTGCGAAGCTGCTGTTATAGCGATGAAGAAAGGTGAATCTCAGACACATCTTCAAACCCTTCTGAAACCTGATCCTACTGTGATCCCTCTATCCAACTCTACCCAGCATGTTAACAGCTGCATATTCTATGGTCTGGAAAATCTCCAGTCCTAGCATACGTCCAGAGCGATCCTGTAATTGAAGCACTGGTATGGATTCAAGAGACAAAGGGAATGATGTGACATGCAAATAAACATTTTCTATTCTGTCTGAAAGGAATAATTTTACTGCTTTGTGCCAGGATCTGAAACTGAAAATTTAGGCAGGTCACTATCCTCTGTGAAGACTCTCTTCTTCAATTAAATAGAAGTAATGGATAGACCTTTCTCAGAACAAGTAGTCCATAAAAATGCTGTGGTTTTCTCCATCCCCTGCAATATACAAGGGCTGCTCCAAAAGTAATGCCTCCTATTTTATTATTTTGGTGGATAGATGGATGTTGGTGGTATGTTAGTAAAGCTTGAACTTTCCTGCCGATGTTCTGTTACATTTTGTTGCTGCGAGACAGTCAGCAGCAGAGGGGCAGTCTGACAGAACGCTGTTTGTCATGGAAGTGCGAATGAAGCAAAGGTGTGCAGCTGAATTCCTCTATGTGGGAGAAATGTCACCCACTGACTTTCATTGGCATTTGCTGAACATTTATGGAGACCAGGCAGTGGATGTGAGCACAGTGAGGGGTGGGTGGTGCATTTCAGCACTGGCAAAAGGGATGTGAAAGACAAGCCACATTCCAGATGGCCATGCAGATTTGCATGACTGCGGCACGCTGGCTCTTGCTCATTGCTGGTGAAAATGTAGAGCAAATGGTAATGACTACATCAAAAAAGTGCATTCTGTAGCTGAGAATTTGCTCTATCAAATAGTGTTATTATGCTCTCTTATCTGTTTCCACAGAAATAAATAGATGGCATTACTTTTGTAGTGATCTATGCACTTAGAGTAGACGCTAATAGGAGAGAAGAGAATAAAAATTAACTGCTCTGAGCACATATCACAAGTTGAATCTACATTAATCTCACATAAATCTGATTGACTCTGTTAGGCTAAATAGCATACAAAATCATCTCTCTGATTTACCTATCTTATGTAGTAACTACCTGGAATAGGCTTTCTCTATTACTTCAAGCAAAAGCTTTCTATTCCCCTTCGCACACAGGAGTTCCATGTTCCACAACTAAACTAAAATATGAAAAATTAATGCAAGGACTGTGTTTTGAAATAAAACATAACAGACCTAGAATTTTATATGCAGAGTGTGAAAATCTTATTTGTGAAAAGGAAAGTGGTCTTAAATGAGCTAAACTGATTATGCTTTGCTTTATTCATTGACTAATAAGATCTGCACCTCACTGGATGTCCAAATCTACAGAAAAAGTACAACATTTATTTAATTAATACATTATTTTACAAATTCCAACTGAAATCAGACCCTCGAGAAACAGAACGACTGAGTCACTGATTTGAGACACACTGAACATATTTGGTCACATTAACTGTACTGATGACTGAGAATTCCTGGTATACCTTTAGTTTAACATTCAGTGTTTGTACCCATTTGTATCCAAATTCGGTAACTGCACTCATGTCTTGCCAGCTAAGCACTGCAGAGGATACTAGTATTATATTATGACATATTAACAGCAACTTAATATTGAACTTGGGAACTTACTCAACATAATAAGTGCCATAAATGGGATCATCAATTTTCTCCCAGCCATATGGAAGCTCTGAAAAACAAAGATTTATCTCTTTCAGTAAATGAAATACAGAATGCTTCGATTTCTGATAGTGAAATTGCAGATCTTTGCTGGATGTTGAGGGAAATAACTGGATAGTGAGGTCAGATAAAGTCACCAAAGCAAATGCCAAACATTGAACACCCACCAGGGTGACCACAAGTAGCAGTAACTAGAAAACTGGCATGCAAACAAAGATCTCAGTCTTGAGAAAAACACATTTTAGTTGAACTACTTTACTGTGCCAACAGCTGTGCCACTCAACAACAGTAGCATATCTTGTATGACATCACTGCAAGAGGAAGTGAGGGATTTTTTTTTCTTCCAAATAGACACACAAACACTCATATAGACACACACAAGCACTTCGCTTTCTGAACTTTTTTTTTTTCTTTCCAATGAACCCTAGATATGTTGGTCTAGAAGAAAGGAAGAGTTTAATTCCTGTCAGTTATGTATAAGAATGTCTGAATGCTCTGCAATGGTTTGTTCTGTTTGTCTTCGTATGATGGCAGTTCCGTAGTCTTCAAAGTTGCGCTATTGCAAAGCTTAGTTATATATCAGAGAGACGTCATGGTACACAGAAGTACATAGAAGTGTAAACAAAAATAAGGTATTTTAACATCTGCCATCCTTAACACTTGAAATAGAGAAGACACCTAAAACATTCAGATATTAACAATTATTAAATACATTAATGTAATGGTCTTGAAAATGCTGAGATAGCAGGGCCAGTATCCTGGAGCCAGTGGGCAGAGAAGCCAGGCAGATGTTGGATCCAGATCTGCCAAGAACTTCAGTAAATTCTGTAGGAAACTGTCCCTGTGCTGGTTCCCACAGTCCTGTATATCCTGCGACAGAACTTGGGATGTAACTCATAAACATTCAAAAAGAAAGCTGTAAATCTTGTACTACCCCCATAGTTAATTTAATTCCTAGTGTAGTCCTCCTCATGACGTAGAATAAAATATTAGCTTAAATACTACAGGCACATTTTATTGTAATGTAATATTGCACAGGTTTTTTTTTTTATCTAATTAACTTTGTGTTGCTTTTGTATCTGCCCACCTAAAATTCACTTAGAGAAAAGTGCAGTAAGCACTGAAAAATTCCACGCATACTCAGAAATACACGAACGTGCACACACTAACACACGCAGACAAATGTGTGCATACATCCCTTTTCCAACGTGAGTTGGTACATGGAGCTTTTTCCAGCTATGCAACTAAAAAAAAGCTTAGCTGTTCTGTGAAAATTTAAAAGTAGATATTATATATCTGTAAATATATACTTTAAAGTAAACAAACACAGAGGATGTGTTTTGTTTTACATATTTACAAAAATCTGAAATAATTTGAGGATTTACTGTTATCATATTGGTCTATTTTTCCCTAAAGAAATGATGCATAACATCATAACAGAGTATGGACTGGAAGAGTTGTGAGAATGCAAATGGCAATTCCAATTTTCTAGTGTAAAAGTCTGTAAAAATTTAATGAATTGGAGATATTGTGGAGAACCCACTTTTAAATGCATGGGCTGAACCACTGATTATCTAACATCATGAAATACTCATGGGTTCAGAAGAAAGGAAATAAAAGAATACCTTGGTTTATATGATGGATACTAACTCTATGTAAATTTATGCTCTGATTTATTTTTCCAATGGAGATGAAGCCTGTAGAGCTCATTAGAGATCATTTTCATTAAAATTCTGTGTCGACAAGTAAAAATAATTAGCTAGAACACAAAGCCCAAGCCCCCTCCTAAAGCATGGCAGATCGGGTTAGCAGAGTATAGTTTACTACAGGGCTTCTGATGAAAGAATCTTCTGCTACATTTGCTTTCAGGAGTGCTCTGATTATTTTTCATGACATTAAGTAGTGGCATCTATTCCATTTTTCACTGTTGAAATGAAAGATTATAGGACAGGAATACTTTATTGCCTCATCAAATAGGAAGCAAAGTGTTTGCCAAATTGAGGGTGAGGGCATTGCATTTTCTCTTCTTCAGTTCACTGTGTCCAGTGATGATCATTAAGGATGAGAGTGATCAGTAAACGTTAATAAAAGGAGATTACTGTTGGCCATCATGATTTGAACTGGGAGGGAGCAGTAGTTTACAGATCTCTCTGATATTCATTTGATAGCTCTAGCACAAAGCATTCATCTATAATTCCTGCAGCCAACAGTTTCATGGTTACTATGTTATATATTCATTTTCATAGGCTTAACTTCTGTCATTCAAGTCTTTCAATTTTACTGATTCCAGTAGAATTTCTTCGCGAAGTGAAGAAAAAAACTTTATGCTTTATTTTGTATTTGATATTATATTCTCACATACCCCCTTGTATCATCCATTTGAGGCCCTTTTCTTGAGCATTTGTAAAATCACTATTTAAAAATCAGTAAAAGGTTGTACAGCATTTGGCAATGCTGATACTACAAGTGGATGGAAAGATGCTGGATAATCTGTATAGAATGTATATATGCTCCAGATCTTTGCATTTCATATCCCTCACGAGAGAAGCAGCATCTAGCTGGCACTGCAGCAGTCATCTGAAAAAAGATCAAAAAGGCAGAGCTGACGCTCAGATACTTTGCTCAGTATGCATCTGGGTAGGCTTTTAAATGCAGAAGAAGCTGTACTTCTGAAAGTTAGTTGCCCAGGGTTAACAAAGGCTCTAGTATCTTCAAAGAAAGACAGAAAGAAGGAAGGAAAATAGGAAGGAAAAAAATAAAGGAAAGACTAATGTAAATTCAAACAGGTCATTTTAATAATCAGTGGCAGTGCCTTTTCATCACAGCCTGCTTATGTTAATGGTCCAGATGCTCTTATTCTGCCTTCTGAAGGCTGTTGTGTTTCAGAATGATTTTTGATGGTGCCACTTAATCTTCTCTGTGGATAGAGGAAGGAATACATTTTAGATCTCGATGTGCCAAGATGAAAAAAAAAAAACTAACCAACCCAGAGATTAATTTTCCTAAAGCTAATGTATTGCTAACTACACTACAGAATCATAAAAACCTTTCAGGGTTTCAGAACAACAGCCAGAGTTGTGTCACTACCCTGCAGACAGGCAGGAAAGAAAGATGAGTGCATATTTCTGGTATCAGTTGTAACCAAAATATTTATATAGTAAAAAGAAAGTGTAGCATGAGAGAGAAAAAAAACACCATTGAAATGTTGTCAAAAAGGATGTGGAACAGCTTGGGTCATCTGCCCTGCCTTGTTAACACCCATGCACAAGTGAGGAGACCCCCAACCAAATATGATATTTTTTTTTCAGAAAAATGTCACACCTTTCTATTCAACAGCCTGTATTTATTTCTTCTTCCTCTCTCCTCCTTTCTTCTCTGTTCTTTCTCCTAATTTCAAATTTGTTTTTTGCTTTTTCAAGTAAGTTACCTCCTACAGAAAGTAACAAATGATTTGGGTTAAAAGTTAAAAAATACAGTGCCACTCCACAGCTGACTGCATTTGCACACTCTTCCAGTTTCCTTAAGAGATAAAGTCTTTGCAAACATTTATCTGTGAGTCTAAGCCAGCGGTCCTCATCTCTTGGCTTACACAGAAACATGCAGCCTGCCATACCCTCCAGCACAACACACTGCTTACCAGGGAGCAGGTGCTGCTCAAGGCGTGCTGTGCCATGGGAACAGAGGGCTGGAGATCTCTGGTTTGAATGCTCCCATTAGCACCTGTCTACATTGCCTACAATACATATCTACATATTGTATATGTACATACATATATGTACATATTGTCCATATCTACAAGCAGATATGCAAAATAGATACAGAAAATAAGACTCATGAGGAGCAGGGTGCACTGGAACAGGCTGCCCAGGGAGGTCATGGAGTCTCCTTCTCTGGAGATATTCAAGACCTGCCTGGACTCATACTTGTGCAACCTGGAACCTGCTTTGGCAGGGGAGGTCGAACTGGATGATCTCTGGAGGTCCCTTCCAACCCCTATGATTCTGTGATTCTGTGAACTGGGACTGTTTGGAGACTGTCTGGAGAAGAGAAGGCTCAAGAGAGACCTTATGGTTCTCTACAACTGCCTGAAAGGTGGCTGCGGAGAGGTGAGGGTCAGCCTCTGCTCCCTAATAACAGTGACAGGACAAGAGGGAATGGTCTCAAGTTGTGACAGGTTGGACATTAGGAAACATTTCTTCTCAGAAAGAGTGGTGAGGCACTGAAACAGGCTGCCATGGGAGGTGGTGAAGTCACCATCCCTGCAAGTTCCTAGTGAGGAAATACTGGTGGTATGTGGACAGCTGGACTAGATGATCTTAGGGGTGATTCTACAAATTGGGCTGCTGATCCTGAATACTTCTCTAATAGGCTGCCATAAGAAAACAGAGGATAAATTGCAATTGAAAGTTGGTATTTAACCTAATATTCACATATTGATGTGAATTCTGGTAGGAAACATCACTGCATAACATATGAGAACTGCGGAAACCAACCAACTAGCAACAAAAAGCATTTACATGCTGCAGAAAAATTTTTGCTTCAGCACTGGTTCCTCCACTCAGCCATGTTTCAAGTGTCACTGTCTTAAGTTGAAAAATGCAATCTCTAACATGGATTTCTCTATACTAGCACACAGTTCAAAAGCCATGAGACATACGTTAGATAAAAAAGTTAGAATTGTTCAGCGTCTCAGTGAGAGCAGCAACAAAGGCAGGATGGATAACCTCACCGCCATAGCAAAAACAAATTCAATCTTCCTATCAGGAAAGACCTAGAAAGTTTAGCATAGTGTACCAACTCCAAGCCAAGCCATGTCAGCTCAACTGCAATTAAATTAGTGTTCTCCAACTGCCATTCTCATACCAGCAAGTTTCACAATGTCATCACTGCTTATGGTCTGTCTGTAATCACAAACCATTCATGTGCAATTTGTTCTCATGAATAAAATGACGTTATACATAATTTATTCTTTCACAATGGAAACAAATGTCTAAGTAACATTCACATCCGATAAATGCATCTTCTTCCTTTGTGCAGCACATTGTGACATGCTAGAGATCCTTAATTATGCAGAATGTAGACTAAGTATTACTCTCACTTCAAAAATAACTTTTCCCAGGATTGTTACCACGTGAAGCATTGCCAACAGTGGAGGTATCTTTAATGTTAGCTGATCCTTCTGATGTGCAGACTTGTAGATCTACTAAGATTTGCATATGGCTAGCCAAGGTCAGCGCACCACAAGTACCTTCCATGGGCCTTTTCAAGAGTAAGCTCAGTTTCTAATCATAGAATCACAGATTGGCTTGGGTTGGAAGGGACTTCAAAGCCCATCCAGTCCCAGTCCCCCACTGTGGGCTGGCTGCCCCCCACCAGTTCAGGCTGCCCAGGGCTCCAGTTCAACCCACCCTTGAGCACCTCCAGGGATGGGTCACCCACAGCGATATGGGCAGCCAGGGCCTCATCCAAACTAACTACTAAATACAGTTTTCAGTGTATTTAGAAAATAATAGATTTAAGTAGAAACACCTACTGGAAAGTACTGCCAGCAGTAAATTCACTTTGGT
The DNA here is from genome assembly GCF_019238085.1 of Lagopus leucura. Lineage (NCBI taxonomy): Eukaryota > Metazoa > Chordata > Aves > Galliformes > Phasianidae > Lagopus > Lagopus leucura. The sequence goes on along the minus strand of NW_024962265.1, from coordinate 11,104,040 downwards.
GCTAATCTTTGTGCAGAATGCAAACCTGTCAGAGAAGCTCAGCACATGCCTTGGTGGTTGCTCACACACATGCAGACAAGTTCAGTGCCATCAACAGGTGGTTCAACATTCAGATGTGCACATAAAAGTGACTGTCACAAGTGCACTGATTTCACCAACAGAAAAGGAGCCCTGAGTTCATCAGCTTCGCACCTCATAAATTTGTGAAGTTCAGCTGATCGGCTCTACCTTCAACTGATTTTATTAACACAGCCTCTTTATGCTATATTCTTTGGGCTTTGAAAAAAACAGGATGAAAATAAACATTTTTTGATCTTTCGGACAAATCTTTCAGCACTTGTACTTCATTACTGACAGTATTACATTACTGACTGACTTACTACAAACCAGTGTTTTCTGCCTAACAACTGTCTGATCTTACGAAGTTAGGCCTTTCTTCTATTTGCTTTTCAACCTCCTCGTTTATTTATATTATTTCCTTTGCTGTTAAATGCTTAACAGCATATCCCATGAATTTATGGATTTACTGAAGTTACTGTTATTATATAACCTAAACTTTCAGTTTGGCTACTGACCTAAAAAGCCCCACAGAAATATGTATCTGCATACGGCAGACCTCACAGAAAGCAGCCAGATATTCTGTTACTAGCATCTTCAATTCACAGATAAACTTCAACAAATTGAGGCTAGCTGCACGCCTCCTAAATTCCAGCACAAGAAAGGAAAAAGCCCTTTATTCTGTAAGAAACCCAAATTACAGATTCTATATTAATTTCAGTGCTGAAATTTACTAAAAGGGAAGCAGGACTACCCTCAGCCTCTCCTCATGTGGCAGGTCCCCTCATCCCTGACCATCTTGATGGCCGTCAGCTGAACTTGCTCCCATTTATCAAACTGAACTGAACGACTTGAGTCCCCCCGAACTAGAGTCACCAGGAAACCTGATTTTGCTGCATCCTTCAGCAGCAAAGACTTTGACGAAAAGACATCAAACATGACAACCTCCACTATAAACCCCCATAATACTCCCCTAGCACCATAATTTGGTATAGTATGCTCCATTAATCACTACTCTGAGTCCTGTAATTCAAAGTTATTTACCTACGTAGCTCTAGATCCATTTGGATTGTAACACCTTAACTGGGATACACAAATACTGTGGAAGACAGAGAGGAAAATCTTGCTGACGTCAAGGTAAAGACACCAATCACTTCTGCCTCATTCACAAAATCAGTATCACAGCAGTCAAGTTAGCTGGGCACAGTTTGTACTGGGTAAATTCACACTGGCTCTTCTAGTCCCCACCTTCTCCTTCAGGTATGGAGAAACATATTTACAGAGGACTCACTTTTTTATTTTGTCAGAGGCATCTCGCTAGGGTCTAACATCTGAGAGTTTCCTGAGCTCCTCTGCTACAGCACCTTGAAATTCTCCACTTCATGGCCACTGCAGCCAAGGCTGCCCTCGATTACCACATCTCCCATTAGTTCATGCTGTTAGTTCTAATCAGGTCCAGGTGCGCACCAACCCCCATGGACCCATCTGATACCTGTATCAAGAAGTTATCCCTAAGAATCTCCAGAAGCCTTGTTGTATGCTTGCCTCCTGCCCTGTTGCCCATCCAATGGATGTCAGGGTCTTTCCAATCAAGTAAAAAAGAATCTGTGAACAAAAGCTTCTTCACAAATTGTTTAAAGAAGGCTTATGCTCCTCACTTGGGGGTCAGATTAGGGGGTCTGTGTCAACATCCCATCATGATGTCACCTTTTACCAGCCTCTCATCTGATCCTGACCCACAGGCTCTCTACTAGCCAGCTCTTGTAAGAAAGCTCAATATCTCCAAGCTGCTCCTTCACATAGAGAGCAACCCCTTTTCTTCAAACCCCCTGACCTTCTTTCTTAGTGAAATGGGTAATTTTAACTTGTTCCTGGAGAATTTTTAAAATTAGTGAAAATTAAATTTTCAGTCAACTTTGAGAAAGTATCATTCATAACTTCATTGTTTCACTGGGCCTTGAAATTCTCAAGTCAAAGTTTCAAAATAAAGCACATAGCATGTTTTGTTTTCACTTCCTTGTTTTTATGTTAATTTTTTATTACATGATTTGATGACAGGCCAGAGGGGAAAATGAATATACGTGTAAAAAGAAATGGAAAAATATAGTATCTCTAGAGATAACAGAAAAACACAGCTGAGAACTATCTTGTATGCTTAGAATAAACTAATAACCTAACAGTGGTCCACTGATAGCAAGTTTTCCTGTCCAGACTGTAAAATAGCACAGGTGTAATACTCATTTGTGATGAGCCACAACAGCTTTCCAAGTATCACATACTGGCCATGAATGGAGATTAAATAAACCAGTTCCCCTTCTGAATACAAGACATCTTACATTTCTTTATTTCATTTCCAATAAGCCAGTGAAGCTGCATACAAGCAGACCAAAGAATGCTCTGCAAGGTACTGCCTACATGATCTGTTTCCATGACTACCATGCTTTTAAATAATGTTTTCACAACTCCGAACAGTAGCTGGGTGGGTGTAACCCAGATATGTAAGTTGTTTAACTAATATTTCATGAAATAGATAAAGGAGTACAATTGATGAGAGATTTATGCGCACAGTGGAAAATTCAGGTTAACACTGGAGAAGCTAAGGGAGCAATTCTTGACTTATACCAGCAAAACGCCACTAGAATCTGGTTTTGTTTCCTCATCGGCTTCACTATCTTGTCTAGGGTGACAACTTTAAAATGTTCACATTTCATTACTTTTTGCTCTGTTGCACAATAGATAAAAATCTGCTTTAGTTGCATATAACTGCTTTCTGAAAGTTCTTGTCATAACTTATTCATCATTACGCATTAGTTGTATTTATGAGGACGCTCAAATTGAGTCACTCCATACTTTATGTTAAAAATCCCTTGGCATTTGAATGACAAGGAAATATGTATGAATGAAGAAGCTTATTTTTCTTTATTTGAATTGTAATGCCATCTGCCAAAACTCTCTCTCAGAATGTTTCTGTGACAGCATCAGAAAGAAACTTTACATGAGAAACAGGAGTGTGCTCTTTTGTTAATCTAACAGAGACAAATTCTGTTTGCATTTATGCGGGCATTTTGCAAGTGTAGTGTCCAGTTAATATACCAATTTGTGACAATGACAATATAATCGTATTTGTGGGTCACTTTTCCATCAAGACTTTTAATCATGTGTGATAATAAACATGTTTTTTCACATTTCAATGTTCAATTAATGTTGGCACGTAGCTAACGTTGTAGGAAGAGCAAAAAAAAGGAAGGCCACATAGTACTTTCATCTTCAGTTTATTTTTTTTTTTCCTCCAGTTTCATGTTCAGCAATATCATGAAAAGTGGCAACACATACATCCTCCACTCCCTCTTCCCCTCCTCTTTTCAGTGTAGAACCTACATAAGGATAGAGAAGTAACCCAAACATTGCCTGGAGATAGAAGGAGAACAGAAGGATGGATTAAAACAGAGGGACAAGTGGTTTCTCAGCAAGTCTGGTTTATCATTAAGCATCTCCAAAGCTTTCCAATTATTTTCCTAAAGAAAAGAGCCTCTTACTTCTCTCAAGAAAACCCCATCCTTCCCCAAAGAAGCTGCAGTCTATTTTTTCCAAACATTACAGTTATTTGCAAATCACACCAGCAACACTCTCTCCCTGAGTTCTGCTGTTCAAGAGCGCCTCTGTTGCTCTGTTTGTCTTTCCTAGTCTCAGATATATTCAAAAACATAATTTTTGAATCAGCAACAGATCTACTTGAGTTATTTAAACAGAATGTAAAGTTCTTGCAGTGTATGCCCTTGCTTTGTCCCATATGATAGTTTTGATCTCTATATAGGCATTATTTTAATTAGTTACTTTAATTAATTACATTATTTAAATTATTTTAATTGCTTTTGTATTTAATGATTGAAAGCCAATTTGAAACTGTTCCAGCTCAGTAGCATAATAAGCAAATCTTTAATTTCTTTTTTTTCTTTTATTTATTTTCTGGTAGTCTTCTAATTTCTGCTCTTTAGTGTTCTCCAGTATCTTCAGCTCTCTTGGTATTTACCAAGATGCCTACAAGTTCTCAAAAATCCAGTCCCTCCACACTGCATCACCTACATCTTATCCCAAATGGGGTACAGTCTACTACAAAGTTGGAACAGAGTAAGCCAAGAAGACCCTACAGTATCACCCAACATGAAGATTAAACATACACGAGTTTCTCATTTCAGTTCAGCTTTGACTGCGTCTGCCTTATACTTTTTAATTCTTTTATGAGCCAACTTAGAAGTAATGGCTTGCCTTTTATTAACTGGCCTAGTGGTACCTGGTTGAAATGTTCTGAGGATTTCTCCTTCGAGAACCTGAGAACAAATCAGACTGAGTGCTTAGGCAGGGTCACCTAAACACCAGCACTTTATTCAGAAGCCTTAATAGGAAGGGCAACTGCATAATAAAGTTAAGCTCCAATCAAAACAATGTATATGAGGAGAAAAATAGTCCAATGAAAAATGTGAAACTTCCTGTTCAACCAAAGCTGTCCCTACATGGGGTAAAAGAAATCTGAGGATAACAGATAAGTGAACTACAGAAACTGCAAGTAAGTGTAAGTGCTAGAGGAAAGGAAAACTAGGAAACTTTTTTTTTTTTTAATTGATTTGAATGTCATCATTTGTAAATAAGCATAGCTGCAATGTAATGCAAAGAGCAAACAGACACAGCACAGGACAACTTTTAGTGACTGCTTATGTTTTGTCAAACATTTGTAGTCCTGTACAATCAATGAAGACACATACATCATTATTAAGAAATACACAGGAAAGTTAGGCTAACTAAGATTATTGCAACAGGAAGATAATAAACGGAAAACGCTTACCAATGCTGTAAGCTTGCAATATCCTCCATGAGGAATAACCTCCAAGAAGAGACCCATCCTCAGTGGCAGTCAACTCTTAAATGGAGTCTAAGAGAGGTGCAGCCAGGCTCAACCCCTTCCGGTAGCATAGGTGAATTACCTTCACCTGTGCTCCTGTGGCTGACTGATTGCTCACCTCAGGTGATCAATCAGAGGTTCAGGCTGTGATTCAGCAGTTCCCATACAAGTTCTCATAAAACTTAGTAAATTATAACCATCTGCAGGCAGAACTCAGAAGATGAGAATTTTTGGGGACTTCTTTGCTGGATAAGTGTAGCGACTACAATGATAATCTGAAAGAGCTGGAAGAGACTTCATTTCACGTCTCTGTGGATGGGCTCTCCTGAGAATGTAACTACAGTGTTTGCTATGTCTGTAGAAAGTAAGGTTGGGGCTGTGATCCATAACTTTCAGATGCAGCACAGGCTAATCATTTTAACGAAAATGTTACATGCTTATGGAATATGTATGCTCAGCTCGTAGGTGTGCCTTTTGTGTTTTGTGGATTTGTGGATTTAAACTATTCTTTGAGATCTGATTAGGTACTTGCATTTCACAGGCTTGGTTTACATCTGGTTCACTGATCTGTTCTTACAGGAAAAGATTATTCCTGTATCACAGGACAAAATAAGCCTCCGATCTTTTCTAAGCAGTCCTACAAATGCAGGGAATTGCATGCTACATGCATATTAGGTGCATATTTTTCTCTGCTCCACTGATAAAGTCACTTGTGAAACTGCCATGTTTGTAAAACAGTTGGCAATGAACACTTGCAGCACCTGTGGCAGAGGCAGCCTCTGCCAGCCTTTTTAGTGCACAGTAAAATGATAAAAATGTATTAGCCTTCTACTTTGCAGTTGCAGTCCTAATTATACAATGCAGCTGGTGCTGCAGGAAAATCTGTGCTGTGCAACTGCAAAGCAAGTGGAAGGAGTGAAGACAGTGTTACTTTGAAATTGTCTATTTCTTCTCTTTAATTTTTTTTTTTTTTTTCTTCTTCTTCTACCGTTTCAAGAGTAAATGATAAGAAAGGGCACAGGGACAAGGACAGTAGATAGGACAGGTGGAAATGAGAAAAGATCAATGCAACAATGACAGGAGGAAGATACATTGCTATGAATGGCCCAATGGTGGGACAGACCTTTCCTGAACTTGCCTTGAACTGCTCATTTCTCTCCAGACTTCTCCATTATTTGCCATTTAGTTCTCTTTGTCAGTTCTGTTTCCCACACGTTCCTCCATTTCTCTCTCTGTGTCTTTTAAAATTCTGTTTTTAGCTTCCTTTCCTTTATTTATTTTTTAATTAATTATTTGAATCAGTTATAAACAAGATACCTTTCCATTTCCTATGGACAACAGAAGAGAATGTTGTCTTCTGTGAGTATTTATGCAATTTGTACTGTGCAACTTGAAGGGAGAATCTTTATGTTTATAACTTCTGTGTTTGCAGAAGCTGAGCATGAATATCTATCCAGTATCAAGTCTGGAAGTGAACTGAAGTTAAACAATATGGTTTTAAGACTGTAGAATCATAGAATTGTTTGAGTTGGAAGGTATCCTTAAAAGGCCATCTTGTCTCACTCCCTTACATTGAAGAGGGACATCAATAGTTAGATCAGGTTGTCAGAGCCTTGAATGTTTCCGTTATGATCTTGCTGCTCCTTTAAAGCGCTTATAATATGTTCACTCATTAGTGAATGCTTGTCATGATAAAGAGTTTATAAGATTAAAACTCAGTTTTGTATCAGTGTGAGTATAAGGTTCTTCTAAGAACACTTGCATTTCCCTGTGTTCTTTTAATAAAGGCAATTAATACCAAACATTTGTCTTCAGACTGCAACTGTAAGCATGGTAAATATGGTCTGTATCTGGGCTGTCAGTTGTAGGGGGGTGGGTAAAGTTCACAATGCCTTATCATTTGCTCAGATTGCTAGCTCTTACAACAAATGGAACATCTTAACCTGCAAGAAACTGGGACCTCTTGAACAACTGCAGTGCTACAACCATTAAGGTCATTCTCATTTCTGTTTAACAGGGCTGTTAAAAGGAATTGGTGTCAAACAGTATCTTTGACTTAAACCATGCCCACTGTTTGATACATGGATCAGACTTCTGCCATTCAGACGTCACTAAGGTTCTGAAATAATTTTATAACATGAAGTGAGAGAGCAACGATCAACAGCATCCTCATCAATATTTAGTTAAGACAGCAAAACACATTCAAATAGTGGAATCATTGAATCTTTTGAGTTGGAAAAGACACTTAAAGGTCATATAGTTCAACTCCTCTGCAGTGAACAGGAACACTTGTGGCTAGATCAGGTTGCTCAGAGTCTGTTCCAGGCTGACCTTGGGGACGGGTCTCCAGAGAAGAGTCTTCAACCGCCTCTGTGGACAACCTGTTCCAGTGCCTCACTATCCTGATTGTAAAAAACTTCCTCCTTATGTCCTGTCAACACTTTTAAAAACTCTTTTGGTTTGAAACCATTTCCCCTTGTCCTATAACAACAGATTCTGCAAAAGTGTCTGTCTCCTTCCTTCTTATAGGCCTCCTATTGATACTGCCGCTCTCTCAGGTCTCTCAAGAGCCTTCTCCAGGCTCAACAGCCCCAGCTCAGATGGGGAACACCCAGCCGATGGAAGGGTGTTCCATCCCTTGGATCATTTTTATGACCCTCCTCAGAATACGCTCTAACAGGTCCACACCTTTCCTGTACTGAGGACTCCACATCTGGACACAGTACTCTGGGTGTGGTTTCATCAGCACAGAATGGCAGGATCACCTCCCTTGCCCTGCTGGCCAAGCTTTTTTGAATGCAGCCCAGGATGCAGTTGGCTTTCTAGGCTCTGAGGACACACTGTTGGCTCCTGTCCAGCCTGTCATCCACCAGTACCCTCAAATTATTTTCAGCAGAGCTGTGCTCCATCCTTAAATCCCCCAACTTGTACTGATAGCAGGGGTTGCCATGACCCATGTGCAAGACTTTGCACTTGGCTTTGCTGAACCTCATGAAGCTCACTTGGAGCTATTGCTGGGTTCCTCTAGGTGGAGGATCTTGTCCTTTGAGCTACACCACACAGTTTGAAAGTCATCCACAGCCTTGCTGAGGGCGTACTTGATCCCACTGTCAATGACATTGATGTAAATGTTAAAGAGCACTGGTCTCAATACCAACCCCTGAGGGACACTACTTGTCACCGATCCCTATCAGGACACTGAGACTATCACTCTCTGGGAATGATTTTGCTACCAGTTCCTTGTCCATCAAACAGTCCACCCATCAAATCCGTATCTTTCCAATTTGGAGAGAAGGACATTATGGGGGACTATGTCAAAGGCCTTACCAATGTCCAAACAGATGACATGTCTCTTCCCTTGTCCACTGATGCAGTTATGTCATCATCAAAGACCCATTCTTATCCCATATAAACTCTCTCTCTTCCACGTGATTAGCAGAGCATCCAGGAGGATCTGCTCCATGATCTTCTCTGGCACCAGGTTGGTAATTCCCTGCGTCATCCTTTCTACCCTTCTTAAAAATCGGTGTGATATTATCTTTCTTCCAGTCACCGGGGACTTCACCTGATCACCGCGACTTTTAAAATATCATCAAGAATGGCACAGAAGAAACATCCAATGAAGGTATGAAGAATAATCACAGAACTATTACTATCAAAGTCCCAGTAATCTTGAAAAACACTAATTCAGTCCTGTCTGTTCACACAACACAACGTGGATTCTGGAGGCCCCTCTTGACCTATAAATTACATGCAGCAATGCTTTCTGCACAATAACGAAGACAATTCACTGCAAACAGACAACTCTACTTTTCCAACTGTCCTTGAATGATGGGAACTTCTATTCATCTGTGTTCATGTTTCTGTTCTGTTCTCTTTAAATACTATTTGTATGGATATTTTGCCATCTCATTTTAACTGTCCATAGTTTATGACTATGAGAAGTTTATTCATTTTTGTCCAAAAAGAACACGTTAAAAAAATCTTTAAAAGCCTAGAAACCTTACTGTGGGTATACTGATGACTACACTGTTCTGTGTAATCAGACTGGTTCCTCATGAGAAGTACTTAATAAAGGGCTCACGCTGTGATATAAAGCATACATTATTGACTTTGTTATAGATATTAGGTTTTCTTCAAGTCACAGCTATGCTAACAAGACACTCTTTCATGCAACACAGACAGACGCCATGTGGAAATTCCCACTGTGCATGGACACAGGAATTAGCATCTCCTACTTGCAATATCTTTCTTGACTGGTACAGTCTTTATGCCTGCAGGCTGCCCAGTCCTTGTGGGATTCAGCTCTGCACAGACAACAGGGCAGTATCTGCCCCACTGCATGGTTTACTTCTCCCAAATAACCTGAAACAGCTTCACTACCACAAGGGAAGCAGCAGGGTTCAACTCATAATAATTGTCCAGTGTCCCTTACCTTATCCTAGAATACAAGAACATTTGATGGTGGTGTCTTTCTGTCTTATTTTAGTTAATTTAATGGTTAACAGGAAGAAAATTGTTATGTGAAACTACTGCTATTGCCGAATCAGTAGGTTTGCAATCTATTATTTTCATTTTTGATAAATTAATAAACGCTTCAGCTACTAAGGGCAATTACAGACTGTGACAATAAAAGGAAAATAATTAAAAAAAGCAAAATCAAGGACATTAGTGATTGGTCTTGTAAGAATAAATCATATTAAATAAAAGGAAAAATCATTGAACTACTGTGATACGAATGGTCTTGAGATGCCAAACATGAATATCAAATTCATTTTTCAATTTATTTAAAAGTTTAGATCTGCACTCTTTGATTTAGACTCATGTCAAATGCAAATCACATTAAGCAGAAGAAAATTTTTGGAAGGAAGAAAAGAGCCAAATAAAATGTATAATCTGCTCCCTTCTCCATCCTGAATAAGACCTTGATCTATTAAGGTTAGCACAAAAAAGGACCTTAATATTTTTTACCTCTGAATCTTTTTTTTTTCGTAATGGATATTTATGATACCCCCTGAGTTATCAGGAGGCCAGAAAATGGGAACCTCCACTGAAGGTTCTATTTTCAAAGAGCTATAATCAAATATAATAAACAATAGAATCAAAACAAGTGTGAATAAGCAGATTACGAAAGCAAAACTTGGAATCTGAATAGTGTCCTTTCTGTTGTCCTTTTTGAAGCAATTACTAGACTGTCACCTTTAGGTTGTTTTTCAGATTTGCTGAAGAAAACACCTTGTAACTCCATTTATATGAAATTGATGCAGGACAAAAAAAAATTGAAATAACAAAATCCAAAAGTGTGATCTGTTCCAGCAAAGATATGGTGCAGTGCAGAAGCAAATTATGGTACATTAACACCCCATCACTTGCACATCTAAAAGGCTGCAAAGATAAATGTTCCTGAAAAAAAAATCTCCGTAAGAATTAGAGAATGATGAGCTAACAGTTTTAAATTTAAAATACAAAATAATATTGTTTTGTTTTTTTTTCTTTCTTTCTCCACTCTTTCTTCCTATTGTTACTATTGTTACAGATTCTCTCATTACTTCCTTTTACCATTGTTATAGAGCTTGATGTTATATTTGACCAGTGGCTCCGAGTACATTTTTCATATAATCAGTCCTTCAAGAGCTATAATCTGAATTGCTCAATATGTACACTTCTTACATCTGCTGTATCAAAAAGTACCAGCCCACACATTAGAAGTCCTCAGAGTTTCAAATTATAGTGTTATATATACTAGTCTATCAAAATTCCTTTTAAAAAAAATAATTTAGTTTTAATAGAAGTCTACATTTTCTCATTCCAAACTCATTCCTTTTTCCTATCAGGATTTCTTCCTTGAAAAATATCTGGTAAGTTGTGCTTTTTTTTTTTTTTTTCCTACAGTACCTATCTGTGGGTATTATTCTGTAATAAGAGTGTCTTTTACCAGGTTAACCTTCAGTTTAATACACAACATTTCACATATACACAGGGATGGAATGTTAAAAATGAGATAGAAATAAGAAAAGGATGAAAAGTTCCTGTACTCAAAGTTCTGCTTCTAAAATATAGATTCATCTTCAGAAAAAGAAAGGATAATTACCTATACATGAAGTTCAATGCCAAACTTCACTGGGATTGCAGTCTTCAGAAGATCAGAAGGCAGATCAATAGTGTAAATTGCTATGGAACGTAGGAATGTGGTCAACTTGTCTCCAGTAATTTCAGTTTATCTACAGGTGAGTTACGTTTATTTCTTGTTCCTCTCCTCCCACCTCCCTTCCTTCCTTCCTCTAACTTTTCCATCCACTCACTGTTAAGAGACACTTTTTCCAGATCCACATTTCAGTCATGCATCTTCCCACAAATGTACTCCCTTTAAAAAAGAAATATTTATCTATCTTTACATTCTATGTCTATTAATGTGGATTGATTTATCCTGAATTAGAATGGGAAATGAATAAGAAACCTTAGGTACTGTTGTGATTTCCACAAAATCTGTGTCAAACAAGACTTTTCACAAGACTTCTGGTTCTTGATGAAGTTGTAGGTGGGCTCTCAGCCTGGCTAGGTGTGATTGCCACTGTTGTTTTGAAGCAGATACAAGGCAAATAATATATTAGTCATTCACATGGCATTCTTCCACCAAACTAATTATTTTAAAGCATCCTGAAGGTCTACAAAATGATGTAATGCTCAGTGTGCCGAACTTGACTGGACTGATGACAACCAATTACCAAGGCAGGGAAGAAGGAGTCTTTATATGCCTTAAAGGAAAAACAGGATGGGAAGATGTGGAGGAGTTTCCCTTTATGGGAGAGCAGCTAAAGTGACTGAAGCTCTACCTGGAAATGGATGAAGAGTCAGCTGAGATCATACATGTCATGATTAAAGAAAGAGTGGATCAATGTGACATTATACTGTTACCTGCTACAGACACCCTCTCAGGAAGAACAAGCAGATTCAGCTCCCTATAGACAGGTAAGAGCAGCCTCATGTCCATGGGCAATTGTTCTCATGGGAGGCTTCAGCCATGCTGATATCCACTGGAAGAACAACACAGCAAGGCATCTGCAATCCAGGAAGGTCCTGAAATGCATCAAGAACTTCCTTACCCAAGAGAAGCCAACAAGGAGAGGCACCCTGCTGGACCTCACACTCATCAACAAGAAGAAATGTGTTGGAGATGTGAAGGTCAAGAGCAGCCCTGACTGCATTCAACATGAAATGGTGGAGTTCAGGAGGGAAGGACAAGGGTAGAAATCAAGTTCACAGCCCTGGATCTCAGGAGAACAGACTTCAACCTCTTCAAACATCTGACTAGAAAAGCCTCATGGAACTATTAGGCCCTGGAAAGAAGAGAGGCCCAAGAAAGTTTGCTAATATGCAATGGTTCTTAGTTGTCTCAATTGTTGGATTATGGTTTGCAGAAAATGTTTAGAGAACTGCACATTACCACCAATACAAGATATTGCAAGTGCACAAAAAGAACAATGCATGAAAATATGAGTGAATTATATACATTTTTTCAACATTTTTTGCTATTTTCAGCTTCAGCCTTTGACTCCGATTCCAAGATGTGTTTCAAAGCACAGCCTATTCAGGATGCACATGCCTTTGGAACACATTTGTGTGTTGCTGATTGCCAACTTTTACTGTCTAGATCTTTTTTTTTCTAAATATTTTTAATGGCAATGTGTTGCAATTGAGAGAGAAATTCGCTCTTCTATTTTACAAAAATGCTCTCTTAATCCATAATTGTACAAGCCGTCTCAGTGAAATCTAGGTCATAGCACTTTCAATCACATTTGCACACCCAGTAAGTTCTCTCTTGTCATGCAGGTAATGTTTTATTGACCTATTTCAGTTACAGCTCATTAAACACAGCTGTTCTAATGATTGAGAAAAGAGCAGAATGTGAAAAAACAAAAATCCATAGCATTAAAGAAAATTAAGAGAAACAGAAAAGGTGAATTTAAATTCTTTCATCTAAATTCTGCTTTGAGATACACACAAGCCCTGTTTGTTTTTTTTTTTGTTTGTTTGTTTTGTATATGCAGAATTTCTTCTGAACATGAGGGACTAAATATTGTCCTAATATTTGTAGTCTGCAGACATATCTGTATTATCCAGGCAAAGGAATAACTTCAGTACCAGTGCACTCTACTCCTAGACCAGGATAGACTTGGCAGCACAAAGCTGCATAAAAGCTGTTTTTGATAAAAAAAGACCTTTAATAGCTTGTCAGGCATCGCCTCAACATGTCTTGAAAACTGATCTTATGCTGTTCTGCACTGAAGTTGTCAAGAGATTTACTTATATTGTAAGTTCTTCAGGGATCAGCTAATACGTTTGTTTGGTATCTACAAAAAAGGGCTGTCTTATACATTCTGTGACAATACAAATTATTAGTCAGAAACCTACAGTAGCAACAGGTCAGGCAGGGTCAAAACATGCTATATATATATAAAAAAATCTACAGTGATAATAGAAAAAGATTTATCCTGGATAGCTCCTACACAAACATAACAAAGTCAGGAAGGATGTCAGATAAAAAAAGTTTCTATCTGAGATATATAATAAAAAGAACTTTAGCTACAGTAAACAGCAAACCAGAAAACAACTCCATATTCTTAGCAGCAGGTTGGGATAGAAGCAGATGTTGAAAATGCTAAAAAATGAGACAGATTCCATTTTGGCTTCTGAGACATTGAGCATTTTTGCTTTCCTGAGATTTCCAGGACATACAGGTATGTTCTATTCAATTAAAACTGAATTTCCCTCTAGTTACAACTCAGCATTTATTGAATTGTAAGGATCCTTATATTCAAGAGTTTATGTGCTGACTTCAGGTAAATCATAGTTCTCTACGGCATCAGCCCTACTGCTGAGGTATTTCATGTTTGTTCTTTAAATTGCTTGCTCAAAGCAATACTTGTTTTTCAAATGCATAGTTGAATAAATAATCTCTCCAGCAGCTTTGCAGAATATTTTCCATATGAAGTGCTAAATCTGGCTATTGTGCTCAGCTTTCCAGTACATGTGGCTACTGATATGTATTTACAGATTACTTCAAAGTATCTACAAAATGCCATAATGTTATGTTAAAAAGCACTTAGATATGGTAGCCTAAACTGTGCTTTTGATTCAAGGTATTAAAGCAAACAGTTTAACAGGTGAAATCTGAAAACATATCTGCACCTGGTCTTGAAAGCAGAATTGTTATTATTGGTGCCATCATTAAAGTTGCTTTGACTACAGGTTGTATTGATTCTCTTGGGTCAACTCACATTAAATTCAGCATAAAGGATATTTATTTGCTCTGAATTCTTCAGAAATGAATCTGTGAAATTTAGAGCTGGCAAAATTGTTCATATTGGCTCCTTATTTTACAAAAACCATGGATGTTTTACCCGTAGAAGAAATAATTATCAGTGTAACTGCTGAAACATTAAATGGGGATACTATCAAAGGCACAAATAGCAGTAGATGCATTGCTCTTATTGAATTTCTCTTTATATATTCCTTTTTAATAACATGTTCTGCTCACATACAGGGCAGCCATGTCAAACAAAAAATGGATTTTTTCCCATTTTATTGAAAGGGAAAAGCAGCAGATTAATATTTTTTTCTTCTGAATACATCAATGATTTTGAATCTCAAACAAAGTAAGCAAATATTATCATGCTCACTTTTGCAGATGAGGACACTGAAGTGCTAAAAGATGGAATTTTTCACAGTTACACATCAAATCAATAGCAAAGCCTGGGATCCAGGACTCCTGATTTTCTGTACGACTGTAGGCTGTGCTACCTCACAGTAGCATAATGAAGGATCCACCTCCAATCTCAGAAGACAGCTTCATAAAATATTATTGTGCAAGAGATTCGTAGTAGAGTTTCATATACAGTAATGAAATTCTATTTTTTTCCATTCATCTTATTTTCCAGTATTTTCACTTCATAATATTCTTTGGGATTAGCTCTTAAGAACCTTTTCTTCAAATGGGCATGTTCTTCTCACTAGATTAAGAAATTACACATACTCAGCATTTTTACTGTTGAATTTACCACTCAGTATTTATTGAATATTTAATATGCAATGTGCAATATGTAAATAAGGGCCATTTCATGTTCAAGTCAGTTCTTTTTCGTTTGTTTCAGTTGAGTTAGAGTTCAGTTGAGTTGGCTTTCAGGAATATCCATAACTTCCACGCTTCTCATCAGTACATTCAGCCACTTTTTGGGAAGAAGGGCATTAATATGGGTAGCAGCTGCTCTGGAAGCCATATGATTTCCTAATAAGAGTACTCCTTTTTCCCCTCTGCAGCTTTTATTGCTGAGCATGATGCCATATGGTACGAAATATCCTTTTGGTCAGTCTGGGTCAGCTGTTCTGGTTGTGTTCCCTCCCCAGCTCCTGCTCACCCCCCAGCCTACTGGTCTTTGCAGGGGGAGCTGATGCTGTGCCAGGGCTGCTTGCTGCTAGACAAAACTTCAGTGCCATGACAATGCTGCTCAAACTACACATGCAAAGCACAGAACTGCAGGGAATACTGTGGGAAAAGTCAGCTCCTTCCCAGCCAGTCCCAGTACACTAAATTAGGGGTTCGATTATTTTCCCACCATTAGTGTCATTCAAGGTCCCATGCCTATGTGCTAATATTTCCTCACTCCTGGTTACAGTATATTATCTATAATTCTTACAGTGGAGTCTGTTTGTCCAAATAAAGATTAAAATAAAAGGATGAAAGCAGAAGTTACCACTAGGAGATTCTTGAAAACAGACTTTCCAAACAGCAAGGCATTTACTGCACTGATTCTGTCACTAAAATAGCTGAAAAAATTCTATATGTATGAACACTTCAGAAAGATAAATTCTGTTTTGTATTTTTCACTCTTCTATTTGGAAGCACAAAACTGCAGGTAAAATTATTACTCTGAAAATATACAGAGTTTACACTTGCTCATAGTTCTTTGGCTTTCTCTCTTCATCATGTCCTCACTCTGCTGTGGCAATTAAGTTACATTCTAAAATCGGTGTGAAATATGATTCACTTTTGATCACTTACTGTGAAATGCTGCTTTGTAAATATTTTTGTTATTGATACCACCACGTGTTTTCTGCAACGTTTGGTGGAAGGAAAACACGTGTGCCTGATATTAAGAATTGGAAACGTGAATATGGAAATCCATTATGTTTAATAAACTCCTGCACAGTAATATCTAAAATCACTGAATGATGCAACAGATGGCAATGTCTTTGGGGCAATTTTTTTAGTTCATCTGGAATCCTTTACTACTAAAATGTTGTATTCCTGGTGCAAAAACCACAGCATACTGTGTCAAAGAACGCTTAAAAGCAGCAATTCCTACTGTGGATCCCTACTGGGTGCTTCAATAACATAGTATAAAACCAGTGTTTCACTTCTTTTCAGTATCAGATTGAAATAACAGACAATCAAATATCACTGGTGATTTTGGAGGATGGCAGGTGACCAATCAATCTATGAAAACCATATTATAGTTAATTCTTATCTCGAGGGGCTTTGGTAACAAATTGCAAAGGTATTTGCTTTTTTGGTGTACAGTGTAAATGACAGGGAAAATTATAAATATTTCCAAACTGAAATGATGGTATATCAGGCTGGGCTCATGGCCCCAGCAGTGCAGTCACTCAGCTTCAGGAACAGAGGGGACTGAAGAGCTGACAGACCGGAGTCAGAGCAGAGCAGGCACCCAAACATGTGCCTCTGATTCTGTGGATCTATTCATGCGATGCTTTGCAGCTCTCACTCAGGAACCTCTATACATATAAGGCCCGATTTTCATAATTCTATGGATTTTTTCATCATACTGTGTTTTAGCAATGTTTTCTCCTGTTTCTTGAACAAACATCAATTTAGCAAAGAACCGCTACAAAAGAATAATTTTAGTAAGGTGGTGCTCTCTATCATCTTACTGTGGAATATATTAAATTTAGAGTTAGAACGTAACATTATTATATTTTAAAATTTTAAGGCTGGATGTGTCTCTGGGCAGCCTGGTCTGGTGGTTGGCAACCATTCCCACGGCAGGGAGCATGAACCTGGATGATCTGTGAGGTCCTTTTCAACCCAGGCCCTTCTATGATTCTATGATTTTATGATAAAATCCTAAGTAACCTCAGCTAGAAATAGCGCTTCATTTTTTGAAGTAATTTATTTTTATGCAAAGCCACTCAAGAAAACAACTTCATTTAATCAGTTTTAACTCATTTGTTTCTAACTTCTTTGATGACATAACATAGAATAAACCAACAAAAGAAGTAAAAATCCTGCCATGGCATCTGATGTTAACATCTCCATAATGCAATATTTTAGAAGACAGGAATCTGTCTGGTTTGTCTCCTTAAACTAAATTCAGTATGATTTCCACAAATGTGCTTAAGGTCTGAAGTGTGACTCAATTCAATTTAGGATCTAGAAAGGAAGTAGAAATAATTGCTCTTGCAAAGAAAATGATCAGCATAAGAAAGAGAAACTGCAAAGCAGAAAATCATCAGTAATAAAATAGGACTTTCAGACAATGCTATCCTGAAGTGCAGCTAGGTTAAATATTACATGAAGGAAAGTAGGGATGGTTCTTTCTGCTCACAGCCAGGTAGACCTGAACAAACTGAACACATTCCTGTGGTATCACTCTCTGACCAAGAAACAGAAAAAAGAAGCTCTGTCCTGGAAACTTCACATATGAGATAAGTCATAGAATCATAAAATCATAGAATGGCCTGGATTGAAAAGGACCACAATGATCATCTAGTTTCAACCCCCCTGCTATGTGCAGGGTCACCAACCACCAGACCAGGCTGCCCAGAGCCACATCCAGCCTGGCCTTGAATGCCTCCAGGGATGGGGCATCCACAGCCTCCTTGGGCAACGTGTTCCTTTGTGAAAAACTTCCTCCTAATACCTAACCTGTAGAAAGTCCATCCCACTGGGACCATACTCACCATCAAACAGATGGAAATGGTAAAGCAGCTAGTCCAATATTCTGAGGCAACTGCAGTGATTAAATTGTGGGCCTAGACCTAGGAGGTTCTCCGAGCAGTTACAGAAAATACGAAAACTTTCCTGGAGAAGCTGTCAGCCTGGACAATGGTCTTGTACTGGTTTGGGAACAGCACCCTTACATTGTAGGCAGCACTGCTCACAGTCACTGCCTGCCTCCTGGCTGCCTGACTGCTCCCATACTTTCTTTCCACTTGTTTAGAATTCGTGATAGAAAATTATAAGTAAAATGATCTGGCTATTTCCTAGAATAAGGTCAGAGAAAAATAGCTGGGACAATGATAAAAATCTATGTATCCTGACTTATGTAAGAAAATATCTTCCTAGGAATGGGATTTAGAATCTACATGGAGGACATTTTCATGCCAAATATGGCTTTTTGTCAAAAAATTCACTGAACTTTTCAAAACTGACACTTTGCCAATGGCTGTGGTCATGGCTGGGTAAAATTTCTGTACAAATGTAGCTGAGAGAGCAGCATGTATCTTTTTATCACAACATGACTATAGCCTGCCCAGCCTTCCTTGGGTGTGGGATAACAGAGGAATAAGTGAAAAAATCAGACTTTGCAAGTACTTGTTTCTAAGATACTGGATTCCTTGATTTATTTAATGATCCTTGAAGTCCCTTCCAACCCAAGACATTCTATGATTCTATGATTTCATTCTGTGATTCCAAGTTCCCCAAATTCTATCATTCTTGGCTGCTGGGAGCACACGTGCACTACAAATTATCCTGTTCCTTCTGGCAGAAGACATTATAGTGTAGCCTACAACCTACACTCACAACTGATTTGTTGTGCTATTTGCTCACATTACAAAAGTCTCTTATTGAAGCTACCATTTGCAAATCTGAAGATGAACCTTTTGGACAGAAATGTTTTGGTTTATTTTTCCTTTCTCTCTCTTTCTGTCAAATTTTCAATGTAAAATATAGAGAGTTATATTAAAATTTGATTGTTACAACTGCAAATTTCATTTGAGTTCCAGAGCATTGAGCTCACTACTCCCACAGACATCAATAAATTCCAGAGTAAGAATGCATTTCTCCAGGGCTACATTCAATCAGATTAAGGTAAATCAAGGATCAGTTTCTTCATGAGAGAAGATCTTCAAAGATCTTTTCTTCATGCAATTCCTAGCAATATACACTTTGCAGAAGAAGCACAAACATCCAATAGTCACTAGTCTCATTTTCCATAGAGCTTCATCTCATGCCTGAGTATGTAAAGATCTTCCTGTGTACTCAATGAAATAAGAAACATAAGAGAAAAACACTTACAACCATGTACCAAAAAATATCATATGTACATGACCAAAAGACTGGAACTGAGTTCTCACAATAATCCTGAATTTTGTCATGTTCTGATTTTCAGAAACACATTTTTTTGCCATTTTAATGGCTTTTTTTGCTTACTGGTTTATTAATTTTATTATCTAGACCAAGATTTTCTTCTCTCTCTGTGCATATAATAAGCCACAGGAAGACAAATATCACATGGCAATTTCTTCGTACTTGAGATTTCTTCCAAAATATGTTACAGATTGACACAATATTCTTAATGAAAAGCCAATCTACATTGCTCAAATGAAATGCAGAGAATAAGATTAACACTGCAATTTACATTTTTGATTTCTTAGTGGGAGGGAGAAAGTACAGTAACAACATGGAGATAATGTCACTCTGAACAAGGAGACAAGTTTTTAAGGTACCTGGAATTTCCTCCTAATGGTTACTTTATCTGGCAATTGCTAAGAGGTCTCCATGTGAAAGCTGCTTTTCCTCTTTTCCAGCTCAGCTTCCTATTTTATCCCAAAGAAAATCTGAGTAGAAATAGATCTGAGATTTTCCCAGTTATCAGTGGATAATTGGTTGCTTTATTATACAAAGGGACAGAAAATCACAAATATACAAGGCCAGCCTGCTTAACTGAAGTATTTTCTAAATATTGCTGAATTATTTTTAAAATTAGTTTGTGATATATTGGACAGGGATTGTGCAGCTGACAGCATTACAGAAAAAAAAAAAAACAACCAACAAACACCAAAAGCCAAAAAACAAACGCCACATCAGATCTTTAACAAAATCACATATCATACATTAGGACAAAAAAGCAATCATTTATATCCTTATTTAAGCCAAAGGTGGCATTTCTGGAGAAGAACCCCAAAAATAAAAAGAAGAAGGTTTAAAGACAGTTTTGAGTGTACAGTGTGTAAAGATACAGATAATGGCCTCCAGCATGCTCTCATTTCTGGTGGTATAACAACATTAAAAATGTTTATTAGTATAATGAATTTTTATGCTTGAACTTCTCGAGTCACCAGAAGAAAAATGAAAATACAAAACATAAAATAAAGAGCATGTTTAAATTTAAACTGGACAAGTAGAAGAACAATCTGAAATTACTGATGCTTTGATATCTAATCTGCAGCAAAAACCTGTGCAAGAAAATAAAACAGATTGTTACAGTTTGATATCGGCTCCAAAATCCATAGTGTGAGAATCAAATGTTAAAAAAATCACCCAAATGAAGGATTAATCTGGCCACACAGTAGACCACAGAGTAGACCCCAAGTGAAACCTGCTGGAAGTCAAACCTGCAGGTTTATAGATATCTTAAATATCTGAAAAATGACATCTAAGAGATGAAGGTCTTCAGAGATCTTCAGCCATGCCAGGTGAGGTCTGTCAGAAGGAAGACAGCATGCATCTCTGCAGGGACCAGAATATAGGGTCATGGAAGTCACTGAGCTGGCAGAGGGGAGATACAGCTGTATATTTATACGTACAATGTTAGAAAGGAAAACTGGACAACTTGTATATAGGTATGTAAATCAGCAACAGGGTTTCAAAATATTTCAGACCAACTTAAAGCAGGACGGTACCATGGAGAGTTGAAACAGGTATGAAAAGTAACAAGCAGATATTGGGATTATAACTCTAGAGATTCCATCTGATAATTAAATCTGACAGCTAAATAATAAGGTTTTACTGATTCTAATACCTGAGATCCACATAAGGTGATGTGACCTCTGATTAGATATACTGTTAATTAATCTCCTTCCGCAACATATTTGACAGGTAAGTAACACCAAGCAACCAGACATGTATTATTTAAATAGATCCAGGCATTAATTCTTTCAACACTTTTATCTGATATTTAAGAAACTACTTTTCTGATACTTTCAGTAGAAGCTGAAACAGTGATTTCACAGTACAATTAGCTAATGAAGTTGTACAGTTGGACTTGCTTATCAGTTTAATAGATGCCGAGGTACACAGTTGTCGCAGTTGCTCCACTAGCACTAATGAGACACTTTCCCTTGAACTGTTACAATATTAGCTGTTAATTTGGTTTAGAACTCCCTAGCCGTAGTTTTAGTATGTGTCTTTGCAAAGTTTACAAAAAATCACTACAAAATACATAATTTCCTTACTTACTGCCTTGGACAACACTTCTTCTCAACATATTATCTAGGCACATGGAAATTAACTATTCCCTAGTACAATGGAAATTGTGGACACTGACAAGGGGTGATGGTTTTAAACAAAAAGAGGGTAGATTTAGTTTAGGTGTTAGAAAGACTTGAGATAGTGGTGAAGCACTGGCTGGAACAAGTTGCCTAGAGAAGCTGTGGATGCCCCATACCTGGGGACTTTGGGCAACCTGGTGTACTGGGAGGTGTCCCTGCCCATGTCAGTGTGGTTGAAACTGGATGACCATTAAGGTCCCTCCCAGCCCAAGTCATTCTATTATTCTATGATGTACTTGCTTTGGAAGTTGATCAGAATTTCAGAAAAAGCATCATAGGATTTTTCCATAACAAAAATCAATAACAAAAAGGATCTCCTGTATGCAGGATATAACTTTCCTGAACACACACCACATTCTGCTTATAATGTAATATCTCTGGGTCAAGGTTTGCAATCAAATTTTCAAGTCATCTATCTTCCTTGCCTTCAGAAATGCTCTGAATGACTGCTCTCAGGCAGCTCAGCTGTTGCTGGGAGTTTTGGATGCATGTTGGGCTTTTCAAAGGACTGCCTCAAGGATACGTCCAGGAGGTCTGAAGTTGTTTCAGTAGCCTCCAGCTAAGCTACTGACCTATGAAAAGATACTTGTCCATTTGGTTAGGCCAGACCACATCTTAGGGGACTCTGGAGTCACCTCTCATAGGGATGCATGCATTTAAATCTTCCTCCTTTCATTCCATTACTCTTCTCCTTCTTCCATCTACCACCAAATTTCATCTGAGAACTATTCACTGCTAGTCAGCCACTGTACAGCGTGCAGGCTACTGCTCATTATCTGCCATATACAAGAGCACAAGTATAGTACTTGTTACTCTGGAGGGTAACTACTGCATCACTGATGCAAGTGCAAGCTTCCAGTTCCATCAGCTCCTATCTCCTCCTGTGACCTCTGGAAATATTTCTGAGAATACTCTGAACTGGGAGCCTCTCTTGAACACCCACTCAAAACCACTGCAGCCTGTCAATAAGGGCTACATCCATTGCATCCCAACTACCAGGTAGCGGAGGAAAAAAGCTCTAATAGCTGTCTCTTCCAGCTTGTGTCTGCTATCTACACAATGCAAGGGGTGTAGAAATAGCTTGGAAGAGTGTCTGGCCCAGGGCTATCTGTAATGCGTGACAGATGTAGACAAGGCAATCCTCAACATCACACTGGGGAATTTAATTAGTATTAAATATAAAAGGTAGAAGCAAATTAATTCTGTTCAAAGGGAGGTAGAAAATATTGGAACCATTTTAAATGGGGGCTGTTTTACAAATGGATATACAGAAAATAAATTGAACATGGCTATCTTCCTTCTGCCCATTTAAATAGAAAATTCAAAGGCAGTAAATTTAAAAGTGACAGAAATCAATTCTTTTATAAGACCTGGGGAACTCACTACCACACAATATCAGAGAGATTAATAGGATTTAAAATAGGTTTAGCAATTTATAATTATGAAGAGTATTTGTGATAATAACTGAAGGAAGAATGTCCGTCAGATTGAGGTCATACCACAAGGTAATGTAGGTTAAGAGGAAACTTCATTTAATTCAAGTTAATCTTTAATTGCCATTCCTGTATTCCCTGAGATTTTCTCAGAAGCATCTGACATTGCCCACTGTTGATCAACAACAGGAATGTGTATGCTCACAGCACAGCATTCTGCAAAGCAAGACCATTTACTTTAAATAAAAGCAGATTTCAATAAAACACTCTTAACTTTGATTGTAGGAAATAGCCACCAAGAAAAGCATCAATCTCTTTTTGTTTGTGTTTGTTAAATCTGGGATCTGACAGTGCTCTGTAGACAGTCAATTTAACTTTTTCACTGATGTACTTTTCCTCTTCAGGCTGCAGAAACAATATGCACCAGCAACACTCCACCAGACACAGAAAAATATGAGGGGAAACATAGAAAAGGCAGCATGAAAAGATGCAGGATGCAGAGAAAAGGAAGACAGATTTGTAGGAATGAATTTTTTTTATATGCTCTTGTCAGGCTGTCCCAAATGATTGACTCTAAAAGCAATGGGACAATGGAAAACATCCTTTAGTTTTAAAATAAATACAATCCAAGACATGCAGTTAAAGAGATCTGTATCTGAACACTTTTTAAGCATTCAGTTTTTAAATAATCATGTTGAATTGGCTCCCTAGTGACATTCCTTTGTGAGTTACAGAAATGATGATCCACAGTCTTCTTCGTCAAACAAAAATTGCATATAGTCTTTCACCAAATATATTTGGCTACTTCTATTTTATGACAATGTGGATGGGGGTTATTCAGTGAAATCCCTATTGTGTTAGAGAGATAGTGAACAGTTGCCCCAAGTTTCTCCTGTTATTTCAACAGATGAGCAGTATTGTTTTCATCCCCGCTCCTTATAAGCAGGCCCACGAGAATCTCAAGAGATGCAATAAATTCAAGTGCAAGCTCTTGCACCTAGGTCATGGCAATCCCCACTGTGAATACAAACTGAGAGATGAAACAACTGAGCACAGCTCTGCCAGAAAGGACCTGGGACAGGTCCTGGCAAGCTGGGAATGAGCCAGCAATGTGTCCTCGCAGCCCAGAAAGCCAATTGCATGGGCTGCAACGAAGGAAGAATGTACAGCAGAGTGAGGGAAGGGATCCTGCCCCTCTACTCTGTGCTGGTGAGACCTCACCCAGAGTACTGCATCCAGATATGGAGTCCTCAGCACAGGAGAGACACAGACCTGTTGGAGCACTTCTAGAGAAGGGCCACAAAAATGATCCATGGAATCACTTTCCCTACAGGGACAGACTGAGAGAGCTGGGGCTGTTCAGCCTGGAGAAGGCTCCAAAGTGACCTGATAGCTGCCTATCAGTAACAAAGGAGAGCTACAGAAAGGAAGGGGACAGACTTTTAGCAGGCTCTGTGGTGACAGAACAAGGGGAAATGGTTTCAAACTAAAAGACTGGAGATTTAGGTTAGATATGCAGAAAAAGTCTGTTATGGTGAGGGTGATGAGGCACTGAAACAGGTTGCCCAGTGATGTGGTGGATGTCCTGTCCTTGGTGACACTCAGAGTCAGGCTGGATGAGGTTCTGAGCATCTGATCTTGCTGTAGATGTCCCTGTTCATTGTGGAAGAGTTGGACTAGATGACCTTTAAAGGTCCCTTCCAACTTAATCTATTCTATGATTCTATGTAAATGTTCCTTTACTAACATTATATTCCATTAAAATGTTCAAATGCACCTTCAGGCAAACTTTTCATTATCATCACAGGCTGATAATCTATTATGTTTTGCTAATGACTGGGGTTTGCATAATACTTGGATTCTTGTACATACAGTGGAACAAAACTACTAAGTTAGTATTACTAGCATCATCAAATGTTTCCAAAGCTTCAGCTTTCTTCAGCTATTTTAATTTAATTACTTCAGCTATCACTACTAACATATCCATAAACTGTTCACAGTAAGTCTAGAAATTTGTATGTGCCCATTTATTTCCTCCTAAACAATGCTCCTTTAAGGCAAGAATTGTTAAGTATATATATACATTTTATAATGGCAAACTAAGCTTTTCAGAAATCCAACAGTGGAACTCATGAAGGTGGGTATTCATGTTTTTGAAACAGCTCACCAGAAAATGATGTGACTGATTCCAAGATGTTTCAGCTGCTTTTTCTTACTGGCACTTTAACTTCCTGATAAATAACACATTTTATTACTTCAGTAAGCGTATTTCAGTCTATTTGAAAAAAACATATCACATATTGACTCTGATCTGAAAGTTAAATAAGAAAATTAAATTCTTGGGAAGGCAAGCCTCATGCAGATTAGGATACTTTTAACCAAACATATTACTTACTAGCAAACCCTCTGAGTTTGATTTATTCCATACCGAATGGCTTTGTAGGATTTGACTGGAAACGCCAGTGGCAGCCAATAAACAGTGTACACACACATCCTTTCCCACAAACGTCTACACAAATAGGCCAGGTTATATATTTAAATATAAGAGCTCATTAACTTAGCTACACGAATCTTTAGTTAATTTTCACACACTGTTACTGAATACGGGTCATCCTCATTATTTCCTGTCCACCTAGGATAACTGAACCTTTCTATTCATAAAAGCTGAATGTCGTAACCTACGAATCGAAATACTCGCCTTGCATTCTATTTGTTACTATTATTTTTATTATCCTTATTATTACTATGCAAGTTCCTCTAGAAACAAGACTTTTTGTTCTGTGCCTACAAGTTCAAACCCAAGGTGAAACTTCACACTAAAAATTATATGTGATTAAACTGGAACCTGGCAGAGACACAAACCCAACACAAAGAATTCAACTCATTAAAAAAACATCAGGCAGGCAGGTGCTCGGCAGTTCTGATATGACTGAGTCACACAGCAGATGGGGGTGAATACTAAGGGGCAGATCTTAGCTCGTGTGTATTGTCCCAGCTCTGCAGGCTTCAACAGAGCTGTCACAATTTACATCAGCAGAGAGATGCCCTTGAATACTGAATACAAAAAAGCAAGTGGCCACACATTTGACTTAGAAGCAATATTGTAACACTAGGCACAAAATCACACAAAAATTTTAATACTTCATGAGGAAAATTGCTAATTCCAGTTTTCCTTTTAAATTCTTATTTTTGTTTCTTGTTTTCAATTAATAACTCTCTAGTCTTGTCTGAATGTAAAAAGTAAAGTGTTCTGGGCAGATAACTGTCAAAAGCAATCTTCCACTCTTAACATAGATTATTAATAGCTATAAGAAAGCAGTGGTGCTTTCTAAGCAAGCATAAGGAAGAATGTCCCAGGTTCTGGTATTTTTCTTTTGAGTGTATCATGGTGTACAGGCATTTACAAAATGATTCTTTCAACCCCTCTAAAAAATCAAAGCATAAATTTAAAATTTTCTTTCCTGCAGTTTAAGGAGAAATCCTTATCTCAGAAAATGTTTCCACCTTTACACAGTGTTGTATTAGCCGGAATTATCTTATGTACTCTGAGAGAGGGCTATGGATGAAGTGTGCATGCTACCAGGATGACATTTCTCATCTTCCCAAAATCTGAGTTTTTCAGATGCTAAGTGCCAAGTCCAGTGAATTTTCCAGGCTCTGACAGCATAACGGGAATATGGGTGCAAGTACTGGTCACGTAAGAGGCATGTTGTATAAAGGGAACAGGTGGCAAACAATTGTAGCTGGGCAGCAAGACGTTGCCCAGAAGGACTCACTGCAGCACTTGGCTGTGTAATTCTATGAACTCTGGCTGCAGTGCATCTCCACAACCTCATCATAGAATCACAGAGCAGTTTGGGTTGGAAGGAACCTCAAAGACCAACAAGTTCCAAGACCCCTGCCGCGGGTAGGGCTGCCATCCACTAGATCAAGCACCAGCTCTGTCTGCCCAGCGCCATATCCAGCATAGCTTTCAACACCTCCAGGGATGGGGCATCTGCAGCTTCTCTGGGCAGCCTGTGCCAACACTTCTCCACCATCTCAGTGAAAATTTTCCCCTGGCATCTAATCTAAATCTCCCCTCTTTCAGTTTAGAAGAGGCCTCTGCCTGTGCTACGATCTCACGTCACAGATCCAGCAGCTAGATAGGTTTTCCAAGTGGATGTGGTGGGACTGTGCTGAAAAAGGCTGAGAGGAAAGCTGTGGGGCAATGAGGTGAAGGCTACAAAATGCACTACATGAAGCACATATGAGACTCAGCACATTCAAACTGGTTCTTTGAGGAGAAATTCATGCCCCAGCCCAGGCTTTGCTGTTCTAACTGGAGTTGGAGGGTGTCTGACAGAGAGGGCCTCCCACAGCTAAATGAGACTTGTGGCTGAAATGCAATGATTCAACTGTAAAACGCCAGCTCAAATGACTGACCTACAAATCCAGTAAAAGTCCTGGAATATGTCAACTTCTCAACAGGTTAAACTGGCTCTGCTTCTGATCACAACAAGCAAGAGCGCTCTGGCCAGAATAATCAAAAAGCAGATACAGCTCACAAATCACATAATGAGACTGTGCCAGCTCCTGCTCTGAGCTGACCTGCAGCAATTTCTATTTGTGCAACAATCAGAAATAAGTTTTTTTAACACTACTACTATGAACGTGAACAAGGACTAAATCTGAACACAGTAGTATGAAGGATTGGAGTCACTGTTTGTGCTAGCAGAACCTCTTCACATTGACTCACTGTGCTTATTAATTAACATGACTTTGTAGGTCATCATTTTCATTTAAGGGAAATGCTTAATGAACACTCTGCTTAGTTGTTCAGAAATAATTGGAGCCACTTAAAAGCACAAGAGTGCTTAGAGAAATACCTGCCATGCCATGCCCCCACAGGCTGGAAACACTTGTAATTTTTCTGCAGAAGCTAGGATTTTTTTTTTTTTTTTTTTTGCAATGATGAGAAAAATGAAGACAATCTGAAGCTTCAGGTATTATCTGAGAGGGCTAATTCCCCACCTCCTCCCCATGTTGTTAAGGGAAGCGTTGCTTAATCAGAGATTAACAGCATCTACACTCATTCCTCACACATTTCCAACTAATTTTCTAGAATTACCTTCGTTTTTTTGTTGACAGAGGGTAGAATCATGATGTCACTAAATTCAGATTAAGACAGCCTTTGGCTTCCAGAGAGAGTTTTCTTTCAACTACCAAGCCTTACAAATGCTGTATGAACTGTCATCTAGGTGCAGGATCTGCCAGAGAGCTTGAATAACACATGTGCCAATGACTCAATATTGTCTGGAACTTCATTGGCAACACCACTGCTCATGCTCAGCTTGATCTGGCCATTGCTTTTCTGGGTAACAACTCTGATAAGAAAAGACCTGAGCAGCTAAAGGCAGGTAATGATGCTTCCCAATTCACATAGTCCTTGCTATGAGGAATCCCAAGGCCAGAGGATGATCTGCCTTTAGTGACTTTTTCTGTGGGATCTCTTCAAGGCAAGGAACACGCGTAGCCACAGGCAACACACACTATGTACATAGGAATGTGAGGAGTAATGTCCAACAGGGAAGGCTGGCCAGCATGTTTTTACTTGTCCTTTTATTCATAAGCTCTCCTATTTTTGTCCATAATATGCCGTTTCATATAGAATTTTCCATCTTATTCCCAAATGTAATTTAATGTCCATTTGTTTACAAACACGAACAACCTGGAACCCTTCATCACAGCCATAAACTGCGAGAGGAGTCAGGAGAGCCCTGCTCTAACCAGTGGCATCTTCCCTTTTCCCTGCAGTTAATTCTGTCACCAAATGCACCACATTCCTCAGGTCCCCCCACCCCACCAGATCTGTCCTGTGCTTGTTCCTATCTCTGATCTCATCTTTTCTTCTCCTGCTGTTCCTAAAATTATTATTGAAGAGGACATATGAAGCAACAAAATCACCATTTTGGTTTCCTCTGAGAACAGGGACCTTACCTTAAACTGTTCCCTGCAAGTGAGCAAGTAGGAAGACAGGCCTACACTCAACGGGTGAGGAATTTTCCCCTTTCAAGCAGCACTAAAAATATTCCAGTTGAGACAGCTCAGCAAGACATTTACGTTTCCCAGCATGCAAAGGGGAAATCTGTTGGCATCCTCTACCCCATGCATGATGTTGATCATTCCTCATCATCTCAGCTACCAGATTCAGACAGGGTATATTGTTTCCTCTTTATTCCAACATCATACGATGGCTGAGATATAAATATGTTACTTGCTGTATATAATGCTTTTATTCTTCGTATTGCCACAAATCACAATTGATGTCATGCTAATAGTCTCTACTGCAATTATATGATTGAAATCAGATTACCAGTGGAGATCAAGTATACTACCCTCAAACTAAAATAGCTCTACCACGTCAATTACTGCTAGTTGTTATGGTATTCTATCTCCTGTGTTCATATGGACTGAGTGCAATGCCTGATTTAAATTATAACTTTGAATGGAACAGTAGTTACAGCTCCAACATAGAATTAATGACACAGGTCTGTAAGTTCTGTTCATTTATTTAGATAAAATAAATAAGTTATCACAAAGAATGAAGTTACTAGGTTCCCCAAGTAAACACTCCTGCATGTTATATTTGTGTGTACTTATATCAGTTGAAAACTGATGCAACTGATATGCAATTCAAACTCAAAATTTATCTGACTTCTTAATAAGCCAATCTGACAAAAAAAAAAAAAAAAAGTAAAAGAGAAAAAAATGATAATTACTTCTCGATAGTCTAGTAAATGATGAACAAGACTAAAGAAACTGTCTGATGCATCATGAACAGCACCCTGACCAATTAAAATGTACATCACTGAGATGCAGACTTTCATGTTATGGAATAACTTCAGTGGGTTTCTATCAAAGGTTGTCTCAATAGGAATTTGATGAAACAAAGAGATAAAGATCTGATGAAGCTAAACAGCGAGATATGAGCATTCAGTGCCAAGATAGATATTTGTAACATAAAGAACAGGAAATATTTATTAGATTTCCATAATAAAGTTTCAGCATTTCTGCAGCCTTACATAGGTTGAATCTCAATGTCAAAATGCATTTCTCACATCATCTTTTTCACTTGCAGTCTTCTGATGCCATCCTTACTTTTCAAACATGGTGTTTTCTCTTAAAATGCTCCTCCCAGCTGGTCAGTGAGGAACACATTAGGTCAGAGTTGGAGAATTTGAACCTGTTGATCCAAGACACACATTTTCAGGTACCATCTGACATTGCTCTGTGGGTCAGCATCTTTCACAGAATCACACAATGGTTTGGGTTGAAAGGGACTTTTAAGATCATCTAGTTCCAACCCCTCTGCTATAGGCAGGGATACCTTCCACTAGATCAGGTTGCTCAGAGCCTCATCCAGCCTGGTTTTGAATGCCTCCAGGGTGGGGGCATCCACAGCCTCTCTGGCCAACTTGTTCCAGTGTCTCATCACCCTCACAGAAAAGAATTTCTTTTTAATATCTAGTCTAAATCTGCCCTCTTCCATTTTACAGCCATTTCATCTTGTCCTATTGCTACATGCCCGTACAAAAAGTCCCTTCCCAGCTTTCCTGTAAGCCCTCTTCAGGTTCTGGAGGGCTACTATATGGTCCCCCTAATAGCCTTCTCTTCTTCAGGCTCAATAGCCCCATCTCTCTCAGCCTGTCACCAAAAGGGAGGTGCTCCAGCCCTCTGATCATCTTTGTGGCCCTCCTCTGGATGCACTCCAACAGCTCAGTGTCCTTCTTCTGCTGGGAGCCCAGAACCAGAAGCAGTACTTCAGGTGGGGTCTCAAGAGAGCAGAGTAGGGGGCAGAGCCACCTCCCTCACCTCGCCATGCAACCCAGGATATAATTGGCTTTCTAGGCTGCAGGTGCACATTGTTGTCTTGTACTGAATCTTTCATCAGCTGAGATCCCCAAATCCTTATCCTCAAGGCTGTTCTCAAAACATTCTCTGCCCAGCCTGTATTTGTGCTTGGGATTGCCCCAACCCAGGTGCAGAAACTTGCACTTCACTTTGTTGAACTTCATGAGGTTGGCATGGGCCCAACTTTCAGGCCTGTCCAGGTCCCTCTGGATGCCATCTCTTCCCTCTAATACGTCAATGGCACCACTCAGCGTGGTGTCACCTACAAACGTGCTGAGGGTCCACTGTCCATGTTGCTTATGAAGATGGTAAATAGTCCCAGCAGTGATACCTGAGTGACACTTGTCCACTTGGTCTCCACTTGGACACTGAGCTGTTAACCACAACTCTCTGAGTGAGATCATCCTGCCAACTCCTTATCCAGAGAGTGGTTTACCCATCAAGTCCATTTTTCTTTCATTTGGTGATCAGCATGTCATGTAGGACAGTGTCAAATGTTTTGCACAAGTCCAGGTAGATTATGTCAGCTGCTCTTCCTTTATCCACTGACAGTGTAACTCCATCATAGAAGGCCACCAAGTTTGTCAGGCATGATTTGCCCTTGGTGAAGCCATGTTGATTGCCACCAATCACCTCATCCTTATTTTCCATGCACCTTAGTGGGACCTTCAAGAGGATCTGCTCCGTGATCTTGCCAGGCAGAGGTGAGACTGACTGGCCTGTAGTTCCTGGATCTTCTTTCTTTCCCTTTTTGAAAATGGGGATTATGTTTTTGTCCCCTTTTCCAGACAGTAGAAACTTCACCAGACCGCTACGACTTTTCAAATATGATAGTGGCTTGGAAACTTCATTCACCAGTTCCCCTAGAACTTGTGGATGGTTTTTGTCAGGTCCCATGAACCTGAGCCCCTTCAAGGTCAATGCAATGCTTATGTTCCATGCAGCCAGCCTCACTCCACTAAGCACTCTTGCTGGCAGTATCATTTTCTTCTGTGCTCTTGGCAGTCAGACATGATTTTGCTCTCCTTTCTCATTCAGATATGCTTTCAAAAGTGACATGACTCTCCTGCAGAGTACTGGATTTCTAGATGGCAGATAATAATGGAAGTTTCAGTGAGATCTAGGTGGGGAAGATTATTAATGTATTAGAGGAGCAACATGAGGCCGCAGGACTGTCCTCCCCAGGGACAAAGAGATGAGAACAAACTTTTCTGTTATAAAAGATCACAGATTTTGTAGGAATTCTTCCCTTTGGCAGATAACAAGAATAATCCATAATACTGCTTTCAGAGAAAACCAATCATAGAATCATAGAATCATACAATCATAGAATGGCCTGAGTTGAAAAGGATTTCAAAGATCTAGTTTCAGTCCCCCTGCTATGTGCAGAGTCACCAACCACCAAACCAGGCTGCCCAGAGCCACGTCCAGCCTGGCCTTGAATGCCTCCATTCAAGGGATGGGGTTCCACAACCTCCTTGGGCAACCTGTTCCAGTGCCTCTGTGTGAAAAACTTCCTCCTAATATCTAACCTAAACCTCCCCTTGTCTTAGTTTAAGACCATCCCCCCCTTGTCCTATCACTATCCAACCTCACAAACATCCATTCCCCTTCCTGTTTACACACTCACTTCAAGTACTGGCAGACCACAATGAGGTCTCACTGGAGCATTCTCTTCTCCGAGCTAAACAATCCCACTTCCATCCACCTTTCCTCACAGGAGAGGTGCTCCAGCCCTCTGATCATCTTAGTGGCCCTCCTCTGCACCTGCTCCAAGAATTCCATGTCCTTCCTGTGCTGGGGGCCCCAGGATTGGACGCAGTACTGCAGATGGGGCCTCACAAGAGCTGAGTAGAGGGGGACAATCACCTCCCTCTTCCTGCTGGCCTCCCCTTTTTTAATGCAGTCCAGAACACAGTTGGCCTTATGGGCTGCAAGCGCACGCTGCTGTCTCATGTCCAGCTTCTCATCCACCAGGACCCCCAAGTCCTTCTCCGCAGGATTCTTCTCCGCTCTCAAAGAGATCTTCCCCCATTTTTTACAAACACCTGGGATTGCCCCAACCCTGTGTTGGGGTCTGTGTTGTTTGTTGATGAAGATGTCCATTGTTTTTGTTATAAACTAAGGCAATTTTTAGAGCAACAATTTGTCTTTCCCTAAAAATCTAACAGTTCCATGCGAAAGATTAGAGACAGCTAATCCCCTGTCTGCAAATCTGGAATAGAAAATGATCAGAGAAATGATCAGAAAAATGATCAGATCAAATGAGAAACAACTTCTAGCTACGGTCTATTCAGTAGGAATAATCTGACTGATGAGCACAATTGGATAGCATGGGACAAGGGACTGGGAGAATGGCACAGTGTGAGACAGGGAAGTGTAAGGAATATGATGCTCATAGCTCTTTTTACAGCACTTCCTAGATACGTATAGAGGAAAGTATCAAGTAACTTTTTCTGTTATTTTACAATTTTTCTAAATTTGTTTTGTGGGCTACCAAGTGCCAATAAATTAAAAACTAGCTCCCATTCTCCATTTCAATACCTGGAGTATTTCTAATGGAGCTTTGCTAAAACTGTAAATGAGGTAATGGAGGCATTCTTTCACAAGCTCTATTTATGAAATCTCGACTGACACTTTCTTAAAGGATCAAATGCAACCCAATGACCATGGAGACTTGACCCTGCCTGGGTTGGAAATCAGTGGAGACTCTCTGGAGTTGGGGGCAGTCCCAGGTGCACCCAATTAAAATTCATCTGCGTCTCTGAAGGGAAAGCTGACAAGAACTTAGCTCTGTGGGGAATTATCCTCTCTTGGGATACTGTGTCCTCAATTCTAGGGCTCAGAAATATAATTCTGAATAAATGCTGACTTATCAACTTACCAGAAATTTGCTAAGCACGACACAAGCGTGACTAATTTTACCCTATCAAAATCAATCCTTCAGAACATCATACAAGCTGTCCAGCACACATCAGACAGTCTATCAATGAGTAATGACTGCTTGGAGGAAAAAAATCTGAAGATTTAGGACATAACACCGCCTATTGTTTTTTTTTTTTTTTTTTTTTTCTCTTGCAGTTTTTATTTGGCATTGACAAAAAATCTGGGGAAAAAGCCAGAACTGATTTTGTCTAGTAATTACCTATTTCAATGTAAAGTTTTTGCTTTACTTAAAGAATACATTCACCTAGGATAATTCATTTGCTTATATGTATTACCACTTATTCCTATGTAAGACTGAAAATGGAAACAATTGACACACCAAGGAAAAATACAAATAGAAACACCTCAGTTCTATGACAAACTGCATTAAAGTGATTTGTAAAACAGAAAGAGATGGGATGCACACTATCTGAGAAACTGCACTTCAGCTTCTAGAACAGAATTTTGGTGAGAATTTTGGCTTTGAAGCCCTGACAGGCTGACTAGAAGTTTAAATGACTTAATATTATCTTTCAAAACAATTTCAGGTGTGAAAGTTTTGTTAAATGTTAAAGAAAAGAATAGCTTTGTCCAAAACTCAGCTGTCAATGAGTGCATAGTATGTGGTGCTCCTTTTAAAGTAGCTTGAAATATTGGGTTGCTTCGTTTCATGACAAGCACATTTTTTTGCCAGCAATATAAGTGAAAAATATTTAAGAGAAAATGCTAAAACTGTTAGAAGCTTTACTGTCTTTCAAAGAACTTGGACAAATACAAGGATGTAAAATGATATTTGGGTCTTACTGGCATTTAACACAGTAGAACTGATTTAATTGATCAGACTGAGCAAGCGGGACTTAAATTCTGAAGGAATATCATGAATTAAGAAGTGA
Source organism: Lagopus leucura (assembly GCF_019238085.1). Classification (NCBI taxonomy): domain Eukaryota; kingdom Metazoa; phylum Chordata; class Aves; order Galliformes; family Phasianidae; genus Lagopus; species Lagopus leucura. The sequence goes on along the minus strand of NW_024962265.1, from coordinate 11,069,370 downwards.
GACGAATAGGTAACAACACAGTGAAAAGCACAGTTATTGGTGGCTTAGGATGGCTGATACATTCCACTTATAGCCATCTTTAGTTAACTGAAGATATTCTGTGTCTTAAATCATTTATCCTAAAATTGTATGTGTTAGGTGTCTGGCACACAAAATTCTTTTTAGTAAAAGCATTGAATTAACACATTTTACAATTCATACACAAAAACTTTGGTACTGTGGAACTTACTTTTGAAAAACACTCTTCCATGTTATTTAAAAGCTGTATAAAACTAATAAGAGCTTTCAGAGACACATTTTTTGCCTGAATTCTACAATGAACTGAAATTAATGTTGGCTTTGGTAGCGTGCAGAATCTACATAGGAAGTTCACTGCAAAAGACATCATGGTGACCGTAGCACAGCCTGGAGAACAAAAAGAGACGTAGAATGATTTTCTAATTTTGCCCATGGGTAGAGTCCATTGAATTTAGAGGAAGTGAGTTGAGAAGTGCAGAGGTCACAGCATGTGCCTGCCTTGGTGCTTGCAGATTCAGAACCAGGATGGGCTCCTGGCCCCAACACTGCAACTCCTGCGACTGCTCTCAACCCCTTCTCACTAAACTAAGCACTCCCTCAATGTGGAAAGTGAAACTAAAATGTTTTTCTACAATAACAGTTTTTGGTATTTTTAGTAGGTATTCTCAAGGCTTCCAATTTTCATTACATTCACCAACACAGGAAAAAAAAAGTTATAGATATAAAGCGGTACAAAGGTGTACAATTCTGAAACAAGAATGAAAGTTAAAATATTGTATGTCCCAAAGCCTCAGTCTTTAACTGAACTCCTTTTTTAAACCCTGGACACATGGTACAGCCATAGGAAAGAGTTTTACTGACCTCATGGAGGGTATGAGAAAACTCTAAACACATTAGAAATACATTATGGAAATCCTGTCTTCATTGAAAACGCATAAGTTTTATATTAACCTTTAACACCTCTAGATTGTTTTCTTTTTTTTTTCTTTCTCTTTTCTGCTTTACAAAACATATCTGTTGCAGTTCATACAAATACAATTATATAAAAGGAACGTTCCTATCACAGCTTAGCTGACATGAAAATTGTCTCTGCTGCTTTCAAAAAAACCAACAAAAATATTCTTTTTCAAGAGCACGATGCTACCAAACAGCAGGGAGCTTGTCCTGACCTCCTGCACCTGCAATTCTGACTTTTGAAAGATGGAAATAGGTTTTCTTTTTTTAAACATATAAAATACTACTAGAGTGCTGTTTGTTCTATAACTTGTAGGCTTAGTAGAGCAAAAGAAATCAGAGCTTTAGCCAAATGGTAGACCTCTCTCATGAGATTATAAAATCAATCACCTCCTGCTTACTACGCACTGACAGAGCCTCTTTCTGTGGATAAGTCACAGAGACTGTTAAAACAATAAACATTGCTCAAAGTCTTATATGCTTTGCTGAGTGGATTCAGCTGCCCCTTGACACACAAGTACCTTTCTCACAGGCATATATTTGAGCTAACAGTATTTCAGTCTGGGGTGGGAAAGGCATGTAGGGAGGATAAAAAAGAAGAAAGGTAAACATGCTCCATTACAGCAGAGCACTGCTTTCCTCAGGTATTTCAAATTCACTCCTTGGAGTCTGGAGTAACCAAAATCAAACACATAACAGGAGCCAGTCATGTTCCTTGTCCAGTTTTCCCAACGTCTCTGGAGCAAGTCCTGAAGAAACACGAATCTTCAGTGAAAAACTGGAGTACTGAAGATAGTTCCTGGAGGTGTTCAAGAAATGTGAAGATATGGCACAGAACACATGGTTAAGTGGACATGGGGAGTATGGCTTAACACTGGTTGGATCTTTGTGGTCTTTTCCAATTTCAATCAATCATTCTGTGATTCTGTGATTATAAGACCATTTTCACTGTTTCAGCCTGTGTTCTGGACAGCATTTGAGCACACTAGCATACTCTTACCTATGATACATACTATGGGATACATAAAGGACAGTCTCACCTCCCTTTGACAATTTAAGGGTCAAGCATCCCCAGCATCAAGACAAGCAGTTGGTCCAGGTGAGCATGAAAAATGTGTCCTCTAACTAGACATGACAGCACCCTGCGCGGAGGTTAGAGATTTCCCATTTGCCTTGTTTGTATGGCAAGGCTGGAGACCACGGTCTGATATACTGCAGACACCTACAGATGCAGAAAAAGCTTTACACTTCCCTAATTCAACATGCATATATGTTATAACATACTTGTTTCTTTTTCACACCCCATTTAAACAGAGTTTTAACAAAAAAATGTGCCAGAGGGGATTTCATTCTTAGTTTTCTTTTCACTGTTGGGAATAGTTAATTGGTAATATTTTCTCAAGGGTAAGAGGCATTTGGTGCTACTTTGAGGGTAGATGTCCATGTGAAATTTAGATTGTTATAGGAAAAACTGATTTCTGTTGTTGCATTTACTCACTGGAATAACTAATGATGCGGAATCGTTGGCAAATATGACTCAGGGTAAATCATACCTTTTATTTGCTCTCTTATCTGTGGCTTTAATCTCCTAAACAAGTTCGGGTAACACATTACCATTATCATTTGTGAAATGTACTAATATTTACTTAGATTTATTTTGAATGAAGCAATATCCAAATGATGCAATTTCACATAAATGAACATCAGAGCTATTGCATTTGTTGGCTCATTAGAACATCCTCGTTAAACTGAGGAGAGCATTAATAAATATTGCAGGATGCAGTACAGAATGTTCACCAAAGTAGAAAAGCAAAGTGCTTGGCTTATGCTATGACAGCATACCACCTACTATTTACAGTCACAATGAAGAACAACACAGGATTTATTTTCCATTTTCGGTTATTTGTTTCTCATGGAAGATAAATATATCCAATGTTTTTAACAAATACTTTCTTATTTATCAGTTGTATTCCTGTGATGAATTCTTCTGCAACAAGTCTACTATATGCATAAAATCTATTAGCTCAGAGCTATCCAAATCAAAAGTTAGATGAAAAATTTTCTGGTTCTGATGTTCATGTACAGAACAGTCATTACTAATGCTAGGCACAACACCAAATGAATTTTGTTTAGTGGCGATGGGCAACTAATCTAGGAACATCAGTTACTGAATGTCTCATGCCTACGCATGGAGAGCTAGATCCAAAAAGCAGAAATAAAACAAAACAAACAAAAAAGCAGTTAGAGCTACAGTACCTAGTACTGAGTGCAGAGTGCTTAGAGCAGAATGCACGATGTGATTTAAACACATGGTGTTATCGATATCTCCTTACTCAGTGTTCAGTGAAATGTCCAAGGTGCCCTGCTGCAGAGAGAAAATCCAGCCACACAAACTACAGGCTATCTTTCTTCTCTATACTGCTGGGGCAGGTAAGCTCTAACAGTATCTTCCACAGAGAATTAAACCATGAAACCAAAAAAAGAATTTATTCTGTCACTCTCAATTGGACATCAAAATGTCAAAAAAATGCACTGCTTCTCCCACCTCAGAAAAAGGTGGTTGACATGAGAATGATAACTCACTTTGAATAAAATCATCATTTTCACTGGAAATATCAGGAACAAAAATTAAGCTGATCAATGTATTACTTTGGTTATACAAATCTAAAATAGCTATATTTTAACCTCAAAAAACATCCCAAGAAAAGCAGGAAATCTTTGTTGTTGGTATCGTTCTTTTATTATACCAAAATATTTCCTGCACAAACAGAGAATCAGATTTATCTCCTGTTTGGTATACATAAACTAGATTAATGTTTTGCATCTGTTTTAATGTTATTACTTAAGTATTTTTTCTCTTAATTAAATTTCCTTTTTTTTTTTCACTGCAGAGTACTAATAAAGTAAAAATCAATGATGCATTAAAAAAAAACCTCTATAAAATTATTTGTTGAATTATTACCAGGTTTTTTTTTGGTAGATCAGTATCGTTTCTTCCCCTCTAAATCAAACCAATTCCATAGAAGAAACTTCAAGCTCCTAAAAGTTCCTGAGCATTCTTTGCTTAGCCATCAATGCTCACTGTCCTTTAACAGTCAGAATTACTGAACTGACCTACAGAAAATAAACAAGAGCGTTCCAATCTACTGGCTGACAAGTCTTAAAGGTGATGGGATTTCTTCTAGTTTGCAGGTTCTGTGCAGACTTCAAATTTCAGCAACTCCTTCAAATTTAAATGAATTCTTGAAGAATCATAGTGGAAAGTCTACTTTAATTTATTTAAACTGGAGAAAATCCTTCAATTTCTGTGCTCTAAAATTTCTTTTAGAAAGTATTAACAGTTAATATAAAGAAGAAAAGAGGGCTTTTAAACTAATAAGCTGTCCTTTTTACTATTCGTGCCAGTCACCTTGCCCTAGTACTATGGATCCTGGCCTTTCCCTTAGGACTTAGCAGCTTGATTAGATTTGGGGTTCTGAGACTTCAGAGGAGAAGGACATCATTTCCAGTCAGCCTACACAACATGCAGTGTAATGTTAACAGAGCTGAATGTGGAAATGGTATCCATACTCTGTTTAACATCAGCCTCACAGAGGAGTAGATTAATATTTTAGATAGAAAAGAACAGAAAGAGTGATAACACAGAGAAAACTGATTTTAGAAATAATGTTACCTTCCTTATTTTTAAAGAACTGCAGTACTAGTATCAAGAAATGCTTTGTGTAATTCTTTATTATTTCTTTTGTTAAGGGCTGCATTTGATTTACCCAAGGGAAAGAATATTAAAAAATTTTAAGGGGTCCCTTATACTCACCAAGGCTTCCTAGATGAAGATACAGATGTAAGGAGAAATGTAAGAAGCTATGATTCTAAGTATCAGTAGTCTTTAAAGAAGTCTAAAGATCACCTTGTTTCAGGAAATCAACTGGAAGGAATAAAAACACATTATTCATGAGCATATTTTTTTCCTAAATCTCACAGCCAGAAGCTGCATTTACCATGTGCAATCATGTGATACTGCAATATGTTAGGGGTAAAAGAGAAACAAATCATATGCTTCCAATGCTCACGTTTCTATCTGAAAGGAACTCATGTTTGCACCTCATATAGTGACAATAGCTATTACAAGCCAATTATGGACATCATAAGTGTTGGTGACGGTGAAGTATAGAGTACTAAGAGTTCTGATTTTTAGAACAAGTTGGTATATACTGATGTAATCTTGCTGGATCAAGTCTTTGCTTAACTCTATAGGGTCAAAGGAAGAGGGTTCACATCTCCCTGGAAAAGTCAGCTTTCAATTGTTCATATCTGTCAGTAGTAGATGATGGAGGTTAACTCCTCAAGTGCTGCTATCAGTATTATTTTTTTTAATAGATCACATATGCATATAGGACAATCTTGTGATAATTCCACGCATAAAGTGAGCATTAATGGTAAACAAGGGCTCTGCTTAAAAAAGAGGGAGATAAAATATATAGCCATGATTTTTTTTTCCAGTTGTCTAGGGATGTGGGGTGAGGGACACTTCAGATGAGTCATACACTTATTTCTTGTCACTGAATTTCCTATCATTTTGGAAAAGGAGGAATGTTAATGCCAGCAGATAGCAATTCTTTATGCAACCGTTATTGCCTAGGTCTACTTGTCTGCACTTGAGACTACTGTGATACAGATAATCTATCAGTACAAATCTTTTCTCCCTTTTCTTTGCTCTTTCACTAGGAGGAGCGTGGTCATGCTCTTAGGTGCTCAGATTTTGCTCCTAAGAGTTTGCAATCCAGCAACAGCAACAGACAGTAAGACACATGTGACAAAGCTCTCATTGCATTCACTGTGGTAGCAGTAGTAAAAGGGAGAAAGTAGGAAAAAGGTTAGCTGAGCTATTCTATGATTCTACAATTCTATTTAATCTAGTGGAGCAAGTGAACTACGTGAAGTGAAGCAAGGAACTACGTACTTTACCTATGACCAAAACTCTACTTTGCTAACCTCGTGATTTCACTGCCTGAAAGCATTCATGGGAGCCCTGATACGTCTTGCCTCGTTTCCTGGTACAGTGTACTCAGCTTTGAAACCACCCAGTTTAAAAATATATTTCCTTTTACTATTGTTCTCCATTTATCTGTATTCTCTTCTTTGCTTTGGACAGTCCTCTCCACCTTTGTTTTAGCTAACTCTCCATCTCATTTTCCTTCATTCTGTTTTCTTCCATTTTATTTTACTTAGCAGTGAGGTATCGTGTACAAGGAAATATATCTTACCTTAGATTTATTGGTTATCACTCATGTCAGATGTTTTACCATCAGATTTCTTTGATATTCACTGAGATAAGGGTCAGGGAGAGAAACGCACTGTACTATCAGTCATAAGACTTTCCAGTCTGCATTTAGAAAGCAAGCAGGACTTATTTAAAATGCCAAAAAGTCTATGGATGCTATTTCCCATGAAAGAGCAATGTGTCAGTCCATGTTAGATTCAAGCTGACAGAAGAGAGCAGAGATGGGCTCATGTGCATCCAGTGAAGCTAGGTGAGATGAACAATGTGTGTCTATTAGGGGCACAATGGGAACTCTCAATAAGCACCTGTGTTTCCAAGAAAAGAACAAGTATTCATGTATTTTTTCTTGGGAAATACTGAATTTGGTGGAAGTAAATCTGCAACAGTAATTTCCTCTTTTCAGTCTAGGAGGAATAGCAATGTCTAGGAAATTCATAGATGTGCATTTTGAAGAACTTAGAAAAAATAACATTTAAAGAGAAATGGGTTCTAAATGTAACCACAGCAAAACTAATTTTTGTAGTTCATAGAAAAAAAAAAAGAGTGCAAAGTACAGGAGTGCTCTATTTGTAGTAAGGAAAAATCTACACTGGAATGCACTGCAGCTGAATTATATGGAAATTTTACTGAGGATTTTAGCAGGAGCATAGCAGCTCTTCCTCTGGAATTTTGCCAGGCCCCAGAAAATATTCGATGTCTCAGAAAGACTCAACAAGGTGAGGGGTGACAGTTATGGGAGCACAGTTACAGAATCTGAAGTTAGTGGGATCAGTCCCCATTTGTGTCATCAAAAGGAATCATCACCTCTCAAAAGAAACTTCCTTGCTATGCTTTGTTCAAAGCATAAAAGCTGTCAGTATTATGGCATACCAATAACAAAGTGAAAAAACTCACAGAAAATGAACAAAGGTGAATGAGAAAGCATGTCCATACTTCCTGAAGATGGCACTGGTTGCTATTTTCAACAACAACAAAAAAATTGAGAAGTTTTCACTTGTTTTAAAAGATCAGAATCATAGACATGAATGGTGATGTAGTTCTACTAATCAGTGAAATAGGTCTTTGTCCCCAGCTCAAGTTTTAGTCTATCTACCCTTGAATGAGCTTGTAATAGAAACCCACCAAATTGTGCATCCACTCAGCAGTTCCTCCTGAGGGTGTCTGCATAATGAAACTCCTCTCATCAACATCCCCTCCAGTGGGTGCAGCTTGTGAGACCTTTCTAGACTCGACAACACAGAAAGTCTGGCCTTTGGGTTAATCATGTGTCCCCAAATCATTCATATCTGACCTTTATGGAATTACCCTTCTATCAGGGATTTGGGAAGTCATGAAATTCGGTAGAGCTGTGATACAAAGTTATGAATGCATTTATGTTTTGCATTCTGATTTTAATTTCTTGTCCTAGATTAAATGAAACAGCTGTTTTCATCTTTCATACCCCTCACTTTGTACTATCTTAAAAAACATCTAAACTCTCACTGGATATTTTAACTTCACTTTTTATAAATTGAAGTAGATAGAGTAAACAGCATGGCTTCTTCTTTCCTGTATTTGAAATGCAGAATCCCACCTGGCTTAGAGTAACTGAGGAGAAAGGACATGACACACGTTATTTTGGATTGCCTTCATTCTAGTCCCAGAGGCAAACTGTTCATAAATAATATTTGAGATTAATACAACAATGTAAATATCTATACAAACATTTAATTGCCTACCAATTTAACCACTGAAAAGTGGTAGTTTAAATGCCACTGCTTTGGCACTATTGGAGACTTTCCCTTGGAAGTCATATATTCATTAGACCTTAATACAGAGATATAATTAATGGAAAACTGTCACATCTCCTTTATCTGGTGATTCACTAAAAGATGTCTGAAAAATAAAATCTATTGCAAAAGTGCCAGCTGCAAATGGCAAACTGGAAAAAATGACATGCTAAATTATTAAATAAAAAGTGATTGACCTGCCTTGTACATAATATGCATTCAGATGAATCTTATGCTACTGAATTAATGTTCATTGTGATACGGAAGCTGGTACAAATATTTAAGTCCTTAAAATTCTTCATACTTCCCCATCACAGTGTTAAAGGACAGGTCTATGCTGCAAGTCTAGGTCAGAAGAGACAAATCAACCACTATCTGTCAGTTAACATAATCCTTTGCTTATTCCAGGATGCCCAGTATTTGTATCTGATGAAGTCCTTCTCTCTGGAAGGTGAAGTCCTGCCTAACTCTGGGATGGTCTGAGCTACACTCGAAGACATTTCATGGAGAATATATCACTGGGAATTGTTGGTGATGCATGTGTAAAGCATCGGCATCAGATGTTTGCTTTTGTATTGGCTTCAGATGCGACTATGCCGTGTGCCAGCTTCACCCATATACGTGCAAAATAAATAAGTTGATAATGACATTCTTCATTCGGGAACCAGAACAGGATCACACTATCAGGAATGGGTGAATAACAGTTTAGAAAGTGGCTGATTGTTACCTTTCAACCAGCTAAGTAAGATAACGTACTAGAAACATACAATATGGCAATGCATGACTTAAAGTCAATTTTCAGTGCCAAAATATAAAACTAACGAACTCTAATCTTACACTAGATTAGCAGATAGTGTCCTTCAGCTGAGAAGAGATTACTGGAAGCTGATCACTTAACGAGTGTCCCAAGTAGGACAATTATGAAATTAAAATTGCTGAATAGTGGAATCACAGTTTCTACTGCTAAGTCACCCCAATGTCTATGTTTAACAATGTCTGCACAATGCATTGGGCAATTGCATAGGAGAATGTGTGGGCTCAGCCCATACCTCAGGCTATAAGGACTTGGAAGTGTTTAAGAGGACTGAGCTCAAAGTAGGACAAGATGGTTGGTAGTAGCCAGAAGGTTATGAGTAGCTACGTGGAGACAGAAGAGTAGACCTGTCTAGTGAAAGATGGTGGTGCTCACATAATTAATCTGAGAGAAACAGATCAAAGGTTTGTTTTTTATGGGAAGGATAGAATATTGAAATTAGAACAGTTAGCTTGATGAACAAGTAGGCTATTGTTAATTTTAGACAACTCAAAGCCAATTTTCTCGAGACTATAGAACTAGGAGCAAGCAGAGCTAAGATCATCCTTTAGGTTTTTCTCTAGTCCATTGAGTGGAAGTCCAGTCCACCATATAAGCCAGACACTGAGCATGCAGCCTCCTCCCACACAGAAGGGCTTTATAATTGTATTTCTGGTGAAGACAGCCAAATCTGGTTGAAGACACCCTTTCTGGTGAAGGAGGAGCTTGAAGAGAAAAACAACAGGATCTAGGGGAAAAAGTAACAGCTGGAAATTGGTACAATTTACATACAAACAGAAGTATGAAAGTCCTTGCAAAATGCAGTATAGGCTTTGGGCTCCTTCTCACATGGTGACACACCTGCCAAGTGGGCACATGTGAGTATTACATGTGGAACCTCACTGGTATGGGGTGGAATGCTTGGAGAAACCCCTACAGCCAGCACTGGATCTCAGGGTATTACAAAATGCAGAAAACATCTTTCTTGGAGTCATCCTTTTCATCCATGGTAAGTAGTATCCTTTCCTGAAGAGAAAAGAAATTTAAAGAGATGTCTTTGAGAGGGAGGTGGTGTGCTTTTGCCATGTAAAGTCAAGTGAGGATGTGAAGTTCTGATCTGATACCCTGTAAAATCTCTGTCCCTTGCCTTTTGTCCTTACTGTTACACACATTGGAGCAGACAGACAACCAGCCCCAGTCCTGCCAGTGAAGCATGCCAACAGAGTAAGGACACCCCAAATGGACAGACACCTACTCCCACAACCCTAGAGCAAGCAGCAGAACTAGGGGCTTTGAGTTCAAGTGAGCTCATAAGGAAGCGGGACGATAGGGGAATGCCAAGCTAAAGTACATATGTGAGGAAAAGAGGAGGTTAATAAATAAATGAAAAATATCCAGAAATCAAACAGGAAGAAATTACTGATAAGGAAAAATGTATGAGAAAATAGGCAAGGAGCATAATGCAAAGCAAAAGAACAAATATGTAAAGGTTAAATTGCTATAAAAGAAGTAATTAGAGCAGAATTTAGTAAACTGAACACATAAACTTCCACTTTTTCATTCTGTCTGGGATTTTTCTAATTAGCCTAGGATTTGAGGCCTTCAGCTTGAATTTTCAGTGATGCATTTCTATTAAGTTTATTTGAGATGTTGTGCCATCCAAACACTAAGTAAGCACGATTGTAAAGGGCTAATAATCTGAATGCCACCAAACACAGAGCTGCTGATACAATGACATTACACAGATTAGCATATACCTGTTACCTGCTAATTCATCATCAGTAGTCAATCTGCAAATATTTCAGCAGCCTCCACTGAGGAAGATAAAGAACATGTTGTATAGATTTTCCTTCTCTAAACAAGGGCCTGGGAGAACTCCATGACAGATAATCTGTGATACAGGACTGACACTGCTTACTCCTGAATTAACAGCATCTTAAAAGCCCAATAAAGAGAAAGCCAGTATCTGCAGAGCTGACATTTTTAACAGATGCTAAGATCACTTAAAGAGTGAAGATGGAGAGAGAGTCAGAAAGGGAACAGGATGAATAAAAATGAGGTAAAGGAAGGTTATAAGACTGATAAACAGTTTACTATCTTTTGAGGTAGCCCTCTAGAGAAGAGGAAAGAAAGCTGTTTTTTTATACATGCTAAATAACCTCAAGAAAGACAGGCTTAAACCCCATTTCTGGAGATGTATGTAATAAGACTTAAAGAGAAAAAATATCCTAATTAATCCATGACTAAGAGTATCTGTAGGCACATAAAACTGTTAAAACTGCAAAATCCCCTTAGAATGGCCCAAACCCAGACTCATTAACAGCACGATGTAGTGCCCTCATTGTTCCTGTAACCTTATGATTGCAGTGACATTGTCAGAGCGTAAGCAAGGGCAGCCATAAACTCGTCCATGTTGAGTAAGTTTTATGTTCTCAGTTACCATGGGGATTTACTGGTCTGAAATCTGAAGAATGTGGGTGACACTGTCATTACTGCAGGGCAGCCCTCAGACCTCACAGCCCAGAGCTGGGCACAACGTCTTCTGTGCTGCAGCAAGTGCCTGAAGTCACAGATCACTCCAGGCAAAGTCAGGTCCCTCTTGAGCCAAGAAGCCCACATCCACGATCCCAGTTGTGACTCTGCTAGGAAAGCCTGAGCTTTGCTCCTCCAACACTGGTGTAGTGAAGGCTAGAAGCTGAAGTGTGAAGTCCATTGAAGGAGAACAGAGAGGAGAGAAAAAAAGGGTATTTGGGACTAATCAGAGGCAATTCTTGAAAGACAGCCAGGCTGGAATTGGAGCTGTGTTTCATACAGATAAAATGGGAATGGGGATTTTTAAGTACAAAATAGGAAAGCCGTGTCTTTTAGGCTTTGAAAACACTTGCCAGTATGACACGTGAAAAATCTATTGCTTTTTAAAATGTTTTAACTGCACCCCCTCTTCAGCAGTCAGTACTTCTACTCTGGAAGAGCACCAGCATTTCTGCGCCAACTTCCAACATGGTATATATTAAACCAATGGAGATAGGCATCTCCAGGAAATTGATTTTATAATGAAAGTAGCTCAATGCTAACTGTAGTGGAACTCCAGAATGGCATTCCGATTGATAATAAATAACTCAATTTTCAGCCCAGTGGTGATAAAACATTTAACACTAATAATTTCAGTAGTCAGCAGGGACTAAATTTTATCTTTGTTTTGCCTCGCCTTGCCAAGTGAGGGAGCAGAAAGTAGAGAGTACTTCTCATCGTTGGAATTCAGTTTAAGGACAAAGGGTGCTACCAGACAGTGCTTGTGAGATTAACTGGGCAGGGAAGGAAACAAAATTCCTTGAGTAACAACCACTGCAGAAGTCCCCTGCAGAATAAGTGGTCTTTGGTAAAAGAATGCTGCAGGTCAATATACCAATCTCACCTGTAAACGAGAAGGTAGGAGAGTGTTCTGTGTTTCTTGGGACAATACGTTTGATACTCCCATTGAAGTTTTTTTCTTGAATGACCTCATTGAGCCATCTCCAGGAATGCTGATTAGCAACTTGAAAAGTAAACTTGAGGATTTCAGTGGCCGTTTTCATGCCAGAATCTTCCATTCATGGCTAACAAGTGTAAACTCAGTATACAGTATATAAGTATATAAAGTTACAATACTGTGGGGCTTAGTATGTATAGCAGTGCTCCTGTAGCTATCCAAAATCTCTAGCTCACATTCAATTCTGTACAAGAGATGGGTTTCGTCCTTTTCATTTAGTCTCAGCAGACCTTCATGACATGCCAAGTAAAGAGAAAATAAAAAAATAGTTCCTTCATCCTGCAAATATTGTAAATTGCTTTCATGAACTGAAGTCTCTATTTCTCCTTTCTCCACGAAATAGTAAACAAGCTGACACACTGATGATGCTCCCCTCTGCACACACATGTGCAAGGAACCATTTCACATTTGTGCCAAGGAATTTCCTAGTATTTATTCCATTGGAAAGACATTGTTAGCTACAGAAAATCAGTAGATAATAAAAACATTCCAATATGCTTTTCATGTTTACATTCTTATCACAGTGAATTTAAATGGTATAACAACAGGTCTTTGAATATGAATAACTAAAGATTCCACTTTGTTATTCTTAATGTCCACCAAAGGACATTGTTGGCTGGAAAAGTGTATTTTTATAAAACGTTCTTAAATGTAAAGAAACAAAAGCATTAGCTAGATATACATCATAATTCTCTGGCTATTTTTAAATTCAAGGAATGTTATTGCATTATGTTAGTATGCAATACTAGAGAAAAATGTTATGTAGATATCTCAACTTTCCAACTCTCATGTAGCAGAATAATGCTGCAATATTGATATTCCATGTACTGAGAATACTCTTCTTGTTTTCATTCACTACAGGAATGCACCTCAAAGAAATATGCCTGTCACTTTGAACTACTACAGAGTTTTTTCCTTTTGGATCTTATTTCGATTAGCACACTTCCAATCTTACATTGAAAATAAGGGTCTTCCATTTTATTTCCTTCAAACAACAAGGATATGCATGTCTTTATTTAAGGTCAACATCAGAAGATAATGCATCCTTGAGGGAGTTCTCCACTGCAATGCAGAATTTTGCTAAGATCAGACAGGCTGTGCTCTTGGCCATTTGGGAATCCCTAACTGGTAATTCAGTTTACATGCTATTCAATTCATGTCTCTAATCAATGGCCTCATTTTTTTTTTTCCTCAGGCTAACGACAACCTTATGAAGCAGTATTTTGCTCGTGCCCATAAGAAAAACAGGTAGCCAAAGATACAAAAGCCATCAGTACAAACATAACATCAAATTGTTTCTGTTTCTACAGTATTAAAAGGTGGATTCAAAAGGTGCATTGTAAATTAATTTATTATTAAATCATTATGACACTAGATGTACTAGGAGGCAGGCTAGTAAAAGCAGTTACAATATTGAGAGCAAGACGATATTGAGCGATGCAGGCCAGCTGCAGCATCCACTGACTCCACCGCAAATTCGTCAGCTCAGTACTTCTCTCTCAGTTCTGCACTTCATGACTCTCATCAACATTGTGCAGAGTGGGCACAAACGGCACTTTAAATATACATGCCTCATGAAAGCATCAATCTAATACTTAGCAGATCTGCGCATTTTATTTTAGCAGATGTGATTTGTCAGCCTCTCCTGGATCTCGAGGCATCTACTTTTACTGAGACTAAATAAAGCCTTCTGGGAAACTCAAATCAAAACTTCTGTTGGGTATTAAATGAGTGCCTTTTAGATTCTGAGCAAATAAATACTCTATTAGTGTTTCATAAAGCTGATATAGAAAAATAAGTACACCAAGTATTCATCTCATAGTTTATACATGTGATGTCCATGTTGTATAAATAGATGTGTGTATGCAGACATGCATTTCTTTTACAATGCTAGTGAGCTTTGTAAATAATGAACTTTTGCAGATTTCACACTAATCAAATTATTTCTTGCAAATGGGTATCCATGGAGGCTGCTCCCCAGGTTTTCTAATTTTCCTCATTATGTTCTCTAATTTTTCCAGAGAGACAGCTTAAGCAACTACTTGATATACAAAGGCTGTACCCAGCTGGCTTTCACTTGAGCAGTTGCTTTGATACAGCATCACATGATGATACTCATTACTTCAGATAAATTATTCAGAAACTCCCAGATGCAGTGTCCCGCAGTTTGCTAAGCTATAGGAGAGTTTTGCTAAAGTGTGATGCTCTCGTACTACAAACAAATCTGAATTTGTGAATAAAATCCTAATAAGCCAAAAGAACCCATACACGGGGTCACCAAGATGCTGTTCCACGTCACTGTTAACTGTTTGAAAACTTCATTTAATAGAAAGGGTTTTTTTCCTTTTCTTAGTGTTTTCTGAAGTCTACTCCAAAGATATCTCACAGTAGCAAAAATTTCTAAAGCTACAAGTTTTATTTCCTGTAATTCTTAAATTTTTAAACTTGAACAGTTTAACATTTTCAAGGCTACTATAGCATTCATTCTTCAACTTTCAACATTTCAAAACTTATTAGAGGGCAAAGATAGCTTAAACTTAGCCCCAACTTTTTATCTTTTCATGAGAAGTTCTTCAATAATCCTTAGAAGAATAGAATATTTCCTGAAACATTATTTTATATATATGCATTAAACATTACATATATATACATTACAAATTTTTCCCGTTATTCACAGTGGCTTAAAGCCATCAAACACAGTTTGCTGAATCTAGAGCACTAGATTCTATCCCAGCATAATCGTATTGCCTTTAGGAACAAGACATCCAGCAGAGACTTGAAAATATTCTCAAGGCAAGGAAGGGAAGCCAGCAGGCTGTTCCCTAACTAATTCGCCTGTTGTCCACCTCCTACCGAGCTCTTTAGTAGCACGACATCAACAGGAGGTTGCAGAGGAGTGGAAATAAAGGGCAAGTGTGAAAGGCTTGTTGTGTCTCATGAAAGAAAAGAAAGGCAGTGGCTGTCTCTGCTGCTGCATCAGGCCAATTTGCCCTCATGCAGAGCCAATTTCTCCTACCCTGGTTAGATGCCTCAGGATCAATAAATGTGAAGGCCTTCCCTGGTGCCTGCCAAGACCAGGATGCGAAGCATCTCAGCTACTTCAAAGGCCCAGTGTTATTCACAACCAGGGCAAGTGTGCCCTGACGTCTTCTCAAATGCCTGGGAGCAAAGGGGTGCTACAACGTTAGTATATATCTAGTTAAGCATTAAAGCTAAGGTAAGATGAAACACCCTCTGGAGGTGCCTACAGTACAAAGCTCACGGTGTTCAGCAGTGGATTTCAACATCCCACTTTGACATCACTGAACTGGGCCAGCTGGTTTTGTTTCTGTGGAGTAATTCAATTCAGATAATTAGACTGAGATGCTGTTATCAAGCATTCCTAAATCTGCCATTTCAAAAACAGGATCACTATACTAATGCTCTTTCTGGCCTTAGCATAGTTTTAGTCAATTTCACTGGTGGATAAAGAATGCAAATAGTCATCTCCAAAGATCAAGTAAAATGAAGGTAAATAAAAATTGTCACACATTCTTTCTTAAGATCTTGTGATTCTGAAGTCACCTTCCTGATGCTGGGAGATTGATTCAAGCCTCTGAAAGCTTATTCAGGATAATCACATTAAAGCTGCCTGTGAGAAGCTGAAGAACAATCTCATAATACTAACTGATAAAATGGCAGATGAATTTTAATCTCCATAAATGTGAAGAAATGCACATTGGAAAAAAATAACCCTAACTCTGAATACACATACATATGTAATGACGAGCTCTAAAGTTGTTATTACCACTCAGGGAAAAAAGAATCTTCAAGACATGTGCTTAAGCCCAGCAGCACACAAAACCAAAGAGAACATCAGCAATCTCAGGAAAGGAATTGAGACTAAAACAGTAAACATCATTATGGCATCAATACAGCACTCACATCCTGAGAATCTGCACTTGTGGCCATCTCCCCTGAAAAGCTGAGCTAGCAGGGGCAGCCCCTGCCATCAGAGCTGGTAAGAAGTTGTCTGCAAAGGGAGATTCAATGGTCTGTGATTCTCCTTTTGGACAGATACTGCATGTGATACCAGCATATGACATTAGTAATAATATATATTAGTGTAAAGAGAATTATTATGTAGTGTTTTTCGTTATAAAGAAGCATTATCAATACCACCTGATACCTAGTGAAATTGTCAGCAAGCAGCCATCTAACGAAGAAATATTTATTTTGCTTTTTTCATCTCTAGAGAACACATAACTGAACTGTAGATCTCATTACCCTGAGAGGCTGTGAAATAGGAAAGTTTAAATGGACCTGAAAAGAAATTAAACACATTCATAAAGGATAGTTAAGCACAATGAACCTTATGCAGCCTCCAGCTCAGCATTACTTTAAGAAACTGGGAGATAGAAAGTAGGAAGGTGTGAGAAGATTATATCTGCTTGGCTTCTCGTAGTTTTTTCCCAACCATCTGCTCTAAGTCGTACTTAGACACAGGACACAGGTTAGGCAGAGAGCTATTCTGAGCCAATAGAAAAGACCTTATGTTCCTATTTTGTTTTCCTCATTATGTGTAAAGGAGGAATTCATCTCTGTTCAGCACAAGGCCCAACTTTATTTCAGCTTTCGAAACACAAAAAATCTCCAGAATTCTAATTCTAATTCCATTGTGATTTATACAATCCTCATTCACTTAATTAATATCATAATGGTAATTTTTCAGAACAGCAAAAAGAAGAGTAGTAGGTAAAATAAAATGAAAAGCAGATTTCATCTGTCCAGGAATAAAAGCAGCTTTAAAAGTATAGATATCTAGTCTTTCCAGTCACCATCACATGTATGTTTGGACACAAAAGATGTCTACAGTCAGACAGACATAGTAACACTTTTTAAAGGACTGTACTTTCACAATTTTGACTGAAGTCTATGAAAACTGAAAAGACTGAAAAGAACTGCAATGCAGAGAAAGGCCTAGTGTATCATTCTGGCCAAAAGTTTGAGTGAGTTGGCTTTATTTTCCAAGATTTTCTTTTTATGTTAAAGAATACTGAATATTGAAGAATAAACTTAACACTAGGAAAAAGCCCCACTCACTAGCAACTTTCTGTAGAATGCAAGCTATGTTAGATATTCCCCATTCATTTCAATTCAATGTTAGCCATATATTATTTTAACTTAAAAAGTAGTGAAGAATTTGGCATGTCTCATCAGGGACTCTCATCACAGCATGACAACTGTCCGTGTTGTGTGAGTTATGCAGTCCAGGAACACCTGATCACAGCATGCCTTATAGTTCAGCTCCTTTGATGAGAAATTCCCAAAGACAACACTTTAGGTTTGTAGAGAAAACATGTCTCTGGCATTAAAGTCAAAGATTTACAGAGAAGGGAATACACTGCATAGAACGAGAACTAGCGAGAAGACATCCACCATTCTTTCAATCGGTTTTATGGCTTATCTTGCTTTTCTTGGTGTTGCAAAATTTGGTGTGCATGAATACATGCAAAGCTGAAATAGTACTTGGCCACACATAATGATTAAAAAGTAAGAGCTGAGTCTCAGTTCTCAGAAGGATCAAATTTATGGTGGCACTATTTCAACCTCAAATTCAAAACAAGTTTGTACAAAATCTCAGCTGATGGGCACTGAGGCATATGAAAGGCACAGCACAACAGCAAAAAGGAAGGGCAACATTCCCACTTCAAACATCTCCGCTCAGTTGCACATGATAGTAATGAATTTCAATATTCTACTCTCCCTATATAGCTCCCTACAGCAACATCAGTGTGATCTCTGCACACATCAGGAGAGCAGAATAGCAAAACAGAGAACTAGTGGCTCAGAACTTACAGTGATCAGAACTGCACGAACAGCTAGATTAGGTCGATGGAATACGAGTCCACTCTCACTTTTGTCTGAAGTATGAGCACTGACCAAACTAATAACTGAATGCTCTCTGAAAGATGTGCAAATTCAGTACGTCAACAACACTGAACATGCAATAGGAATGTGAAGCATAACTAACATTTTAAAGCATGTCCTGGTTTGGAAAACTTCTGGGTTTACATGGCAAGGTTTGGGCAGTGCTGGGAAGCAGAGGCTGCCTCTGAGCAGAGCCCAGTGCTGTCCCATGTCAGACCAGAGCCATGAGCAACATTGGAGAGAGCAGGTTAAAGAAAGGAAAAAACTGCTGTGTAACAGCAGCTAGAAGAGAAATAGAAGAGAAGCAGCCCTGCAGCCCCCATGGTCAGTGCCAAAGGAGGGCAGGAGGTGCTCCAGGCACAGAGCAGAAACTCCCTGTAGCCCAGGAGCAGACTGTCCCTCTGCAGCCCATGAGCACAACACGGAGCAGATCTCCACATGCAGCCATGTAGGAGCCCATGGTACACAGTCCATGGATACCACTGCAGGGGCCAGAGCTGCAGTCTGTAGAGAGGAGCCCACAGTGGGGCTGGAGCGCTGCGGGAGCTGCTGTCCAAGGGGACAGTGCTCGAGGAGCTGCAGCCTGTGGGAAGCCCATGTGGGGGTCAGTTTGGGAAGGTTATATGGATAGCTGCTCTGTCATTTTCCCCTTTTTTTGGGTAATAACAGTATTTGGCAATTACTATGCCAAAATGGAGCACAACTGCTACCCCAGAAAGGAATAAGAATCTAACATTACATATCTTTCTCAGATGAAGAAGTGAAGTAAGTAAAAAATATTTTAAATCTAGGATCCTATATGGCCTTTCTACCAGTCAGATCATTAGTGAGAACATTCAGAAGAGAGAAAAAGCTATTACATTCTTGTGAATCTGAAGAAGAAACAAAGGAAATATAAGTAGAACAGTATCTCAGACGTTATGGATGGCAGAGAAATGTTTGTGTGTATTGATTTTTTGTTTGTTATTAAGCATCCCAATAATCATGGGAAGAAAGCCAGCACACATGCAGTTTGGCTATGAGACATGATGTAATTGTCAATGACTGCTGTCACACTCTTTGAAAATCCATTAGAAGTGAAAGAGGGAAAACTTATCATGAATATGTACACAGTCCAGAATAAACAGTGTTTGAACACAAATTTTCTGCCATCAGAATATCCATTGTTTTCTCTGTAATGAATATTCATGAAGACATAATTGCAATATTGGTTGTTGCATAAACAAAATCTCCAAAAGCACGCTCCTCATCTGAATAGGAAACCCTTCAAGTCGATCAATAACTGGAGCCTATGCTGAGAAGAAGGCAAACCTCCTTGCAGATGAAATACCTTTCCACCAAGTGGATTTCAACAAAAGCCATTCAGTGGGTTTTGGAGCATTACCCTGCCTCTTTTCATTAATGGACAGTCTATCTGGGATTCTTTAAAAAAATAATCTGCATGATTTTTACAATATTAGCATAAAAATTGATCAATATGATTTGTCAGTCAGTTTTTCAAGCTATCTATTCTCTTGTACGAACATCACTCATTATTACAGGTGCTTGAGTAATACATGAAAGTATGTTTATTACCTTCCCATATTAACATTAATTCATTGCAGTTCTTCTTATTCTTACCTAGTGATGGTACAGACTGAAGAGATACTTCAGTTCTTTTTTCACAGCTGTCAGGATTAATACTTGGGGGAAAAAAAGGTTTTCTTTTACTTCTTACTAGGCTAATGTCTACTCTTTTAAAAGTATGTATTTGATTCCATTTCAGCCAGCAAAACAAAAGAGAACACTGGACCAGCAGAAATCCAAAAATAAAATTTGACTTCTCAAAAATTAACACCTACATTTAATGAATAATCTGAACTATTTGATAGATGTCAAATGCACTATGAAGATATATGCTAACCAGATGTCATAGGGAAACATGAGAAGAAGTATAAGAGAAGAAATAAGGTCACAAAATGCTTCACACATTTGAAAAACGAAAATATAAAGGGGATAAAACTTAAAGTGCAAGCAAATTTGAAAGCCTCTTTTGTAACACACAAATATGTCTTTTAATAGTTGGGTAGTCATAAAGTTTAAGATATTTCTGTATCTTTCTCAGTACTCATCAGAGCACCTGTGCTCTGTCTTATGTATTAATGTACACCTTCCAAATACAGTCATACTCTCTGAGTTGTGAAGAGGCAAAATAGTTCAGATAGTGGTAGTGACAAAATGCCCAAGTAGAAACATCATGACACAGAAATCAGCCACAGACAAATGAGGAACAGAAAAGACACTGATAAATTGCTTTTTACAAAGTGGACCACCAAAAATACATGGCAGTTTTAGTGAATACCAATGGAGGCTATAACTGGCAATAGCCTATAGCCTAAAGACCCCTACTAAACACACCGAAAAAGATGAGACTGAAAATTCTACAAAATTGCCTCCTCTGCCCCTCCAAAACAACTAATGGGCTAGAGCATTCCCTGTTCTGCAGCCAAACCAGAAAGAAATGGCATGATTCTTCTAGCCAAATTAAGGGAATTAGGGAACCCTTTAAAGATGAGTGTTTAAGTATACAGAATCCATCAGTTCAGAAATTGCCATGTCTGACCTTCTTCACCATGTTTATAATGGTGAAAATTGATGGTAGCAAAAGTCGCAATACGAAAATCACTCCATCTTGTGTGAGCAGTGGCAAACACTTTCATGTTCATGAAAGCACGACTGTGATGGATCTATCAGAGGCTATTATAGTATGTCTAGAACTGTTTAATTTTGAAATCGATACTCAATTATTTTGGGTGCTTTTTGTACAGACGGAACAGAATGTCCAGATATAAAAACAGAATGGTTTGGGTTGGAAGAGACCTTAAAGACCATCTAGATCCAACTGCCATGACAAAGGCAGGGAAACCTCCCACTGGACCAGGTTTCTCAAAGCCCCATCCAACCTGGTCTTAAACACTTCCAGGGATAGGGCATCCACACCTCTGGGCAGCCTGTTCCAGTGCCTCTCCACCCTTGTGAGGAAGAATTTCTCTCATATCTGATCTAAATCTACCGTCTTTTTATTTAAAGCTGTTATCCTTTTAAAGCAGACAAGGGGTCTGTCCTCATCTTTCACATGGACCCAAATAAATGGAGCTTTTCTGTTTCCATAACAGGAAAACTGGAATCACTGAAATTTTCTTAAAGGAGTAAAAAGTGTAGAATGATGTTCTTTAAGGGAAAACCTTCACGTCACAAGAGTATGCTTTTTAACAAAAAAGGTATGCTACAATTACAAATTGCATATGAAAAAAAAATAAAATGGAGAAATCAGGGTGTACGTAAGAGAAATTACATTAAAGAAATCCAGCTGGAAAGAAGAAAAATGTATCTGCTCTTCATTTTCACAGTTTCATAGGCAACAAAAATGTAATCTTTCACCACAATGTGCAATCAGAAATAATTATTTTGATTAAACATTAGATGGTAGTCTGTATAATTTAATTAGATTTAAAAATTTCTCGGTGATGACTGCATCTGCTTGGACACACCAGTCCTTTACCCCCACCTTCACTGGACTCAGGGAATTTTCTCAGATCTGGGGAGTTTTTTTTTTTCTTTTTATATTTCTGTTCTGAAACAATTTCAGTATTTTAAAGCATCACAAATCTAAATCTCTTTTTATGCAGTCTGCATTGAATTTTACACATCTATGCTTTTATGCTTTTTCACATTTTATAGTCACTATTCCAAAGCCTTCCAGTATGAATACTGAAAATACAGTTCTGATGTTCCCAACTGTTTTGCAGCAGCCACAATCCACATACTAAACACCTACATGTTCCTTCCACTTGGGAGGAAAGCTTGAAATTGTACCACTATATTTTTTGTTTCATACAAACAGTGCTTATCAGCCACTGGGTTTGCAGGACATCTGTCAGGAAAGACAGGTAAAGTGCTGTTTTATCTGTCAAAACTCAAATACAGGACATCTGTGCTTAGACAGATTTTTCCAGTTCTACTTAACAAGGACTCTAGCACTCACTTTGAGGAGACTGGTCTGGAGTCAAAGAACTTACAAAAGCCAGATTACTGAGACCTTTTGTAAAGCATGTTTTATATATACATATACATATACATATACACATACACATACACATACACTTACATATACATATACATATAAGAATAAATAAAGAAAGAAAAAGAAAAGGAAAAAAAAAAAAAACAACCATGGGAGACAGGAAGCTGTAAATACAGTGAATTTTAGGTCATAGAATGGCCTGGATTGAAAAAGACCTTAAAGATCATCTAGTTTCAACCCCCCTGCTATGCACAGGGTTGCCAACCATCAGACCAGGCTTCCCAGAGCCACATCCAGCCTGGCCTTGAATGCCTCCAGGGATGGGGCTGTCCTAGTTCGAGACCATTCCCCTTTGTCCTATCTCTATGCACCCTCATAAAGAGCTGTTCCCCCTCCTGTTTATACGCCCCTTCAAGTGCTAGAAGGCCACAATGAGGTTTCCACGGAGCCTTCTCTTCTCCAAGCTAAACTAGCCCAGTTCCCTCAACCTTTTCTCATAGGAGAGGTGCTACAGCCCTCTGTTCATGTTAGTGGTCCTCCTCTGGACTCATTCAAAGAGCTCCATGTCTTTCTTGTGCTGGGTGCCCCAGGCCTGGATGCAGTAGTCCAGATGGAGCCTCACAAGAGCTGAGTAGAGGGGGACAATCTCAAGACAAACTCTGTGGTATCTGTGTATTTTGTGAAACTCAATTGCTAATGCACAGAGAACTTCGCTTTCATCCTCACTAGTCTGTAGATACATTGTGTTATATGCAAAGAGCAATCAAAGAATGTTGAAAAAAGGAAACATAGCCTCCCTTTTAAGGAATCTGAAAAACAGTGAGTGTTATTAGAGTTATTAGTGAGCCATTCGATTTCCTCTGTAGTAACAATACGCTTTGAACTGGTTGCCTGGAAATATCCAACAAGTCAGTACAACAAGGCAAACTTTCCAGTCAAGAACATCAAATCACTTTCTACTTTAGATGCAGTGAGATTACTGATCTTCTGGAAGAAATCTAAAATAAGGCCATTATGAAGATTAATTTTTAAAAAGGAGAAGATTGCTATTCCTTTTTAATTAATAATCTCTGTTAAAAACAAGAGATTTCATAAAAAAGCCAGAGGAAGGAGAAACAATAAAAATGTGGCTAGATGGTCATATTGTAATGAGTATGATCCCACAAGTCTACTTTGTTTAACGTATCATGCTTCATTGCCATTTAGAGGTCAAGGACTGAAGGATTAAGGCTATAGAGAGAATAGGATTAAAAATCACGTAGTCTGATTTCTATTTACGATTAAATAATATTTCGGAAGAAATTTCTGATCTTCATTTGCACTAAGGCCTTGCAAACTTAGCAAAATATTTGCTAAATACAACTTTATGAATTCTTTTCTATGTGAAATGAGTTTCTTTAGGAATTTTCCAATTTGGAGCATCCACCATGCAATATTTGTACTTTGGCGGCAAAAATCAACCTCATGCAGTCAGCAAGAGATTTGCTATGTGCTTCAGTGGTGACTGCAATCCAATTTATAGATCGTTAAAATGTGAATTGTTAAACTTCTGTCCATGTTTTTCCAGATGAGCTTAAAAATCCCTCTCCCTCCTTTTCTAAATTTCATTATGCATTCCAACTGAAAACTACTTAAGCTTAGCTAGTTAACTTGGCAGCAAAGTGAAAAAGGGATGTTATTAGAAACTGAATGTGAGGAGCTCCAGTGGAACCAGCAGAAACTCAAACTGCCATTCATTTCGCCACTCAAAATACACATTTTGTGGTGGTCATGTAGCCTTGGTCCTATTTCAGTAGTTCAAGCTGCATTAACATGCTAGCTTCAGCTTTCTGGCTATGCTTAGAAGTTCATCATTGGTAAATGTGTTTATTTTATTCTGAAATCAAATAATAATTTGCAAAAGTTTTACAAATCAAACCTATTGCAATTTAAAATAAATGTTCATTACATTTTATATCACTAATGAATGTACTGCACTCTTTACACTGGATATTTATGCTAAATGCTTTAATAAACATTTAAACCTTAAGGGAACGATATATCAGCAATATAACTTCATAGCTCAAAATCTCAGAGCGTCTTACAAGCAAGTTTCCCAGCCACACAAATGATGTGCTTACAAAACACCAGTTCATAAAACACTGAAACTTGAATGGATTTCTTTTCGTAATGTCATGAACTAATTTGAATGAAAGCCTGTGCTTTTCCATATCTAAGACCATGAGACAATCTTGTCTCGGCAAGTTGCTGTCAGACAGTACCTGTTCAGGCAAGGACTCTGTGGGTCATAGTGATCTCCCCACTTGAACACACAATCTAGGTGAGTAGTGGGAGCGCTGAGCACACAACAGCCAAGTACTAGCTAAACAGTCAGAGAAAATAGACATTCTTTCTTACTTTTATTCATTCTTGTCTCCTTGCAATTATTAGCTCTATTTAAGATTAAGGTTAATACTCCACAGGGATTTGTATATCTGCTATAATGAGAAACTGTAATGGCTCTGAAAGCAACGCAATACTTAATAGTCCATTACAACTTAAAGGACTTATCTATCACACTGACAAGCAAGCTTCAAGGAAGCACTCCTGCACCTCAGGCTTCTTCTGGAGAGATTCCAGCAGGTTGCCTAGGGCTGGCCCCAAGGCACGGGCAACCAAAGTATGGACATGTGGACGGCTCTTCTGTCCTCAGTGTTACTCAAGGATGAACAAGATTTTCTCTCAGAATATGTGTCACTGCACCCAGATTGTCCAGTGAAGTATCTTCTGAACTCCCAGGAAAACAAAAACCACTAATGAAGAACCCCCCATTCTTATTTTTATTATCATTACTGTGACTTCACTAAAGGCTTTTTTTTCAGTCAATGAATTTCCAGCTGGCATTGCCAGCACAAAATGCCTTTCAAATGGTTAGAAATATTCAAGAGATTTCCTCTTATTATTTAGTAGATTCAGATCTTAAAAACCAACTTGAAAAAAAAAGCATGTACTTAAATAGCAGAAAAACTTATTGTG
This sequence comes from Lagopus leucura, assembly GCF_019238085.1. Lineage (NCBI taxonomy): Eukaryota > Metazoa > Chordata > Aves > Galliformes > Phasianidae > Lagopus > Lagopus leucura. Next base: position 11,044,038 of record NW_024962265.1, on the reverse strand, counting down.
ATCAATATTATTACAAGTAATTAGAGATCCATTACAGAACTGATGGCATTAAATGCTGCTTAAAAAAAGGGTTAGTACATTCCAAAATAGAGTACTAAGTAATAATTCTGTGGTTTAAAGGTGCAGTATTCTTATCATCTGGAAACACCTGGATTTAAGTCACAACTGAAAGTGAATTCGGTAGTCTGTCAATCAATTTCCTAATTCCTAGTCATTTGTTCGTATCACAAAGCCACCAGGCAGGAGTGTGTGATGGGCAGTCTCTACCCAAAAGTGACTCAGTAGGAAGGGTTTTGATGCCTAAATTAAAAAGCATTTGCAGAGCAGTTTTAAAAATTTGCAGCAAAATTACTCATCTGTGCATGGCGCTCTGCAAGCACTGCTTACTTGCCCTTTGGAAAAAAACCAACAGTTCTTGGCACAGCAACTCAACCCATCCCAGAGGAGGAGGTTAAAATGTCTAGGGACAATGTCATGCTCTGTGCTGCTCTCATATTTTCTCTCTGGATTGATTAATATGACACTATATTCTGCACTCCATCTGGCAGAGGAGCTTACTAAACATGTTTCTCACACTTACAGCACAGTATCTTTACCAAGTTGTAATACAGAAAGTTTATGTGTTTTAAAATAAAAAAAATAGGCCTCCTAACATTTTTTTCATGGATAAGCAGCAACCTCAAGAGAATGTGCAGAGGAGGTCATGCTCTGGCTGGTAAGCAGAGGAAAAACTTCAGAGCCTTGAATATTTCACTGAGCTTTGGATCAATATTTAAGACGCAAGCAAGTGATCAACCTCTGTCTTCAGCTGTCTCTGTCTCTACAGTGGCTCATCATTTGTACTCCATCCTCTACCCATGGATAAATACCCAACAAGAGATCTAGATTCCCTTTCAGGCACCAGATCATCACTTATCAGATGCTGCAGCAAGTACCTGATCCCTTACAACGGGGAAATCCCTGCTTTTCCCTTCACGGAGAGGAACTCCTTTGGACATCTGTCATTCATCCCAAACTTCCTCTCTTGCTGGCAATTACTAAATGTGTACATATCGAGACAAAACAGTCCTGTATTTTCCATGGAAAATACCAGGTCATATTTAGACTACAGCCTCCAAATAGCTACAGTGAAGAGTTAAACTCATTTTGGATATCTCTGCACTTTCTTATGAGATGGACAGATGACTACACAGAAAGTCTTTCAATGCAGTAGACAGCTATTCTTTATTAAATGAGGACAAAAACCACAATAAAACGTAACAGAGGTTAACTAGCTGTTTGTGAATTGCATGGCTGTCGCATACTATGGACAGAAAACTCTGTTAGAAACAGGCGCTGTGGCCTTTATTTAGCAATCCTATCATCTGTAGCTTAGTTGTATGTTTTAAAGGAACATTGAGCTAAAATTCTCCAAGGCAGTTTTCTTGAAAAAGCGCCCATATGCATTGCTAACAGAATAGGTGGAGGCCTTTTTATATATCGTGATGTATCATTCCACATAAAAACATTATTTAATATGCTGACCTATTTAATAACCAACAACATCCCAGAATTTAAAGACAACAATCTATGCCAGTTCGAAGTTGAAAAAAGGAGACTCTCCTCACCAACACCAAATATAATTCTCTGGAAATAGGGTTTAAAATAAAAATGCTGGTAGACCCTTGATAGTAATGGAACAAATGGTACCATTTAACACATAATGCAACTACTGCTTAACATTAGATATCAATCATGACATGTATAATTCTAGGAATTTTTATGGTGATCAAGTAAAAAAACACTTTTCCAAAGCTGGTATCTCTTTCCACTTTGGTGTCTGAGGCAAATGAACTCTGTGTGTTCATACTGTCTGTCTGTTGAAGTCTGAATCTATTGCTAGTTTTCAACTAAAGCTAGCTGAGTCACAGATGTCTCACTGATAAACACATTAAATGATATGTAAAAATCAGCAAATGTGAAGGGGAAGATGCCTTACAGGTGCTCCTGCACCCAGAACGTTACACTGGGAGCACAGCAGATGGCCCGGCCCAGCCTGCTCAGAGCCTGTAGGCTGTCCTGGAACTTGAGGAACCCACAAAGTCTTGGGAGAGCCTGGGAGAGTGGGAGAACAGGGAGGCTGGAAGTGGATGGAATGACATAAGGTAATCTCGGAAGAACTGAGGCTGTTACATCTTAAGTTATGCAAAATCTTTGTCAGAATGATGTATTTTGGCTATTGATCTTTTTATGTTTTGATTTACTCATCTTCTGGTAAATGACTGATTTTTGACACTATGTGATCATTACTTTTCCTGATAGAATTTTTATGATGTTCTCCCACAGAAAGAAAAAGTGACCTCAAAAGACTGTCAGAAATGAAAATAATTTTATAAATAAAATAAATAGACTGCAGTGTGCTGCTAAAGATGTGAGATCACAGCCTAGTCCCCTGGCTCAGGAGCTGCTCAGGCTTTCTGATAGAAAATACCAGAGAATCCTAAAGGAAGTTTTCAGAATCAACTTAAAAAACAAACAAACAAACAAAAACAAACAAAAAAGCAACAAAAGAAAGCAAAACAAAAATAACCCCACAAACGTGCAAAAAAAAAAAAAAAAAAAGATTTTTACAACTCACAGAGAGAAAAATTAGAGAGAAGCAACAAGCATAATATCATATTCAAAGAGACAGTATTCAGGGTCACAGAGCTCTTAAAAAGCCCAAAAGCTTCCTAGCGTCCTCTCTCAGCTCATACTGGGCTCCATTCATTCAACAGAAATGAGGGCTTGATTTGTAGCTGTAAGATGTCTTGCTGATGCTTTGCCTAATCAGCATGGTATGGCATTTCCTCCTCCTTTCACTATCTTCCCTTACCTGAACTGTTTTGCACAAGTCCCACATCTCTGCTACAGATGCAGCGCAACCCACCAAAAAGGCCCCAACTTCTTTTTACCAGAAAACAGAAATTTGGTTTCAAATGCAAGGTTACTATTGCTTTGGCAAAATGAAAACTTATCTGCAGATGAGTATTTAGCTACTACACACTGCCACTAGTGGGCATTGGAATGCACAAACAGTATCCATACAAGACAGAAGTTCACATGTTGGTGGCCAGTGAAAACAGATGTAAGAATCAAGAAGTAATGCTTCACCCATAAAAACAGCACACCTCAAGTGCATCTACAAAATGCAAATATAAAGAGATGACGTCTTACAACATGATGATGAAGAATCAGGTAAACAATGACAAATAGCTTCTTATTATGCTTGTGATTTACTTTGAGTGGTAATTTCTGTAGAGTTCTGTATAGATTTAACAGTAGAGCCACTTGTACTTGCTAAAAGGAAGGAGGTGTATGCAAACATACACATTTTGTAGCTTAATCATGGCAGAGATACTAAAAGAAATCTGAGAAATAAGAAAAAAAAAAGTTTGTTATGTGGTTTGACTTCTTGAAGAAATATGGGATGTATTAAATCTAAATAAGGTGAGAAAGTCCTAGATTTTGGCGTTGTTTGTTGTTTTTTTTTTTTTTAACAACAATCAAAGAACCTAATGATATGAAAAATTACTAATTTTAACAAAGCCTGGTGACATTTGAGAAAATACTTGTGTAGTATTCCTGTTTTGCATTTGTGGAGATATAACAACAGAGTCAGAGTTGCCCATATAAACTTTCTTTCATCTCTGAAAATCTGTCTTTCTACCAGAGTTAGATGGTTTAGAGAGGAAGAACACCTACTGGAAACAAGCAAAACGGTCAGCTGCAGACTAACTGCAGGATTTCAGTTATTTCTAGTATTAGTATGCAGGGGTATGCAAAAACTGGCAAGGCAGTAGCTTAGACCAGCAACACGAAGTGGGACTGTATGTTAAATTGTGAGATCTTGAGAAAGAACTATTTCTTAGCATTAAGGCACTGATAACACAAAATCATATTATAATATTTTTTTCTTAATTCTTAAGACCTTTTAAAGAGGTCAACAAAGAAAAAGGTGCTCCTGTGTCTCACATGAAATGTTTCCAGCTAAAAATGTACTACATAAATTTTTAGAAAAAAGTAAGGAAAAGTGGGCCTGTGTACTCATGTGAATGCTTCCTGCTGTTGTAAGACAGTTACTACTTTGAGGTTACAGATGGCCTAATCAGAGACCATCCTTTTGATTTGGAATTTAACATTCACCTTCAAGTTTTTTATTTTGTTTTGTTTTCTGGCATACTAAATATATCAAGAATTAAAAAGCAGTTATATAATAACGATTAAAAAATCGCCAGTTTTCTTTCTTTCTTTTTTTTTTTTTTAATTGGAGAAAGGGAGATTAGGATCTGAGATGTTTAGAGATGATTGATCAATGTGATGAAGTTGGTCTTGAAGATGGAAGAAGAACTGAGTTCTTGAATTCATGGCTATCTGCATGGTACCACATGTACCTCACTAAGCAGTGAGAGAAAACTCTTCGGCTAGGGTGAAAAGTCCTACATGGCCTGAAGTGGCAAAGCACGGGTATATGGAAGTTGAAAGTACTAGGTATTTACGCCTGAACCACATCTCTGGGCCCCTTCATTGTTAAAATAGAGCTGGTATGCACAGTCAATGAAGTCTAAAGGCAACTCCACTCTCCTAAATAAACATCGCTCTTTTTCAGTCAAGTTTGTGGGTGTAGAGTAGATGGAAAGGCACATGACAGATGATAATAGGTGAAATCAAAGCTTTATTTATAGTTTTGACTCTAGGTGATAGGAGGTTGGCATAAAAAGCAAGAGTGATAGAGACTACTATCGACTGGAGTGGATTAGAAATGAACTAAGTGAAATGTGATTTTCAGATCTCAGGAAATTTCCGCAGATGTTTAATCCCCAATTTTCTCCAGAATGGAATTTTTCCTGAAATGGATTAAAGAATTTGAAAAATTAAATTACTTCATTTCTTCATTTCCACATTAGACTACATTTTATTGCCTTATGGGACTTGTACTTCTTTTCCATATTCTTTCCCAAAGAACACTCTGTTAGTAGACCATTCACACAACATAGCTGTAAGAATGCACATCTGAGAAGTCTGCTATGTGTTATAATTTTATGTGAAATGTAGCAACCAGGGAATCTGGCTTACAGCGTGCAGAACTACGTTTATCTGCAGACAAATACTGGTCAACCATTCTATGATTCCATGATTTTTCATGTGAAAAAAAAAAAACAACCTAGAAAAAATTTAAAAGAAGTATTCTAATCAGACAAATCCAATTTTTTAATTCTGGTTTTCAGGAGAGAAAAAAATAAAAGTCAAGACTTTCTGAAAGATACCAGAAATGTGTAAAATATTCCAGTTTGTATTGCCAGCCATTTCTATTTCCTGCTGTTATGAAATTCAAGCACCATACAAACAAAGAAAGAGGCAGTGTTGCTTCAGAGAACTACCATCTAAGTAGATCTGATGGAGAAAAAGTCAAAGTAATTTGCTGAAACTCACTCAGAAGGTCATGACAGAGACAGAAATAAAAATTAGCCCTTAAAACCTCCTGACCTACAAAGGGGGTAAGAGCAGTGTCTGTCATTAAAGAAAAACAGAAGGAGTTCACAGCATGAAGGCAGAGAAAGCTTAACATGGTAGAGCTTGTCAGTGTCTTGGAAAAGATGTCAAATTTTCTTCCAAGAGGAAGGATGTGCTGGAAGGTTAGTTCAGACTTTCAAATAGAAGTGAATGAGCACCAAGATTTGCACGTATGGAATGCTGGGGAATGTGGAGAATTAGTTTTTGGCAAAAGAATATTGAAGAGCTGAAAGTAGAGGAGAGGAGATGCTTGGAGCAGAGGGGGCCTTCAGTACTGTTAGACCAAAACATCAGGAAGACTCAAATATTAAACACTGCTCAGACTTTGTCGGGGTGGAGATGGTGTGCTGGTGGCAGAATGAAGAAGGATTTGGCAGGATTTGCACAGAAAGAGAATATGAAAGTTGGGTTGTTCAGATGAAAACTTGACAGCAAGATCTGATAGGTGATAAGAGCATAATAGTATATCTCAGGGAATCAATACAAGTTTCAAATATTGCAAAAGAACTGTAATGACAACACAAGCTATGCAGATAGCGATACGGAAGGACGTTAAGTACCATTTCCTATCTCAGCATGTTTTAAATTTTTCTATCTCTTAGTAAAAATGTGCCATAATAAATCATGAAATGTAACAGAAAAGATGTTTGGGATAAATAAGATAACCAAGTCATACTTAAATGTATTACTCCTTGACCTGACATTAAATCTAATTTAAAATTCCATACCCCTGTGTGCTATAACAAGCACCATGGTGGAGGACCTCAGAGCAAGGTATAGTCATTTTAAAGCATTTTTAAGAGACTTTCTTCTGCAGGTATTGGACATTAAAAAAATAAATAAATAAATAAAAGCAAACAACCAAACACCAGAAAACCACAGCACCAATTTTTGAGCAACTGAAGAGCTTTAGGAAAAGAGGAGGACATTGCAAGAACAACCTCTATAAGAATACAAGACCTCTTCGTACTCTTTCAAGCTTCACTTCAGGTACTTTGCATTAATGAGGTGAGTAACTTTAAAGTACAGCATGACCCAGAACACTATCCCCATTCAATAATCTAGTAGTCAAATATCTGTAAGATAATGCTATTTTTTAATGCATTGATCTTCATTTAAAATTATATCAAACACTGCTATTTTCAGAATTTTTTGTGATCTCAGTATAACAGTTATAAGAAAGAAAAAGCAAAAGCAACACACATTCACTCCAAGTAATGTGGTACGTTACTTTATAAATATAGCTGGATTTTTCTCCTGTTTTTTCTGTGAGTATTCCTTCATATATGTAATTAGAGAGATTTATAATACAGAACTCCTGTGCCCCTGTTTTGTTTCAGTAACACTTATTTTCAGAACAGAATTTACTCCAGGGACTAGTGTTGTAAGTGCTGGAATAAGCATTACAAAATCATTCAGACATGTAATTTCTGATGTCAGAAGAGAACGTCAGAATTACTGCTGAAATAAAGAAGGGATTTTTAGAAAAAGCAGCCTTTCAAAAAAGAAGTCGTCTGCAAAAATGGAACAGTTTATACCAAATCACTGCCCCTAAATTTCACACAACCAGCAACTCTTCAATGACACTTTATCAGCCCAAAATTGCACTGTTTTCTTTCGATTAATAATATCTACATTAAACAATGTAATGCATTTTAGAAAATTTAAAATAAATCAGACGCAGTACAAGAAATATTAGTCAGTTGACTATTAGTCAATATTATATATTGACCTATTAGTCAGTTGAAAATACCAAAATGCTTTGAGATAATGTAAATAGCATGCATGCATCTAATTGTCTATATCTCATAATAGCAAAACAAGAAGCATTCTTTAGAAATCATTCCTTCTTAACTGGCTCATTTAATTTACACTGAAGTATTAAACAGTAAAATAAAATTCCTCAGAAAAAGATCCATCACTGTGCATATTTAATTTGGCTTTATTAAATGATTCTGATCCCTGAAACTTTACTAGAGGAAAAATAAAAATCATACTGAGTGCATAAGCAATAGTTTGAGGAGATGTGTATTCCATCTCTCTCATTGAGTTAGTCGATATACAACTCATCTCTCCTGCATTTCAGCCGCAGCTCTCTAAGCATCCCCATACTATTTACACTGATAAATTTAAAACCCTTAACAACACAGTACCCCCAAATGCACTCACAAACTCGGACAGACACAGATCTATTTTCTCCCTCCCACACGGTGCTTTATCAGACGCTATTTTGTTTAAATTGGCTACTAAACAGCATAGCACTGTACCTTTAAGTACAAATCAAACAATATTCATATTCCCACGGTGCTGCTAGCTTCCCTTATGCATTGAATCGCCTGTAGATTAAAAGCTCAGAATCTGAAAAGGGATTCTGTTCTGCAGACCAAAGTTCTCCGCAGGAGATGAGGGAGAGGGTCAGTCCCGGAGTCACACACACACAACAGGCAGAAAACACACTTGTGATCCTCAGCTTTGGATAGCATCAGAAAGGGGAATAAAAAGCAGAAACACATGGCACACTGAGAACTGGTATCACTTATGGCTTGTAACCAAAGCAGCAATTAAACACCTTTCATCATTCCCCCAAATGCCTGATTTTTGTAAGAACTGAGAGAGACACACACACAAAGGCAAATCCCCTCTGAGCAGCAACGAAAACTTAATAACCTACCATTTTCTTTGCACTCTTCTGGAGGTTTAGCCTTTTTCGCAAGTCGTGGATCCAGCCATGATGTTGTCTTTGTGTTATGGCTGAAAAGAAAAGAGATCACTCTGAGCAGACACATACTGAAAGGAATCAAGTTTATTCCTTAAGAAAAAAGGGTTAGTCCAACAAAATTGCAATCGATACACTTAATTTGCTTACTGGTTCTAAGTAGCCCTGAAGGAGGTGTAAGAGTAATTGTGCAAGGCAGCTGTAAATTTGGCAACCTCAGCTCCCTGTCCTCAAAGCAGCTATTTTTATTAAAATCAACTAGAATGTTGCCAAGTTAACCTCATTGAAAATGCAGAACTCATCCAGAGCAAAAGGAATTTATTACAAATACAGTGTTCTCCCGTTGAATGAGTGCAGGCGGCAGGATTCTGTACCAATCTCATAGTTTTCGGATAGAATTATTTTCATCTTAAACCTGTCCTTTTCATAAATGCAGGTTTCTTATTTCTCACCAGCAGCACTGGCAAGGCATAGCGAAAGTGATGCAAATTACGGCATGTTCCTGCAAAGACTATGTTTCCGGACAGAGTGATTAATGATACTTTGTTTAACAAACCTTTATCTCTTCATAGATAATCCTTCTATCAAGATAAAAAAGATATGCACAAGCTGAATGAATCATGTGGCTTCTTTCTATACTCTGAATAGATCTTTGAGGAATCAGCCATGAAATAGCACTGAACTGATGCAAGCTGTTTTCTAAGAGATAATTTTGTCAAATGAATTGACACTTAACACACCTAATGAGACTTAAACCAAGATTTTTTCAATGTATACCTTTAGCATAAGCATTTGGATTTTGGAACCTTTTTTTTTTTTCTTTTCTAAAGTATGTTAAAGAAGGAAGATTATAAAACAGAAAAGGATGTGATCATTACTCCTTTATGTTTTGAGATGCTTTTCTTACAATACCATCATTCATAGTCCATTCTAACCCATGTTTTATTTATATGATACCCCCTAGGAGGATGCTTGTTCCATACAATTTATATAGTACTGAATTATTTAGGTTATTATTAATTTGCTATGTCATTGTAAAGTATACTTAAGACCTCTCTTATAAACATTAGCATAAGGTGTAGAAAAACTGGGGGCCTGGCAAAAAATGGCTTAGGATGCAATGGTTAATTGGTGAGTTGCTGACTGATACAGTCCACGTGGTCCAAACAGCACTGGTTCCCCCAGGGAAAAATAAATGCATAGTACCAGCCCTTTCTCACACCTTAACTCACTGTTTAAGCCTTGGCAGGTAATTTTTTTCCTCTGCCTTGATTTCTCCATCTCTGAAAACAGTGATAGTACTTACTGCTCAGCATTATTGTCACAATATTAAGTCTTCCTACACACTTTGGATGAAAACAAAAGGAGGTGAGCATCATGCACGGTTAAAATGGCAAACAAAATGAAAATTGAGGTATTTAAATTCCTATTTTAAGCACATCCTAGTCTAAAACACCATTTGTGACAGGTGAGGAGGAAAAATGAAATCTCCACCTATTTTAGGAACATGGCTGCATCTGCAGAATATGAAGAACAACAAACCAAAGGTAAAGCAAATTTGAAACAATGCCATCTGCCCATGCTTGATTTCAAATGTAAGTAAGATGCTTTCTCTGAAGATTTGGCTGCCTGTGGTCTCCTGTAGAGTTATTTTTATACTGCAGTCACAGCCTAGCTGCGGCTTGTGCAGACATACTTGAGCTAGCTTTAAATTAACTAGTGGAGCTACCAGCAGTGACGCTGTTGCAGCAGCGTGGAGCCCAGCGTGGGCTGCTCTCAGCTCCTTGGGTGCAGCCAGCAGCACACACTGAGCTCCATGCTACTACGGGTGCCTCATTAGCAGTGCCAGTGCTAGGCACCAGCTTGGGCTATCGGTACAAGCTTCAGTGGCAACTCTCGAATATGGGCATGTCTGTGCAGTCGCCACTGACTCCCAGCTACCAATTCTGAATGACTGCAGGGACCCCCACTGGTTGCAGCGATTCACAGATAGTTTCCAATAGCTCTGAAAGAGCAGAATATACGACTACACTTAGGAATTTTTGCTGTGATATAAAATGCATCTCAAAGCACTTTAGAAAGGGAATAAAAGCCATCACTCCTATTTTAAAGGTGGGAAAATGGAGTCACAGAGACAGCAAGCAATTGTCCATAACCACCAAAAGACCCAGTGGCAGAAGCAGTGCTAATGGCCAACTCTGCTGTAAGCTGGCTGGCTGGTGTTTGCCTCGTAAGACTGCACGAGAGCAGAACAGACCAGTTCACCAGCCCTGAAAATATCCCTGTGACATTTCTAGAATAGGCCTGAAATGAGTTTCCAGGCTTCTGCAAAGACAGGTGCCAAGCTGAAAATAAGCCCAATTCAGTGTTATTGTTTAAACGTGTGAATTGCTTGAATTACATCCTTTGAGGGTTTTGTTGAAACCAAAAGCAACAACAAGCAAACAGCTATGTTTCCCTTCAGCATAAATGTGGCTTTCATAAAGCCAGGAGGACTACTGTCTTCCAGTTTTGTCCACTGTGCCCATTCCATGCAAAACTAAAACTAAATAAAAATGTCAACAGTTTTTCCAGCAGGAGAACGATCTTTCAGTCTGCAGCAGCATTTCAGAGAGTGAAGATGGTACCTCATCTAGATGAGGTCTTACAACACCCAATTTCCTCTTCTACTTTCTGTCTCACTCATCAAAAGTTTAAATTATCCACAAGAACTTTTATCTAAAGCAAGCAGAAGGACCGAAGTACCTTTTGAAAATCACCCCTCTGCTCCTTATACATCTGTATGCTTGCTCCCTTGCTCCGCACCTGCTCTATCATTCATACAGAAATTTATGGAATCACTTGCAATGGGGCTTCAAGTACTTCCAGACAGGTGCTCCAGCATATGGTAGAACTCCTTTTCCTTTTCTGAAGATCGACTCTATCTGAACAAATGCAGAATTAACAATAGGACAAGAGGGAACGGCCTTAAGTTGCACCAGGGAGGTTCATATTGGACATTTGGAAAAATTTCTTCTCGGAAACAGTGGTGAGGTATTGGAACAGGCTGCCCAAGGACATGGAATCACCGTCTCTGGAGATGTTTGAGAAGAGCGCTGATGTGGCTCTGAGGGACATGGCATACTGGGCATGGTGGGGATGCACTGACAGCTGGACTAGATGGTCTTAGTGGCCTTTTCCAACCTTAATGATTCTATGATTCTATTCTATAATTCTACGAACTCCATTTTCTAACATCTCTACAAAACCACCTTAGAGGCAATTGTTCGGATCACCTCAGCAACCAGGTACCCAGCGCAGCTACACTCCTACAGTGAGTAAACACTTGACTACCACCATGCGTCTCTCTGTAAAAGAAGGAAATAAGTACTCCTGCTTTACAGCGTTGTGGTTGTCTCTGTATGTCTACTTCTCTGCTACTGAGGAGGTAAACACAGCAGGGTCCTCTCCCAATCTGCTTTGTGCCAGTTTTAGAGTTTCAGGCTTTGGAAAGATACTTCTCTTTCCATACACCATGCTGTTGTTCAGGTTAATCTGAAGCCCCGTCCTTAGAGGCATTCCAGGTAAGACTCGACCAGGCTCTGAGCAACCTGATCTAGTTTTAGATGTCCCTGTTCATTGCAGGTGCGTTGGACTAGATGACCTTTGAAGAGATCTCCTCCAATTTAAATGATTCTATTGACACATATCCACTGCAAAAGCTGTGAACATTTTAATGTGTCTTAAGCACTAAAAATCCTGTAAAACACATAGAGGATAAGCTGTTCTGCCTCACCACTACATTTAACCATGTGCGCTCTTTGAGGAGTCCTGCAGATAGGCCAGAAGGAGAAGGGAATGAGGATTTGCAGATTAGTTATGAATGAGTTGTGGAATAACAGAGGCGGTTGTGGAACAAATGCAGAAACGTTCAGAACAGTTGTCACTGCCTGAATGGGCATGAAGCGATGCAACAGAAGCATCCTGTGAAAAATACAGCTGTGGCTTCACCAGAATTTTCCACTGGCCACCGTTTCATTACTCAGCAATAACCATATCCCATAATTAATGGGCAGATTTATAAAGGCTATACTTACACAGTTTCCATGATATTGATTAATAGCTACAATGACTGAACTAATACATGGTTGCTGACAAACCAACCAGGTATGCCTCAGAATGTCTTAAAATCAGCAGCAACCTCCTAATTCTGGAAACCTTGAAAGCAGTGAATGAAAAATCTCTTTGGTTCTGGCAAATAGAGGTGGAGCATGAGAATAGCAGAACATTTGCAAATTCAGTCTGATTTATTAGCTGCTGTACAAAATATTATTAGCTGCTGTACAATTTGAGACCCGAGGTTTATTGCAGTGTTGAAAAATAATGTCAAAATAAACTCCACCAGAAATGATTACTATTTGACTATACTAGCCAAAAGTCAATATACTAATTACTGAAAGTTAACTTAAATCCTCTTTACCAAGCACTTACACTTGCCAGAAATAGCTTATTGCAGTCAGTGTCCTACCATATCAATTAGAATAAGTTATAAACTTACATGAAAAAAAAACCAAAAAACCATTTTTCAGCTGGTTTAAATGGAGTGAAAGAAGCTCAGAATACTTCCCAGAAACTCTGATTCAACCTCCCGTTCCTCTCTTTGTAGATCTGCTCTCAGTACTTTGCAGCCTGTTCATAACCCAATTTCCCATTATCACTACAGCTTGGTGCCAGCACCAAAGACTCTCTAGCAGTTCAGTGGATATTTGTCCATACTTTCAGGTATTAAGAAAACCATTGCTTGGAGTGTGGCTTTTCTTGCTTAACAATGTACTAACTTATTATTATTTGTCATTAAGTATATTATTTTACTTAAGATTTTTAATATGATAGATTGGCGTTAGCAATCTGCCAGTTTAAAGCACATAGATGAAGTTACCTGTAGTAACAAAGCACTCAGAAAATCTCTTGAAACATTTCTGAAGGGAATACAGAAAGCACTTACTGACTGTAATAGCTTTAATGTCTTCTGAAAACACTGCAAACCTATTCTAAATTGTGACTCTTGCAAGGTATGTAATTTGCACGTTATTGTGAAAGGCATTTCAAAATGGGTATTTACCAATGTGCTGCTTCAGTGTATTCGGGGACAGCACATATGGGTTTGTTTGGGTTTTTATTGCAAATGCATAACATTCAAGATGGTCCTCAATAGAACAGCTTGAGCAAAGGAGAGTACAAGAGACAGAGAGAAACCAAGTGCACTAAAGGCCACCTGACTTTCATATTAAAATGCTTACTCCTTTCCCTTGTTTGTATACCTCAGATTTGACTATCTGCAGAGCTTTGAAGAAACTGATTTTCAAGCAATTTACATTTAGGGAGACAGAGACAAAAAAAACTGAGCAGTAAAATCACCATTTTGCAATTTATCCTTTGTGGGCTATTTCCCAAACTTCTTGCACAAATGTAGGGAGAGATGCAGAAGGGACTCCACTTCTGGCTATGATGAGAATGAGAGAAGATATGACTGCACTTTGTGTTGCACATCACACTGTTGGTTTGTGTTAGGTGTGCATGCAATATGAGGTCCTTAAGAGATAAAAGTTTAAGGATGCCCATTCTGTGCATCCCAGAGGGCCCTGGGCAGTGGTAAGCACTTATGTATTTCTACCAAATACAGTGGTGCTGCCTCTAGGCATTTGTAGGAGCAGAAGATGCATATATAAGTTTTTGAAGGAATACATAAATGCCTAAGGTCTCCTACAGTCATTTCTGCTGCTTAAAGTACTCTCTTTGACTCAGGCAGCTAAATTGTGACCAGGAATGGACCTCATTTCATGTGACTGCTTTCTAGAAACTATACAGCTAACTTTGTAGGATTCTTCTCTACTCAAAGGAGAGGCACCTATACAGAATAATTTATCTTACTTGTTTTAGGGTGGGATTAGGGACCTAAACATTTGCTCTTGATACCGTGTTTGTCTCTATGGTGTCTTTCAAGTGGTCTCCAGCTGCCATTCTGTAATGGCATTGGGTTTGTATCCTCAGAGTACGGAGTCAATTATTTATACTCCTAGAAATAACTTTAGTTTCATCTGAAAATATTTCAGTTCATATTTCAGTATTTCAGTATTCTGACACATGAACCAAATCACAGTGAGGGAGACAACCACACTTCCTTCAGAAGTGTACTCCTGACAAATATCGACACATTCCTGTAGTTGTACCCTTGTATATCTTAGGGGATTTCTACTAATAAAAGCACCTATTTTGGGGTAAATGAACATCACCCTTTGCCTTCGATGAACAGACTGGAGATAATTACCTCTCATCACTGACCACAAGAAGAGTGTTGGTAAGTGGTTTATACTGATACCTAATGCTGGAAAGCAAGCTAGGTGAATGGAGTCCACTAGTTCATTTAAAGGAAAGAAGACGAAAGAATATAATACCATTACAGATATCAGATGAAAGGTGTTAAAAGAGGAACTCCGCAGAGCAGCAGAGACATTTGGGGAAAAGATAAGAAATTAGAGAGCGAGGAAAGACAACAGGAGTTGAGCTGACAGTTTGGCCTGGATGTCAGCATAGATTAAAAAGCAGTTGAGAGTTAAGGAATATTTAGCACTGGTACACATTAAGAATGTCTTCAGAACATCAAAATATAAAAGAATAAAAAAATCAGTATCAGTAAGCAAAGTTTTTTCCAGTTCCAGTCCCTCACTCTAAAGTAATTTGTCACAAAGCAAGGAACTGGTTGCAGGAGTAAGAAATTGCAGGTGATCTTTCCCGGTGTCAGTCCCACTGTGCGTCATGCTGAAAGACAAAGACTGGAAGATGTGACAGTTGTTATGCCTAATTGAAACAGACAGATTCAACACAACATGTAGAGATAGAAAAAGCATCATGGACATCTATGATCAAATTTACATGTCAGTACTTCTAGCATATTCTATTATGAAAGATAAAGGTGGTCAAATTCGATGTGGTTATGCTTAACTAATATACTTTGCTTTTTGATGGTGAACTGATGAAGAAGCAGGAAGAGTTGAGTACACAATGATTCCTCAGGTAAACAAGATGCTAGGATAAACATGCTACTCCTGCCAATCAAAACACTTTTCTACCTTAAAACTTAGAAATACTGATCCCATTGAAGTCAGCCACAATATTCTTAGAAACAAACTGGGTCAAATTTTTACTTTTTTAGTCTGTAGCTGTACATCTCTTCAGGTAACACCTGAAATAGCACCAGCTATATTCAAAACATTAATGGCTGTTTTTTACTGAGGAGAGTCCTTGGAAGAGACCTATTTTATGGGTGTTTTGTAGTCTTTTATGATGCACTCATGAAAAGTACTTCTAACTAAAAAAAGTTACTGTAACGGGTCCAAAAAGCAATGCTGACTGTAAGATCAGGGAAGAGACTTTATATCAGTGAGACGCACTGGAAAGCGTTTTCTTAAACCTCACATGTCCAAATTCTCCTAAAAATGATCACCACAGTTCAAAGATAATCTCTTATAGATGTATTACAGAGGTTTAAGTTTATTCTAGACTTTTCTTCACTAATAAAACAACCAATAATGTTGTATTAGCAAAGAAGTGCTTTGAACAAAGTAAAATTGATTTTGTTATGGGTTATGCAATGTCCTTGAGACAATTCATTAAGGCTTAGCTGTAGCTCAGCTTGATGACAGGTAGCTCTTCCTGGCTTAATGTCTTGCACCTTGCAATTCTTCCAGAGAGCTCTGCTCCCTCAGTGGAGAGGGCTGCAGAGAGAGGTAAAATCAATCCTGCCTTTTAGAAATAAGTCTCATAAAAACCATGACAGACCATTTTTACAGGATGGTCTATGATGTAATGGTGGAAGCAATGGAGTATGAGAGTTGAGTGAGTGCTGGATTTAAGGCTGACTGCCTATTACAGCAGATGCACCAAGATACATGCTTCTTTTACATTCCCTTCAACACTGCACTGGGACAGAACAGCAAACATCGAATGCCTGAGATCCATCAGAGCCAATGTCTGCTGACTTTGCAAGGACAATACAAGGCTCCTCTCTCTAGTACGTGGATTGAGAGCTGTTGGCAAGGTGAAGTCTGAAGGCTAAGGGGAATTTCAGCCTTTCCTTAACCCCAGGAGACGGAAAAACTAAAAATCAGTGACAGCAACAATTTAAACCAAAATAAGCACCAAAATAAGTTACACTCATCATCTCTATTTAAAGTAGGGAGGAAGGATTAGAACTGGATTCTTTTTCTGGTGATATTCTAATTTATATACAGTGTTTTAATTATTGCATGTTCTCATTAGCATATGTTTCAAATGAAAGTAAAAGTTGGAGGTGAACTCCTATTCGTGTGGTATGTACTTGTATTTAAAAATCTGATTCCATATGTAAGGGAGGCTGGAAGCAACCCTAGAAATGTACCGAAGTAGCTCTTCCTGAAAAATAGTGGTAAGTATTATGCAGTGGGCAGGGATGCTCTTATGCTCTTCCTGTTCTTCCTGTGAATGCTAATAAAGGTAAGCACAGGGTCATGCACCTATGTCAAAAAAAGGGAAAGAAATAAAGAAACAAACTGAGTCATACTCTAAAATGCAACATCCTCTGAATTATCCAGTTAATCTGGTGTTTGATTTTTTCTTTTAGAGCTTAAAGCAGAGGAAATTCCTTCCAGTGTGCTTTATAAAATGCTAGCTGGGCCGTTAATGATTAACAAATAAATAATACCGCCTACAGTTAACTTTCTTCTCCTGAAGACACTCCCTCTCTCTGTAAATCTGCCACGTTGCTTCTGATGGGAGTGCTGATAAATGAAATCAGATGCAAGCTTTAAGTATTAGTTTGAAATGAATGACTGAAATTGCTGTCATTCAATTTAAGACCTCTGAGTATACCTGTGACAATCTGGAACTTGAGGTAGCTTACAGCTTGAAGTCCTTGGGGTTCAAAGCCACAATTCACAAGAGCCTCGAATAAAGTAATAAAAGACGCTGCCTAGTATGACTTTTTTACACCCATCATGATGTACACTTTAAAAATGTTTGGTTTTCATCTATTATTTAATAATCTTTACTACTGTTCGGGGAGATGTTAGACAAATAGGTTTTTGTTGTCTTTTTATCTTTCCGTTTTTTTTTTTCCAGAAAGCAAATGGAGTCTCTTTATGCCATTAACCAAAGTGACTTCTAAACAAAGAGGCAATTTAACAGCATTCCCACAGCATTGCATTCCAACTTAACCCTGTGAAGACTGCAGTGTGAAAACCCAGATGATCAAATAACTGTTACTTTACTGGGATTCTAGTAAACAATTACAGACATGAAATACCACATTTTTTTGCAATAACATTATTCAAGAATATAATTCCAGCAGTAAAGGGCTCTTGTAACAGTCTTTCTACCCAGCTTGTACCTCTGATTGATTTCTTTATTTTACATAACATTCATTTAGTGGAAGTGAATGATGTACACTGTCAGAATGGTAGTGTAAACCAGAGCTTTTTCAGGATAGGAAGTAAACTGTAACATCAAAGGAATATGAGGAGTGGAATGGCTGCTGCATAGAGTGGCAGGGTTCTTCTCATTCACTGCATTTTTTACAAACTACTTATTTATTTTCTATTAAACTGCCTGCTTCAGTATTTGCCACTTTCACAGCTGGGTGTGTTAGTGATTGCACCCCAAACCTCATCTCTCAAACATAACAGGCTTTTGTTACATCAAGTAAAACAAAAGTACCATATAATTCAGACTGCTCAGTGTTCTCCCCCAGAGCATTCAATATATGCAGAAAAATTCCATATTAGTAGTGAGGTAAGAAAGAAACAAAGGTTTAAGCTTACCCTGAAGTCATTTTAATTCTTCTCTGCTTGCTCGGGCAAAGTTACTATATTTATTCTTTTTCTAGAATAAGCACATTTTTGCCCTTTTCAACAAAGACACTTATGTTTTAACAGTTACTGCTCTTTTCAGCCTTACATTCGCCAGAAGCTATAGTTGGTCATGTCAGTGTTTAGAAAAAACAATGTACACAAACTTTATTCTTATCATCTGTTTACGCTTCATGAGATTGTCACAAAATCTTACATGCAATAAGGGACTTAAAATAAAAATGACATAGCCAAACATTATTTTTACCTACTAGTAATCAGAATAATGGCTAACACTCCAAATTGTTTGAGGCAGTTCCTTAAAGCAAACATGAATGTTACTGCTTCCTCTTTAAGCAGTGTTGTGCAGATGACTGCACTGGCTTTTCCTTCCACGTTTTTTGTGAAACATGAGATAATATGAACTCACTCATTTGTTCTGTTTTTATTCTGATAATGTGTATTAATGACTGCACTTAGCGAAGAAGGAGCTTTCATATCCATTCATTCAGTGAGTTGGCTAATTAACAACAGTAGCAATAGGTACATATACCATACCAGGAAAATGTTTCTACATCTTCTACATTAATTCTCCTCATTGTCCATTTATCCCTTTTATTATTTCTAAATATATCATGGTCTCCATCTACTATTCCCTGGTTAGATTTCAGCTTTTCTTTCTTTCTTCCCTTAAATCAGCAAAACTCAACCCTATCCCTCTGTCCACAGAAGGAAGACTCCAGTGACCGCACAGCTCAGCACAGCAGAAAAGCTTTGCTTTGAAAAGAAGACAGGATGGCTCTACTTGCTGTTATCAAAGTGTTAATATCCAGTAACCTACTACAAAAAACCAACACAACAGTATGCTTCAATGTAAATCATTAATCATAGAATCATAGAATCATAGAATCATAGAATCACCAAGGTTGGAAAAGACCTAAAAGATCACCCAGTCCAACCGTTCACCCATTCCCAATAGCTCCTACTAAACCATGTCCCTCAACACAACATCCAGCCTTTCCTTGAACACCCCCAGGCTCGGTGACTCCACCACCTCCCTGGGCAGTCCATTCCAGTGCCTGACCACCCTTTCTGAAAAGTAATACTTCCTCATGTCCAGCCTGAATCTCCCCTGCTGTAGCTTGAAGCCATTCCCTCTGGTCCCTCTGTCACTAATGACACGAGAGAAGAGGCCGACCCCCAGCTCACTACAACCTCCCTTCAGGAAGTTATAGAGAGCAATGAGGTCTCCCTGAGCCTCCTCTTCTCCAGGCTGAACATTCCCAGCTCCTTCAGCCTCTCCTCATATGGCCTGTGTTCCAGATTAATGTAGTAATTGTCTCTTGTCTCTTGGGAGCCTTGACAGCCATAACATCAATGGAGTTTTAGAGTAGAGCAGTGCTCCACTCAACCATACAAACCATCTCACCACCCAGTTAAATATACTATATCTACTAGAAAGAAAAAGAAATAACACTCACTCAATAAAGTAGACTTCCCCTTTTTCTGTATAAGCCATTTCCCAGTTATCAGGCAGTGGGCCCAAGTCATCATTCTCTTCAGGCTTTGTTTGTTTTGTTACATCCATATCCTCCTTTGCTTCTTCAGGCTGAGTATATCCTGGTGCAGGGCACGGTTGGGTAGAAGATACTTCACCTGAGACACCTGTGCTCTTGTCTTCATGTTCGCTTGATTCTACAAGAGAAGAAGAATTACAGTTTTTGGATATTTAAATTAATGATGGATGATATACTGGGTGCAAGTCTTCAACAAACATTCTACGAACTGCAAGTCTTTAAAAAAAAGAGAAATTATTGGATTTACACAGCAGTTCCTCTGATGATACATTTTTTATCTGAAACACAATAAAAGAAAGTAAAGCAATAAAAACAAACTGAAACAAGAAACTAATAAAGAGCTAAGAAATGAGCCAAAGAGTTCTTGCTTGTTTTGTCCCAGGAGTCCTTCCTTCAGCAGTTAACATTGAGCAAAACGCAGCCTCATATCCAGCAGAGATACTGTCTTGTGTCTCATAACTTTTCAGAATACACATCCATCAAGCAAATACCCTGTTTTGCTGCAGAAAACAGATCATTTTCAATTAAAAAAGTAAATGCACACATAATATCCATAGGTAAAGAAAACAATGGGACATTCATTAATTCACAGCTATATCTAAGCCATATATAAAGTGGTTGTGATTTCAGTCCCAATATAATCTGTGGGATTTTCCACAATGACTAATGCCTCCTATACCCTATGTAATTCTGTGTCATCGTGACCCAGAATGTATGGAGGAAGAAGTCTTCCTTTCCTAACCTTTTTTCAGTGCGTGGTCTTTTAATGTTCACTGATATTACTTCATTTATCTGACTACTGCTAACTCCAAGAAAGGATGCTTGAGATAACTTGTTCTACTAAAGAGATTTCCTCATCCTTGGGATGAATACACTTGGCTGACTGGTCTGTAGGCATGTGTTTGTATCATTTGGTCTATCTACATATCATTTCCTCCAAAAATGGGATGGGAATCTGTTGCTTCAGTGAGAGAGGCTCTCATCCTTGGACCCTGGATCCTTGTTTTCTGCTGCACTTAAGTGGAGCTTGATCACACTGAAGCAGAAAAGACCCCTGTATTTGACCAAATGAACTACAGCTAAAATAAGTTCATATTTTGAATGTATTTGCTGAATCTCCACTGACTGTGATTCAGTCAGCTGAAATGACCCTACATATTGAGATGAGTGGGCTGGCTGACGGATGACCACACTCTTACCTCACCTCCTCAGCAACACAAAGAGAAGAAAATACAATGAAAAAATGCTAGGGTCGAGAAAAGGAGATGAACAATGCTCCCCAATTGCTCACTATCACAGGATTGTACAAAAGGCTAAAAAGAAAATGAAGTTGTTCAGCATGAGCACTTAAAAAAAAACACACAGGCATGTAACAGTAAAATAGAGCAAGCAGCCTAGAAAATGGAATATGGTCAGGAACATGAAAAGTAACAAGAAAACTTTCTGTAAGTACATTAATAATATGAAGACTAAAAGCAGATTCATTCCAATACGCGGGAAGGAAAGCTGATAACATATGACAAATATAAAACCACAAGGCAGTTAATACTCATTTTGCCTCAGTCACTACTGCAAAAAGATTACCTATGATTAAATGACTAACATAATTAGCGTCAACAGTTGGGCTAAAGAAATCAGATTAGAATGGACAGAGAACGGGTCAGGTATAATTTAGATGAAGCAGCCATTTGCAATTGGCAGAGCCTGATGAAATGAAACCTAGGCTACTTCATGAAACAACGAAACAGACTCATGGCTAGTAGTGAATACACATTTTGAGATTCTACAGAGACAAGAAACTTCAGAAGGACAGAAAGTCTTGGTTTCTATATTTTAGGTTTCTAGATAGTTTAGATTCTTAATTTCTGAGCACCTAATCTCCCTCCAAAACAATTAAGTCATTCTGTAAAAAGGAGAAGCACGGCTAATGAAACTGTAATCACAGAATCATAGAATTGCCCGGGTTGGAAAAGACCTTAAGGATCATAGAGCCCAACCACAACCTAACCATACTACCCAAACTAACAACCCTGAGCACTACATCTGAATGACTTTTAAACACATCCAGGGACGGTTACTCAACCACCCCCCTGGGCAGCCTATTCCAGTGCTTAATAATCCTTTCAGTAAAGAAGTTTTTCCTGATATCCAACCTAAAAACTTCATGTCTATCTATTTTTAATTCCTAGAAGGACATTGGGACTAGCAGTCCAACCACCTGCACATAAGCTCTTCAAAGGAGGTGGTGAATAATTGTCAAGATTTAGCACGAAGGAATTGTGCCAAACTCTTTTATTATTTTTTTATTTTTTGACAGAGTACCAGATGTTGTTCCTTACAGAAAATGGTAGACTAGCTGTCATTATCTTAAAAAAAAAAAAAAAGGCTTTTGACACCTACATATATTAGATCATGTCTCAATCAGAGTGATGGTCTATAGCTTTACAGCCACATGTAGCTCATGCTGCTAAATGCTTGTATTTTAACTACTCGCTACTTGTATTTTATGCTGTTGGGAAATGTGAGTCTGTCTGTGGGAACAAATGAATTAGCAAGAGGCACAAGTGCAAGCTGCAAGTTTTGCTTAGCTGAATCCCACAGAAAAGCAGTAGGATCCAAGGGGAGATGCAGTCACCTGTTGCTTATGTGCCACTCACAAACTTCCCCTTGTTTGGCTTTCCAAATTCTGCTGCAAAATGCCACAATCAGTTCTAAAAATGGAGGTGGGGAGCAAATGTCTAGAAAGAGAAAAGAGATTCCTAACAAAAATACAGCAGAGGTATAGGAATGTGTGAGGGACATCTATCCATTATGCTCAGTCAATAATAATACTATTCCAAAAGGACAGCAAGCATCATAGTACATAGGAAGAGTGAGAAAGGATATGCAATGTAGATCCTTTCATCTTCATCTACAGAAGGTTTTCAGCAGAAGCACAGAGCCCATTTTCAAGATTTTAATGTCAATGGAAATTTTTTTTTATTTCTAATTTCGAACAGGTGGATATGCAGGGCATTTTGGTATTATGGAGGATAAATTACCTCTACATGCACCAAGAAAAGGATAATGTAATTGCTGATAAATTCATCTCTATAAAGTAAAAGTGAATCTTCATCTGTTTTAAGCGTCATTGAGAGCACTGTGAATTGTTTTCTACACAAGTCCTGACCGCATTTCTACTGTGGGAATACTGATGCACAGATTAAATGAGGTCAAGATATAAAGTCAGATAGCACATGTGACAGCAATAGAAAAAATAAACTTGGTGTATGTGTGCACTGTAAATAAGTATGTGTGCACTGTAAATAATAACGGCCAGCCCATTGGTCTGATAGGCATGGTGATATTGCTATGTCCTAGGATTTTAGCATGATATCTGTAATATGTGTTCTTTCTCAGGTTCTTATTTTCTACAGGTCTGAAGAAGTCAGATTCTTAGCTTTTGATAGCTATATTAACAAGCTGATAGAAAAAAAATGTGAAAATTAAACCTTGAGGACTACAAGAAATATTTTCAGCCTGTCTCAGAGTTTGCTATCAAAACAAAGTGGAAATAGAGGTACCTGATGCTTATTTAACAGTTAAAAATATAATTATGCCAAAGCCAATCTCGTGAGTTATTAATTTTTGAATCATTATTTTTAATAGTTTGTTTTAGTAATAAAAAAGTATCTTGTGAATAAAACCCAAGCAATTACGGAAGCATTACTTAATGTCATTTAATAACATTTAGTTTTACACAATGGATGTCCTACTTGTTGGTTATCTGGAATGCAGCATTACAATGGTATTTCATCTTTTTCTACACGTATCTATCCTTCATATATTCCAGAAAGCGTACATATTCACCTTGCTGTTTTTTGTTTTTTTCCTTTTTCCTGTTTACATATATTCTTACATAACATTTTATTTGATAAAAAAAGCAGAAGTCCTGGTTAAAAATTGGTAGTGCCTTAAATGTACAACTAAAGCTTGAAATAGTATAGTAATATGCTAGAGCACAAGTATCTATCATCAGATAACATCTGATACAAATACAAACCCTAACACGTCCAGAAATACTTTTGTCACTGAAAAATGCAATTGACTTTTCATCAAGTGAAGTCGTCTACTGTCTCTACAAAACAGATTACATGGCCCAGTTTTCTAAAATAATTTAGCACAGTATCTCAGAAAGTGTTCTGTGAAGTGGCAGAATAGGCACCAGCAAAACACCAGCAAATTATTCCATGTGTAGAATACAAGAAACACAAGTCACAGAATCATAGAACGGTTTGGGTTGGAAGGGACCTTTAACTTCCTAACATTAAATAGTCTAAGTCCATCTCTGTAGTATTTCAAATATCAGCAGTGAAAAATTTTACTGGATGAGATGATATATTCTCTATAAAGCTCTTACACAATATTTTGGCTATTTGTTGAACTTGAAGATACACAAGTCTATAGGATATGATGAGATGAACTGAGGGTCCTGAGGGTACTGATAGATGAAATAACTAAGTCACTATCCATCGTTCTTGAGAAGTCATGAGAATCTGGAGTCTGCCACTGACTGGAAAAGGGGAAACTTAACCCCCATTTTTAAAAAGGTAAAAGAAAAAGAAAAAAAAAAGACCTCGGAAACTAGAGTCCAGTCAGTCTCCCCTCTATGCCCAGCACGACCATGGAGTAGATCGTCCTGCAACCTATACTAAGACACAAGGACAACAACGAGGCAATTGCTGACAGCCCACACGGCTTCATTAAGGGCAAATCATGCCTGTCAAACTTACAACATTACAATATTAGAAGATAATGGAAGAGCAACTGAAGTAATCTGCTTGGACCTGTACATAGCACTGTCCAGCATGGCATTCTTGTTTCTAAATTGGAGGACATATATTTGATGGATGGACCACTTGTAAGATAAGGATCTGGTTGAATGGCCACAGTCCAAGAGTTGCAGTCTGTGGCTTAATGTCGAGCGGAGACTGGTGATAAGTGGGTTCAACAATTGGTGGTATTGGGGCTGGTACTGCTCAACATCTTTCTTCATGGGACCTTAAATATCATCAAGTTCCAGCCATAATGCCATGGACTTGGGACACCTCATCCTGCTTCTTTGGGAATCTGTTCCATTGCCTCATCACCTTTTTAGGAAAAAAAATTCTTCCTAACATCTAATCTAAATGTACCCTCTTTTAATGGATACCAGTTTAGATATTTTAAAAAATCTTATGGCTCTTAAGTACCTTCTATCTTTCCTCTGGCTGCCATGGCTATGCAATAATAAAAGAGCTAGTTTAAACTGTTCTCTAGGACTGCCGCACCTTGTGTGGTGACTGACAACACTGGGATTTTAGCCTTTTGCTTCATTTTCAACCTAAGGCATGGAACGATCACTCCGAAACTCCATGTCATATCTTATCCTTCACTTCATTTGAGCCTGCCAGAACTTCCATTCTCTGGGTGCAACTTATCATTACCCAATTAATGTCAGATTATTATACATTCATAAACATTCTTCTGACATTACACTGATTCTTTTGTAGTTTGGATGACAAACACTTCATCAGTCAGAAGCGTGAAGCAAATATGACCAGCACAGTGTCAGATCATGACACTGGTTGGGAAGAAGACTGACTTAATTCTCTGCAGACACAATGACAACAGTAGTGAAATCTGAATGTCTGACAAGTAGGTTGCTGTTTGACTGAGCATCTTTTTATCACTGTTGTCATGATATTTGCAAAAATCTTTGATTTCATTATAGTGTTCATCAGAAAAGGTTTTTCAGGTGCAAGATGCCTCATCCAGATCAGTGAATGGCAGAAACCTAACTCAGAACAACCAGAAGTCCAGAAATTGCATTAGGAGTGGGAAACCCAGCACTAACTCTAGAGTTGGCCATTTCAATAGCTGAGTACAGATTACTTCTGTCATTGCTGTTTTGCAAGTAGTAGGATTTCTTATTTAAGTGTAGCCACCCAGGCTCCTGTATATCTCTAGGCTGAACTAAACATCCTAGGTTGTAAAGGTAGTACCTAAAAGGAGTACCTCAAACATCTATGCTCTGTTAATCTTTCTCCCTTCTATCAAGAAAGAATAAATAGCTCTAGCAAAAACTAAGACATTTAGATGCATCATTTACTATGCGATCCATTTCTCATTAGATACTATTGTGTGATGACAGTACTTGATCTGGGATTAAGGACTGAGATGTCATCTTAAGATGGCCAAACACCTCACCCTAAAGTTGGTTTTGTGTTGGGTTTTAGGATGAGGATAAGTGACAAAAATCGGAAAGAAAAAACACATTTTACAACGCAAGTTAACAAGAAGACAATTATGCATATGGACCAGTCTGTCTATGTACAAAAGTCCAAGGGAACTTTGGCCTGTGAATGAAAAACTGAATCCTACTTATAAAACTCTACACATGCATAGATTACTATCTCAACAAACACTGAAAAGTGGTCTGAAAAATCAGAATCAAGGCATAAAGATCTCTGCATCTACAGATATTGCTTACTGGCCTGATAAACACAGGTTTATTTCCTTTGATTCATCTTAGATCTGCTACTCTTTTGCCTTGCAGTCCTAGGTATTAGAGCAGCCCTTTGCCTGGCCAGCACTCTGATCACTTTGGCAGTTAATAAGATGTAAAGTTGAGTATTTGTAAAAAAAGTATCAACGTCTTAGATGTCCTAATAGCCTTATATTTAATAAAAAAATCTCCATTTGTAAGTGAGACATTTAGAATATAACTTACTTTCTAAACGAACTAAAATAACGAACATATTGCCCTAGTTGCTTCTAAGAACCAGATAAAATCAACAAAAACAAACAAACCAAAACAAAAAAAAAACACACAAAAATTAACACATTCTATTTTCCCCCACTGTTCAAAGATACAGATGACAAATGCATGTACATTCTAGAGGCAGCTAAGGCTCTGACAGTTGACAGAGAAAATGACTGCAGTAACAGAGCCTGTGGGAGCTACACACCGCAACAAAAGCAACGCAGCATGTATGTACAGAGCTGCTTTCTACAATCCCCAAAGTCCTCAATCAGTGTGACTGAAGAACAAAACCCTGCTTATGAAACCATGAGCACCAATACAGGCACTGCTTGTTCTGCTGGCCACACCTACAGGAATCACTTTGTGGGGGGTGAGGAGGGGGAGGAAAGAGGTTGTACTCCAGTGCTTGTGTGTTTGGTTTTTTAACAGAGCGCATGCCAGCAGCTGCCTAGTCATTGTTCTGATCACACAGAATTTGCCTGGGAGATGCCAGTCAGTGGTGGACAATGCAAGGAGAAAAGCAGGTACACATCTCCCCTTGATCCATCTAGAACTGAAACACTGCACCAGAAATTACTCCTGAGCAATGGTAGGTTAAGTGGCACCTTTCAAGTAACTGCAAAGAATGCTCTTCCTAATGATTTCCACAACACACATCACACACCAAATCCTGCCTTTGCCTCCGTCGCGCTGGAAGTATCCTGGCAACAGAGCCAGTGGTGATGTTTTATGTAAGGATTTCTGGGCTTCACCCATTTATGCTGAACTCTATAGGAAAGGCACCAAGTGCCAGGGCATTGCCAGCAGATGTGGGGAAGGGATGAGCGAGGCTCAAACAGCAATGACAGGAACTCCAGGGTGTTGTGTTGCAGACCTCTGGTGTGCAGAATGAGGCCCACTCCCACCACACCACAACCTGCCAGCCCATTGGACACAGAGATGGATTTGGCACTTCCACATAATATTAGTCAGCTACTACAGAAAAGCAAGTGACAAATATATCTGTGGTGGAAGGATAACCAATTCAGTACACTTGACAATGCAGAAGGAGAAGAAAAGAACACACAGAATCTGCAGTATGAAAATCCTTTTTGCAGTGCTTAAGAAATTAGGTGGTGGATTTATTGTTTCAGATACCCACATGTTTATAGAACTCCTTATCTTGTTGTATGTGTGGCTGTCATTACAGACTTCTATTTCAATCATTTATTCCTGAATTTCTAAGTTAACCAAGAATAATTCACAGTTACGTATTTCTCAGAGATATAAATGTCTGAATTCTTTAATTTCCTACTTGAAGAAAAAGTAATTTCTTACATGTTATTTCAGAATCAAAAGGATAAAGTACTTTGAAATGCTGACTCGCTGCAGTATTGAAAGGGAAGCTGACTGGGAAAAGCCTGGGCTTCTCTCACTCAGGATACCAGTTTGTATCTTCAGCCCCTTTATTTCTGAAGAATTATAATCCAAAAGGTAAAACAGCAGTTGCCTTTAGACATCTGAAACCCTAATCAGCTTTATGCAGCATCTGAAATGTTGCTGGAAAGGGTCCTTCTTGATAGTGTTGCCTGCTAAGTTTCATCAGCACTGTCACAAATTTATTAATGTGATGACAGCTTTACTCTTACATTGCAAAGATTTAATAACAATTTATAAATGTTCCCCTTATAATAACCTAGTTAACTCTGCAGTGAATATCAGCTTCTGAGAACAAAGAAACCTGAAGCACCGAGACAGGATTAATTTGATCAAATTGCAGTTCTCTAGACTCCTTCTATGGTCAATAAAGAGAAAAAGGTGCTTGGGTTTGGTTTCCTAACATACAAATCTAAAACAAATCATCAGAACTGCAATCATTTTCCCTTCAGACTGTAGAGTGGTTTCAGGGCGATGAGCTCACAGGAAGACCTGACTGTAGCTGAAGTGAGTCTCCAAAATGGAGGTGAGGCATTTTGTTTAATGTTTGACAGGGATTCTTTCACTCAGAATTCCTGGCTTCCAGTTATGCAAGACTTACTTGAGCATACATATTCTCATTGTAGGAGATAACTGGGGAATTTGTGAATAACAGAAATGCACTGCAAAGTAAGAAGTAAGAACAGACCTGGTGTTACTGTCACATCATTTCCATTGACCACAGGTCTTTCTTCCTCTTCTTCCTCGGGTGGTTCAATACCTGTCTTCTCCATATTGCTCACAGACTTATTCCTCTTACGTTTGCCTTCAGCCCCAGGAGTGGCACCTGGAAGGATCTGGTCAGTTACATTTACCAATAATGGAGCTGGTTCTGCTGGAGGCTTCGGTGTGCCGTAATAGTTGTCTGGAAAGACAAGAGAAATTAAAACACACAAATTAACAGAGGTGAATCTGCTACTTCTTTTTCTCTTGGTTTAGATTAATGGCATTTTCTGCTGTAGGATCCAGTTCATGAGATAATATGAGTTCTAAAAGTTTTCCACCAAGTTAAAACCTTAATTTTCATGAAATAGTGTTTTTTTGATGCCAACACTGGTGAAAAAATCATGCTCATAAATTCATATTTCTTGGAAGTTTAACAGGGTAAATTAATATTTCTCTCACCCAAATACCTAAGAAACAGGCAACATATCAGAGCTGTTTTCTCATTTCAAGCTACTAGTTAAGACAAATTAACATTTATGCCACAATACAAGAGTTTGTATCAAAAGGAGCATCAAAAGGACCACAAACATATTGATTACTCATCAAATTACATCATTTTCATACCTCCTAAAATTATATTACCTGCTTGGAAAGCAAATAATTATTCAGTGATACAGAGATTTGCAGTTTCCAGTAATACCTGCACTATCTCATTTTTCATATTTGTCAAAATTTTGCTATTCATGAGCAAACCTTCTTGTAATAGTTAATGCTAATGTATTTTCAAAGAAAGATGAAACTTTATGCTTTGAGGCTTAAAATTATCAGAGTACTAAGAAACTCTGAGAAGATTTAAGGTGGCTGACAGATTACTCTCTATTTGTCTCATGAAATTTCTGGCAACTTCTGAATCATCCACTTTCTGTCAGAAGGATCATTAGATTGGGTGGACTACGGTGTGATCTTATCTATCTATATGGGTTTGCCTGCATTTTTAGCATGTCTAGTCTCAAAAATGATAGCTCAAATGTGTATGGTTAAAAACAAAATATTAACATAATTAAATAATGTTGAAAAATATTAGTGAGTCCTTTGAGGAAGAGAATACAAAGAATAATTAAAGACATAAAGACATACTATTTATATAAAGTTATTTTTTGTCATCTAAAATTTACCTTGAAGGGCAGTGCACGTGCCTTATCACTAGATTTTCCACAGTTAATAGGGGAAACTAAATATACTGCCTAGGTCTGAGATACTTTTCCAAAGGAAAAAACACCTACCTAAGGAAGGTGCTGAATGTGTTTCTAGACCACAATTTAGAACTTCAATCAAATAATAACTTAACTTGCAAGAATGATTTCATAGAATTTCATAGAATTTCATAGAATCACCAAGGTTGGAAAAGACCTAAAAGATCACCCAGTCCAACCGTTCACCCATTCCCAATAGCTCCCACTAAACCATGTCCCTCAACACAACATCCAGCCTTTCCTTGAACACCCCCAGGCTCGGTGACTCCACCACCTCCCTGGGCAGTCCATTCCAGTGCCTGACCACCCTTTCTGAAAAGTAATACTTCCTCATGTCCAGCCTGAATCTCCCCTGCTGTAGCTTGAAACCATTCCCCCTGGTCCTATCACTAATGACACGAGAGAAGAGGCCGACCCCCAGCTCACTACAACCTCCCTTCAGGAAGTTATAGAGAGCAATGAGGTCTGCCCTGAGCATCCTCTTCTCCAGGCTGAACATTCCCAGCTCCTTCAGCCGCTCCTCATATGGCCTGTGTTCCAGACCCCTCACCAGCTTTGTTGCCCTCCTTTGAACACGTTCCAGGGCCTCAATATCTTTCTTGCAGTGAGGGGCCCAAAACTGGACACAGTACTCGAGGTGCGGCCTCACCAGTGCTGAATATAGGGGAACAATCACCTCTCTGCTCCTCCTTGCAACACCATTTCTGATGCAAGCCAGGATGCCATTGGCCTTCTTGGCCACCTGGGCACACTGTCGGCTCATGTTCAGCCGAGCATCAATCAATACCCCCAGGTCCATTTCCTCTACGCAGTCCTCCAGCCACACCGCCCCAAGCCTGTAGCGTCGCCTGGGGTTGTTGTAGCTGAAGTGCAGGACCCGGCATTTGGCCTTGTTGAAACTCATCCCATTGGCTTCAGCCCAGCTCTCCAGCCTGTCCAGATCCCTCTGTAGGGCCTCATTACCCCCAGGCAGATCCACATTTCCAGCCAATTTGGTGTCATCTGCGAATTTACTGAGGGTGCACTCGATGCCCTCATCGAGGTCATCAATAAAGATATTGAAGAGGACAGGCCCCAGCACCGACCCCTGGGGAACACCACTCACGACCGGTTGCCAGCTGGATTTGACTCCATTCACCACCACTCTCTGTGCCCGGCCCTCCAGCCAGCTCCTTACTTCATCTACGTTAGGAGTGTAAAACAGACACAGAACTGCTTTAATCTGTGCAGTAAAGCATCGTAACTTTGCAGGTAGAGTAAATATTATTTCTGGCATTCCTGTATGTTCCCAATGAATTACAGTGTTCAGCCACATGACCACTTCAATACGGGTAAGTAACTGAGCAGACTTACAAGTACTGAGTACTTTGAGTTTTCACAGTGTTTTAGCAAAATATTGTTCATAACAGCTGTTTCTGTAATTGTAACACACTACAGGAACTTAGCGTATTAAATGGCCTTCATGCTCACTCTGGCTTACGACTGAATGAAAAACTGACCTGTTGAAGATTTTTTTGTGATCTTATGAGGTGGCAGCAGGTATAATATGGAACCCAGATGTCAGTGAGGAGTGAGCTGTGCCTTCACATGGCTAGTTGTTGTCTGTCCTCCCATGCTCTAGTTTCTCTGATTAAGGGAGCTAAAGAAGGGAAGTGGGACTTTGGGTCTAAAAGAGGAAGGGAAATGTACATTGTTGCGCTTGCAAAACCATATCTCCAAAAAATGCCAAAATCAGACCTGGTCACTGTCAGACTTCCAAGCTCTGAAGGTCCAATTACTGTCCTGTTTGGGGTATTTTGAGAATACCTGAAAACTGGTGGTCAAAGCACAGCTAAATTGAAAACCTAGTTTTCTACTTGTGTAAGAACAATACTGTCTTTGTTGGTAAGAAGCACTTCTGAAACAGTATGTATTTTGAAAAAAAAAAAAAAAGTTTGTCAAATCTAGAAAATTCCTCTGTAACCTAAACCCTTTTACCAGTCTGAAAGTCAAAGTGCTGCCATAAGCTTTAGAAAACTTGTCCACCAATTTCATAAATATCAGCTCAGAAATCTAAAGGTTATAGGTTTGATGTGATACAAACTGAAATTAAAAGTGTGGTGCCTTGGTTTTTATCCTCTTGTTCTTAGTTCTGCCATTGTCAAATGAAAGCTGCTGCAGTAGTAATTAGCCCTAATGCTAATATTCGGAATGGTAGATAAGAGGATTAAGAATAAAAGACATTTTAAATAAAGGGTATGCTCATTCTATTTTTGGGTATTAAACACTTCATTTTGACTGACTGAATATATGCATCACTGGGAGACAGACAAAAGTCATAACAAAAAAAGTCCATGAATATGATATATTGCAGAATTGTAGTTGTTGCAAAGGAACCTCTACAGATCATCTAGTCCAGCCCCTTGCTAAAGCAGGCTCCCAAGAAAGTAGCTTACACTGCTTCAACCCGGGTGGGTTTTGAATATCACTAGAGAAGACTCCACAACCACTCTGGGCAGCCTGTCACCCTTACAGTAAAGGAGTTTGTCCTGATGTTTGTATGGAACTTCCTATGTTCCAGTCTGTGCCCATTGTTCTGTAGCTGGGTACCACTGAAGAGCCTTGCCCCATCCACTTGACTCCTGCACATTAAGTATTTATAAGCACTGGTCCCTTCTTAGTCTTCTCTTCTCTAGGCTGGACAGTCCCAGAAACACTGGACATTTAACATTAGAATCCAAAATAGATTCCGTTCTTTCAGTTTCTAACTGAAAATCTAATGCAATTTCCAACTTATGCACTCTGACATAAGACTGTATATTCTATGGTCAACCAACCATTGATTTAAAACTGAGTTTTGGACTATTATCTGTATCTATATCAAACACATTCATAAGTAGTGCTAATAAAAATTACATAGTGGACCACATATCTTGACATAATCAGTTTATCTTGAAAATAATGAAAAAATCCATGGAGTTAAAAAAAATATATAGAGGATGAGGACTAGGCATTTCAGTGAAAGAACAATGCTGTATTAAAAGAAAAAATAGAATCTTTGTCAATTATAACCTGCATTAAAAAAAAAGAAAGTGTATCTTGGCCTTGAAATTCCTCAGCTAAGCCTTTGAGCCTTTGAGCTTACCACAAGAGGGCTTGCTATGGAATTCCCAACCTCAGTGGTAATGTGCTAGGCAAGTCAGTGAAGACAAAACATTATAATGATGGCATTTCCTCTCATATAGCCTAAGCAAATGTCGTATCTGGGCATAATGCAGAGACTAAATTTTTAAACAACATAACCTTTGCTCCAATGGTGTTTGGAAAAGCTATGATAAAAGCAGTTCTTTTATCTTGCCTGAGATAGATTCAAATGGATGCTGTTGAAATACTCATAATAAGGCACTGCAGTTCAGCTTCCTGCACGTACAAAAAGCACACCAAAGAAGTAATTTCAATTGTGTTCAATTTAAAAAAGCCAATGAATTAATAAAAAAAATAAATAAATAAAGCTTACTGAAAGAGAAAACAGATGTTATGCTTACTGGTGGTAAAAAAAACATGTAGAAGCTTAGGAAAAAGGAATGGAGCACAAAAGAGAAAACACCTTTCCAGTATTACGTAAAACTCTGTAGTACCTTCCCTTTTGAATGCTGCCTGCTGTTCCTGTCCTTGCCTCTCAAAAATTACATGGGGGAACTAAAGAAGGGCAATTAAAGCTTGGAACTGCTTAAATTGATTTGGAGCTTTCAGCTTGCAAAACAGACAATGAAGGGGGATATGGCAGATATGTATAAAATCAGGAGAAACCTGGGAAAGTGCCTAGAAAATAAATGAATGGATGCCTGTCTTCTCACTGCATGGGAACAAGAGGATGGCCAATGAAATTAACAGATTTAAAATGAGCAAAGGAAATGTGGTTTGTTTTTTTTTCTCCTTCATAGTATGAGGAAATAGTGGCATTCACTGCCAGATGCAGCCAGTATCACAGAAACAGTCAAAAAGCAACAATACAAAGACAAAGAAGAAAGAATTGTGCAAGTCTATTAAATGTATTAAGAAACCCAGAATCAAGTGTTCCATACAATAGAGATTGCTGAAGTGGAGATGTATCTCTGCATGCCCTCCCTGTTCTTATATTACTGGCTTTAACATCTACTAAGGGGTTGTAGGAGACGGGTGCAGGGTACAGTTCCCTTTGGTTTGGCTCAGTACTGCTGCCCTCTTCCTCAGGTATCTCCTGGCTGCACTCAGAAAATGTGTGCATGCTCCCTGCCATCCCAGCACGAAGGCAGGAGGTCAGCTGAAGACAGCAGCACTAAAGCTAAGCTCTTTGCATGAGACCTAGCCAAAAGCCTTCATACAGACAGGCAGTGCAAAGTGAGTATTTAATTGCAGAAATGCCACCCTGCTTAATCTATCTCACTGCTGTGCCTGCTTGTCTCAGTGCTCCTATTTCCAAGTGCAGCTGAACACTGGAGATGGTCTAACCTAACCTACCTGACTTTGCTGCTGAAATGGCCTGGAAGCCACAGTTACAGCTTCCGAGTGTTCCCTGCCACTCCTAAGCTGTATGAAAAGGTCTCCCTGATCTGCCAAGAGTCAGATAAAATTACTGGGGAGGTTTGCCCTGGTGACAGAGAACAGATCAGGAAATCAAGAGGAGCACAAAAGACAAAAAATGAAGAGGCTAACACCGTTGTATTTTTTCTTAACCTGAGCTCACCTATCTCAGGAAGTAGTACAACTTTTATCGATAAAGTATTTGATGATGAAGCAATAGATCTGAACTTGTTTCCTCAGAAATGGTAAGCCCTTTGGGAAAGAAAAAATATTTTTTGGTGTAAGTACGGAAGCAGAAGAGTCATCACGCTTAAGAGGTAACACAGCTCAGATCTAGCAATGTTCCCTATACTGATATGAAAACATCAAATACGTGGCACAGGGTGGGACATTCCACTTTTATTCCTTCTGCAGGGAGAGAAAGAAGGGAAGTGAGGGGAAGGAGGGCTTTCTGCCAGATCTGAATCTCCGTCTTCACAGAATCATAGAATCATCTGAGTTGGAAAGGACTTTTGAAGGTCAATCTAGTCCAACTCCCCTGCAATGATCAGGGACATCTACAGCTAGATCAGGGTGCTCAGAGCCCCATCCAGCCTGAAGTACCTGGTCCAGCCTGAAACAATCAGGTTTTGTAGGAATGGCAGTATTTCAAAAGTTCCCAGAGCTTCACTGGTCTCCTTTAACAAACAAAAATTCTAGTCTAAAAATGTGTTACAAAATAATAAAGATGTTGCTGAGGAACTAGGAGATGATAGCAAGAACGAATAATCACACATGAGATGTGCCAGAGCCAAAAGCTTTTAATATGAATATTTCCAACTCAGATCTGAGACTCAGATTCTAAGCCCAGAATGAGATACACGTTTCTTTTCACACTTATTTTCAGAGTTGGATGAAACAATATCCGGCAACAAATACACCCCAACTTCTGCTTACTAAGCCCTCTCATTTAGATTGATTTGTCTGTACTGTTTACATAGCTTTCAGTTGCTGAAGTATCAGTCAAAATTGTGTGAGTCAGCCATAACAAAATGTAAAAGACAAATCTTGTTTTTCAGTCATTAGAACAGTAACTGCAAATGCTAAATCTCCTCATATTTCTTGTATGGCCACCAACTATTGATACTAAATTAAGAGGAAAGTAGCATGAAGTCCAATTATTGACATAAGGTGTACATTTGATATTTGATCACACACTGATCACAAATACGCATGAAAAACAAGTCATTGAAGTTGTACACAGAGTTTGTGTAAGCAAAATTGGCTAAACTTCTAATTATAATAATAAATGAGAATGTTCAATTATTTTTTTCAAAGGTGATAACTGCATTTGTTAATTTCTTGAGGCCCATTGCATATATCAAGAAGCAGCTTTCAAATTATTATTTACATAGCTCCAAAAGTAATGCCTCCTCATTATCTCTATGGAAACAACAGCTACAAAGAGTACAATAAGTCTGCTAAATAGAGCAAATTCTCAACTACAAAACACTATTATTCATCACAGTCACCATCATTAGCTATGCATTTTCACCAGCTATGAACAATATCCTGCATAATGCACTCATAAAAATCTTCATTAGTGGAGGTGACCCACTGCCACTGACACCACTGCTGAAATGCACCACCCACTGCCTCACTGTGCCCACATCCACTGGTTGATCTCCACAAATGTTCAGCAAGTGTCAATGAATGTCAATGGGTGCCATTCTTTCTGCATGGAGGAATCCAGTGACACACTTCCGCTTCATATGCACTTCCACATCAGATATCCCTCTGCTGCCATCTGTAACACAGCAACAAAATCTAAAGGAATGTTGGTGAGAAGGTTCAACTCCTACTGCCATACCACCAACATCCACCTCTGATGTCATAGTGCAACATAACAGAATGGGAGGCATTACTTTGGGAGCAGTCCTCACGTAATAAAGATGCCTTAACATCATCTAAGTGATAGTAAAAAGCTAACAAAAATGATATTTAAAAAATATATGAACAGTTCAACATAACAATGAAAAGAGATCTAAAAACTGTATCTCCATCTGTAGTGGCCCATAGAATGCAAGCCCTGGGACAGTAGGATTCAGTCTTCTCTAAACTGCAGAGAATTGAGCATTCTTTGGATGCAATTTTAAGTGCATGTTTTTGGCAAGCTCCAGAAGACAGAAGAAATGAAAAGCTGTGACTTTAATATTACGTAGAGTAGCCCCAACACACTGGCAGCATAATCAGCAGGGAAAGATTATCAGCAGCTTGTGGTCTCATAAACTTTGCAATAAATGTTCAGTATAAATGAGGTGGTGAATGAGTTGCAGACACCTTCTTTTTAGGTTATGACATCTGTGTACAACAGATTTTGAATATTTCTTAAATGAGGGCTTCATGGACCTTATGAACTCTGTGTAGGCCTCCAGGGGCCAACCATGTGACATTACCATGCCCTCACTTCACTGCTCTGTCAGATCCACACACTGCTTTACCAGGGAAGTAGACAGGATTGATTTGGTTTTGTAAATACTTGTGGTTCAATCAATCAGCACATTCACATGATATTATTTTATTCTAATTTTTCTAGTTACCTATGCATGGCATCTAGACCATTCTTTAGGATGCCATAAAACTTGCTCTGCAGTGCAAATGTAGAATAATTTAAAACTGTTGAAGCTTTCTCTTGAAATTCTTGCAACCACCTTATAAGATTCCCGAAGAGGAAAACAGTACATAGACATTGTTAAAATATAATTAGTGATGTATTTTAACAAAATTCAAGACAATTATCACCTCCTTGAGGAAGTCTTACAAACTTCTTTTCACCTACTCACCCTGAGTAATTTATTTTGACAGCTGACTAGACTATAATTAGGGCTTTTTTAATCACCGCTGTAAGGTTGAGTGAGTGGATTTTTGTTCTTGGGTTCATACATTTTCATGATGGTTTTGCAGTGCTGTTTGATGGATCAAAGTTGCCTGGTGTTCATGCTAAAGTGGGATTCAAAAATAAAACCTTCTAAACTGTTCTCATTTTAGATTCTCAATTATATTATTTTTGCTCAAGATGATTGTGATATTGAGAGGTCAGAAAAAGTAGACCTCTCAAAATTTAAGAAAACAAAAATTATTATTAAGTGTTCTCTGATTACATTTTTGAACACATCTCTAAACTTCTTCGCTGTTCTTGCTTTACAGTTAAACTTTGCAGCTAACCTTCAGTTTCTATATGTTCAGCCAGTGACTGAAGATTCCAGAGAAGTCTTTCCCTACTTTTTCCAGCTAAGCTTTTGAATCCAGGTTGTTTAGTTTTCTGGCCCTTGCTGATACATTAACATCTGAGTTAAAAATTAAAAGTAAAATTTATTTACTTTTGGTGTTGTGTCAGAATTAGTAATACATGATACATGGAAATAATTCCCTACTTGTTGGATACATAGAACCTCAGGACTACTTTTTATAAAATCTGTTTTTCATCCTTGCTATTTTCTTACTGTTTTGGGATTTTGCTAGGGCCAACGCTACCCTAAAGGAATAGTGGGCATGGCGTTAATGGAGTGACAGCTGCACTAGACGATATTAGAGGTCTTTTCCAACCACAATGATTCTATGGCTTCAGGATCTTCCAGAAATCTCAGGGTTCTGCTACAACAGACAGGCAGTGTTAAGAAAATGTTGTTCTTACATCACCAATGCATTCCCTACAAATGCTTGAACAAGAGCTCACCAGCTGTTTTCCAGAGACAGGGAGATTTTGGATGACTTGTGTTGCTGTGACTCTTCCCCAGGCAGCATTCTCATTTAGGCTGGTCTCTGCAGCTTCTGCTAACAGACATTAGGCAGATATGCTAACTTCTGTGTCAACTAATGACATTTTAATAACTGGCTTCAGGATTGTCTATTCATCTACATTAAAATTAAATCACTAATTATACTGCGGATTTTTGCCCAAGAGTGTTCTGGCCGCCAGTGAATGCAATAGCAGAGGAAGTTTCTAAATTCACAAATACAGGAGCAGATAGCCAGGCTGTCAAACTTTCCAACATCACAGATGAGCTCATCTTCTCTTGCTCCAGGACCTCAGCTGTTCCCAGTAAGAACTATTTTTTTCCAGACAGACTGGGAAAAGGCTGTTGAAGTAAGAATATGTGAGATTGCTTCTGTTTCCTATTTAGTTTTGTTTTTTTTTTTTCATGAAGAATATTAGTAGCAAATCAATTCTTATAAAACTGATGCAGTATGTTATATCTGTATAGGAGGTGGTCTGAATCAAATCAGATTTTCAGAAATTTTGAAGACATCCAAATTAAGACATACAGAATTAATATGCATTTAAAAATACACATTTTCCTTGGGGAAGTTACTTTGTGCTTCACTCTTTTTTGGAGATTTCAGACTCCAAACTTTTCTCTATCTTTGCTTCCAGATTTCTTCCATTTCATATAGCTTTTTTTCTTTTAGCTATTTTTTTTTTCTTAAGTACTAGAGTGGTTTTATCCTAGAAATATTCAGCATTCCTCATTTGTTACTGAATCTTTTAGCTATTAGCAGTCTCATATATGAATTTAGGCACATAACGTTATGTCTAGAAGTACAAGAATCAAGGAGAAAGAACAATTTCACTTTTAAAGAATAGATACTGCTTGAACTGTTTTCATCACTCCTTTAATTTCTTCCAAGTCCAAGCCAGGTGAATAAAAATAGCTCTCTTGAACACAAAATCTTTTGCCGTTGGGAAATAACTGTTCTCTCATCAGACCTTAGAATCCTGTGGATTGAAGGTGGAAATACATTTCAGATAAAGCAGCTATAAACTATCCTGTGTTAAATTCAGGTGGAGGTGGCTATGGGAAAGGAAGAGGCTTGCTCCACAAAGATTAAGGTCCTGACCTTCTTTCTCCAAGATATTCTTCAAGTCTGTATTTCCCTCTGAGCAGCAGAATAAATCAATTTTAAATAATGGCCTAGAAGGGAGATGATTGTTTATCAGATGCTGTGCACACTGCACATCATCATACATCTCCCAGCTGCCAGGAAATATAAAGAGACCTTTAGCTCTCAAGTTTTGATTTTACACTGAGTGTAACAGAAGTGAAAGATTAAATAACATTCCTTAAAAGGCTACTCTAACTTATTTAAGGAACTTTACAAACATGAATCACAGAAGTATGAATGCAGAACACTGGAACAAGACTGTGCAACAATTCAGCTTGATAAATATATTAGTAACTATTTTACTGTATATTATACATTTTAAATGAATCCCATCACCCGACGTCACCCTTCAAAGAATGACACTAAAGTTAATCTGAAACTTCCACCTTCTCATGAAAGAGATTGCTAAAAAATGTATTTTGTTGATGTCTCACAGTGCTGACTACCTTAACTGTCTTTTGACTGAAACAGTATGCTAGAATAATTCTCCTCAAGTTGGACTAGTCCTGTATTTCCCTTTTTATAGGGAAATAATTTTACAGGCCTATTTTATAAGGATATATTTACAGTTTCACAGTAGCATTTTAATGGATTTATGGTTGGAAACCTGTTGATTCCGGTTCCCTTTTGACAATCTCAGTGAGGCACTGTAGGCTGTTTGACATTTTCTTCAAACTTTCTTCTTCCAGAAAGAATATATCCCTGTAATTTTTGTATTCATTCATTTAAGCTGCTACAGGAAAACTCTGTCTTGTCAGTTAGAGAGGTATGCAGGAAATCTTTGTCTTAATTGCCTAAGAAGGCATCTGCAGATTGTCCAAGATAGACTTCTTGCACACACAAATTAGAACCAAGCAAATTAATGTTAGGCTTTGATGCGATAGATATTTCCTGGTGTCATTTCATCACATGGTTAAAGAAGAACTAAGTAGGGAAGGAAGCAATCATGGATTGTTGGAGTGAGTCCAGAGGAGGGCTATGAGGATGCTCACAGGGCTGGAGCACCTGTCCTGTGAAGGAAGGTTGAGGAGTTAGGCTTGTTCAGAAGTCTCTGGGGAGACTCCATTGTGGCCTTCCAGTAGCAAAAGGGGGCCAAGAGGATAGGGATAGGGACTTTTTATCAGGGAGTGTAGTAATAGGACCAAAGGTAACAGCTTTAAACTAAAGCGGTGAGATTTAGATTACATATGGAAGAAATTCTCCCTTTGAGAGTCATGAGGCATAGTTTGCCCATAGAAGCTTTGGATCCATGTGTGATCATGGAAGTAGTTTCAATGCCAGGTTGGGTGGGGCTCTGGGCAACCTAATCTAGAAAGAGGTGTCCCTACCGATGGCAGAGCAGTTGGAAGTAGGTGGTGCTTAAACATCCTTTCCAACCCCAACGATTCTATGATTCTATGATTTTCTAATGAATGAAGATGGCCCACTTGAGTCTTCTCATTCCTAAACTATATAATTGGGCCATTTCTAGGTTTTTCTTCATTAAATACCTGAAATAAGATTCACAATGTCATTCTTCCCAGCAGAATGGAGGATAACTTTCAATCAGGTACAGCACACTGAGGATCGCAATGTGAGATCCTAAATAAGCCCTTGTTGCTTCAGCTACGAGATTTCAGCTACAAGAACCGCTTTCTGTCATCTTTGAGAAGTCTTGGAGGACAGGGGAGGTGCCTGAAGACTGGAAGATAGCCAACGTCACCCCGGTCTTCAAAAAAGGCAAGAAGGAAGACCCAGGCAATTATAGGCCAGTCAGCCTCACCTCTGTCCCTGGAAAGGTGATGGAACAGCTTGTACTGGATGTCATCTCCAGACAACTGGAAGAAAAGGAGGTTATCAGGAGTAGTCAGCACGGGTTCACAAGGGGGAGGTCGTGCTTGACCAACCTGGTAGCCTTCTATGATGTTGTCTCTGGCTGGGTGGATAGGGGGAGAGCAGTGGATGTAGTCTACCTTGATTGCAGCAAGGCATTTGATACTGTCCCCCACGACATCCTTATAACAAAGCTGAGGAAGTGTGGGATAGATGAGTGGACAGTGAGGTGGGTTGAGAACTGGCTGACTGGCAGAGCGCAGACGGTCGTTGGTGGTGGTGCAGAGTCTGGTTGGAGGCCTGTAACCAGTGGTGTTCCTCAGGGGTCTGTGCTGGGTCCGGTCTTGTTCAACATCTTCATCAATGACCTTGATGAGGGGATAATGGCCACCCTCAGCAAGTTTGCTGATGATACGAAGTTGGGAGGATTGGCTGACACGCCTGAAGGCTGTGTTGCCATTCAGCGAGACCTGGACAGGCTGGAGAGCTGAGCAGTAAGAAACCGGATGAGGTTTAACAAAAGCAAGTGTAGAGTCTTGCATCTGGGGAGGAATAATTCCATGCACCAGTACAGGTTGGGGGATGACCTGCTGGAGGGGAGCTCTGCGGAAAGGGACCTGGGTGTCCTGGTGGACGACAGGTTGGCCATGAGCCAGCAGTGTGCCCTTGTGGCCAAAAAAAGGCCAATGGCTTACTGGGGTGCATTAAAAAGAGCGTGGCCAGCAGGTCGAGGGAGGTGATCCTCCCCCTCTACTCTGCCCTGGTGAGGCCTCATCTGGAGTACTGCGTCCAGTTCTGGGCTCCCCAGTACAAAAAAGACAGGGATCTCTTGGAAAGAGTCCAGCGAAGGGCCACGAAGATGGTGAAGGGCCTGGAGCATCTCCCCTATGAGGAAAGGCTGAGTGAACTGGGTCTGTTCAGCCTTGAGAAAAGAAGACTGAGAGGGGACCTGATCCAGGTCTATAAATATCTAAGGTGTGGGGGGCAGAATGGCGAGGCCAGACTGTTTTCAGCAATGTGTAGAGACAGGACAAGGGGGAACAACCAGAAAGTGCAGCATAGGAAGTTCCGCACAAATGTGCGCAAGAACTTCTTTACAGTGA
The DNA here is from genome assembly GCF_019238085.1 of Lagopus leucura. Classification (NCBI taxonomy): domain Eukaryota; kingdom Metazoa; phylum Chordata; class Aves; order Galliformes; family Phasianidae; genus Lagopus; species Lagopus leucura. The sequence continues at coordinate 11,001,815 of NW_024962265.1, read as the reverse complement.
GGTGACGGAGCACTGGAACAGGCTGCCCAGGGAGGTGGTGGAGTCTCCTTCTCTGGAGATGTTCAAGACCTGCCTGGATGCCTACCTGTGCGACCTGCTGTAGGGAACCTGCTTTGGCAGGGGGGTTGGACTCGATGATCTCTGGAGGTCCCTTCCAACCCCTACAATTCTGTGATTCTGTGATTCTGTGAGATCACCAGGAAACTGGCCTCAAGATTATCAAGAAAGTACCACAGCCACAAGAGTACGTGCTCTTTGTCATATGTCACAATTAATTTTACACATTATCTGGGCATGAATAAGATTGCTGTGGAAATGTGTAGTATCTAGGTGCTTCCCACTCATTTCTTGGCCATGATGGTATTCAGGCACAAATAGACACTATGGTCCCGAGGCCAAAGATCTCTGCGCACAAAGAACAGGAGAAATGCAGAAGTTGTCAGTGCAGACTAAGTTAATTGTCACTGGAGTCGATGATCCAAATTTTGTACTTAATTTATGCTAGAAATCTACAAAGCAAATAGATTTTTCCCTAGTGAAAGCTGATAAGCAGTGGAAACAAGAGATGTTAAAACACAACCACACCGTTCAGTTTGTCTCTCTGAGACAACATCTAACAGTTGCCTGAAGGTGGTTAGACAAATAGTTAAAAACAGAGTAAACAAGCTATTGTTTACCAGGTTGACTGTTTAAAAATTTCAACTAAAGGGGGAGGGGAAAAAAAAAAAAAAAGCAACAGCTGAAAAATCTGTCCTATATCTTTTTTTTGTTCTCTATCAAGGACAGCCAAATGTTTTTGATGTGTGGTCTGCACAGTCATTACAGATTGAAGCCAACATGCACAACTGTCCAAGTGTTTCTTATCTCTCTCTTTCCCATTGACACACTGTGTTGCCCTAGGCTACTTTTTGTTGGCTGTCCTTGTTTTGCTTGGTTGTTTCATTCCTGATCCTCAAATCCCGTTCTGGGGTAAAAGACTTTTCTACTTAGTCATGGATACCTCTTGACTCTGCCCTGTGAGCCAGTGAAGCAACAAAGGGAATTAAATGCAAAAACATCTGTCTCTGTCTGTCTTTAGCTTTTGAACACTGCAGCTGATAAAAATTCTCTGATAATGCTCAGTCAGGTCCTACAAAAAAGACAAAAGGTTATTCTTGAAAATAAAAACCACATCAGTTAGGTATATGTAAATTCTTTCCTTAAAATATGCATCTGCGAGAGAAGCAATCTGTAAGATTTCTATAGTTTAAATACTGATGCAATTATAGACATTCCTGCTGTGAAAAAAATCATAATCTCAAATTCTAAGTATATCAAAAGGATGATTGTTTCATTTATAGCAAAACCTATGTGGAAGATCTGTATTTACTAGAACCTTTATACTTTCACAAGACTACTCCCTTACAGATACAGATATCAAAGACCCAATCCTCTTTCCACATGAGCGCAACTCAAATACTTCCAGTGATGTTAATAGATTTACAGTGTTATGAAAACGATGCAAAGTTCAAGCGTTTAAGAAATGCAGTTCTGTGAAACAGAGGTTTTTTTTTTTTTTTTTTTTTTTTTTTTTTTTTTTTTTTGTGATACTTGAGTGATTACTTGTGACAGAATTCACCATATTTACTCTTGTAAATGGCAAATAATTTCTCTTTAACTTTCATTCTGGAAAGAAAATGGCTCAGGAAGAGTCACAAAGTAATAACAACCTTGAACACTTACACAACGTTTCACATTTCAAACTGCTTCGGAAGTATAAACCAATTAAGTTGTCTTTATGATTTATGCTAAGGGAGACAAGAAATATATAAACAAAGTCAAACTGAGATGCAGGGCTTCAGACTACAGCTCTGTGAATTACAAATCACAGAAACAGCTTAGGGATGTAGAGTACAGGGGACTGGGCTAATGCTAGGAAGTGGAAGATAAAACCAGGCAACAGACTGTGTAATAGCTAGTATGTTATAGTTTAGTTGGTGGTATATGGTCACTTCTTTCCATATGCAAGAGAGAACACATAAGTATGCTACTTGGCTAAATAAGCATTATCAGCTGTGTCTTTCATCACTACAAACATCTATCACTCATTAGCTCATTAATGACTTTCTGGAGATATCTGATTTACAATGCAATCACCCCTAGTAGTTCTGTCTAAATTGATAACCAAAGGGCAATTAAAATCAGTGCCCATACCAGACCATTAGGTGATTTAAGGAGGAATAGCTGTGCTACTGGTTCCTTTTAAAAGTACACTGTTAACATTAGGAGCATAAATGTTAATTAGAGTAATGACTTTATTCAGCAATTTCTTTTCTACAAGGCCATTTGGATCAGAATCCAGCTCCTCTGTTTGAAAGGGCAAGTTCTTTTTAATTAGGACAGCTACTCCATTGGCACCAGTTACAAATGTGGAAAGAGATAAAGGTCTAACCCACTAGGATTTTTCCATCTTTTTCTTTCTGTGTAGCATTCACTATTATTGAAAAAATCAGTTGTACGCAGAAAAAAAACTATAAAGTCTTCATTCTTTTAATGTTAATGTACAACTTTTACAAACATTTTTTTTTGCAGCCCAGATATTCTCATATGGTCATTTTTGAGATACATTCTCCTCCTTGCATGCTTGAGTGGGCAGAGCAGGAGCTCCAGGTCATTGCTATTCCACTGGATGATCCCCTTAAGGCAGGGGTCTGTGCCAGAGTGAGACTAGTTAAGAAAAAGCTTCAAAGACTATTTAATTTCAAGCCTGGTCTGCTTTTGTGCATCTCTCACCCTTCAATCATGCTCTGACCCTGTCTACGCACAAGCATGCAACTGAGAGAGGACAGGCTGCTCTTGGCAACAGTAATGCCCAGTGCCTTGCCCAGTGCTGACCTAAGCTTCAAAGGAAGGGAGTTCTGATTTGAACATGGAAAAATCCACACAGGAACAAAGAGATGTGACAAAAACATGTAGGGTGGGGAAAGAGAAGAAGAGAACACACCTCTGCCCTGATAAGGCAGGAAACCTTTTTCTTCATCATTCTTGCCTGGACCGGAATAGCCTTACAAACTTTCTGAAGACCATTGCCACCTTTCCCTCTAAAGAGTCAGGATGCATTATTACAAAGCAGTCTGGCTTCCCACCAATTCAGTGCCTCTCAGTATTTCTTAACTCTGCCCTTTTAAATGCATATGCTCTGGGCATATTCAGTTACAGCTATTAGTGCTAGAGGATAGGCTTGAGTCATCACTCTCATAAAGGTGTCAAACAAGTAATGGTCAGAAAAGAAGGGATGAGTCCATCAATGCATAACAGGATTTGTTTATAAAGGTACCATTTTTAATGGGTACTGGTGATACTGGAGTGAAAGACAAAGAACAGGCTAGTATTCATGATGGAGGGCACTGAAGAGACTTCATTTGCCAGAGCAGAAGGACGCAAAAGGAGACCTCAGAAAGGCTCTGAAGCACCCTGTTGCTGCGGAGAGAGGACCCATGGGTCACAACTCTGACTCTGAAAGAGTTAAGGATAAGGACTAGATATGGCTGGAGCTAGACACGTAGTCATCAGCTGACTGATGGGAACCAAGTCCTTCTGGACACAAGGACCCGGAAGAATCACTGATTCCAATCCCTAGCTCCATACAGGAACACTCAAAAATCAGACCATGTGTCTGAGAGCAGTGTCCAAACGCTCCTTGAACTCCAGCAGCTCCGCGCCGTGCCCACAGCCCTGGGCAGCCCGTTCCGCGCCCACCGCCCCCTGGTGCAGAGCCTTTCCCGAGCCCCTTTTCCCGCCCCTCCCCTGACGCAGCTCCATGTCGTTCCGTCGGGCCCTGTCGCTGTCACACAGAGCAGAGCTCAGCGCTGCCCCTCCGCTCCCTGTGAGGAGGTGCAGCCATCAGGCCTCCCCTCGGCTCCTCTGCTCTGGGCTGAGCAAACACAGGGACTTCAGCCGCTCTTCTTTTGCTCCTCTAGTGCTGGTCTACAAACTTGTGGCCAAATTATGTGTGCAAAAGCATGATGTGTAGACCCCCACAGAAAACAGCAGAGTCTGTTCTCCACATCAGAAAATAAGGCGACTCATGCAGCCAGATGTGTGCAGGTGGACACACACACACGTTCACACTTACACACGGTGCTTTGGCACACACAGAGTAGATTTCTCATGCACTCACGTGAGTAAAAGCGTTGAAGGCAGTTTTTAGTTTGTCCCTGACCTGGTCAGCATGTCAGTGGGAATATGCAGCTATATATTTAATTTATTTAATCCTATAATTGACAACAGAAATTAGTATTTATAACAACAGTGTAGTCTTTCTTCTTGCTTATGACCAGCTCTTATTCGGACTGTTTGACTTGTTTGTGCTAAGCACAACAGCCCAAAATAGTAGAAATAAGTTATCCATATGAAGTGGGCCAAATCCTGCTCAGTTCTGCTCCGTGATGTTATTGAGGACAGTTGTTGCAGCCGAATTTGAACCAGTATGCCTAAACTGGAAAGCTTACTGCACTACAGATTTGCTGTGTTGAAGCTACAAGGGTCAGCACACTGACACAGTGAATGCAGGTAATAAGCCTGAGAGGGCACTTTACACTTTTCAGCCAAAATGTATAGTAAATGAGAGGAATATGTAACTATTACTATGAAATAATTCAGTGGTGTAAGCCTTGCTTTATGTGGTTCACAGTGTCAGAAAATCAAAGGTTACAAAGGCATGGAGAATGTATAGGAATGAGATCCTCAGAAGAAAGGCAAGATGGTGATTACTGAGCAGGCTGCAAGGAAAAACTTACAGAGCTACTGTCTGTTCTGATTTTTTAGCTGTGTGTCCCACATTAAAAGTGCCATTCAGAATGATCCGAAAAGTCGCTGCTGTGCACCATTAAAGTGCTATGTTAGCAGCTACTTCACTAGTAGCTCCCTACTACAAAGCTTTTGTATTTCCTTTGGAAACGCTGAATTTCTATGCACGTTTTCTGTCCAGGAGAACTAAATTTACAGCTTTTACAGACGGCATTGACACTATATTCACTAACCTTGCTCAGCAAGACCTATTTCTGTGTAAAGTTCCCAAAATAGCTTTTGGACTGCAGCAGTGTCGCAGGTCTGGAACAAAAAACCTGAGGCTAGTGGAAGTTGTACCTGACCCCCATTCCTCATCATTACCGTGTTACTGAAGCATCATTCTTATTGATAGTTCATGCGAGTGCTTCTAGCTGATTTTGTCTGAAGCAGACTGTAGGGCTGTCAAGTATAAACTACTCTGCTGGCAGATAAATAAGAACTATGAGAAGGAGAGGGGTAGGAGAAGGCAACTGAGCTGCCAAGGTGTACAGATCCTCCACCAGTGCATCTGCTTCCAGGGAGAATGTCTGTCAATGCCTCAGCAAAGCAGTGAAATCCATCTGTCATACTGACATAAGTAATTTAACTCAAACACTGCAAAATAAAAGATGCAAGTGTCTTTTAACCCATTAGGTCTTTTTTGGCTTTACCACTACCCTCACATACAAATCTTTCATATTCTACCTCTAAGCCTTCTTTAAGTTTCTTGCAAAGTTTCAGTTAAAACTCAGTCATTGACTTTATTTGAAGAAATTGAGGTGTGGATTTCTGTGAGTATAGATATTTCTTTTACCCATATTTTATGACATATTTTATAAATTGCCACACTGATTAATCATCAGACTGTACATTTTAAGATCAATGAAGGTCTAATTTTTTTAAGTTCTTTTTAAAAATATTTATCTTCTATTTAGACTTTTGGCTAGGAAATGTCTTCAGGGAAGATTTTTAGTGAAATCTAACTCATTTGCTATCTATGTATATGTCAGTCACTGAGAACATCAAATAGCAGGTTATACACACTAATAGCCTCTTGTCATTTTCATCTCCCTTTTTTTTTTTAACCTCTCCAGACGTAACTCGCATTAAATGGAACTGAAAAGTTAACATGCAGAACTATTTTCAAAGAGGAAAGCCAGCAGGTATTTCTCATTCAAATGATTACATTTTGATTTAATTTAAAAATAAAAATAAAAATTGTTGAACTGAAAACATTTTTTTTGGGGGGGGGAAAGAAAAACAGTGAGATACTGTTTTATCAAATCTGTCCCTAAGATAAAACCCTAGCACAGGAGGGAGACTGACTTTTTACGGGGGCAGATAGTCACAAGACAAAGTGGAACAATTTTAAACTAAAAGGTAAATATAGTTTAGATATTAGGAGGAAATTTTTACTCAGAGAGCACTGAGGAGAGGCACAGCTGTGGATGCCCCATCCCTGGAGATGTTCAAAGATGTTGGATGGGGCCCTGGGCAGCCTGGCCTATTGGAAGGTACCAACAGCAGGGAGTTCAGAACTGGATGATCTTCAACGTACCTTGCAATCCAAGCCATTGTATGATTCTTTATCTTTTCCCCCTAGTAATTGTTCTTTCTAACTCAATCAGATTACAGCTTCTTAGCTGTTTTATTACTAAACAGTAATAATTGAGTAAACCTTCTATCAATACCCATAGAACTAATAATTAGTATTTTATCTCCTATAGCATTTTCTAATACTTTCAAACTCCCTTCCAAGTATTTGCCAATTCAGTCTCAGAACATTGCTCTAAATTAAGAATTGTAGCAAATGTGTTATAAAATACACTTGAAATTAAGAACAATATTTAAGATTTTTGTCCACTCATGCTTTGAAACACACAATTATTTCCTATACACAAAATGAACCCTTATTTTTAAAACACTGATACTTATTTAAGCTGACTGCAAGGGAAACAATTTGTGGCTAATGAAGCTCTTTACAGAGCGGAGCAGAGAAAACCAGAGGGAGCTTTTTGCTGGATGAAGAGGCCAATGCGTTGCACAGTAACAATCTATCAGAAGCCTCTGGCACTGCTGTTGTGGTGGGGAGGTGCCACACTGATAATTCTATTTGGCATTATAAAAGCAGATAGTGCTCCAGTGTTCTTTGGGACATAGGATGCAGATTTTAATTGGACTTTTTACATTTATAGAATAAACAGACGGTATGTCCTTTTGAGAGTCTTGTTATGGAGTTGCTAAGCAGCCAAAATCTGATGTGCATGTGTCCCATGTGCTGTGCAGAACCTAAGCAGAGCACCCACATCATCTCTGGGTGCGTTTGTACCTGCACAGGCTCCCAGCACACAGCAGTGCCCCCAGATGCTGCCTGTATGCCACTGGACATGCCTGTGCCTCACTTTGCCTCGTGGGAGTAGCTCTTTAACCATGCCCTCCCACCTCTAGTGTCACACTGGCAGCAGCACGTTGGGAATGCCAAAACTATTATATGGCCCCATCTGCTGTGAGTGCTGAGAGTGCCAGAAATAGATTCACTCATGATGCTGTGCAACATAGCATCACAACTTCCGATCTGTGTTTGGAAAGAAAAAGGACTCCTATTATGGGACTGCTCCAGCTCTGACCTTGCCCAAGGTGTTTGCATTTGTCACTGCTGGGGATACACTGATGTGATGATGCACCTTCAAAGCAGGGCTCTGCAGAAGTTACTGCAATCTGAAATAAGCTACTTTTTCCCTCTAGAAATTATATTAGTTACTAAGAAGGGATAGCAACCAGGTTCTCAGATTGTAAAATAACATGGTACCTTTGTGGACACATCCTCCTGTGAACATCCTGAATTAATTGCTATTCAAATTATTGCCTGTCATTTAGGAAACAAATCCAGTCTTAACTTTAAAAATTTAATACATGGTAACCATATCTAATTACTTGCCTCCATTGCTAAAAACATGTGCTTTACGTCTAACTGAGCAGGTTCTAGTTACAACCAGTGGAGCTTATATGCTGGCTGTGAGACTGGAGAACTATCTATTACTTGATATCTATTTCTGCAAACACCATGGAAGTACTTGCAAAATGTGACAAAGTCACCCCTTCAGATTCATTTTGCTAAGCTAGACAGATTGAGGTCTGAGCAGCCCACATAAATCACATTTCCTACTCCTATAATATTTTTCATGAACTCTCTCCCCTGATTTGTCATCTTCCTGCTTAAACTGTGTGCACCACAACTGGGCAGAGACAGCCAGGACAATTTAAACAGTTTCATACACAAAGGTTATTTATCCTCCCAAGTCCTGCTGGTTTAATTCTCTGCTCTACAATCACCTTATATCTTTGCCCTGATACCAAAGCACTTTCAGTTAATATATTTTTCTATGCTCTTACACCTTTTAGGTGTCACAAATTATAAGAAAAATAAAAGACGACCCATGTAAGTGTGCCCCAGACTTTACCTTCATAAAAACAAGCAAGCAAAAACACACAAAAACCCCAAGTAAACCCTTCACCATTTACCTAGATAATCTAACTCATGTGTTGTCTGTCCTTTACCATCTACACTCTCTGCTCAATAAAACGTCTATTTACAGATGTTTCAGTCTTGGCTTCTGAGATTGAGTAGCACAAGATTCAGTTAAACACATGCTGAAATCATACTGAAAGTTATGTCCTTTGTCTATCACCTTCTATAGGAAAACACTGTTTTTAGACACTATTTAATAACTACAGATGCATAAGAAAGATGTCTCTGGGGCGGTGTTGCACGGAAGGAGCTGTGAGAATAAAACAAATTAATCTCAGCAGTGATAAGCCAAAGCAAATAGACAAATATTTTTTGAATCATTTATTTTGTAATAAGTCCTTACCACTGAGAAACCTGCAGAGCGTTGGATGTACAAAAGTTAAGGTAGCAGGGAGACCTATGTCAAAACCTGAGAAAACAATGAAAGGTGGATATGTACAGGAGTGTGGATTCCATCCTGTTACTGACAGCTGCTGCATGACAAGCTATTGGTGCAAAAATGATACATGAGTGATATTAGCTACCTCTACAGTTTTGTAACTTTTCATGAAGAATGAATGATATACAATATATTGAATCCATCCCAGACGGTTGACACATTATAACCTTGACTGTGTAAGCACAAAGTCAAAATTCAACTAATTTGTCATTAAATGATGAAAATATAATCCTTTACATTCACTTTAATAACCCCTTTTCATATGTTCAAGAAAGAGGTATGTTCTTATCAAGGCTTTTATCAACACTCGCATTAAAGAAACTCCCTAGATATTTTGGTTTCTAGCTAGGCTCCCACAGTAATCTGTTTTTCATCTGTGACTTATTATATAATCTGTAGAGCATGTAGCTACGCTTAGAATCAAAGGATCAGGGGATAATTCAGATGGGCTTGGACCTCAGAAGGTTGCTATGTCCAACCTTCTGCTCAAAGAGGAGTGACCTGTTGAGTCAGACCAAGCAGTTCTGGGCTTTATTGAACTGACTCTTGAAAACATCCAAGGACACAGACTGTACAATCTCCCTGGGCAGCCTACTCCACCTTCTGATGCCCTTGTGGTGAAAGTTTCACCATCTATCCAGATCTATAGCTATGCTCAGGTTCATAAAGCCCAGAATACATTTGGCCATCTGGATCCCTCAGAAGTCTTGCTCTCAAGCGTACTGACTATTCTTTCTGTTCGGTATTATCTGAAACCATGATGACAGTGCCAGGATAAACTTCTCATTTGTCACTGGCATCCATGTAGAATGCAGACAGTTAACCACTAGGCTCTGCAGCCCACTGTTCAACCAGCTTTTTACCCATCTATGTGTATGATGCCATTACATGCTTACACATTTGGTTACAGTCACAGTATATGGCACAATGGAAGAAAGATTAGAGTCAAATTTGTAGTTCTCATGATCTGATGAAAGCTAAACTAATGGACAGCTTGTATTTGATTAATGTGACTTGATGATGAAGGCAGCTTCTTGTATTTTGCTGAGAATTTACCATGTCAAAGAAATAAGCGTATCTGAAAAAACTAGTTTTCACAAAATGTCTGAAAAACATGTGAGTATTGTAACCGATTCTGATACTTGTTCATGAATAACTGGCTTCCATGTCTCTATTATGAATGGGCAATGGAAAGAGGAACATGAGTAGATGAATAAAACAGTGTGAAGACAAGCATCGAAGTTAGGAATCTATTTGATTTTATTTATGAATAATTGGAATCCCCACTCACTAAAAAACATCTTATGCATTGTAGTATTGCAAAGGATCACTCAAAACTTGTTATTTCTTTAGTACTATTCATCTTCCAGGTGCTTTAATGATTAGAACATCACAAATGAGAAACATATATATATATATGTATATATACACATATAGTATTACTTAGTTCAGCCCCCGCCAGTGCAGAAGTTTTTCTTGCCTTTGTCCTACATGCTCGTGTAAAAGGTCCCTTTAGGTACTTGAAAGTCACCGTAACATAACTCCTGAACCTCTTCTTTTTCAGGCTGAACAAGCCCAGCTCTCTCATCCTTTCTTCGAAGGAGCTTCAGCACTCTGATCATCTTATGCCTCTCTTCTGGATCCACTCTAACAGCTTCATGTTATTCTTATGCTGGGGTCCCCAGATCTGGATGCAGTACTTGAAGTGGGGTCTCACAAGAGTTTTTTCTCTGAGAAAAGCCCAAAGGCACCTCATATGGGGAACGTGGCACAGCAAACACAGTGCAGTACAAATACTTAGCCTTGCAAACCCATGCCACCACCAAAATAGGTCTGCTAAAATACTAAGCTTGACCAATGAGCTTTTCATTTTTTCTCTGTCATTTCTAAATTCATGATTATTACTCTTCACTAAAACACATATGTGGTTTTCTTTGAAAAAAAAAAAAAAAGGGTTTTGAAGGGCAGAATAGTTAAAAACTAATCAGACTAAGTCAGGAAAACTTTATAGGCAGGAGAGAGCAAGGTTGCACAGATATGAGCAGAGGACAACTCTGGAGGATGACTATGGAAAGAGTGAAACATTCCTTACCAATCCAGACAGATATTTTCTATTTTGCTTATTTTAACTGGTGACACGCCACAAAGATGCACATACAGAAAGAAGAAGTGGAGATTATATAAAATATGTCCAGAGATATCCACAAGTCTGTCTTACTCGTCATCTTCAGTATTCCCTTCAAAATGCATCAGACGTTTAAAAAGCATTTAAACTCACAGGTCATTCAAATGGCTTTTCAAGTGCTTTATACAACCCTTTTTCAACCTAAAATGGAAGTCTAAGATTTCATTAATTCTGTTTTTCATCCCTGATGGCTTTCTCTGTAGCTGTCTGTTTGCAAGACAGGCTCAAAACAACAGTAGTGTCCCATGCACTGAAATAAAAAGAAAGGTTTCCTTAGCAACAATATTGACAAAAAAGCTCTCATGATTTTCTCCCTCACTTCTGTGTCTTCTTAATAGCTTGAATAATCCAAATAGTGGGGAAAGGCAACATGCATTTGATCTTAATGAACTGCAATGGCTAGAGACAGCATGAAAGCAAGCAAAGGTATCTGAGCTATTTATAAACTAGTGGATCAGATGACTCAGATTCAGCAGCATTTGGAATTATTCATATTATTTTCAGTGAGTCATTTAAGGAGACACTTAATTGTGTCAGGCTGTGTGCAAAATATTCTTAAACTTTCTTTTTACCAGCAGTTCCATCTGATAACTGTAATGTATAGGAGACCAAGTATGAATTATACCTTCAGTACCATTGAGAAATGGGGAAAAAGGCAGGGTGTAAAATAAAGTGGCCATTTGAATCCCAAACTCTGAAGAAGACTTGGACTTGTTTGTGGCTTCTTAGCCTCAGATCAATTTTCACCAGACCTGTTTCCCAGACATCAGTTTTGACTATTTGGGGCTTCTTTTAACACTTCATCTCATCATGCAATAGTCATTCTATCCATAGATGGATTTTTCCCATGACTGTGAACATTGCAGAAAATCAAACAAAATGAGAAAAACAAGTCATTCTTTGAATGGAGCATTATCTGGTTTTTTTCATCATTTAGCATTTAGCATCCACAGCATTTATTCAGCATTTACTGATTTTTGTCACTTATTATAAGACGGCTCATCCTGTACAGCTATGTGCATCCTTGATGTGACTGTAGATGATGAGGACTGTTTCCTTCCCATGTTACTATGGGAACATCAGCCATACTGGAGATGCTAATGGGGGATAGGGTCCTCACGGCTACCTTTACACCAACCTGTTTATCGTTGCTTCTGAGAACATCTATCTAAAAGGAAACTCTCTCAAAGTCTGGCCACAGTTAACAACTGAAATTGACTCCATGTTCTGGCTATCAGTTTCTGGATAAAACATTGACCATGAGACTACCATCTATAGAAACTGGAAACATAGCTGAGAACAAAGCAGAAAAATGAGCACTCCCAAATCTTCCATAGTTGAATTCTACAATTGCAAGCTAGAGGCATTTGACACACAGCCAAATACTTGTCTGAGATGTTCAGTGATAAGCAATGTGTAATTAACAAAAGTCTTTGCTGATCCTTCTGGGACTGAGAAAACATCTAACTGTCATTAGCATTCACTGGATGCCAAGACCAAAAGTATAAATATTACATTAGTCAAACATGAATATAAATGAAAAATGAAGTATGTGAAACTAGAGCACAAAGTGAATGTAGAAAAAATTGGGAATGTCAGAAATGGGAAAAAAAGATTCAGTCACTACAACAAAAAATCCATTGTTAATGGCAGTAGGGGCTGACACTGAACTTTGTAACTTCAATCCATTTCACTGT